>NC_072483.1:40099375-40832500 GCF_027574615.1 Eptesicus fuscus
AGCGAAAGTAAACTTTTGTCCAACAACCAAGTAGAAAAAGTGTTCTGTGGTAACGTCTCAAGCTTGTTGCACTGCTCTTTAGGGCACAATGAACCATTCATCACTTTTCTTTCCCAGTTTTCTTGGTCAAACGGACTTTTAACAGTAAAACAGGTCACCGAAAGGGTTTTCTCTTGAGGTTAGAGGTAGGGACGTTGGGTTGTCTCACCCACCCCTGTTACTGTGACTAACATGTAACATGATTATATCTGAACTAGATTGTGACCTAACATACCACATGGTTATATCTGAACTAGATTGTGACCGTGCCTCTCGAGGTCTAATTTTATAGGATCTGAGGGATGCGGCTTCCACTACTTTGCCCGGAGGACAATTCTCCAGGGTCAGATTTATTTTTTATTTTTTATTTATTTTATTTTTTAAATATATTTTATTTATTTATTTATTTATTTTTTACAGAGAGGAAGAGAGTTAGAAACATCGATGAGAGAGAAACATCGATCGGCTGCCTCTTGCACACCCCCTACTGGGAATGTGCCCGCAACAAAGGTACATGCCCTTGACCGGAATCCAACCTGGGACCCTTGAGTCCGCAGGCCGATGCTCTATCCACTGAGCCAAACCGGTTTCGGCCCTTTTTTTTTTTTTTTTTTTAATTTCTTTATTGATTAAGGTGTCACATATTTGTCCTCATCCCCCCATTCCCATCCCACCCCTCTCCCCACGCATTCCCCAATCCCCTGTTGAACTTAACCATTGGATAGGCTTATATGCACGCATACAGGTCCTTTGGTTGAACTCTCCCCCTCCCCCCACCCTCCCCCGACCCTCCCCTATCCTCCCTCTGAGGCCCGATAGTCCGATCGATGCCTCCTTGCTTCTGGTTCTGTTCTTGTTCCTCAGTCTATGTTGTTCATCATTTCCCCTAGATGAGCGAGATCATATGTCACTAGATATATACTAATAAGAACTGAATGTGAGACGAGCAATAATAGTTATGCTGACAGGCAAATGAATCAATCTGTAGCGAGCTTCCCCCTGGACCAACAGTTCTTTTGAGACCCAATTTCATTGTCCAGTAGTTCCTTATGTGTACATGTCAGCACTGACCCCTCAGCTCTGGATGGTGGACAAATGGTGGTAATGGAGGTCCGACTCCCTCTGGTTTGGTCTCGGCCGAACCCAGGGGCACGGCGTCACCCAGACTAAGGGGCACGTGGCCTCACCCCTACCCAAGGGGCGCGTGGTCTCATCCGGGCCTGGGACCCAGCCTCACCCGGATGGATCCAGGGGCGCACGGCCTCACCCGGACCCAGGATCTGGCTTCACCCGTACCCAGGGACGCTTGGCCTCTCCCAGACCCAGGGCCACTTGGGCTCACCCGGGCCTAGGTGCACGAGGCCTCATCCGGATCCAGGGACACATGGTCGCACCCGGACCCAGGGACGCTTGGCCTCTCCGAGACCCAGGGCCACTTGGGCTTACCCGGGCCTAGGTGCACGCGGCCTCACCCGGATCCAGGGACACATGGTCTCACCCGGACCCAGGGATGCTTGGCCTCTCCCAGACCCAGGGCCACTTGGGCTCACCCGGGCCTAGGTGCACGAGGCCTCACCCGGATCCAGGGACACATGGTCTCACCCGGACCGAGGGACGCTTGGCCTCTCCCAGACCCAGGGCCACTTGGGCTCACCCGGGCCTAGGTGCACGAGGCCTCATCCGGATCCAGGGACACATGGTCGCACCCGGACCCAGGGACGCTTGGCCTCTCCCAGACCCAGGGCCACTTGGGCTCACCCGGGCCTAGGTGCACGAGGCCTCACCCGGATCCAGGGACACATGGTCTCACCCGGACCGAGGGACGCTTGGCCTCTCCCAGACCCAGGGCCACTTGGGCTCACCCGGGCCTAGGTGCACGAGGCCTCACCCGGATCCAGGGACACATGGTCGCACCCGGACCCAGGGACGCTTGGCCTCTCCCAGACCCAGAGCCACTTGGGCTCACCCGGGCCTAGGTGCACGAGGCCTCACCCGGATCCAGGGACACATGGTCTCACCCGGACCCAGGGACGCTTGGCCTCTCCCAGACCCAGGGCCACTTGGGCTCACCCGGGCCTAGGTGCACGAGGCCTCACCCGGATCCAGGGACACATGGTCTCACCCGGACCCAGGGACGCTTGGCCTCTCCCAGACCCAGGGCCACTTGGGCTCACCCGGGCCTAGGTGCACGAGGCCTCACCCGGATCCAGGGACACATGGTCTCACCCGGATCCAGGGACGCTTGGCCTCTCCCAGACCCAGGGCCACTTGGGCTCACCCGGGCCTAGGTGCACGAGGCCTCACCCGGATCCTGGGACCCATGGTCTCACCCGGACCCAGGGACGCTTGGCCTCTCCCAGACCCAGGGCCACTTGGGCTCACCCGGGCCTAGGTGCACGAGGCCTCATCCGGATCCAGGGACGCATGGTCTCACCCGGACCCAGGGACGCTTGGCCTCTCCCAGACCCAGGGGCACGTGGCCTCACCCGGGCCTAGGTGCACGAGGCCTCACCCGGATCCAGGGACACATGGTCTCACCCGGACCCAGGGACGCTTGGCCTCTTCCAGACCCAGGGCCACTTGGGCTCACCCGGGCCTAGGTGCACGAGGCCTCACCCGGATCCAGGGACGCATGGTCTCACCCGGACCCAGGGACGCTTGGCCTCTCCCAGACCCAGGGGCACGTGGCCTCACCCGGGCCTAGGTGCACGAGGCCTCATCCGGCTCCAGGGACACATGGTCGCACCCGGACCCAGGGACGCTTGGCCTCTCCCAGACCCAGGGCCACTTGGGCTCACCCAGGTCTAGGTGCACGCGGCCTCACCCGGATCCAGGGACACATGGTCTCACCCGGACCCAGGGACGCTTGGCCACTCAGACCCCGGGGCACGTGACCTCACCCATGCCTAGGCGCACGAGGCCTCACCCGGATCCAGGGACACACGGTCTCACCCGGACCCAGGGACGCCTGGCCTCCCCCAGACCCAGGGGCACGCGGCCCCACCCGGGCCTAGGTGCACGAGGCCCCACCCGGATCCAGGGACACATGGTCTCGCCTGGACCTAGGGGTGCGTGGCCTCTCTCAGACCCAGGGGCACGTGGCCTCACCTGGACCTAGGTGCACGAAGCCACCCGGACCCAGGGGCGCGTTACCTCTCTCAGACCCCTGGTCGCGTGGTCTCACCCGGATCCAGGGGCTCACGGCCTCACCCGTACTCGGGACCCAGCCTTACCCGGATCCAGGGGCTCACGGCCTCACCCGGACCCAGGGTTCAGATTCGCCCGGACCCAGGGGCACATGGCCTCACCCGAACCCGGAATCCAGCTTCACCTGGACCCAGGGGCGCGTGGCCTCACCCAAACCCAGGGGCGTGAGGCCTCACCTAGACCCAGAGGGGTGTGACCACATCTGAGCCCAGAGGCTCGCAGGCTCGCCTGGACTCGGGTCTCAGCGGGGTTTCATCTTCTTGATCCCAATTCCTGTTGGTCAATTCCCTCTCAGCAATTCCTTCGGTCATTTTCTCAGAGCTCCAGGGCGGCTGCCACAGAACTCGTTGGGCGGCGGGCTCGGCAAGGCTCCGGTGTGCCCGGTGCCCGGCGGTGGGCTGGTCCGGTGTCGCTGCGTCGGCCCTTGGGTCTGCAATGGTGGCCAGTCGCTGAGCGTGCGCACCTGGCCACTTCGGGGCATTGAGATTCTTGAAGGACTCGGAGGTCAGCAAGCACGGAGTCTCCCACCCCATGTCTCCCAGGGGCTCGTCTGTCCGTGCTCGGCAGCGAGTGGAGCCGTCCCCTCAGCCGGAGACCGCCGGGGGAACTGCGCTGAGCACGTTCCTGGCCACCATTGTGTCGCCTGAGCCATAGTTCTTAAAGTGTGGACTTTGGGTCACCGGCATCAGCATCATCCTGCGTACCCCTCTCTTTTATTCTAGTTGTAGAGCATCTGCTCAGCCAGCCCCCCGGTCTTTCTGGCTGGTGTCTGCTCTGCTCTCCCGTCGTAGTCTCAATATTGTTGTGGTAGGCAACGATCAGGCTGCCGCCCTATGTCTCCATCTTGGTCCTCCTTTGTACAGTTAAGTCTTGATTGTTGTTGGTGTCACTGGGAGGAATTGTCCTCCAGGCCAATTGGCCGTGAGGACCCTCTTTGTCCATATAGGAAGAGTTGCTGTGCAGGAGACATGTTTGTGGGCCGGGTCTTGATGCAGCAATGCCTTGGCGCTCACTGAGTCTGCCTCTAGAATGCCTCCCTTATGCAAGTGATTGAAATCTGGTGTCATCTCCCACCAACCACTAGATGCCCTCGTTTCTGGGTCTCCAATGCAGTGTGGGTCAGCCACTACCTGAGGCACTCAGCAGGAAAAAGCTTCTGCTCAGCTTGGCTGGGGCGGAGCTACAGGGTGGAGCCTACAACCTTGGCTTCCTGTCAGCCCCGCCCTATGAGGCTCCTGTGTCTGTGTCCCTCTGTATTCCTTGCAGACACCTCTGAGAGAAACGCGCCCTGGAGTTTCGCCCACTGCCAAACAGTCCAGTCCCTCCCCTAATGAATCTGGACTCCCAGATTCTCGCCTGGGACTGGGTTTCAGTGCAGTTGGAACTGGGTCTCAGCGCAGTCTGGCGTCCCTGTCTCCTTCCCAGCAGGGCCACCCAGTGGCGCAGGCAAAAGTCCGTCCTCTGCGCACCTTCCAGTGCGCGCGTCTGGAGCCGCCGCTTCTCTGTGCCTCCGCCACCACAGTCCAAATTCATTCCCCCAGCGTGCGCCTGGCTTCCCAGGGTTTCGCCCGGAACTGGGGTTCAGTGCAGTCGGAACTGGGGTTCAGCACGGTCCTGAGTTTATGTCTCCTTCCCGCTAGGGCAGTTCAGTGGCGCAGGCAACAGTCCGTCCTTTGCGCCCCTTCCCGTGCGCGCCTCTGGAGCTCTGCCTTCCCCCGCTCCTCTGTGCCTGCGCTCCACAGCCCAGATTCATTCCCCCAGCCTGCGCCTGGCTTCCCAGGGTTTCGCCCGGAACTGGCGCTCAGTGCAGTCGGAGCCGGCGCTTAGCGCACTCCGGAGCCTTTATCTCCTTCCTGCCAGTGAACGCCGGCCAGGCCGTCAGCCGCCCCTTCCTCTCCGGCTCCATCCTCCCCGCAGGCGCGCGTGCTCGTGTCTCCGCCAGTTTCTCCATACCTCAGGCTTTTACGGCTCCCCCGATTGTCCCCGTGGCCTTCTCCTTCCCCCCAGCTGTGGGCATTTCAGTCCGCCAGCTCTCCTGTGGTTCTGGACGATGTCCGTTCTGACCTCTAGTTGTGCCTTTGAAATTGTTGTGCCCGGCTGCAGGTTAGGTGTTTCACCTATGCCGCCATCTTGGTTTCTCCAGATTTCTTTTTTAATATATTTTTTATTGATTTCAGAGAGGAAGGAAGAGGGACATAGAGATAGAAACATCAATGATGAGAAAGAACCACCGACCGCCTGCCTCCCGCAAGCCCCCGCACTGGGGATGGAGCCCACAGCCCGGGCCTGTGCCCTTGACCGGAATGGAACCTGGGACCTTTGAGTCCGCAGGCCCACAGGCTGTCCCCTGAGCCAAACACGCCGGGGCCAGCGTCAGATTTTAAGGTAGGTCTTCCTTCCTTTAAACCAGCTGGGTTGTTCACGTTCGAAAGGCAACTCCTGCGAAAGCTGCCTGACTTCAACTGACAAAAGCAAGGCAGTGCTGGATCCCTGACTCCCCTCCCCGCCCTTGACCCCACAACCCGCCATATTAGCGTGATCGCACCCAAATACCAGCTTGTGTTTACAGTCCCGGGCCGCCCCACGGCGGACGGACGGCGTGTACGCGGGCGCTCGCTCTGTGTGCACTGAGCGGGGTCGCGACCCGCAGAGCTGGCAATGTAAACACAAGCTGGCGTTCTGGTGTGAACGGCGCTCCGTGGCTCTTCGTTCGGGTGCTTTAAAAACGGGCACCCTCGCAAGAACGGGAGAGGCAGAAAGCAGAACTGCTCTTGGGTGACTTCTCCCACCTTTGTCCCTCCTCGGGTGGACCCCCCCCCCCCCCTCCCCCCCCCCCCAATAACTTACCCGCTTGACCAGGTTTCTCACAACCATTTGTTGTTTTTTTCCGACTTGGCTACACTTCAATGCAACAGTCTTGTTTTCAAAACTGCAGGCCGTTCATACTTTGCCTTTGGTAATTTAAAATTATCTTCCGAGTACTTGCAAGCACTGGACTTGTCTAGTTGATAATTGTATCAAAATCTCCCACGTGGCAGGTTCATTGCAGTGTTTGGCGTGTTTAAGCAAGAACCGAAATGCCTTGTGGGGTCTTGCTTTGCACACCAGCCATGGTTCTTTTACGTCAAAGGAGGATTGGCATCAACATAAGCCTACTAGACAGCATGTCTACCTACTGTTCTTGCTTATGCTACTTTAACCGTTGATTTTGAAGTGCAGAAGTTGACCTGAAGAGACATATAAAGGGTAAAAACCCTAAAATTACAAGCTTTATTTTAGCATAACATCTATTGGCATATTCGCTTCTTTAGTTTTCTCTATAGTCTTTGTCATTTCTCCATCTTACCCCCAAATAAGTTCAGTCATTGGTTCTCCACGGTGAACTTTAATTCTAAAATAGATTTGTTCGTAGGGTGAAGAGATGATCATATATTTCAGGGAGAAAAAATAAGACATAAAGGAGAGAGGTTAAAAAAAAACTTATTGCTTGAAAAATGTCAACATAGCTCATGATATGCTTGACTCTATGATAAAATACATCATCTTGCTTCTTAAAAAACAAAATTTTCTTTTTTTAAGTATGTTTTTATTGATTTTACAAAGAAAGGGAGGGAAAGGGATAAAGAGATAGAAATATCAAGACGAGAGAGAAACATCAGTCAGCTGCCTCCTACTGGGAATTGAACCTTAAACCCAGGCATGTGCCCTGACCGGGAATTGAACTGTGACCTCCTGGTTCATGGGCTGACACTCAACCACTGAACTATACCAGCCGGGCCAAAATTTTCTCTTTGGAATTAGGTATGCCATCACTACTAAAAATCAGTAACTAAAGGAACAGTGGGTAGTTTGACAGATCCCTTTTCTTAAATAAAAGTTACAAATTGATTTTACACCTACTGAGGCAGCCATTCGCCACTGTAAACTTATTCCTGACAACTGTTTCTTTTAGAATCCAATAAGTAATTGAAAAACAAAAGTGATTTTCTCAGTACAATAGAAAAGCAGTTAATGTAAAGACAACTCCTGGTTGTAGACAGTTTTGATGTAGATTGCAGTACTTCCTAGAGAAATAACAGGGGTTTCAGCTCGGGGGTTTTTAATGACATGCCACTCAAATGGAAGCAAGTGAATTCAGGAGTGTTGTCAGTCACTTTAGACTGAAAAGAAATAACTTTTAAGATATCAAATAATTTGCACTAAAATGCTGTAGGCCAACAATTTGCCTTGTTTATTTAAAACCTATTGTACTTGATCACTTCACGAAACTGCACAACTTGACTGAACTTTGACATCTTGGATCTTGATTTTCTCTCTGCATGTGAAATGCCTCCCAAGACAGCTCGCAAGCATTTCACAAATTATAATAAAGGATCCACCTTCGAATACATCAATACTGACAGATCTGGACCATCTTATTTTCACCCGATATATGTTCAGGCTCAATTGAAAACTAAATTATGGAATGAATTGATTTACTGGAAGAGTGAGTATGGCCTTATCTTACACACACATTTTGAGAGCTACTGTAGGAAGCTATTTTGGAGATTCAATATCCATGGCAATATGTTCGGATATACAAATAATTGCTGTACAAAGAATTGATATTTTCACAAGTTTTATCCCTAATACCATATAAATTCATATCTTGTGAGCTAGAGTTCATATTCTAAAGAAAAAATTCCATGCTACAGGATTTCATAGCTTTTAACTTTAGTTTTCAGTTGTTGAGATTTTTAAAAAATACTTCAGCATGGCCAATGTGGCTCAATGGTTGAGTGTCAACCCATCCACCAAGAGATCTTTGGTTCAATTCCCAGTTAGGGCACATGCCCAGGTTGTGGGCTCAATTCCAAGGAGGAGGCATACAGGAGGCAGCCAAGCAATGTTCCTGCTGCATTGATGTTTCTATCTCTCTCTCTAACTCTCCCTTCTTCTCTCTCTAAAAACCAATAAAAACATAATAAAATTCTTTGCTTCAAATATATGATTACAACTTTACAGAAAATTTAAAATATCTTTGAGCCTACAGACCTCCTTATCACTTCACATAATTAGCCCTGGCTCATCCATTTTCTGTCATCACTTTTCTTAGTTACCTTATGCTATTAGTATTTGTGGTTAGCAAATAACCAAATGTATTAGATTAGAAGGCCTTTGGCAAATTTATCTTATGGAACCCAGCTAGAAAGTAAGTGGGGGGTCAGAAAAGCTGCAGCAATGGCCCAATTCTACATCTCTAGCAATAAGGCTTTAAAAAAAAAAAGATGGATGGAGCTGAATGGTGTTGGTGATTGTAATGCAATGTGAATGCATTTAATGATATTAAACTGTGCACTTAAAAGTGACTAAAATGGTAAATTTTATATTATGTATATTTTAAACAATTTTTTAAAAAGAGAGGTTAAGCCGAAACCGGTTTGGCTCAGGTCGGGGGCGTGTGCCTTGGTTGCGGGCGCATCCCGAGTGGGGCATGTGCAGGAGGCAGCTGATAGATGTTTCTCTCTCATCGATGTTTCTGGCTCTCTACCCCTCTCCCTTCCTCTCTGTAAAAAATCAATAAGATATACTTAAAAAAAAAAAAAAAAGAGGTCAAGATTGACTTGAATGAAATTAGGGACAGACTCTAAGAACCTACATGCCCCACAAAGAAAGCAATTGCACTGTTCATGCAATTGCAGCAAGGGTGCAAACATATCTGAGAAATTAAGCAGAAAAAAACAAACTTTCTCCCCAGTTTATTGAAGCAAACATTTAAGAATTCTTTGTCGGTGGAGTTCATTCAAACACAAATATCATGTGAAGTAGCCAAAAGATAATATTAGAGTAAGACAAAGTTTATTAAATATTCTTTAGTCCCTCTTCTATATTTTTTCTAACTGGTCATCTCTTCTTTTCTCCAGTTGTTTTTTTTTTTTTTTAAGCTAATACACAGGAGTATGTCACTTGTCTGTATAACTATGTATGTAAATGAAAAAGATTAAAGTAAAAAGTGAAAAATAGCACTGCCTTAAATACTGGTGAACTTAAGTAGTTGAATTTTTGAAAGTAAACTCTGTCATACTGTAGGGCCTACTTTCCCACTTTTTAATAGCTTTCTAAAAAAACCCTCAAATCTTGAGGTGCATGCAATTAGAAACATGTAACAGTGAGGCTAGGCTTAGTCACAGTACTATTTCAATGCAAGCTGCTTCTATTTTTGGTGTCCTACAGAGAAATAGAATTAGAATGTTCTAACCCCTGCTCATTTTGTAGGTGAGAGCATAAAGCTTACTGCTAAAAAAAAAAGGGGGGGGGAGGGGGAGGCAGGGGCAATCCTTTCTAGCCAATTCTTTCCCATGTATTATGAATTAGTTAATTATTTTACTATGATGTAGACAATTAAGAACAAACAATTAATTTTGTATACATAATCAGTTCCAAACGCTCCAGGACAGATTGCCATGAATGCACCCTATCTACCTATGAGCCTCAGAACATGGTTTCTGCCTCATAGTCATAGTATCCTAATGGTTTTGTGCCCTAGCTGTATGGTTTTTAAAACTTCTCCATGATCTAAAATAGAGCAGTGTCACATAAATGTATTGGATCTTAGGGTTGGATGAATCTCTTCAAGTACTTACATGGCTTTAGCATTAATATTCTTTGTGGCAAAGTGATGGTACTGCTTATTTCTGCTGGAGCATATATAATTGGCAACAAGAAAATGAATAAGCCAGGAGAAAATTATTATTTCTTCATTGGCAAAATGAAGATTGAGATTACCCCTGTGTTTATAGAGTACATTCATTAGTGTAGGAAAACTGGGATAGAATTAATTGGTGTTGGTCTACCCACTTCAAATTAGAAAATAGCAACATAAAAAAATTAAACACTGAATGTAGAAGATTGAGAATTAAATAAAATAACCTATACCTAACACAGTGCTAGAAATATAATACATACTAAAAATTGTTACATTTAAGTCCAGTTATATCACACTCACTACTCCTTATGTTTCAAGTGTCTAATGCAGGTTAATGTCACATAGATTTGTCCGTGATTATGCTAAAGTTAGGATTACTGAAGTATCATTTTGTCTAATATTATGATATAGAATCAGTTCACAATTTTCCAACATGAAAATAAATAAAGATATTTCTACTATATATTTGATTCTTGTGGTGTTAGGGTTATGGCTGTACCAAGATATATTTCCATAAGTATTTACCTGTTCATTAAATTCACCTTTCTGTTTACATTAATGCTAACATCTCAGTTACAAACTATAAAAGTCACCTCATATTTTGCAATTTTATGATAGCCTCAATAAGTGCTTGTCTTTACAATGCAAAATTGCTCTTCTACTTCATTCATACTCTTTATTGACTAGTTATTGAGTAGAAAACCCTACTAACTTCTTCATCTAAAGTATCCCATATGTCTATTTCTTTTTTAAAAAAGTCTTTATTGTTGAAAGTATTACATATGTCCCCCTTTTCCTCATTAACCCCTTCTAGCCTACCCCAGCACCACGCCCTCCCACCCCCGCCCAGGCCTTCACCACCCTATTGTCTGTGTCCATGGGTTATGCATATATGCATACAAGTTCTTTGGTTGATCGCTTCCCACCCACCCACATACCCCTACCTTACCTCTGAGATTTGATAGTCTGCTCCATGCTTCTGTATCTCTGTATCTATTAATTTCATATTCAGGTATTAAAAACTCTACAAATATCCCCTCTTGTAAAATCACATTGGACTAAGTATTACAGTCTTTGAGCTATATTTTTGAATGTTCTTAAAGATTTCTAGTTTTGAGGCTATGATTATTATTAAAGCCATCTGAATATAAGTAGTTTTGTTGAAGATAAACTAAGTTGAATTATAAGTGTGTGACCTAAAACTTTTAAAAGTAATTAATAGCTCTGGTTTACCTGAAGGATGCAGTTATCAGGAGCATGTAGTTTAATATCAGCACATCTCTAATATCAATGTTATTTAAAGCCATACATTAAGAGTCATAAGCATCTGTAGTGACAGGAGAAGCATGCAGCAAAGCACTGGAAAACTGGAATAGAATTAATTGGTGTTGGTCTACCCACTTCAAATTAGAAAATAGCAACAGAAAAAAAATTAAACACTGAATGTATTCGTTAGGCAGGATCAGCAATCATGCTGCCCACACATGATCTGCAATTAATTTGTAAAAAAGGAAGATCCATTACCTGGCGGGTAATAAACTCTAGTTTTATGACGCAAAAAACTAGACAAGTAAAAAAACACTAATAATGTACTGTTTAAACACAGGGGCAAGAACATGCATTGGTTGAGTAAGTGAGGATAACAAGGAGACTGTTTTGTTATTAAAGCAAATCAAAAGATACCTGACACATACCTGGAAATTTTCCCTAAGTGTTAATACTTCTCAAAACAGGGTCACTTGAAAGCACGGAAAAGTGTTATTACCAGGTAAGAAGGGCAAAAGTTCATTTTCAGAAAGAGCATTTTTTTAAAATTCATTCTTCAGTTTTTTAAAAATATAAATTCTTTATTGTTGAAAGTATTTCATATGTCTCCTTTCCCCCCCCACTGACCTCTGCCTCGCCGCTCCCACCCCCCAGCACATGCCCTCATCCCTCTACTATCTGTGTCCATTGGTTATGTTTATATGCATGCATACAAGTCCTTTGGTTGATCTCTTACCCTCCCCCTCTATCCTTGCCTGCCTTCCCTCTGAGGTTTGATGGTCTATTTAGTCTGTTCCATGTTTCTATGTCTCTGAATCTAATAACAACAAAAAAAGATCCAGATCTAGAAAGAGCATTTTAAAAATAAGCAAGGATCAGTATTTTAAAAAAACCTGAGAGGAGGGATGAGGACACATATGTAATACCTTAATCAATAAAGAAATTTTTTAAAAAATAAAAAATAAAAAAACCTGAGATAGTTACCTTAATTTTAATTAAATTTTCATAATT
This sequence comes from Eptesicus fuscus, assembly GCF_027574615.1. Classification (NCBI taxonomy): domain Eukaryota; kingdom Metazoa; phylum Chordata; class Mammalia; order Chiroptera; family Vespertilionidae; genus Eptesicus; species Eptesicus fuscus. Next base: position 40,111,584 of record NC_072483.1, read on the forward strand.
GCATATAAGAAAGTCCAATTAATAAATAGTAATCAGATGTGACTTAAATTTGCCATCTTCAGATATGACTTGGACTATGAAGAGATGTCCTCAAATATTATTTATGAGAAAATAATTATTAAATTGAATTATCAGTATTGTCTTACTTTGGAAAAGGCTTTGACATGAAAATTAATTTCCTTCCTGTAAGTTACAATTGTATAACACACCTTAATTTTGAATCCAAAATGAAACACTCAACTTTACATCTACTATTCAACTGAGAATTTCTCCTTTAGTTTCAGTTAAGAATTCTGACAAACACAGAGAGGTAAAAGAATCAATTAAGGTGTTTATAGAGTCCTGGTCTCTACCTCGCAGGAGGTGAAACACAATCTCTGGAAGTGGGGCCCTGGCATCTGTATACATGGGTAACAAAATCTCTACTTGATTCTGATGGATACTAATGTTTAAGCATATTTTTTTGGTTAATATCCATGTTTTCATAATTTTCTACAAATATTTTCTTTTTATAAACAAAATTATTTTTCAATAGAAATGAAAATACATTTGTAAAGGGTAAAAAATAGACCTGAAATTACTTATATGAAATGAGTTCTTAGACCTAGAGTCGCCTTAATGGGATGAATAATACTATTTTTGCAGAAATGAAAAGGAGGAAGACATCAAAGAGAAGTCAATATACTAAATAGCATTCAAATTTTTGAATGCTTTGCACATAATATTTAATTATAAATATAATAATATATTCAAATATGTCACTTATTAAGCAACTTCAGATATCAAAACATCTCTACTCAAACAGATCATAGAGTGCTCAAATCAGGTGCCATAAAAAATTATATGTAGTGCATCAGTAGGACTTATATTTAACCCAATTTTAATATGTAATTTCATATTTGGGGTTTATTTTATCAAAATATGTACATTGGAGGTAGCAATGATTCAAAACAAAGTTTGGGCAAAGAAGATATTTGCTTCTAAAAGTTACTGTTAAAAAGTAATATCTGGATGGTTTCTTTTGCTGTGCAGAAGCTTTTTATTTTGATGTAGTCCCATTATTTTCTCCTTAGTTTCCTTTACCCTAAGGGATGTATTGGTAAACATATTGCTATGAGAGACGTCTGAGACTTTGCTGTCTATGGTTTCTTCTAAAATGTTTATGGTTTCATGACTTACATGTTTGTCTTTTATCCATTTTTAGTTTATTCTTGTGTATGGTGTAAGTTGGTGGTCTAATTTCATTTTTTGTATGTACCTGTCCAATTTTCCCAACACCGTTCATTAAAGACACTGTCTTTACTCCATCATATGCTTTTTTTCCCACTGCATGGGAGAGCATATTTGCCAATGATACATCCGACAAGGTTTTAATTTCCAAAATATATAAGGAACTCATAAAACTTAACTAAAGGAAGATAAACAACCCAATTAAAAAACGGGCAAAGGACCTAAATAGACACTTTTCCTAACTGGACATACAGAAGGCCAATAGTCATTAAAAAATGCTCAGTCACATATCCTCCAAGAGATGCAAAAAAAAAAAAAAAAAGACAATGAAGAATGGCTATCATCAACAAATCAACAAATGACAAGTGTTGGTGAGGATGTGGAGAAAAGGGAACGCATACTGATGTAGCCACCGTGGAAAACTGTATGGAGTTTCCTCAAAAATTAAAAATGGAACTCCCATTTTACCCAGTGATTCCACTTCTGGGAATATATCCTAAGTAACCCAAAGTACCAATCAGACAGAATATATGCACCCCTATGTTCATAGCAGCACAATTTACAATAGCTAAGATTTGGAAACAGCCCAAGTGCCCATCAGCAGATGAGTGGATAAAAGAGCTGTAGTACATTTACACAATGGAATACTCTATGGCAGTAAAAACTAAGGAACTCTTACCATTTGCAACAGAATGGATGGACTTGGAGAATATTATGCTAAGCGAAATAAGCCAGTCAGAGAAAAATAAGTATCACATGATCTCACTCATATGTGGAATATAATGAACAAAATAAACTGATGAACAAAATAGATCCAGAGACATAGAACCATGGAACAGACTGGTGAATTTCAGAGGGAAGGTGAGGTGGGAGTGGGAGAAGAGATTGACAGGGAACTTATATGAATACTAGAGGCCCGCTGCATGGATTCGTGCACTAGTGGGGTCCCTCGGCTTGGCCTGCAGAGATTGGGCCGAACCAGCTCTCTGACATCTCCTGAGGGGTCCCAGATTGTGAGAGGGCACAGGACAGAACAAGGGACCCCACCGGTGCACGATCGGGGTGGGGAGGGACCGCAGGAGGGCTCCAGGGCATGTCTGGTCCATCTCACCCAGTCCCAGTGGACCAGACCCCAGCAGCAAGCTAACCTACCGGTCGGAGTGTCTGCCCCCTGGTGGTCAGTGCATGTCATAGTGACTGGTCAAATGAATGGTCAGACACTTAGCATATTAGGCTTTTATTATATAGAATATGCATAGCCCATGGACATAGACAATAGTGTGGTGAAGGCTTGGCAGGCGCAGGTGAGGGTGGAGGTGATCAATGGGAAAAAACAACAACAGAAAAAGGAGACAGCATTAATACTTTCAACAATAAAGATAAATTTAAAAAAATAAAAGTAATATTTGGAAGGAAAAATGCTTATTAAATATACAAGTCTCAAAATATTAGATTAGACTAAAATACTGTAAAAAGTAAGGTTAAAAAGCATACTGTTTAATGTAGGATCAAACTAGAATAACCTTGTGTAGTATTATAAGTTGATGTTTATAATGATCACTGGAAATCATCAGGATACAGGTTTATTATGCTCTAGCTTAAGGGAGAGGAATGTATAGCTAAATTTAGAAAGATTTTAATTCAAAATGTCTAAAATTAACAAATCTTTAAATCTTAAAGAGATAAATTTTACCCATTATTAAAATTCACTCACAGGATTTACCTCAAGGGAAGACAAGGTTATTTCCAAATAGTTTAACTTAAAGAGTAAAGATTGTGTTATTTTGTTGTTGTTAATCCTCACTTGAAGATATTTTTTCCATTGATTTTTAGGGAGAGTGGAAGAGAGAGGGAAAAACAGAGAGAAACACATTGATTGGTTGCCTCCTACACAAGCCCCAACTAGGCCTGGGCCAGAGAGGAGCCTGCAACCAAGGTACATGTCCTTGACCTAGAATCGAACCCAGGACCCTTTGGTCCGCAGGCCGATGCTCTAGCCACTGAACCAAATGGGCTAGGGCAAGATTGTGTTATTTAGACATAGATGCCATCTAGTGGTAAAAGGTGACAGTTTCAGGGCAATTGTTTTGTCGTTGGATTAGGACAATATGGAACTGGTTACATCCAAAGGTTCTGTTTAAGGTTTAAAATAAAATTTTAAATTGTACAGATTAAACTGAAAATTATTTATTTAATTCTAAAAGAATTGAGACTAATGAATATTACAAAATGAGGAAGAAGTTGAAGATGGTGAAGACAGGTCGACATAAAAAAAATAGGAGGTATAAAATGAAAAATAAACACAAATAGAGTTTAAGAAAAACTATATTGCATATTGATTATGGATACCATGTGGATAAGCCTAACATTGAATTGAAAAAATAAGTATAATGATTATGAGAATATTGAATGCAAGATGGAACTGGACAATAATAATATGGAAGATGAAAGAGGAGTTTATTGGAGTTCAAGCGTCTTAAGATCCTTGGTGTGGGAGAAATGAGAGAAATACTGACTAAATTTATACATTGATAAGTTAAAAAGTCATGTTAAGAAATAAGGGTAGTAGTGACTTTAAAAAAGGTTAAATGTATAATGTACTAGCTAAATGAATTGATCTCTAGATTATATGCAATAATTATAATAATAACTGTTTTACAAATATTAAGACAGTTAACCCTCACAACAGCTCCATTGAATAAGTAGCATAATTATCCCCATTCTGGCTTCAGAATTCATGCTCTTAACCACTACGCTAGTGATTTTTACATGTCTTATTTGGTTATCATTGCAATGCATGTCAACATTTTTTACACAGTTGACAATAAAGGATAGTAAGTGTGGCATGAAAAGATATACAAAATGCTAACAATCAGTATACAGAACTGAAAGTCTTTATAGCTTAAAAAAATAAGGACTAGAATATAATATTTGTTATTGGCAATAGGTAAAGGATATGGAGAGATGGATGCATTCCTAAAACTAAAGTACCAAAAACTAGAAATCGATTTGATGATACGTGAGAATTTATTATAGGAGAAGGATGACATTTCAAATCAATAGGATAAAAAGAAAATAATAAATGGAAGAACAATTAGGTAGTAATCTTCGAAAATGTGAATTTGGAGATCTTAGTTACTCCTTGGATCTAAGTAAAATCCAGATAGATCAAGTTTTAAATGTAAAAGTCTTTGAAGAAAGAAGCTATGATTGTTTAAAAGAAATTTTCTGCTCTAAAATCCTTTCCTGAGTATATACAACCCAGAAACAAAAGCTACATCATAAGACTTTTAAAAAAAATCTTTTATACAGTGAAAAACAGCATACACAAATCTGCAGAGAGCTCCCGGTGTCCCGTCCACCATCTCCACAGAGGCGTCCCGCATTTATCCGCTTTGTGTATTGGTGCTCCATGTCAGACACCATTTGACAAAATGTTCTAACACTAGAATAAGAAAAAGAAGAGGAAGAGGAAGAAGTTGAGAACCACTCTCCAGTTGTGCACCCAGAGCAGTTAAACAATTTAAAGTCACAAAGCCCTGTATGTGATCCAGACGTGCTGGTTGTTTTTCTTTTTACTACCGTTTGTTAACATTAAATGAAACACTACACTAGCCATTGAACTAAATCCTCTTTTGCAGTAATTAAATAAATAGCCTATTGACTATTTTGTTTAGTTCTTAGTAGTTTTGATTGGTTTTAAATCCTTTGCATGTGTTCCATTATTGATTATTTAATTACTTATGATAGCACTATAGAGTCTAGACGTGTGTAAGTTAGAAAAAATTGACTAGACTATGCAAAGAAATATAGTGTATGTGTTGCTTTTAGAGTTGTTTTTAAATTCCTCTAAACAATTAAAAATTCATTAGGAACATTTTACAACCTAATGAAAATTGGCATAATGCCAAATTTCCAAAGTATTTTATTTTGAGATGTCATCTTTGAGGAAATTCTGTGCCATAGATACCATGGTTAGTACTACAACCCTAGGGAGCCTTTTTGTATACTAGTGTCATAAAGTTACATATATGTTATCATCAATAAAAGATTTGATGTGTTATATGTGAATATTATTTTTAATTTTTTTTTTTTGGTCAAAACAATTTATAGTTCAATTGCTCTGTTAAGCATTATTGGCCCAATTTTGTTTTGAAACATAAAGTGAAAAATTACCTCTTAGTGAAGAAAAATAATCTTCCCTTCATTTAATTCTTATCTGTTGTCTCAGAATTACCATTTTTGAACCTTTTACTCAGTGGCTGAGATCTATTTAAAATGTGACCATCTCTCTTGTCATTTTGTCAATGAATATTAAATCCTCTCCATGAATGAGCTCATTTTCACCCAAATCATTGGGAAATTAATTTATTACACTAACATTTTAAAGCATTAAACTTATTGCTTAACTTATTAAATATACAACAATTATAGAAAAAATCACAAAATGCTAAGAAAACTAATATAAAGATGAAAAGGGTTTCTAGTGAACTAATCTACAAATCAAGTAAGTTCATTATAAAAGTAGTTATACTCTGATAATAATAGGGGTCTTTATAGACCCAATTAAAATCATCCAACAAAAATGATCTTGTTTAAGCTACCTCATTAGAGGCCAGGAAAGCTTTTGAAGTTTAACTGGAGCAACATTTTCTGATACTTAACACATTTTGATCTAATTTTCATATTTGTAAATGAATCAAGTTTTCTTATAAAAGGTTCAGAGCTTTATGTAAGTCCGAACCCATGAGTCACTAATATTTTTACACTTAAAGTAGGAGCTAATTGTCAATTGGATAATATCTAAAGCTTTTTAACTAGCTAGTTAACTGGTTTCTTGTTAACTCCTTGCTTGAGATAGTTGAATCTCAGTTTCCTTCTAAGGCCCCAAGACACAGTGATAAGGCAGATACAGTCTCTGTCCTATGGAGCCTGAGGTTGAGCGGATCATAAAAGCTGACATTCTTTTTACAGGCCCAGTACTGTGCTAAATGCATTGTATACTATTTCATTTAGTCACCTAATCCTACAAGGCATTACTATTGTTATTTTACAGATAAAGAAAACTGAAGCTTATAGACTTTAGGTAACTTGCCCAAAATAAGTAAGAAATGGAAATGGGATTTCTTTCTGGAACCGTCAAATACCACAATCTGGATTATTACAGTTGTATACGTCTTGAAGTCTGCTAGTGTAAGTCCTTCAATTTTGTTCTTTTTCAGAGTTGTTTTGGTTATTTTAAGTCCTTTGCATTTCCATTTGAATTTTAGAATCAGCTTGGGGAGAATCTTACTAATGAGTCTGGTTCAGTTACTTAGAAACACTTTGATCTTTTGGAGTCTCGCTTTAATTTTTTAAATCAGGACCAGACCTGCATTTAGTCTAGGGATAATTATTCCCCGCTGCTGAAGCATACCCTACTTGGTGCTCTAATGGTACTGGAAACAAGTATTATTTCTGGTCCCTTCCAGACAGTCACCATTCCCTCTCCTGTCACGTGGTTCTTTCTCCAGTCACACACATTGCACTGATCACCTCTGAACTCAAGGGCTCTCTCTGAAGCTCTCTGGCATTCTCCCTCTGCATCTCTCTCCTCTCCAGTTCTCTGCCCTGTGAGTTCTAGCAGCACGGCTTCCCCAGACTCCCACCTCTGTCTCCTCAATTCAGATAGACCTCTGGGTTCTCCCTTCCTGTGCTGAGGCTCGGAAACTTTCTCCAGGCATAAGCTAGGACTGTTGCAGAAGACCAAAGAAAACCAAGGATGCTTCAAAGAAGAGGAGGGACACTGTTTAATACACCGGCAGACTCAGGGAACAGCCTTCCAAATCTGAGTGAAGGAACATGCATGGGGCTTTCCTTTATATCTCCCTGTGGTCTTTGTCCCGCAAATATGGATTATGCTTCCGGTCCTTTTTGCGGGCCTTGCAAGAAGGCCCCCAGGTGTTGGGGGTCTCCAGGCCATATCTGATGGTCTGGCCTGGCACCAGTGTTAATAACCCTCCCTCTGGGGCAGTGCACTGTCCACAGCCCCACGGCCTCTGTAACGGGTTCTGCAAGACCAGTATCTGGGAAGGAGGCAGTGACTTAATTACAGGTTATCAAGAATGTACACTGAGCTTGCTGGCCTGGATTCAGATCACTAGCCTCCCAATATCAGGGTTACATTGGAATTAGCCCTTTTTGGCCCTCTCAGGACAACTGGGGGAACTAGAGAACTCTCTTCATTTGTTTTCGATCTCTCCAGATTCTTTTTCCTTTGCTGTTTGATGTACAATGTATTAAGTTCCTTGTTTTCTTCCTTTCTGTTAGATCTGACAGTACCTTTTGCAGTTAAGTCAGATTGTAAATAAAAGTGATATGTGTAAGCTCTAGCTCATGCTCTTGGTAGAAAGCTACTTGCCCATGCTTCCTCTTTTCCCCTCTGACATGCTGCTGTGAGAGAGGATGATGGAGCACCGAGGTGGGAGGACCCCAGGCTCCTGGACACCCTCATGGAGCAGTGCCACCCTGACCCTCTCACCACCTTGGCATTTCATGTGAGATAGAGAAATGTTATAACTTGTTTAAGCAATTACTATTTGGGTCTTTACTAAAGCAACTAATATACTAACCAATTCAGCCAAGAGAGGTAAACAACTTTCATTGAGTCAGTTTATAAATCCAGATTTACCTATGATCAAAATCATAGTCCAGTATTTTCCAAAGTTGGGTCATTTCTGCATTATTTTCACAATTTTTCCCGCCCACATACTATTTGTGTTATTATTTACTTTATATATATATTTTTTAAATAGATGATTTTTAAAAATTGAGTGTTGTTTTAAGAAGTAATAGACATTAAGTCACCAGTCTTTGATATGCTCTTTATGTATTTTTCTAGTACACATCAAAATAACTATATATCTATTAACGCAAAAAAAATGTTCATGGACATGTTTCACCACTTGGTTCTCATGAAAAACAATGAGAAATACATTGTATGTTGATTTTGCCTCTCAATCATTTTACACAATGACTACATAGATCAAAATGAGTAGAAAGATGAATCTCAACTGGGGGACTTTATTATATTATACACTTTCCTCACTTCATCCCCCCAGTTGGAGTTTTCAGGATAGTTGTTAACAAATTTCATCTGTTATTTGCAAATATAATGAACAGGCCTATGACTTCCCAAGGTTCACTGTGAGCTGTAGCCTTCTGGGAGCAGCATTCCAATCTCAGTGGACAGCTGAGCCCACATACCTGCCTGGCTCAGAGAGGAGGTGATCACTTGCAATCCAAACTGTCATAGAAATCTAATATTATACTTGTTTCCATTTTAGAGAAATAAAATTGTAACATAGAAAGAAATGACATTAGATGCACATAAGTTGCTTTCCACACACAAAATCACTGGCTACTACAAGTTTTGACTTTGCTACTAACTTGCTACATGACCTATCCTATGCTATGTATCCTCTTTGGTTTTCATTTTACTGAAGTACAAAATGAAGAGTTTGAAAGCATTCAAAGAAGGATAAATAACTTCATTGTAAAGAATATGCCAAAGTCATGAATTGGCATTTCAGAAAAAAAAAAAAAACTTAAATGACAGCAAACATAGGAAAGATGTTCAACTTTTTTAATAATAAGAAACATTCAAATTAAAGCAAAAATAATGTTATTTTATTCCCATTAGATTGGAAAAAAATTAAGAAGTCTAACAAAATTTAAGGTTAGAGATGATGCAGAGCAATGAGAAAGTTTGAACAATATATTGGAATATTATTTGGTATTATCTAGTAAAATTAACAATATGCATGCCTTAGAATCCAGCAAATTGACTTCTAGGTGTACATTCTAGAGACTCTCTTAGTAAGATACACCAGGGGACACAGAATATTTATGGAAGCATTCATAACAACAAAAAACTAGAAACAATTCAATTGTCCATCATCAACTAGAGAATAGATAGTGATATAATCATTCAAAAATGAAAAACCTGGATAATAGGCACAGACGATAGATTTGCAAGTCTTGTATATGATACAAACTTTAAGCCTGAATGAAATCATACATAAAACCCTGTAGTGTGAAAAGAGAAACTGGTTGAGAATGGCAGCAGATAAGGGACCATCAAACTCCCTTTCAAAAAGACAGTGGAAACAAAGGCCTATATAGTAGTTCCCCCTTACCCATGGGGGATACATTCAAGACCCCTCAGTGGAGGCCTGAAACCATAGATAGGATCTAACCCTATATATTTTACTTTTCCCTAAACATACATAGCTAACTTACAAATTAGGCACATTAAGAGATTAACAATAATAATTCATAATGAAATATAATTATAGCAATAAACTGTAATTTTGTGTGATCTCTCTCTCTCTCTCTCTTTCTCTCTCTGCCCCCTCCCTCGCTCAAAATATCTTATTGTTCCATACTTACCTTTCTTCTTCTTGTGATGATGTGAGATGATACAATGCCTACATGATGAGATGAAGTGAAGTGAATGATGTAGGCATTGATGAAGTCCACTAGGCAGGTAGCCTATATAGCACAGATATTCGAGATAAAGGGATGATTCACATCCTGACAGGACAGAACAGGATGACAAGAGATGTTATTGAAGGATGACATTCATGCTATTCAGAATGTCATGTAATTTAAAACTTATGAATTGTTTATTTATGGGATTTTTCATTTAATATTTCACACTGCGGTTGATCATGGGTAACTGAAACAGGGGAGAACAAAACAGGTAAGGGAGAGCTATTGTAAAATCTTTGTTTTAATAATCATCTAATATGAATTTCCTTTTTCCTTTTTAGACTGAATGATATTTTCTATCAGGTGTTTTTTAAATATATATTTTTATTGATTTCAGAGCGGAAGGGAAAGGGAGAGAGAGAGAGAGATTTTTACGTCAATGATGAGAGAGAATCATTGATCAGGCTGCCTCCTGCACACCCCCTACTGGGGATCAAGCCTGCAACCCTGGCATGTGCCATGACCTCCTGGTTCATAGGTTGACGCTCAACCACTGAGCAACATGGGCCAGACTCCATAAGGTTTTTAAAAGTTAGTCCTTATTTGTAGTTGCACATATCTAACATTTTGTAATGTGCAAAATTATTTTGTGATGTAATCATTCACTTTTTAAACCTTAATAATAATATACTGGGTTTCTGAACTTAGGCCACATCGATTTGGAATCATTTGAGTTACTCTGTATATTGTATTTACTTTGCTAGAATACAGTAAATTACATTTTAGAGGCTTCTGGAAAACAGAGGTTTTGCTTTTTACCTAGTAGCAAGTGGAATGTAGACTCTAGATTCTGATTTAGCCTCTTTATACTATTGCTTCTTTATAGATGCTAAGAAAACTCTTCGTTAAATTAATTTCTCAAAAGTCAAAGAGAAATAAGAAAATTATTTGAGAAGATTAAATTTTATTGACACCAAGGATACTCAGGCCACATCATCAAAATTTTTAAGGCAATATCAGTAGTGCCTTTTAAATTAAATGACAAATTGGAAGAATTTAACAACATATGGTCGCTTTTTCTTGACATATATCATTAAGAATATATCTATTTATCAAAATGTAAAATACCATCTGGCAGAAGTAACAATTATCCTATTGGCCTTATACATTAAATTAATTCACTGTACTTTAAAAAGTAAATATTTTCTTATTTTTCCTTTTTCTTGTGTTAGATCTGTATTTATTTATAATACTCAGAAACTGCATAATTCAAAAACTATAATTAGGTATAACAATTAAAACTGATTTTGAATTTTGAACAGAAAACAATGTGTTTCTTAAATTCTTTCCAAGCATTTCTTAAAAATTCAAATGGCAACAGCCCTCTTCTGAGATTCATAATTGTAAAGCTGGGCTATCTGAAAAATTTACTGTTGCAATATCGTATTAGACACATAGTCAGACTTTGTATATAGAAGAAATTATATGTATATGCATATAATGCCCTTTAAAAATGGGAGGAAATTTTTATAAGGTTGATACAATTTGAGTGGGTATGTTAGTAATGCTACTAGTTAGATAGTCATTCATTGAACAAACCTGTCAGGTTCAGAAGATACCAAATGAACAGAAAAGTTTCTCTGACACAATGTATGTATTACATATTCAATAATGTGAACTTTTGGCAATTTATGATTCTAGGAAACATATCAAACATTTCATAATTGCATACAAAGCCACAATGGGAGTTACCCAATGAATGCTTTAAGCAATAGCATGTAATATTCATATCAGATATGTGGTCATTCAAATTCCATAAATTTGCCTATTTATTTTTAAAGAATTGATTATTTCAAAAGGAGCTGTATGTGGATTTAAAATGTTTCTGGCCCTGGCCAGTGTGGTTCAGCTGGTTGGGCGTTATCCAGTGCACCAAAAGGTTGCCATTTCCATTCCTGGTCAGGACATAAGCCTGGCTGTAGGCTCAATCCCCTGTAGGGCATGCAGGAGGCAGCCAAATGGTGTACCACTCTCACATCAATGTTTCTCTCTCTCTCTCTCTCTCTCTCTCTCTCTCTCTCTCTCTCTCTTCTCCCTTCCTTTCTCTCTTTCTAAAAATCAATTTTAAAAATGTTTTTAAAAAATGTCTTGATCCTTTTGAGTATTCTTAGTAAGCAAAAGTACTCAGATAACTACTATTTTAATTTTTAGTACATTCTGTGCCCAGGCCATGTTCTCTGTTCTCAAGCTTAAAGTTTAGATGGGGCCCAACTGGAGTATCTCATCTAAGAAGTCACCAGTTCAATTCCTGGTGAGGGCACTTGTCCTGGTTGCAGGCTCAGGCATGCAGGAGGCAGCCAATTGATGTTTCTCTCTCATTGATGTTTCTATCTGTCTATCCCTCTCCCTTCCCTGGTGTTGCTCAGTGGATAAAGCATCAGCCTGCTCATCAAAGGGTTGCCGATTCGATTTCCAATCAAGGGCAAGTACCTTGGTTGCAGGTTCCATTCCTGCCTCAGTCGGGGCACATTCAGGAGACAATCAATCAATGAGTTTCTCTCACATCAATGTTTCTCTCTCTCTCTCTCTCTCTCTCTCCTCTCTCTCTCTCTCTCTCTCTCTCTCCTCTTCTCCCCCTCTCCTCTCTCTCTCTCTCTCTCCCCCTCCCTCCTTACTTTCCACTCTCTCTAAAAGTCAATGAAAAAAAAATAAAACAATAAAAATCAATGAAAAAAATCATGCATGAGGATTAAAAAAATAACAATAAAAACATTTTAAAAAAATAAAATAACATTAATTTTTTTAAAAAGTTTAGATGGGAAGGCAGATAAGTAAAACAGGGATGATAGAGTTTGATTGTAGGGTAATACACATGGCTGGTATTAACTGACCATGCTCCAAAAAGGTGGGTGAAATATGGGCATAGGAGATGGGAGAGGGACATTTATTTATTTTTTGTAAATATATAAAGTGGAGTTGCTAGGTGAAATGATAATTGTGTTTTTAACTTTATAAAAAATGTCAGAACAATTTTCAAAGTTGTTATACCATTATTGTTACTGTTTGTGTGATATATATTCTTCTCATCCTCTTAATTTCAATATCTTTGTGTCATTGAATCTAAATTGTGTCTCTTGTGGAGCGCACGCAGTTCAATTTTTTCTTCTTCTTTCTTTACCCATTCTGCCAATTGCTGCCTTTTAATTGGAATGTTTAATCTTTACACTTAATGTAATTAATGATAAGGTAGTAGTATTTACATTTGCTATTTTGTAATTTATTTTTTGAACCTGTACATTTTTTCTATTCCTCCATTACTGCTGCCATTTGTGTTAAATACATACTTTGTAGTGTACCATTTTAATTCCCTGTTATTTATTTTATTATACATTTTAAAAATATTTTCTTAGTGTTTGCTTTGGGGATTAAAATTATCAAATTATAACAATAGTAGAGGCCTGGTGCACAAAATTTGTGCAGTTGAGGGGGCTCCCTCAGCCCGGCCTGCACCTTCTTGCAGTCTGGGAGCCCTCAGGGGATGTCCGACTGATGGCTTAGGCCCGCTCCCCAGCAGTCAGACATCCTTAGTGCTGCCGAGGAGGCGGGAGAGGCTCCCTCCACCACTACTGCGTTTGCCAGCTTTGAGCCCAGCTCAGGGCTTCTGGCTGAGCAGTGCTCCCCCTGTGGAAGCGCACTGACCACTAGGGGGCAGCTCCTGCGGCAAGCAACTGCCCTCTGGTGGTCAGTACTCATCATAGCGACCAGTTGTTCCATCATTCGGTCAATTTGCATATTAGCCTTTTATTCTATAGGATAGTTCAGATTAATACTAATTTAACTTTAGTAGTGCAGGAAAACTTTGCTACTATATAGCTTCATTCTCTTTTCCCTCCTTTATGCTGTTATTGTAATACAAATTATATCTTTATACATTAAATGCCCATCAACATAGATTTATAAATATGCTTTATGCAGTTGTCTTTTAAATCATATAGGAGAAAAAAATGAATTACAAACAAAAACATATTTGTACTGTCATTTATATTTATTTATGTAGTTCCTTATACAAGTATCCTTTATTCCTTCATGTGGATTTGAGTTACTGTCTAGTGTCTATTCATTTCAGCCTGAAGGACACCCTTTAGTATTTTTTGGAGGGCAAATTTCCTAGTGACAAATTCTCTCTAATTTTGTTTATACATACATTTTGGGAATGTGTTAATTTCTTCATTTTTGAAGGATAGTGTTTAGATATAGAATTTTTCATTGAAAGTCTTTTCCTTCAGTATTTGAATGTCATCTCATTGCTTTCTGCTTCCATAGCTTTGGCTGTAAATCTTACTGACAAATATGTGATAAGTGGCTTCTCTCTTGACACTTTCAAGATTCTCTCCTTGTCTTTGGCTTTCAACAGGCTGATTATAATGGGTCTAAGTGTGGGTTTCTTTGAGTTTATCCCACTTGGAGTTATAAGCTTCTTGGGTGTGCAGATTGTTTTTCATTAAATAAGGAAATTTTCTGACCATTATTTTTCAAATATTATTTCTGCTTTATATCTTTCTCCTCTCCTTCTAAGACTCCCATCATGCATATGTTGGTTTGCTTGGTTGAGTCCCACAGGCTTCTGAGGCTCTGTTTATATTTCTTTATTCTCTTTTCTACAGGCATACCTTGGAGTTTTGTGGGTTCAGTTCCAGATCAGCATAATAAAGTGAATATCATAATAAGTGAGTCACGTGAATTCTTTGGTTGGCACCAAACCAAAACTTATGTTTACACTGCTCTGTTGTTCATTAAAAATAATTTCTATCTCTTTATTAATATTATCTATTTGGCGAAACACAATTCTCATATTTTCCTCTAGTTTTTTTAGACTTGGTTTCCTTTAACATTGTGAACATATTTACAATATCCTATTTAAAGTCTTTATCTAATAAGTCCAATGTACGAGCTTCCTCAAGGATAGTTCTTACTGATTGCTTTTACTCCTACGTATGGGCATTATATTCTTGTGTTTGTTTGTTTGTTTGTTTGGTGTCATACTTTTTCGATATTTTTATTTTGAAAACTGGACATTTAAAATAATAAAATATGGCAACTCAGGAAGTCAAATTCTACTCTCTCCCCAGGATTTTGCTGTTTCTGTTTTGTTCTAATAGTTGTTGGTTTAGTGACTTTTCTGAATTCATTCCTTCAAATCTGTGTTCTTTGTTGTGAGCACTGAAGTTTTTGCTTAGTTAGCTTAGTGGTCATCTGATGACTGGCCAGAGATCTCCTTAAATATCTTCAACTAATAAGTCTCCCCGTCTCTGCCAGGGATCTTAGTATGTGTGTTGGGGCATGCGTTCCACACTCAGCCAAGGACTTTACAACTCGACCTTAGTCTTTACTTCTTCCTTATATAGAGCCTAAAGCGCAGGCAGAAGTGAAAGCAAAGGCCTTCTCAGGTCTTTCCTGAGCAATCAAATGGCCCTAAGCTGCATATTTCCTTCTAGATTTCCAGGAATATGCCAGAGTTTTAAAAAGTCCCTACGGATATCTCATCCTCAGCTAAATATCTTAGAATGGGTGGAGCAATGGTGCTCCAAAAAAAGTTGGAAGATTTTTAATCTTTTATTGGATGTTATGGGTTAGGGTTAGGGTTAGGGTTTTAGCAAAGAAGGGGCATGACTGTATTTGCACAGCAGAAAAAAATCTTTGCCAACCAAGTGGAGAATGAATTGAAGGGGGACAGACTGGAGATAGGGAGATCAAGGAAATTATTGCAGCATTATAGGAAAAGAGTGATGAAGGCCTGAGTTAAGGATGAAGTAGAGAGAATGAAAAAAGGGGAGAGGCGAATTGGGAAAGCTATTTTACAGATTAAACTCTTCATGACTTCCAAGGGTGATAAATTGGAAAGCCAGTGGGAACAGGTAAATAAGAGGGAAGTGTCTACTCTCAGGTTAGATTAGGAAAACTGGTTTTAGGATGGGTTCATTCACCAAAAATGTAAACAGAGGAGGAATAGGTTTGGGAGAAAACATAAAGATAAGGACCCAAATATAATTAATATTACCTATGCTTAAATAATCTATGTATATTTTAGATAGAGACGGAGCATCTTTGAGAGGGAAATTCTATGTAATTGTACCACTCAAACAACTTTGAATTCAGATGCTGTAACCCCTTCGTCCCCTCCACCCAGTAAATTCATCACCATTCTTGGTTTAGGAATGTTTTAAAGATGCTTATTATTTGCAATATATTTGACAAAGTGAGTGGGACTTGGTAAACATGCTACCTTAAGCAGAGCCTCTACCTAAGTGTGATATACATTTTCAATAGTCATTTCTTGGGCGTTTTTGCTCTCTAAAACCTAGCACAGATCAGATAATGGATAAGACATTGTGGTGAATGCAAATTACATGGAGACACACGAGTCAATTGATTCCTTAAGCCCTGCCAATTAAATTGAGCCTAAAATGAGTGGTTTTAACATTTGGTAAACGTTGATTTTCCTTGAAATCCAATCCTTGCAAAGCCGTAAAGACAAGGGAGGTAGGGGGGTAGATGGCACTACGGAAATAAGCCTCTGGCCGATTCCTCTTCTTTTCACACGCCTCCTTTTTCTCTTTGGCTTCTCAGATGACCAAGTCGTTTCCGAGTAGGACCGCGGTGAACATCAAGCGAAAAGGGTTCTGATCTCTGCAATTCTATTTCCGTGCCCGTCACCTCCGGGACTGGAAACCCGGCATCCCAGATCGGGGACGCTCGGAGGTGGGGGGAGAAAAGAGCGGCTGTCGGAGCCGCAGGAGCGGACCCCGCACAATCCGCCCCGCCCTCCCAGCCCGGACCCGAGAAGCTCGGCCGCCTAAGCAGTCCGTCCGGGGCGGTCCTCCGGGGCCGCCGCCGGCTCCCGAGTCGTCTCCCATTGGCCTTCGGGGGAACGGAAGCCGAAGCGGAGCCGTGAACCCGGAAGTACTTCGCGGCGGAGGCCTGGGCGACTCTTTTGAATGGAATCGGGCTGATTCATCGCCGGTTCGCGGAGCCAGATCCGGGCCGAGTCCGACCCCCTGCTGCCGCCCCGCCGCCTCCGCGTCACCGCAGCGGGAAGACCAGGGTCCAGGCCGCGGACCCTCGCCCGCCCTCAGGTAAGACGGGGAAGGCCGGCCCCGGAGGTCGCGGAGACAGCGCGCTAGGCCGCGGCCGCCCCGCGCTTTCCTGAGTCACGTTGCCCAGCCGAGCCGCCGCTGGAGGCCCGGGCCCTGACGGAGGGCTGCTCGGGTCTGGGGCAGAGTGAGGGCTGGGTGTTTCCTCCTCCTCCTGGTGCCTCTCCCGAATTCACATCCTGGGAACCTCTCCTTACCAGACAGGGGGAACCGGTGGTCAGGGCCTCCGTTTGTGCTCCGTTGGTAGTTACTCCTGTTTTGAAAAGCAGACGAGAGGAAACAAAGGAGAGAGAAGAAAATTAATTTTCTAATTGAGTGCATGTTGGCTTGGTCACTTGTCCTTCCCATAGCTCTGGACGCTTAGTGTTCGGTTTTTAGCTCCCTTCAAAAAAACAAACAAAAACCCCAGAGATGCACTGGTTTTTCATCTTGAAAATCTGCAAAAACAATGTGCGGTTACTCCTGCTTTTTAAATTACTTTTAACTTAACTTTCAATGAGTAGTTGTTGGGGGAATTGATTACATTTCCTGTTTTTCAGTGAAGTAGAAATCAGCTTCTGTGTGTTACCTCTTAATTTTGCTGGGGACGTTACTTCATTTCAGTCAAAAAGAAGAAAAAAATGTAAGCTTTTTGTAAGAATCAGAATAGGAATCTGGCGACCGGATGTAAAAGTTTTGAAATTAAAATGGTACCAAAAGTTGATAAAGGTTTCTTGGAAGAGGCAGGAAAGAGGCTTTAAAAATTAGCGTAGAAATATAATTCTAGGGTGAAAATAATTTTTTTTTCACTGCTCACAAAAGTGTGTTTTTAGGGCTGCGGACTTAAAATGTTTATGGGGAAAGCAACAAGACAATCATTGATAATGTTGAAATAACAAAAAGGTACTGAATACAATTTTAGTGGAGATGATTAACATAATGGTGACCTTCATGTAAGCCTACCAACCTTCAAAGTTTCAATTATCTGGTTCAAACAAATTGTATGGTGTTTTGTGCATTTGAAGAGATTAAGACATAGTCGCTCAGAGTTAACTAGTTAAAACATGTTTAGTGAAGTTTTATTTAATGAAAAGTCTGAATATTGTCTTAAACTTGTCCCAGAACAAAATTACATCTGGCCAGTGGAAGAAAGATTTCATGATCTTTCAATGAAGCCTCACCTGTTGAATTTAGGAGACTTTTTTGCTTTGGGTGTTTAGATAATACTATATTGCTGTTCTAATGGAAAAGCTGGATTTTAACTTCGCTGACATGGGTTCATTCTCTTTTTATACTTGTCGTGTAAACTGCGTTTAGTTTCCAAGTTCAGAACCCGTGTGTGCAAATCAGTACCAAGAAGCAATGGTGCTTTTTTTTTTTCAATTTCAATAGAAAGCAATGTCCATTTCATAAATCAGTGTCCACCTGTGGCAGCCTTACTTGGATACTCATGTGGTTTCTTACTCATGAACTTGTCAAATACCCTGTTTCTTGCACTTATTTGACATTCATATTCTGTTTTGTGACACTTTCATGTCCCCACTTGTAAAATGAGAATTGGATTCAATAATATTTTCCAGCTCTAAGATAATAATATAGTAAAAACAAAAGTTATTGAGTACCTATGATGTTCCAGGTACTCTGTTAGGTGCTCTGTATTTATTCTTGCAACAGATTTGCAATGTAGTTGGTCCCATTTGGTTTATAGTCTAGAGCAGGGGTGGGGAGCCTTTATTCTGCCAAGGGCCATTTGGATATTTATAACATCATTCTCAGGCCATACAAAATTATCAACTTAAAAATTAGCCTGCATATTTGGTCAAACATTTAATTAACTCAGCCCTAATGCCTTGGCAGACCAAATTATTTTGAGGGCCTTATACGGCCCCGGGGACTGGACATTCCCCCACCTCTGGTCTAGAAGAAGGAACTGTATCTTCTTCCAGATCCTGTAAGGAGTAGGTATTGAATCCGGGATTCAAATCTAGGTTTGATTGGCTGCAGAGCCTTTCAAGCTCTCTCTACTATGCTGTCCTTTCACTTTATGTATTTTTCATGGGTTTATATAATGCCTTCCCAGGTAGATTGTAAATATTTTTCAGTGCAAGTCACTAAGTTTCTTAGTGGCTCTATTTTTGTATTACCTTATAAACATGGTAGTACTTAATAACTGTTTTACTTGAATGCCGTAATTAGGAGACACCACAAGAGATACTTATGATAATTCTATCCACACTCTGTTCTGAAGGGGGAGAATCTTGCTTTCAAAATCCTGTTTATATAATTAACTTTAATGTTGACTCTTTGTAGTTCTTCCACTGAAGAAAGCCCTTAAGAATGTAAAAGAAGTTCCTAATTACTTTCCACAAATCAGAGTGGAGGAATTAGAAATACAGTGAGATCACAAATGTGGAGTAGTTTTAAAAGCATTTAGCATCAGTCTGCAAAATAATAGTATTTAACTGCATGACTTGGGGAGTAAAAAAGGAAAATGAGAAACGTAATAGTAAACCCAAACAGCTAAGGGCTTCGTGATTTTGTTTGAATTTTATGAATTAAATAGAGGCCCAGTGCATGAAATTCTTGCACTGGGGTGGGGGTGGGGGGGTACAGGGAATCCCTCAGCCTGGCCTGTGCCCTCTCGCAGTCAGGGAGCCGTCAGTCGGACATCCTTAGCACTGCTGAGGAGGTGGGAGAGGCTCCCGCCACCACCACTGCGCCACCAGCCATGAGCCTGGCTTCTGGCTGAGCAGTGCTCCCCTATGGGAGTGCACTGACCACCAGGGGGCAGCTCCTGCATTGAGCGTCTGTCCCTGGTGGTCAGTGCGTGTCATAGCGACCAATCATTCTGCCATTCGGTCAGTTTGCATATTAGCCTTTTATTATGTAGGATTGGGATACCAGAGGCTCTTGTGAAAAGATTGAAAGGTAAAAAAAAAAAAATCACATTCTGCCCGGCTGGCTTGGTTGAGTATCAACATATGAACCAGGAGGTCACGTTTTGATTCTGGTCAAGGCACATGCCTGGGTTTTGGGAATCGATCCCCAGTAGGGGGCATCATTGATGTTTCTATCTATCTCTTCCTCTCCTCTGAAATCAATCAAAATGTATTTTTAAAAAATTATCATACGCTTAATCAAGATTAAGATAGTTTTGTAGCATCTGTTTTTTTAAGTCCATTAATGGTTCCATAAACTTACTATAAATATTTGGGAATGATGTATTTTAATTACATCATGAACATTATCTAACTATATCAGGTTCTAATCAGATATTAACTCAGGAGATGAAAAATGGAAAATTAATAACCTTTTGAAAATAATGATACTTTACTGTTTTTACTAATTAGAATACATTACTATGTGTGTGGCATAATACATGTAGCTAAACACTTTATTCATATTATCTGACCATATTTTAAATAAAGTTAATCATATCATGAATGAGCTCTTGAGTCCTCCACCTTTTGAAAGGTATAAAAACTTGGTTTAGAACCATAGACCTTTTATGTTGCTTTATTTTTATGAATTGGAAGAATTCTCTTTTATAGTGTAACACTTGAATTTTATGTTTTTATTGTATAGCACTTTAATTTTATGAATCCCTTTGCTAAATTCTTCAAAATGCAGATCCCTTCTCTCCATTGTGATTCATTTAGTACTGTGAAATATCCAGTAGTTTTGTTTGTTTGTTTTTTAAGTATATTTTAAATTGTTTCAGAGAGGAAAGGAGAGAGAGACAGAAATATCAATGATGAGAGGACCATTGATTGGCTGCCTCTTGCACACCCCCCTACTGAGGATACAGCTTGCAACCTGGGCATGTGCCATTACCAGGAATCAAAACCATAACCTCTTGGTTCATAGGTTGATGCTCAACCACTGAGCCATGATGGCCAGGCTACCCAGTATTTTAAAGATCCCTATGTGGCACACTATGTGGGAAGTAGAATCTGTGTTGGATGAACTGTAGCTATGCTCATAGGATAATAGTGCTGATGACAGCAGTTAGCATTCATGGTTTACTTACTATGTGCCAAACATGTTAAATGTTATGTCCATTGTCTTCTTTAATCTTCAAACAACTCTATGAGATGGATGCTATCATTATCTCCATTTTGCAGATGAGGAAACTGAGACTGAGAGAGGTTACTGACCCAAGGACACAGAGCTAATAAGTGTTAGACCTGGCACTTGGACTACAGAGTCATAGCCTTTAACCCTCATATCTGGGTCCAGTGTACCTTCTAACATTTTTCACACCTTTAAGTCATGAATAATGTACAGAAGTAAAAATAAAGAGATAGTAAAAAAGAAAACAACTATTTTAGAAATGTTAAGTTTAAACATAGAAAATACAAATTTTTATTCCATATTCTCTTGATTTTTGAAGGCACATGTATCTGAAATGGACAACATCGTTTGAATGTAATTAACTGCTCATCATCCACCTGGTCTATATCTATCTTGTAAAGTTCAGCTCCACATTTTAAATACCTCTCTAAATGGGCTCTAGCTTATGATTTCTTCAGTTCTTCTTGCACTTGAAGTACTTGGTATGTGTGTTAAATTTACATAACCTAAAGTTTACCATTTTAACCGTGTTTAGGTGTACAGTTCAGTGGCATTAAGTACATTCACTTTGTTGTGCAACCATCACTACCATCTATCTCCAAAAATTTTCATCATCCCAATTGCAATACTTTTGAAAACAAACATTGAAAGTTCTTAATTTGGTAGAAGAGAGGATGGTCATCATCTTTGCTTGCAAACATTTTTATTTTTAGATATATAAACACCAATTAGAGTTAGTCCAATCATTTATTTCCATTGGTACATTATCTATTTCCTTTCAATCACCTTTGTGTTACACTTCAGCATTTGTTCACATATGAACTGTATCAACATCATAAAAGGTAAAAGAGCTCAGGAGGTCACAGTTTGATTCCTGGTCAGGGCACATGCCTGGATTGCAGGCTCAATCGCCAATAAGGGGGGTGCAGGAGGGCTGATCAGTGATTCTCTCTATCATTGATGTTTCTAACTTCTTCCCTTTCTCTGAAATCAATACAAAAATACATTTTTTAAAAAGGTAAAAGAATATACATTTCATTAGCTAAACAGGTTCTTGTAAAATAGTATGTGATAAAGTTCTTGTTGAATACCTAACTGGATGAAAATGTCATATTTCTGTTTTGTTCTTAAAAATATTGTTGTTTGTTCACTTATCCTTTTAAGAAATAATTTATTTAGGTGAAATTTACATAACATAAAATTAACCATTTTAAAGTGAACAGTTAATTCAGTGTCATCTAGTACATTCACAATGCTGTGCAACTACAACCTACCTAGTTCCAAAACATTTCCATCATTTTAAAGTAAAATCTGTTACTTTAAACCTGTGCAATAGTTTCTCCATTTTACTTACTTCACCAAGCTCCTGGCAATCTTCTATCTCCATATGTCTCTCTGGATTTATATATTTTGAATATTTCATATAAGTGGAATCATATAACATGTGACCTTTTGTACATGGCTTCTTTCACATAGCATAATGTTTTGAGCTTCATCAACATTGTAACATGTATCAGTACTTCATTTCTTTTTATAGCTGAATAACAGTCCATACCATTGCTTGTATATACAGTGCTAGAATTAGTTTATTTTTTCTTTGATTGACACTTGAGCTGTTTTCACTATTTGGCTATTATGAATAGTAATGCTATACATATGCATGTACATGTACTTTTGAATACCTGTTTTCACGTCTTTGGATGTATATCTAGGAGTGGAATTGCTGGATCATATGGTAATTCTATGTTGAATTTTTTGACGAGCTCCCAAACAGTTTTCAGCACTCATTGGTTCTTAAGTTTGAGAAAATGAATCTAGGGTATTGTCAACTGAAGATGCATGATCTGCGATTTTGTTTCTATCAGTGGTTCTTAACTGGGAGTGATTTTGCGCTTTCAGAGTGCATATGGCAGAATCTAGAGACATTTTTTATTATCACCACTGGATTGGTGCTACTGCATCTAGTGGGTTGAGGCCAGGGGTACTGCTAAATATCCTATAATACACAAGACAGCCCCCTACAACAAAATTATTTTGTTCTCATCATCAAAATAGTGCGCCCCCGCCCCCCAACTCATGGCTTATACCATCAGTTTTATTGTCTTACTAGAGGCCCGGTGCATGAAAATTCATGCACTGGAGTGGGGGTCCCTTAGCCCGGCCTGCCCCCTCTCATATTCCGGGAGCCCTTAGGGGTGGGAGGCGACCCGGCGATCAGGGGAAGGTGACGCCCCCATCACACCTCTGCTGCTGCCACTACTGGCAGCGCAAGCCCCAGCCCTGATTACCTGAGCCTCAGGTGGCCCTGAGCAGCTGGGCAGCCGCTATGTGAGGCTTGCCTGCACCTCGGGCCGCACCGTGTGCCTGCTACCCCTCCTCCCCCCTCTCTCCGGCAGTGCTGAAAGGACTAGGGGACTCCGGCAGGGCTGAGGGGACTGGGTGCTGCCATCTTTGTGACAGTCAATTTGTATATTCCCTCTTTATAAGATAGGATTAGAAAAGAGCGCTGTTACGTCTTTCTTTACATTCATCTTGTGATTCTCTAATAATTGTGAAGCTTTGTTTCTTAGTCAGTTCTCCTTTTGCCATTATGGGTGGGATATGGAAACTTCTAATTCTCAATTGTGTTCAATGAAAACTAAAAAAAGACTATAAAGATAATGTCTCTAGTCTTTTATATCTTTTTGAAAGGTGAAGCAAAGCTTTGGATAGCACAATAAAATCTAAAGAATGATGTAGTAACTGTAATGTGTTTCATGATTGCTTCATTTTGGATGATGGTTGTCATTCTTACATTTTCATGTTATTGTAGTCTTTTTGGCATAATTGGGAATAATGGATTAAGAAACGATGAACTTGATTTCTAGGATAATGAACAGCAAATTTCAAGATATAGGACAAATAACATAATGATTCCATAATGGATCATAGTAATAATGTTGCAGTGGACGTATATGGTAATTACACAATCAAATGAATTTTGTTCTACTTAAAAATATAAGTAAATTTTCTCTTTGTTTGTTGAAATACATCCCAAAAGACTAAAAGTCATAAAATGTCAATTTTTACATATAACTAGAATTGTTAAAAAACAAACCCTAGGAGGGAAAAGGCGGGGTGGGGGGGGGGGAGGAGGGATGGGAGATACCTATAATACTATCAACAACTAAAACATGTAATAAAACTATATTGGAAAAAAAGATGCAGTGGGCCTGGGGTAAGGAACTGGAATATGCATTTTGAAAAAAAGAAAGAAGGAACTCTTACCTTTTTCAGCACTATGGATGGACTTGGAGATTATAATGCTAAGTGAAATAAGCTAGTCAGAAAAAGACAATTATAATATGATCTCACTTATATGTGGAATCTAATGAATAAAATAAAACCAGAGGCATGTATACATGGAATAGACCAACTGCTTTCAGAGGGGAGGAGAATAGGGGACTGGATAAAAGAAGGTGAAGAGATTAGCCAAAGAACATACATGTATAAGCCATGGACACAGACAACAGTGTGGTGATGGCCAGAGGGAAGGGGGAAAGGGGACTGGGTGAAGGTGGGTGGGGGTGGGGGGTGAATGGGGACATCTGTAATAATGTCAACAATAAAGTTATAAAAAATACATATAATTTAAAAAAACACCCTTAGAAACAAAATTTTGATATAGGATTAATCATTATGCTCTCTAGCTCCCCGGGATATTTCATTCTATACCTTCTGGAAATGATAATTAAAAATTTAATTTCTATTTCATTTTTAGTAATTTTGCTTCTTATAAAGCACTTGTTATATTTTCCTTTTTAGTTCTCAAAATTATATCATTTCATTTACTTTTTTTTTTTTAGGAGAGAGAAAAAAATACTTCAAAAAAAATCATAACTGCCAGTATTAGCAATAGCTTGACTTAAGAAGAAACTTGTCGAAGTCAACAAATTGAAGCTTAACACCACAGGAGTTGTAGTTACTGACCAGGTGAGAATTAAGAATGGATTTTACTCTTACATATTCTTTTAGGAAATGACATAAGAATGTTATGAAAATATATCATTTTTAACACATATCAAATTATAAATCAGATAACCAAATTTAAGGGCTCATGAAAGCATTTTTGTTTTAGTTTGCTTTCTATAAACTTAAAAATAGTGGTGTGATTTAGAACATTTATCAATATTTTTCATTTCCAAATGTTGGTATATTTTTAGATCTGATTATCTTAAGTGTTTTAGTTTGTTAAATATTATTTCCTGTTTGCTGAGACATCTAATTTTGCTCAAAACACAAATTTGACCTGCCAGATTTTCTTTCCCTCTGCTCCCCACATTGCTCATGTATATTCACAGCATCTGGAGTCTGTGTAAAGTCATCAGAAACAACATAGGGAATAGATAAACTGAACACAGCTGGGAATCGACTTTGGCCTGGAATATATAGAGTATATTCTATGTTGTTAGTTTTTTTTGTTTTGTTTTTTTTAAATCCTCACTCAAGTATATGTTTGAGAGAGGAAAAGGTGTGGTGGAGAGAAAGAGATAAATATCCATGTGAGAGGAACATTGCTTGATTGCCTCCTGGGGATCAAGCCTAAAACCTAGTATGTGCCCTGACCGGGAATCAAACCCACAACCTTTGGGTATATGGGATGACACTCCAACCAACTGAGCCACCCAGCCAAGGCGTGTTACTACTTTTTTTTCCATTTGCATTTAAGTTTGTAAGCTTGAAATGGTTCCCCCCAAAAAAAGTTTTTCCTTTGATAATATATTCTAGAGAAATGTCTTTTATATTTTAAAATATATAGGTGTTTTTTTCCCCCATCTATAGCCTTTTAAAAAATCCTATATATTGAATGCCAGATTTGAGTTGAAGAATTTTAATGAAAATTTGATGGAGATTTTATTTGTAAATGTTGCCATTAGGAGTATGAGTTAAGGTTGTAAAGCAGAAATTTGTCTGGGCTATCAAGTTTTCATATATGCCTTTTCATTTTTTTTAAGGAGTTTATTTGTTGTGAATCTCACAAACTTGTGCAGTGAAAGCTGGATACTAAAGTATATGATTTAATTTCTATAGAATTCAAAAATAGCAGAACTAGTCTATGCTTTTAGAAGTTAGAATTCTACATTGTGGGGTGGTAGAGACTGGGAAGGGGGCATGAGAAGTGTTCTTAGGTGCTGATTATGATCTGTTCCTTCATCTAGGTCAGGAGTGGGGAACCTTTTTTCTGCCAACAGCCATTTGGATATTTATAACATCATCCGAGGACCATACAAAATTATCAACTTAAAAATTAGCCTGCTAAACGTTTAATTAACTTATCCCTAATGCCTTGGCAGCGCCAGACCAAATGATTTCTCAGGCCTTATATGGCCAGATGTTCCCTACCCCTGATTAGGTGGTAGTTATGGGAGTGTGGTCACTTTGTGAAAATTCCATGGTTTACTCATTTGTGTGCTCTTCTATATGTGGACTTGAGTAAAGTTTGCATTGTTCTATATATGGACTTGAATAAAGTTTGCAGTGCTAACATTAAATACTATAGGCCCAGTGCTCGAAATTGGTGCATGGGTAGGTCCCTAGGCCTGGTCGGTGATCAGGGTCAATTGGGGCCTTCCGGCTGCGGCCTCCCTTCCCTGACTGTGTGCTGCTGGCCAGGGCCTCCCTTCTCCAGCTGCCAGCTGCCGGCTGGGACCTTCATTCGTTATGCGCCATCCCCTGGTGGTCAGCGCACGTCATAGCGAGCGATAGAATGCCTGGTCTCCCGGTCGAACTCCCTTGGGGACACGTTGCATATTAGCCTTATATATATATATATAGATATAGAGAGAGAGAGAGAGAGAGAGTCTTATGATTACATTGTTAGGATTCAACAAACATGATTAAGCAATAAAGTAATGATCATTAAGTACATTATTTTATTTTTAATATGTTTTTATTGACTTTAGAGAAGAAGGGAGAGGGAGAGAGAGAAACATGGATTGACTGCCTCCTGCAGGCCCCCTACTGGGGATCAAGCCCCAAACCTGGGCATGCGCCCTGACCTGGAATCAACCAACAACCTCTCAGTTCATGGAACCAACTGAGCCACAGGGCCATAAGTACATTACTGCATTTCAATTTGTATAGCACTTTTCACTTTTAACTAGTAAAATGATATGGACAAATGACTAAATGAATCTGTTAGCATTTAACTTATATTTGTAGTAATACCATTTTCCAAAGCATAAGAAAAAGAGAAATTGTAAGGCATATTAGCAAGTAGAAAAAAATGCTTTATTCTCATCTTTAAGTATTTAGTGGTACTAGATATGAATTTGTATAACTTGATTACTCCTTTATGTGTATTTGAGGCCTTGCTTTTTCTTTATTCCTTTCAGTTTTTTGTGTGAAATTTCTAGGCTTATCAGAATGTCTTCTGTTGTTATTCCAGATATAAAAAAACAAACAAATCAGATTGATATTTCAAAATTAATCCTCTCTATATTGATTAACTCTAAGATTATAATTGAGAACAGCAGCTGAATATCCTTAGCAAAAAAGGGCATATCTCCACAATATCTGAAATAACACAAAACATCTGTGTAGGTTGTAAAACACTATCTTACTGCATTTAATGTTTACTTTTAATATTCCTTTTAGTATAATGAGTTCATTTTTCAAAAGCCTTTGATGCTAATTCAGAGATCTATAATCTGCTCACAATGTCTTTCACATGTAGTTTTGATGATAACTGACAAGCTGTAAGTTAATTAGCACAGAACTTACTAATGAGGATGTTAAAATTTAATTTTAAAAGTGAGGATTTTTATTTGTACACTCTGGACAAATGGGAGGAAATTCAGTCATACATATAAGCATTTCAGGCACTTTTTCCTTATTCAGGTACTTTTATTAGATAACAATAAAAAATATAATTAACTTAATGATAGCAAAGTTTTGAAATTATTCTAGGATTGCTTGTCTTTAAAACTGGGGATAACCCAAAACCAAAGCAGTAAAATAAGGTCTGTTAATTAGCATGGAAGACAGCTTCTTGAATTAATATGTGGTGTTAATTAACAGGAAGTCTGATGTTGTGTTGTAATTACCACCAATATTTTTGACATACTGAGTGACTGAAGGTGAATTACATAGATAGCAATTGAGTAAACACTTTTGTGCTTAGAAACGTTTTCCTTTGTTTCTGTTTTCTAGAAATATGGACAGACTTCTTAGACTTGGAGGAGGTATGCCTGGACTGGGCCAGGTTAGTACACAGACTCTCAGTATTTCTTTGTGTGTAAACTGCAAGCTTTTTTCTAGTTATCCAGAGAAAGAAATCACTCCCAAGAAAATCACCTCATAGGTAACATTATGGTAAGAAGCTTACCTTATATGATTGCTGTATTTCAACACTAAGTAACATGTGGAGAACATTTTCTATTACCTTAATCTAATTTTTGCTTAGTAATAAGAATGTTCTCTGTTTGCTTTGATTTAAAATTTGGGGATATGTGAGGTTATCAAACTTGCCTTTTAGTAAAAAAGGGACTCAAAATACCTAGTTTGGGGGTTTACAATGTAGACTTTAGAAGTAACACATGAAAAAGTAAACATCTCTTGGTAAGATCCAGAAAACTGATCTCTAGAACATTGGTATGTGTAATTTTAAGACTGATAAATTCTTGTTAATAATTACGATACATGGATGAATTGATAAGTAATCCCTCTTTTTTCTTAAAATCTGGTACAGATTATTTTTTTACATTCTTATTAAAATTAAGTGCATTTTCGGTTGTTTTACATTATCATTTGTCTTGTTCCATGCTGTTGGACAAATGACCTCTTCATAGATTTCTGTCTCAGGGTATTCTATATACTTTCAGTTAAAGAAGAAATTTCTGCCTCTTTTGAGTTCTACACTAATTATCTTTTCAGTCCTCTGTTAGCGAGAGAGATGACTATGTGTTGTTTCTTCCTTTTAAGTAATGGATTGTTTTATTTTGGGGGAATATTTTTATAATCCACCTTTAGTATCCCTTTACCTCATTTCCATATCATTATCGATGACTTTGTCTTCCTTCATACAAAGCAGTCTATTTTGTGTAAGAAACAGTTGTGTTTGAAATTTCATGAAATTTTCAGTGTTTTAGAGGCAATTTTTCAACAATGGTTTGATTGGATCTATCATGATTTATGACATTTTTTAGACAATTGAAATCATTTTGTGATTCTGTATTGCATCCTTGCAGCCTTAGGTTATTTTTTGTTTACTTTCGTTAGTTTTAAATATTCTCATGTTTCTCTACTATCAGCCTGGTTCTCCAATTTTGTAAGACGAAATCCATTTTCTTAACAGGCCTAAGCACCTCTGAAGTTGACCCTTCCAAAGCTGCTTCTGTACTTTTGTAAACATTCTAGATAGCTTCTAGAATTTCCCTAACTTTTTCTGCTATTAACAATAACAATGTTGAGACATACACAGTTGTCAGAAATGAGCGAGGTGGTGTATAGGTACTACAAATTTACCTGCATATTATAGGTAAGAATGTTGCCTTAGTAGAATTCTTAAGGGAAGTTGTATCAAATTTAAATATCAAAATGACTTTCCTTGAGCATTAAATGCAATAAATTATGTATCTGTGCTGGGAAATTATTGGATGTAAAATAATGGTTTTACTGACCACAAATTGAGCTACAATCATATCTCAGTGACCACCAAACTTTTGCATTAAGTGGAAAACTATGTTGTTCAATAACCTCTCTTTGCTTTGTGATAATTTAATTAGCCCTTGGGTCCTCAGTTGTTTTTTTTTATTTGAACTTAAAAATACATTACTTAAGAATCTGTCATTTCATGTATGCTTTTCACCTGGCCAATTAGATGACAAACTATCAAGGAAATAATTTGTGGGGGTTCTTACTTCTGTAATATCTCTTTTATCAAAAACCTTTCCCTAAAATTTTATTTTACTCTTGTTCTAGACCAAGCATGTCAAACTTGCGGCCCCTGAGCCGCATGCCTCATTTATTTGGCCCGTATTATTAGCCTTTGAGTTTGACATGCTTGTTCTAGACTAATTTGTCATATACTTACTATGTTACTTCTACAACATGAAATGTTAAGTGCATTGTCTTTTAATAAACAGGAATGAAACATTAAATGTATTGTTTTTTTTAGTAAGAAGTCAAAGATCTTTAGATTGATAATAGCCACTCTTGCTAATGCATAGCAGCCAATAAAAACAGAAAAGGAGACATAAGTTTTATCCTCCAAAAATCAATAGAGAATGTTACTATCTTACCATTTAATTGAAAAGGTAGAATTTCCTCATAATAGTTTTCCACAAAACTTGCTGATAAGTTTGCAGATGGCCCTTTTAAAACATGGGAATGAGCAGAATAGGGTTCTTCATCTATTCTAGAATTCTTACCTATCTCTAAATAGAAGTATCCTTTCTCTTTTTCCGTGTCTGATCCTTCAGCTTATTCTCTGATCCTACACTTTCGTGAAACCTTGCTCCATTGACCATCCTCGCTTCTCTGCCTACAAAGATACTTAACTCTTCTGTATTCTATAAACAAAACTTTACAACCCCCTGGCAATGGGCAAGAGATACCTGATTGGTGGTGTTGCTCTTACATTAATCAGGGGCAAAGCCAGATGTACAGTCCTTAGTTCATCCTAGCTTGATGCCTGTGTTGGTGGCCAGAGCTGTTTCATGCCTGAGGCACATTAAAAAACAAAAACAAAAAACAAAACTTCCCTGCACCCTGCCATTAAACCTTTTCTTCCATTTATTTCTAGAATTTCTGGGATAATAGCTTATACTCACATATTTTACTTCCTTACCTCCATTGACTCTTCCTGAGATTGTATTCTGGCCTCCTCCATTACTGTACTGTAATTGTTTAAATTGCCAAGTCTCTTTGCCTACATTTAGTTCTCTTTTAACTAGACTTCAATATTCCACACTGTTCACAATGTCTTTCTTTTTTGTTTTTGTTTTTATTGATTTTTAAAGAGCGAGGAAAGGAGAAGGATAGAGAGATAGAAACATCGATGATGAGAGAGAATCATTGATTGGCTGTGCCCTGACTGGGAATAGAACCGTGACCTCTTGGGTCCTAGGTCGACGCTCAACTGCTGAGCCACACCAGCCAGGCCACAATGTCTTTCTTAAAACTTTCTCTTCATTTGCTTTATTATGGTACTTTTTTCCTAGTTCTTCATTATGGTGCTTTCAGAGAGGCTTTCTGAAAGTGGTGAGGTATAAGCTACATTTTGAAGGATTATTTCAGGTCGCTAGATTTAAAAAAGTAACTTCATCAACTGGATATGATCTATTTTATTATAACTCACAAATCCATACAGTATATGGATTTTGTGTATATAATAACCATATTTTTGATTTCCTATTATGGGTCTTGGATGAGAAATAGTCTTTCAGTTATTTGTCTTTTAGGATTTGATCTAGTGTTTTATAGGAAGGATTAATTTAGCATAGCAATGGGAAAATGGCTAGAATAAATAAAGAAATACCATTTTTATGTATAAGGAATCTTAATATCACATTCCAATTCCCTCCAATTAATCATAAATTCAATGGAGTTCCAATAAAAATGCCAACTAGAATTTTCTTGGAATTATAAAACTGACTCTAAAATTCATATAGGATAAAACAATCCAAGAATAGTAAAGAAATTCTTAGAAATGAAAATGAAACTTGCTTTACCAAATATCAAAAGATATGTTAATGCTTTATGACTCAAGGAGTGTTATATTGATATAGTGATAGCCAAGTAGATCAGTATAATTAAATAGAAAGCCCAGAAATAGGTGTATGCATATAGGGGAAATTAATTTGTGTTAGAAATGGTATTAAAAATTAGTGGGAAAGGAGAGGCCTGTTCATTAAATGATGCTGGAGCAAGGGGCTTTCTATGTGGGGGGGTAAAGTAATAATTAGATTCTTACCTTATTCTGTATACAAGAATGTATACCAAATGAATACGTAACTGTGAAAATCAAACTTTATAATTTTGGAAGACATAACCATTAGGATGGTTATTATCCACAAATAATCCAAAAACAATAGTTGGTGAGGATAGAATCTGTGTGTATTTCCCAGTAGGAATGTAAAATTGTGTGACCTCTGTAGAAAACATACAATTACCATATGATCCAGCAATTCCATTACTGAATCTATGCCCCAGGGAATTGAAAACAGGGACTCTATTGGATGTGTGTACATCAGTGTTCATAGTAGCATTATTCACAGTAGCCAAAAGGTGGAAACAGCTTGTGTCTGATGATGGATGAATGAATAAAACAAAATGTGCTATATACATACTATAAAATATTATTCATCCTTTAAAAGGAAGGAAATTCTGACATGTGGCACAACGTGGATGAACCTTGCAGACATTATACTAAGTGGAATAAGCTCATTACAAAAGAACAAGATATTGTATGATTACACTTATATGAGTTACTAGAGTAGTCATATTTGTAGAGACAGAACGTAGAATGGTGGTTGCCAGGGGATGGAGCTCATAGTGTCATGAAGAGTCAGTGTTTAATGGGTACAGAGTTTAAATTTGAGAAATGAGAAGTTTCTGGAGCTGGATAGTGGTTCTGGTTGCATGACAATTGTGGATGTACTTAATGCCACTGAACTGTACATAAAAATGACTAAATGGTAACTTACGTATATTCTACCACAATAAAAATTAAATTACCATATCCTTAAAATGAGATTAATAATATATACCTTAGATGTTTTTATGAGGATAACATAAACTCAGAGTGAGTGAACATGTCAAACACACAGAGTAGATAGACCGCCCCCCCCCCCTAAAATTTTTGAAAGAAAATTTTATGTGATACTCAACCTCACTGTATATCAGGGAAATGAAAATTAAAATAAGTATTTGATTTTTAAAAAATAGAAGTCTGTTGTATTAAGTGTTAATGAAGACTTGGGGAAGCAAAAATTTTCATGTAAGCTTTTTTCCTGAGGGTGAGTTGGTGTGGGGCAGTGGTCGGCAAACTCATTAGTCAACAGAGCCAGATATCAACAGTACAACAATTGAAATTTCTTTTGAGAGCCGAAAACTGACTTCTGCGCATGGGCCACGAAGTTTCAATCGCATTGTACGTGCACCACACTCAAGGGGCCAAAGAGCCGCATGTGGCTTGCGAGCCACATGTGGCTCACGAGCCGCGGTTTGCCGACCACTGGTGTGGGGTGTGAAAGTTGGTTGAAAATTATATCTCACTGCCTAGAATGTTAGCTGGCAAATAGAAGATCATAAATCTATGTTGTCCTAGCTGGTTGCTCAGTGGTTAGAGTGTGGCCTGAGGACTGGAGAGTCACAGGTTCAATTCCAGTCAAGGACGCATACCTCCGTTGCAGGTTCTATCCCTGGCCCAGATTTGGGCTCATGCTGGAGGCAACCAATCAATGTGTCTCTCTCACATCACTGTTTCTCTCTGTCTCTACCCCTCCCTTCCTCTCTCTCTCTAAAAAAAAAATCAATGGACAAAATGTCCTCAGGTGAGGATTTATATATATATATATATATATACTAGTTTTCCCGTTGCAGGAAAAATCCTGCAATAGGATTTCCTGCTGCACTCTACCCCGCCTCCGTTCCTCCCTTGTTCGCCCGCCTCACCTTCTCCTCCAGCCCGCCCGCGTTTCCCTTCCCCCCCCGGCCCCGCCTCCGCCCCGCCCTTGCCGCCCGCCCTGATTCTCCTCCAGCCCGCCCGCGTTTCCCTTCGTCCCGGGCCCCGCCTCCGCTCCGCCTTTATCACCCGCCTCACCTTCTCCTCCAGCCCGCCCGCCCGCGTTTTCCTTCACCCCCCGGCCCCGCCTCCGCCCCGCCCTTGCGCCTGCCCTGCCTTCTCCTCCAGCCCGCCCTCGTTTCCTTTCGCCCCTGGCCCCGCCCTTCTCTTCTCCTCCCCCCCCCCCCCCCCCCCCGCTTGCTTGCTTCTTCGAAGCTTTACTCCCTTCTGCAGCTGTTGGCTTCTTTGGACTCTGTCTTGATATGCAAATTAGCCGCCATGTTTGTTGGGGCAATTTGCATACTCATCCTGATTGGTTGGTGGGCGTGGCTTGGCAGGTGGGCGTGGCTTAGGTGTAGCGAAGGTGCGGTCAATTTGCATATTTGTCTATTATTAGATTAGATATATATATGTGTGTGTGTGTGTGTGTGTGTGTGTGTGTATAAATGAACATACTATATGTGGAGTATAAATGGTTAAAGTCACTTTGGAAAGCAATTTGTCAGTCTCTAGTAAACTTGAAAATGCCCTAATTTCTGTGGCTCAGCAATTCCATTTATTCACTTTAGAGAAACTTTTACACATGTGTAGAGACATGTTTAAGGATATTCATTATGACATTGTTATTGCAAAAGTGTAAAATACTTAAATATCTGTCTGTGGCAAAATGTGTTATGATGGAATATTATGCAAGAGTTAAAATTAACTAGATTGTATATATCAATAAGTATAATAGACGTTATAAACATACTAGAGGCCTGGTGCATGAAATTTGTGCACTGGTAGGGTCCCTAGGCCTGGCCTGCGGTGAGGGCTGATCAGGGCTTTCTGGCTAATGGCCAGGGCATTCCTTCCCCGGCTGCCAGCTGCCAGCCAGGGCCTTCCTTCATTCCGTGCCATCCCTTGGTGGTGAGCGCATGTTATGACTCATAGCAAGCGGTCGAACTCCTGGTCAAAACTCTTGAGGGAACAATTTGCATATTGGCCCTTTATTATATAGGATTAAGAGAAAATTTGACGTTTTAGAGCTATATAAACAATATGAAAGCAGTAACAATTAACACGTTAAGCGCCAAGCCTGTTTTGTCTTCCTTTCCATTTAGCCCGCGATATCTGATTTCACCAATATGCTGGCGGCCAGAGACTGATGTGGTCCGGACGGAAAGTATAGTGTCAGTCACCAGTGACTGACATGGCACTTAATGTGTTAAAAAACATAAAATAACATCTTTTGTAAATGTACATAACTCGAGTGAAAGGATTATAAAGTTTATAGCAGCACTGTGCAGTAAAACTTTCTACAAGTATGGAAATATTCTATATCTGCACTAATATTGTAGGTCAAGCATGTCAAACTCATGGCCCGCAGGCCGCATGCCTCGTTTATTTGGCCCCTCTTAGCCTTTTGAGTTTGACATGCTTGCTGTAGTCACTAGCCACATGTGACTGTTAAGCCCTTGAAATGTGACTGGAGCACCTGGCTGGTGTTGCTCAGTGGTTGAGCATTGACCTATGAACCAGGAGTTCACAGTTCATTTCCAAGTCAGGGCACATGACCAGGTTGTGGGCTCAATCCCCAGTAGGGGGCGTGCAGGAGGCAGCCAATCAATGATTCTCTCTCATTGAAGTTTCTGTCTCTCCCTCTCCCTTCCTTTCTGAAATCAATACAGTAAAAACATCTACACTAGTAAAAAAGAAACATGCAAATTGACCATCACTCTGCCACACCCACCAGCCAATCAGGAGCGAGTATGCAAATTAACCCAACAAAGATGGCGGTGGCCACGGAGCTGGAGCGAGCAGGAGGCTTGGGTTGCCCCCGGTGATGGAGGAAGCCAAGCTTCCCGCCCGCCCTGGCTGGCCCTGGCCTCTGCTCAAGGCTACAAAATTTCAATTATAGAAGATAAATAAATCCCAGATAACTGCTTCCAGCCAGCCCTGGCCTCCGCTCAAGGAGGGGCTGAAGAAAAAGAAAAAGAGGGGCTGGGAGTTTGGGTCGCTGGGGTGTGTGTCCAGCTTGCAAACAGCCATCAATCCCTCACCCAGGCTGGCCAGGCACCCTCATGGGGTGAGGGTCCCCACTGGGGGGCCTGGCCAGGTACCCCAATGGGGACCCACACCCCCATGGCCCCATCCCTGTAAATGGGCAGTCGAATATCCCTCGAGGGGTCCCAGATTGGAGAGGGTGCAGGCTGGGCTGAGGGGACCCTCCCTCCCCCCGGGGAAGAATTTCATGCACTGGGCCTCTAGTATTTTAAATAAAAGAAAGAAATGTGACTGGAGCAATTGAAGAACTAAGCTTTAAGTTTTATTCAATTTTAATTAATTTAAGTTTAATAGCCACATGTAGCTATTGAGTCCATGTGATGTGCTCATTGTGACCAAACAACTGAATTTGTAGTTTCATGTAAATTTGTGTAGTCATATGTAGCTGTGCCTACCGTATTGTACAGCACAGGCCTAGACAACCCACACCAAATTTATGAGAAGGGAGGGCGGCTAAAGGAACTTCCACTTCATATGTAACATTCTCTATTTTTAATAAACTAAAGCAAAAACATTACGAGTAACATTAAATAATCTCAAAATTTTCCTTTAGCACTGTTTACAAAAGCCACCAAGTAAAACAAAATCAGAAATTCCTTTTATTGTTCATTACTTTTTCTCATACTTTACTTAGGCATTCCATATTCTCCCTCAGTCTTGGAGTTGAAGAGGCTAATATTAAAGAGGTCGGCAGAGACTAGATCATGCAGGGCCTTGTAGAGGTACTCTTCTGAGTGAGTTGAGGAGTCTTTAGAGATCTTTAAGCCAAGGAGTTATGCTTATCAGACTTAAATTTTTAAAGAACCTGGATACTCTGGATACTATGTAGGAAGGCAAGAATGGAAGCATAGACAAGAAGCTACTACAATGCTGTTTTAAAATTACTGATTATGGTGTCTGCTTTCATTGTATATTTACTTGATAGATTCTGGTGGGACTTAATGTGTACAATTAGTCTTTACACCTGTCACATTTGAAATAAAATTATTTACTATTGGCACAGTATCATGAAAATGAGCAGGTTTTTATAAAGGCTTTTTCTGAGTTCTTTGAGCTCTTTAGCCAATCTGTATTGACACTTTTATATGAATGCTTTGGTTACCATTTTTTCCTTTTGATTCTTTGAGTAGCTATTATGATGTGATCCTCTGAACATTTACAAACATTGGTAGATTAATTTGGGCATTTTCTTTTTAAGGAGTAGAGAAGGGTCAATAAATTTTAATTGTTTTATTTCTTTGTTTAACTAAAATAGTGATTTTGCTTCAGAAACAAAGCAAAAATACAAGCCACTTAAGTTTTTTTCATCTGTTTCTCTTGTAATGTGAAATTTTAAAAAGTATAGTTCTTATTTTTAAAAGTATAGTTCTTAATCATTCTATCAATGTAATTGAATTGATGTTTCTACTACAGAAAATTAAGAAAGAGGTGAGGTCAAAGCAAGCTAATTAGAGCATACTCTTTCTAGTTGTCATTGCAGCATTAATATCTATTCTTTTCGATAGATATTAAACCCCATGAAATCAACTCTTGGTCTCAAATCAACTCTTGAGAGTTCTCAAATAAGTAAAAGGAGAACAAATTTATGGTGGGTGTATTCTAGTTAATCTGTGTCATTTTGTTTGAACATTCTAGTTGTGACTGGTCTTTCAAGGAAAAAGGTCTTTGACATTGTCAATGCTAAATTTCTATTTTGATATGAAATTATCCTAAATGATTTTGTTTAAGTTCTTTAGCACATAAGGAGAGCAGTGATGTATTTTCAATTACAGTGAAATTGTCTTCCAAAATTAATCCATCTGATGAAATAGAAAATCAAAATTATGAGGAAAAATGAAAAGTCTGAAGAATGTAAACATTTTAAATTTGAAATCAAGGATATGATGGAACTATGATATCTGATACCATTTTTTGATAGAAAGGGTACATGGGATGATAAACGAGAAGATACCTCTAATAGAGGATACAAAGATATTGCAATAGAATCTCCATATCCCAAATGTATGGGGATGTTATGGTCATAAAAATTCAGTCTATATCTTTTCTTTCCCTGTCCTCAACATTGTTTTATATGTTTGATTTACTGGTTACATTGCTCATTTTGTACATTGATCTTTGGTTTCCTGTCTTAAACTTGTGTAATATAACTTGAATTTTTCAGTTCATATTGTCATTTGGATAGTTCTCTAGATATCACACTCATTTAAAATCTGGGCAGACATGGCCAGTGTTCTCTCCCACATTCAAAGTGGTCCTTTGTGGGATGGTATCTGGGTTGGGTGCCCTGGAAGTATGCCACCAGAGGGAGCAATGGTCTCCACTGGACAGGCTCCCAGTACTGCTTTTCAAATGTTTCCAGTGATTTCACAGGCTTTCCCCTCCAGGAGACTAAATGCCACGTGTTGGGCACAGTGGGAAGGCTTAGGAACAATAAAGAGTAAATTAATAATTATGATAGCTATACTTTATCCTTATTCATTTTGTATGCATGTCCCTCTTTTTATTCAGTTACATTCTTAACCTACCTGTGGTAGCCTGTGTTAATTAGTTCTTTATTTCTTAGTGTTGTAAACACCAGAGCCTGAGTAATTGAAAGCAAGAAGCTTATCAAAAGTAGATAAACCTAGTTTTAGAAAAGCACCCCTTTCTGTTTTATAGAAAGGGTGCTTTTTTGTGGTTATTAATCCTCATCTGAGGATATTTTTTCATTGATTTTTAGGGAGAATGGAGATAGGGAGAGACAGAGAGAAACATCACACATCGATTGGTTGCCTCCTGCACAAGCCCTGACCTAGGGCCCCGGGCTGGGGAGGAGCCTGCAACCAAGCTACGTGCCCTTGACCGAAACCTAACTCGGGACCCTTTGGTCTGCAGGCTGGCACTCTATCCACTGAGCCAAATCGGCTAGGGCGAAAAGGTGCTTTTTTGTTTGTTTGTTTTAATTTCACAGGAAAATACTTATTTCATTATAATAGAATACATTTTTTGTTACCTTTATCTAGCTTTATAACTGTGAGGAAATAATTTTGATTTTACGTTAGTTTGCACCTGGTTGCACAGTTTCTGCCTATTATTTCCTTCCCATTTGTAGGTTCTGGCTCCTAATTTCTATTTTATAACTAAACTAGAGGCCCAGTGCACGGAATTCATGCACTGGGCGGGGGTGGGTGAGGGAGGGGTCCCTCAGCCCAGCCTGCGCCCTCTTGCTGTCCGGGAGCCGTCAGTCGGACATCCTTAGCACTCCTGCCACCACTGCTGTGCTTGCCAGACATGAGCCCAGCTCAGGGCTTCTGGCTGAGTGGTGCTCCCCTGTGGGAGCATACTGACCACCAGGGGGCAGCTCCTGCATTGAGCATCTGCCCCTGATGGTCAGTGCCCGTCATAGCAACTGGTTGTTCCACCCTTCGTTCGATTTGCATGTTAGCCTTTATTATATAGGATGAGTTCTTCAAATATTTTATAGCTCAGTCTTTCTATAAGTTTCTTCCTTGGTGTTTTCCTTGGGGGCTATGGTAATTTTAGCAATATAGGGAGATAACCAGATAATCTGAATAGGGAGTGTAATTGTCAGTGGGATCGGGAGCAAATGTCTGGATCCATAAAGAGAACCCACATATTTTGTATCAGGATTCCCTTCTAGAATTTATAGAAATGGGGTGGGGAAGGGGATGAACTAATGCTGAGTGCCTCCCATGTTTTGATGTGAGGTGTTCTCTGTATTTAATCTTCTCATTTGGTCCTCACAACAATCCTATATGGGTAGGGATAATTATTTACATACTAGTGGCCTGGTGCACAGATTCATACACATTGAAAGGAAAATAAGAAGAAGAAATATTTTAATATTGCTGTTTGCCCTTTCTCTGTAATGGAAGTGTCAGCACTGTCCCCTCACCTCCACCATCGTGCCTACGGGGTGATCGATCAGGGCCGGGCCCCCTGCCTGGCTCCCTCAGCACCTGGGAGTCGGGCGGCAGCCCCACCTCCCGTCACTGCTGTTGGTTGAAGTCTGCAGGGCGAACGGGCCCCCGCTTGCACCCACCTTGGCCTGGCGCTGCCTGCTCACCTGCTCCACCATCCTGCTGCAGTCCCGCTCTTGTCAGGGCCCATTGGGGCCGGCAGCGCCTCCACTACTGCCTGCTACCAGCGCTGCGTCACTGACGCCCATCATGTTCCGCGCCACCCTCTGGTCGTCAGCGCACGTGATAGCAAGGAGTCAAACTCCTGGTTGAACTCCTGGTCAAGACAATTTGCATATTAGGCTTTTATTATATAAGATTACATAGGATTATAGGGTCAAGTCATAGAACTAACAAGAAGTGGAGCTTGAGTTGGAATACAGCAGGTCCTCGGGTTACGTCGGATCTCCGTTCCTATGGCGCGACGTAACATGATTTTCGCCATAAGTCGGAACCCACCTACATAAGCACCTACGTCATTCACATGGAACACATACACAGCAGTAATGAAGTGAAACAGTAAAAAAAAATTTAAAAGAAAGATAACAATTCCTGACTTTTACTTGTGGTAAAGAAATAATAAAAAACATAAAGCATATATGTACATACATTGAAATGACAACTTTTTTTTTTTTTTATAAATACTGTAAATGGGAGATGGCAACATAACCACAAAACGACAGACATCGAGTCTGACGTAACCCGAGGACTGCCTGTACAAGTCTTTTGGATGCCAAAGCCTTTTCTACATCAGTAGTATTTCCTTAGGTGGATAAATCTATAGTGTTGTCACTGGCTTCTTGCTTCATAAAGTAAAAAACCTTAAATAATCCAGAAATTTTTATTGCATGTAGGTGAAGAGTAAGATACTTGCTTTTTAAATTTTAGGAAACCTATAATATTTGAGAGGGTTTTTCTTTATTCTGACATATAATTCTTGGTCATATTTTAAGAATATTTAAGGAATGAGTGAATATTTCATTTTATTCCCTATGATAATGTATATCTTGACATACTGATAAAGGTAGAAGATACAAATAGTACAGCTTTTTAATGAAAGTTTACGTTTCTTACTCTGTTTAATTTTTAAAACATTTTCCTTACTATTCAGAAGCTGATTAGTGCTCTAAACTAATTGTCAAATTATGGTGTGTTTTGTTTTTGTTTTTTTTTCATTAAAAATTATTTTGGGAAAGAGGCTTCTCATATTAAGCTAATTTGAATGACCAATCTTGTTGTACCTTGACTTGTTATAATGAAAGAAGAGGTACAGAGAGCTGTTTTATTTGAATAATAGACTTGCCAATTAGCCATCAAGTGCTTCCATCTGTGAAATTGTTGATCAGATGGGTTAGCTGGGATGTTTCCAGACTAGGGCATCATAAATGGCACTTGAAAACTGTCACTTTGATGATGAGGTTTCAAGTATTACACTGCTTGATACTGTGGAACCTTTATTTCCTTTTGCAGTACCATGTTTTTTTAGAACATACTGATCCCACTTATGAATTCTGTGGCATCAAGAGAACTTGGGAGACCTGCCACTGATGTAAAGTTCTGCTTAGTCTGCTGCTCTGGCCTGTGCCGTATCAAATAGAGTGTCAACAGCTTCTTTCATGGCCTTCGTGGTAATGTTGTTTGGTGATCTGACTGGCACAGGCAGGTGATGCTCATTGCTCATGGGTCATAGAGCTGGCACACATTGGCAAGTTTCTTTGCACTTCCCCATTAATATCAACTCACTTTCAAATGTCTCACTCCTTTAAATAAATGTAGTCTAAGGCCACATAAGTGTTGAGATTGCTGCATGTAGCATTTGTGTGAAATGAATTTAACATCTGTCCTATAAATTTTTAAGGATTTAAGTTACTTATTGGTAAAGGATTGTATTTTAAAATTTGTTAATAACTTGAAAATAAAAATTTCTGGAAATAATTGTCATCTGTTCTTACTCACTGAGCAACATCTTCCTTGTTTGGTCTTACATGTTGTGGGGCATTTTCTTTAGTAAGTTGGCTTCTTTGAAGAATTGTGGATATGATTAGATATTGGAGTCCCTGAATGACATTCCTATCTGAAAGGACTATACCATGCTTTTGTTTTCCCATAAACCCAGATTCCTGGAATTTGGGCAGGCTTCCTGGTCACCATTCTGTGTGGGACAAATTTGTGCCCTTATCACTTTGTGGACACCAGCTTGGCACAGATCTGTGACCTGCCCAAACTCTCTGTGAAAGGCAGTATGTATTGGGAAACAATGAAAGGCAAAACTCTGGAGCTAGACTAGATTCAAGCAATGGCTGAGATCCATGGTGCAAAAAGAGTGCATGAAAATGTGGTGTTAATGTACAAGAAAGAGAAAGGTTTGGGATCCTGTTCCTATTCATTCTTCTTCCAGAATACATTTCCACATATTCACCTCATCCCCAGGCACTTTTACCTCCCTGGGCTGACCATCTGCTAATGAGAGAACACTATCTATTTAAATATTTTATTGTTTGTTATTTGTAGTACCTGACCACTGTACCTTTTTTGTTCTCAAAGGTTTGGCTGTTCCCTCTCCTAAGGCAATAATGCCCAGTAGTTAATAAATATTATTAGTTAAGCAACAAGTTTCTATTTTACAGGTGGGGAAATTGAAGCATATAGCAATTAAGTAACTTGTTCAGTGTATTGTGACTTTAGAAGAAATACATTTGAAAAAAATGTGACTTCAGAGCAGAACTGAAAGATTTTTAAGTGCTCTTCTGTGGAGCATTAAATGGAAGTATAAGAAGAGAATAGTATGACCTGTGCCTTCCTTCCCTAAAGAACATAACTTTCCCTTGTGCCTTTTGACCATATTTATTCTTTCAGTGCTTTATAAGGATTTTTCTTGTATAATTTTCTGTCCATGTTCTCTTAATTCCTCAGAAATAGCAATTCTGTAATATTTTGGGTGATGTCCCAAATACTATTGTGTATAGATGAATTCTTAATAAAGTTAGGGCAGTGGTCAAGAGTATTTCTAGGAAGTCGTGAAGAGATGATTTCTATCCTTTATCTTCTGTTATGCCTCAGAACTTCTAAGCCCCCCCCTTTTTTTTTGCTTCTAATTAGCATAAATCAAGGAGTTTTTGGAGAACTAAACAAGGTATTTTTAAATAGATAAATAGTTATTTAAAATGAGTAGTATATGACAAGTTACACAGTTCAAAAAATTATAACTGTGTGTGTTGAATAGTTGTCCTGCCTATCCCCTTCCTAGAAACACCATTATAAAATAAATACACTTGTGGAGCACTCAGATGTGCTAGGCACTGTTCTAAGTACTTTAAATATATTAACTCATTATCTGCAACAGCTGTATGAATTTGGGTTGGTGTTATAATCCTCATTTTTCAGATGCACCTTAGGCATGGAGAAATGTAGAAAAAAGTGAGCCACAGATGAGGAAAAATATATCTAATATATAATAGACAAAGCATTAGTGTTTTACATATCTTAAATAATAATAGACAAACATGTTAATTGACCGTACCTCCACTACACCACCAGCCAATCAGGAGTGATATGCAAATCAACCCAACAAAGATGGCAGTTAATTTGCATACACAGGCACTGAGTGATGGGGGCGGGATGCTTGCATCATTGCAATGGCAACGGTGCAGGCATTCTGCCCCACCCCTGGTTTTTTAAAGGGGCAACAGATATGAACATTGGAAGAAACACAGATGATCTAAATGCATGTAAGTTAATGGTAGTATTACAACCATTTTGGAAAACATTTCAGTGAAATTTAGAAATAATAAAGATTTTCCTACCTTATAACCTACCATTCCCCCCCCCCCCCAATTATGTATCCCACATGGATACAAGGGCTTTCATAATAGCATTGTTTATAACAAGGGTTGGTATTCTTTTCTTAAAGGGCCAGATAGTAAATCTGTAGTGTTAAAGCAGCCATACGTAATACAAAAATGAATAGGCCTGGCTGTGTTCCAATAAAACTTTATTTGCAAAAACAACAATAACTGGCTTGCCCACAGGTTATGGTTTGCTGATCTCTATATATAATATCAA
Source organism: Eptesicus fuscus (assembly GCF_027574615.1). Lineage (NCBI taxonomy): Eukaryota > Metazoa > Chordata > Mammalia > Chiroptera > Vespertilionidae > Eptesicus > Eptesicus fuscus. Next base: position 40,155,323 of record NC_072483.1, read on the forward strand.
AAATTAAAAACTACCTAATTATCCATTAGTGGGAAAATGTGTACATAATAGTCCACTTGTGAGAAAATGTGTACATAATTACACTTAACAATGGACTTTTATAAAGTAAGTGATTTTTACATATCAACTTGATTAATCCATACTAACATAATGAAGGGAAAGCAAGTGGAAGAATAATATGTTCTATATGAAGTTTTTATATACAATTTAAAAACATGCAGTTACTATATAATATATTACCTATGTGTACTTATTTAGTGAAAGTATAAAGAAATGCATGATAATCTCCAAAATTAGACCAGTGGCTACAACTGGGGGTAGGGAAAGATGCAGTCAATCTAAGAGGATGACAGACGAGCTTCAGCCCAACTGTTTTAGTGACTTTTATAGCATAAGCTGGGTGGTATGTTTATTATTTATTAGATCTTTTTGTATCTTAAATATTTTACAAGAAAAACTAACAGTGGTTAGTTAGAAAAAGCTTTTTCTAACTAACTTTGTGGATAGTTGTCACTTGGCTCTCTCTTCCTCTCATCTACTCACATACCTGCCTCAATGGCCTCTCCTCCCAGGAAGGCAACTTTCTACTCTTAGGTCTAAGACAGATTAGCTCCCTGTCTGGTGCCTAATTGATTTACTATCTCAGTTTCTTGTTCCTTTCTAAGTATACTTCTTGTTCCTTTCTAAGTATACTTTCTAAGTATATTAGTTTACTTTTCTCTAACCTCTCATTTATTCTGCCTTTTGAATATTCTTATCCTTCTGAGAGAAGGGATCTAAAGTTCTCAACCCTTTGCACTCGCTTTTTTCTCAATTCCTTTATTCTACTCGGGATTTAATTTTTTAAATACCCCAGATTTTACAAAGCGCGGCAGTAGAATAAAAAACTGGAGTTTCTTTTCATACAAACTTATTTATTTAATGTAAGAAAAGCCCAAATAAAGGAGGAGGGATGGAGGGAGGGAAGGGATGGGCTACCGATGCTAACCGTGTCAAGTCACACTCGACATCTGAGTGCAAAAGGTTAATGGAGTCCACACAAGCAAAGGATTGTCTTTGGCATTTTCATGTATGCTTGGCTCACAGAGGTATCAGAATGCTTGCTTGGCATGTTTTAGTGTGAGATAGTGATAAAAAATAAAAGCTAAAACTGCATTTATTTATAAAGAGATTGAAAAGTTATTTATTTAGCATCTTTCTTGCGTGTGGAATCCTTTCTATTATATCAGTAGCTTTCTCTTAACTTTTTGACTTTTCTATTAAGATAGTCTATCAGGGAGCAATAGTAGTATGCAGAGCACTGACCCAGATGCCATGTGAAGTTACAAACCAGTAAATGCTGAGTGTTTTACTTAATGGGGACTTTAATGACATGATGAGGAGAAAAGTGCGTAGCAGAGAAAATCCAGTACATTTGAAGAGCGCTATTCAAGGAATGCCTGGTTAGTCAACTGTTAGTTATGCTAGGGACAGAGGTTGGAGAGACCAGCAGGTCTTATGCACAGTGTGTTCTGAACTGTGAATGGTGTCTTGTATAAAGTAAATGACATCTTTGATTAATGAATGATTAGTTAAGCATTTGGAGAAAGAAACTATTTCAAAGTAGATTCTGATTTCCAACAAAAGTGAAACATCCTAACTAATAAAAGAGTAATATGCAAATTGACCATCACTCCAAGACACAAGATGGCCGCCCCATTTGGTCAAAGATGGCTGCCCCCATGTGGACACAAGATGGTCTGTGGGGAGCGCAGTTGTGGGCAGTTAGGGGTGACCAGATCAGCAGAGGAGGGCAGTTGGGGGGGACCCAGGCCTGCAGGGGAGGGCAGTTGGGGGGGACCAGGCCTGCAGAGGACGCAAGTTGGGGGGGGGAACCAGGCCTGCAGGGGAGGGCAGTTAGGGGTGACCGGGCCAGCAGGGGAGGACAGTTGGGGGTGACCAGGCCTGCAGGGGAGAACAGTTAGGGGCGACTAGACTGGCAGGGGAGGGCAGTTAGGGGTGACTAGGCCGGCAGGGGAGGGCAGTTAGGGGCAATCTGGCTGGCCAGGGAGCAGTTAGGTGTCGATCAGGCTGGCAAGGGAGTGATTAGGGGGTGATCAGGCTGGCAGGCAGAAACAGTTAGGAGCAATCAGGCAGGCAGGCAGGTGAGCGGTTGGGAGCCAGCAGTCCTGGATTATGAGAGGGCAGTCGGACATCCCTCAAGGGGTCCCAGATTGGAGAGGGTGCTGGCTGGGCTGAGGGACACTGTGTGTCTCCCCCCTCCCATGCACGAATTTCGTGCACCGGGCCTCTAGTGTATATATATTATTAAGATGTAACTTTCATTTGTGCTCTTTTAATAAGAGGAAATTAAGTGACCATTTGGCAAGGGTGCTTTATTCTTTAAAATAATAAAAGAATCACTTATTACAAAGAATCACTTGGGGTACTAAAAAAATAAAAAAGAGGTTTTTGGGCTTCATCCCAGAGCAGTTTAAAGTAGCTGATTTCTGAGGTGGGTCCAGAAATCAGAATTTCTTAGGTTCTCCAGGTTATTCTGAGGGATAAACAGGGTTAAGAACCACCTGCTTACATTTTTATTGTTTATTTGTTTTCTGGGGAGGCTTTTTGAAAGTAAAACTGTTTTTATTATGTCCCCAAGACTTATTTATTCTTTGGTTATTTTGGTTCCAAACCCAAGTTACAATTATGTATTCATTTTTCTACTTACTTGTATTATCTGTCTCCTACATGCATTTTAAGGACTAGCGCCACATCTAATTAATTCATTATATACCTGATGCATGTCCTTGGGTGTGGCACACAGAGCTTTCTTGAGTCTTTCTTTTTTTCTCTTAGCCATGCCCATATTCACCCATTTTGGGGGTTCCTTCTCCTCTGTATGGTACTCCTTTTCTTATATATTACTAGTGTTCCCGTTGCAGGAAAAATCCTGCAATAGGGTTTCCTGCTGCACTCTACCCCGCCCCGCCTCTGCTCCTCCCTTGTCCCCTGGCCTGCCTTCTCCGCCCGCCAGCCCGCCCCGCTCTCCTTCCTTCTCCCCCGGCCCTGCCTCCGCTCCTCCCTTCTTCTCCCCCCGGCTTGCTTGCTTCTCCGCAGCTTTGCTCCCTTCAGCATCTCTTGGCTTCTTTCTACGCTGTCTTGACATGCAAATTAGCCGCCATCTTTGTTGGGGTGATTTGCATACTCGTCCTGATTGGTTGGTGGGCATGGCTTGGTTGGTGGGCATGGCTTAGGCATAGCGAAGGTGCGGTCAATTTGCATATTTGTCTATTATAAGTTAGGATTCCTTGGTCTTTCATCAGGTTTGATAAATCACAAATTTGTAAAAGTAAAGCAAGATGTAAATAGAATATATGTGAAAAAGTATAAAGTAAGGTACACCCAACAGACAAGGTTATTAGTATCTGTTAACACCTCTAGGGCCTGGCTTTATGGCTGTTTAGTGGCTCTAACAGCCAATCACAGTAGCATCCACTTAACCTTCAGTTCCTTTGGTCAGTGATGTAGCTAATCCCAGCCTCGAACTGTCTTTTCTTCCAGTGGTACCCATTACTTGGATGTCAGAGAATCAGGTTTTTATAATATTACTAGAGGCCCGGTGCATGAAATTCGTGCACTGGGGGGGGGGGGAGAATCCCTTAGCCCGGCCTGCACCCCCTCACAGACCAGGGCTCTCGCAGTTTGGGACCCCTCACTCCTTACTGCCTGCCTGCAGCGGAGGCGGGAGAGGCTCCTGCCACTGCTGCTTCACTCGCCAGCCATGAGCCCGGCTTCCGGCTGAGTGGCACTCCCCTTGTGGGAGCGCACTGACCATCAGGGGGCAGCTCCTGCGTTGAGTGTCTGCCCCCTGGTGGTCAGTGTGTGTCATAGCGACTGGTCATTCAGCTGGTCATTCTGCAGTTTGGTTGAATTGCATATTGGGGTTTTATTATATAGGATTTTTTAAAAGAATAATTTGTTCTGAGAACTATATGTTAAAGAGAAATAGCCCCTGGCCTCAAGACTGTGAGTCAGATATAATATTTGTACAAATTGAGTCAGATATAATATTTGTAAACCAAAGAGCCACTACATATTACTAGAAGTAATATGGAACAGTTGTGATACCTTATGGGCCTATGATGGAACACTTGTGATACCTTAATGTTTTGTTGTAGGGCATTTAAGGTTCTGCTTCATTTTGGGACCCTATTTCCAATTAAAAAAGATAGTATGTTTTAGCCACTCCAAAACATTTGTTGTTATCCTTTGGTTTCTGAAGTTTGATTGACTGATCCTTGTGAATGATTGTGCTTTATATAGCAAAGGTAACCAAACATTGTGCTTGCTCTTTCATCATTGCTGTGGGGCAGAAAATCACCTAGTGTGGGAGATAGTCCCTATTCTGGTGAGACAGATTTCAAAGATGTCTAAAGTGATTGGTGCTTAAGGCATATTTCATACACACATTTTTAAGTAGGTGAAAATTGTTTTAAAGTGATTATCAAGGGTGGTCTTAAAGAGAAAGAAATGTCACAGTTGGTCATTGTGCACTAGGCCATCAGCCCCTATGTTACTTTGATCAGATGTCTTTATAACCAGATGATGGTGCCATATTCCTCTTTCCCCTATTACTATTACATTGCCTCACCCTAGTGCCTGTTTCCCACTGAAATTTTTATATTCTTTTTTAAAATGTGTTTTTATTGCTTTTTAGAGAGAGGAAGGGAGAGGGATAGAGAAATTGAAACATCAATGAGAGAGAAACATTGATTGGCTGCCTCCTGCACAGCCTCTACTGGGGATTGAGCCCACAACCCAGGCATGTGCCCTGACTGGGAATTAAACCAGTGACTTCTAGTAAATATATTATTGGTTATATTTATTCCAGAGCCCAGCTGTTTTATAACAGTGGATGAAATTATGTTATGTTGGTAATTTCTAATTGATTTATCACAAGCTACATAGTGTTAGGTATTACAGGTTTTTAAATTTTTGGTTCTTAGTCTGATATTTTTATTAAATCCTTCCAATATTACTCAGATGAAAGATGCATCATATATATGATAATTTTTAATCACACTATTTAGAATATTATTTATATAATTGAGTTTTATTTTAAATGCCTATAATGTTTAAAAATATATGGGAATATTAGCATTTATAAATATAGCATTTCAAAGCAATGTATCATTATTTTGACATTTCCCTTTTTATTTTTCTTTCCTTCTTTTTGTCATTTTTTTTTTTTTTTTTTTAAGGAATTAATGTGCCATCTGGAAACCTCTAAGATCATGCCATAAAAGGAATTTTGGCTTTTTTGGCTACCAGTCGTCAGGATATGTTGTGACTATGCACCTTACCAGAATAAAGAAACATAATTAGGAAAGTGTTTAACATATATGTTTCAAAACATTTTTATATTGGGAATTCTTTTACGAACATTATGGGAATAAAAAAAAAAAATAGTACTGCTCTATCCCAAGGTTAATGTGATTAAGTTTTCATCATGGGATAGTTGTTGGATCCTGAAAAAGAAATGTAAATCAAAACTCTGTGACTAAATGGTTCCAAGCTACTTCTAAACACTATATCCTGTATCTTCTTTTCAGTGTTAAAATAAGCAAATACAATTAGTTTATATGTTTTTCAGAGGGGAGAGTTGCAATAATACATTGCAATTAACTTGTTCTATTCTTTTCTGAATAATATAGTCATTGGAAGTGTCAGCCAAAGGACTTGTTTTTTGAACATTTTTTTTAACTCTAAAAAGTAACAAGTTTTAAAAATTAATTGAGAGGAAACAGCTGAAATCATGCATTGAAAGGGTTAAGTCGACATGAAAGAATTCATTTCCACTTTAATGACCTAGCCTTGCTGGGTTAGGACGATGGGGAACATGCTTCTGACTTGTACTCCTATTGCCAATTAACACCTCCTATAACAGGTTGCCTCAGCTAGTCATTGAAGCTCAGGCAGTAGAAATAGTTTACATGCAGCTTGTTTTTCACACTAGTTGTTTAATACTCACAAAATTAAAGTATTAAAAGGTTGCTTCTTACCTTTCTGGGTAAGAGATAAACAATGCAGTGGTAGTTACTTGTATATGTTTGAATTTACTTATTTTGTGTGTGCTTTTCTTTTTTTTTCTCGTTTTGAGTTTTTTCATTGAGGAAATTGAAGGTGCTGGTTTCATCAAAATTTTAAATTTTTGACAGAATTTGTTGAGGGTTATATAGGATACCATAGATTAAAATTGTTTTCTGCACAGACCACAGTGAGGTGGTACGCAGAGGGAAGGGAGTGGGGATAGGCAAAGGGGGAAAAGGAGACATCTGTAATAGTGTCAACAATAAAAGTTAAAAAAAAGGAATTATTTTTTGTTAACTATTCAATATATTATATGTTTAGGTTTCATTTCGTTTTAAAGTAGTCACCTTTATTTGTTGATATAGTTTATTTTTCCTTTGTTGAAAAATACATATTTTAATAGACCTTTAAACATAATTCTATAATGCAGGACCAAATATATCCCTTTAAATAGCCAGTATAAAAATAAGTCCTATGTAATATTTACTCCCACAGCAACATTTTTTATAAATTTTGAAATGTCATTTCCCAAGATAACTTTATAATTTCAGTTATATTTGAAGTGTTGAAGTTCAGTGATACTCTTTATTTTACATTTCTTTCAGCTGACACTTTGGTTCATGTTTAATCAGCAGGTATTTTAATAACATAATAAAATTGGCTAAGTAATTGATACCAGTTCACACTAAGAGAAAGGTGGAGTAATATAACTAATAGTGTTAACAAATTTGTTAAAAGGCCTGAGTAGGTAACACTTTGAGTCGTTAGTTTTTATCCTGTTATAATGGCAAATACCTTTTTTTTTTTTTTTTTTTTTAACACTTAGTCAACAAGGGCTACCCAAGTAAAAGTCACACCTTTTAATGCTGGATCAAATTTTAACCTTCTAAATAGAAAAAATAAAAGACAAAAAACTCAAACTCATGTCTCATTTAATTTAACCACACTTAAAATTTGTGGACTTGAATAATAATTTCTGTTTTACTAAATGTGACAGATTAAAACTTATTGTACAGAGGTAGGCTTGATGCCTCTGTGGAGTCCATCATAGGTATTACATGTCACTGGTTGGGTAGATTTTCACATTTAGATAAAGGTCGATCTCACTCCTTGTGCCTATGGCTCACTTATTTACCCCACAGTTCCATTAGATGGCTGACTTATAATTTTAGTCAGTTTAAAGGAATACAGTTCCCCCCCCCCCCCCTTTTTTAAACAAACTTATTTTAAAGAGTCAAACTTAAGTCATTTCAAAGTTGCCTATAGGAATTAAGTACTACGAATGAGATATATATATAACGAAAGTAATTATTTCAATTTCTTATTTATATGAGGGGGTATGTGTATTTAGTTTCATGTTTTTTACAGCAGTATAGAACTAAGTCATACTCCAATTTTCAAATTGAAACATTCAGATGTTTCTTATTTATCTGTTGTCAGTCATATGTGTTTCTATTTTATAGTGGCATTGTGTGAAATACAGATAAATTCTCTTTAGTTTTTTCTTTTGCTTAATACTGCTTTAGTTATGCCAGTGCCTTCAAATGTTATTCTAACATTTGTTATTAAAGGACCTTGAAGTTTAAGTTATATCATGTTCAGTCTCCAAAAACGTGACTTTTTGTACTTGTTTATTATGATGATAAAATAGTTGTTATAAGGTCAGCAGAGTTAACTTGAATAGTTCACACACTGTATAAGCTGATAATTTTAGAGATATGCTATTGTTTAAGCACCAGAAAAAGAAAAAACATTTTCTCTATTATTTATTTTTTTTATAATAGTAATCATCTAAGCTAATTTTTAAAATTCAAAAATATTTGGGCCCAGGTTTTCATTTCATTTATATCATACAATTTTCACCTTAGTTTACCCAGTATTTAGCTTAGTTTCTTGAGCATAAATTCTTAGTGAATGAAAGATGATTGAATGGTGGTAGGAGAGGATATAGGGGGCATAAATGGTGATGGAAAAATAATAAAATAAGGAGAAGTAAATAAAAGAAAGATGATTGCAGTAATTAAAATTCTCTACATTTATTCAGATTAAAAAAATTTTTTTCATTTATATCAAAGAGGAAGGGGGGCGGGGGGGGGAGAGAGAGAGAGAGAGAGAGAGAGAGAAGAAACATCAATGATGAAAGTCATTGATCAGCTGCCTCCTGCACGCCCACACTGGGGATCGAGCTTGCAACCCAGGCATGTGCCCTTGATCAGAATTGAACCTGGGATCCTTCAGTCCGCATGTCGACACTCTATCCATTGAGCCAAACCGACGAGGGCCAGATTTTTTTTTTATCTTATGCATGGGATGTGTAGAATTTGTCATTACATGTGATTTTAAAAAACAGCCCCACATTTTGTGTGACTTAAATTTCCTATAGTGTGTTTTAATAAAGAGGCTTTTTTTTTTATAGTAGAGTATGAACTGTTCTATAAGTAAATACAGTTCTGTGTTTCACTCTGCAAAGCCCAATGTGCCCATCCAGATTTCAGAAAATATATGGAAGTTCCTTGTTCCATGTTTCAGAAAATATATGGAGGCGTCCCTTGTTCTCAGTGGGCATACTAACTGCTTTTGGGGAGGAACAGCATCCTATATCTTTAATAGGAAATGGTTCCAGGTAGCAGAAGATTCTAAAATTGTAAACAAAGGAAAGGAACTAAGCCTCCAGAATAAAAGTACATTTGGGCATCTGAAAATAGGATGGCATGCTATAGTGGAAAGAGCACACTGCTGGAAGTCAGAAATTGCATTTTAGTCCTGGTAACCTATGCCAATGTGTCTGCCTTTCTAACTACATCATAAGCTTCTTGAAGCCTTCATTTAACCATACAAGTGCTAGGCACAATGGTAAATACTTTCATATTATTTGGAGCCTGGGATTGATCTCTGCCTTCACATTTGAAAAAAATGATAAATTTTTTCAGAGCCTGAGAAAGAAACTCTGGATTTGTTCTGAGAGGACCCTGTGGCCCATGGAATGATTCAGAAAACTTGAGGTTAAATAAAGATAAACAGATTTTTTTTCCACTCCAGAATTTTCCTTAGAGTCTTCAATATTCTAACATACAGCATAACTTTGGGAGGTAGGGTACATATGCAAAATATTCTAAAATTGACTAGGAATGAACTCTTTGGATAGTATTTTCTTAACTCTTTTTTCAAAAATGAATATTTTTTGAAATCTCAGTCACTCCAGAATAACAAAAGAATTGATAAAACTTTGTGATATATTCCATATGAGGACTGAAGGAGAGTCAACAAAATTTTGTACAAATTTCTAGTTTGAGACTACTCAAGATAATTAATTAGAATTATAAGTCGGGAAAGTTAGCTTGTAGAGAAACTTGGTAAGTTTGATTTTGAAGATGTTGGATTTGTTTGTCTCCCTTGGGAAACTATGTAATGATTGCGGAGTTGGGAGAGAACCCAAAAACATATTCTGACTTAAGCAGTCATCAAATGTTTGAGAACTTTCTATAACATGTTCATAAATTTGAACACTTATGTTTTAATAACTCCTATTACAAGGAACTCATTAACTTCAACTCTTCTTTAGATAGCTTGGACAAATATAAGCTTTTTCCATTAGCCATAGTTCTATAAACTATGTAGTCTAAAATCAGTGGTTCTCATAATTTAGTGAGCATTAGAATCACCTAGAAGGCTTTTTCAAAATCCGTATTTCTGGGCTTTGCCCCCAGAATTTCTGTTTTAGCAAGAATGTGCATTTCTAACAAATTCCCAGATGATGCTGATGCTGGGTCTAGTTCAAGCACTGCACTTTGAGAACTATTAGTTTGAACTTTGTCTGACAACTTTTCTTATATTTCTTATATTCTGTACCGTGAATCTTTTCCAAGCTACATCAAGTTCTTTTGAACCTTTACTGTATATCATGATTTTAAGCCATTTTCCCACACTGATAGCTCAGATTTTGAGACTGAAGAAATTTCTGAAGTGGAATCTTTTGTATACAGTCCAGAACTGGCCAAAAAAGGCCGCATCCCTAAGTGCTATAAAATTTTTTCTCTGGCGAACATTGAAGTCTGTGTCTTATGGGTTAATTGCTAATTTATCTTTCTTGCTATCGTAGCCTCCAAGAAGGGAGAGAAATCTGCCTCCATGTAAATGTATTTAGCAGCCATGTTCCACTGTCTTAGTTTCCTTTTTAAATTAGGAGAGAATTTCTTCAAGATTGTAAGTTCAAAATATTCAGTATAGCAGCATCTGGCATACCTTTAACTTAAGGTAATATTGCTGATTAAGATGGCTACAGACAGCAGAGATTTTAGAGAAAGGAACTTGCAACAGTATTCTTCAGTTATTGGTTGTTATTTTGTTCTTAGGTTTATTTGCAGTATTTTAAGAAGAATTATCATGAATGTTCTGGTTATGCACATATTTCTGCTTATTTACTTAGAGGCCTGGTGCACAAAATTCGTGCACTTGGTGGGGGAGTGTCCCTTAGCCCAGCCTGCACCCTCTCCAATCTGGGACCCCTCGGGGGATGTCCGACTGCCAATTTAGGCCCGATACCACCAGTTGGACATCCCTCTCACAATCCGCGACTGCTGGCTCCCAACTGCTCGCCTGCCTGCCAGCTTGATCACCCCTAACCACTCTTCTGCCAGTCTGATCAGCACCTAACTGCTCCCCTACTGGCCCGATCGCCCCCAACTGCCCTCCCCTGCATGCCTGGTTGCCTCCAACTGCCCTCTGCTGCAGGCCCGGTCGCCCCCAACTGCCCTCCCCTGAAGGCCTGGTCACCCCCAACTGCCCTCCCCTGAAGGCCTGGTCACTCCTAACCGCCCTCCCCTGCAGGCCTGGTCCCCCCCAACTGCCCTCCCCTACTGGCCTGGTCATCCCCAACTGCCCTCCCCTGCCCGCCATCTTGTGGCGGCCATCTTTGACCACATGGGGGCAGCATCTCGTCTGAGGGCATGAGGGTCAATTTGCATATTACCTCTTTATTAAATAGGATAATTTCTAGGAGTGCAAAAGTAGGTCAAAAGTGTGTGCAATTGTAAGGCTCTCAATATACATTGCTTAATTGCTTTTATGGTAGACTAGTAGCCCTGCGCACGAATCTGTGCACCAGGAGCTCTCTGCTGCCCTCCTGTAGCTCTCCGCCCGCCTCCTGCTTGCTTGCCCTGCCCTCTCCTGTAGCTCCCTCCGCCCTCTCCCCCCTCCATAGCTTGCTGCCCTGTCCCCTCCTGTAGCTCTCCGCTGCCTGCTTATAATTCGCTGCCCCACCCTCCTGCAGATCCATGATCTAGTTCAGTGATGGGCAACCTTTTGAGCTTGGTGTGTCAAACTTCACCAAAAAACTGAGCATAACTCGTGTAGTGTGTCACTTTGAGGAAAAAACATTATTTCGCAAATGTTTCATCCTCAGGAGCAGGAAATGTTTCATCCTCGGCATGTGGCCGCCTCAGTGGCTGCGTGTCATCAGAAATGGCTACTCGTGTCAGTGCTGACAGGCGTGTCATAGGTTCGCCATCACTGAGCTAGTCCTTACACGGTTGGTCATTACACCTCAGGGTATAATGGATAATTAGCATATTCCACTCTTATTATATAGGATTATACTAATTCACGTTCCCACCAACAGTGCTGAGAGTGTCTCTTTTATTATACCCTCTCCTAAATTAGGCATTGTATGGCTTGTAGATAGAAAAACAAAAACAACAACAGCGTCTTATTGTGTTACTTGGCATATCTTAAAGAAGGTCATCTAGTGAGGTTGGATATTTATCATATTTCATCATGTGTTTGTTATGTAATAAATTGCTTTATATTATTTGCACATGTTTTCCATTAAGATTTTAGTATTTTGTTAACTTTTATATTGACTTTTGTTGTAAACAGGACAACTCGTTTTTAGTTTTTGTTTTTTTTTCCTTTTTAATTTTTTTAGTATTTTGTAATTTTAGATTATGTTGTCAGCTTTGTATTGTTTTATTTGTTTAGTTAGGTTTATACCTAGAATGTGTTTTTCTGATCCAGATAATTCATATATGTGTGTGACACACACACACACACACACACACACACACACACACATATAGATACTAGAGGCCTGGCGCACAAAATTTGTGCACAGGTGCGGCCCCTAGACCTGGCCTGCAATCAGGGCCATCTTCAGGCAGCCGGCCCTGCCCCACACTGCCACCCATCCCCAGTTACCCGTTTGCCATCGGGAGATCAGAGCCTGCTGGCCAGGGAAAGGAACCAAGAGGAGGTCAGTGCACCTCATAGTGACTGGTCGAGCGCTCGTTCTGGTCGTTCCACCGTTAGGGTCAATTTGCATATTAACCTTTTATTATATAGGATATATATATGTCTGAAACTCTGCTTATCATAATTCTGCTTAGCATAATTTCTTCAAGGTTCGTCCATGTTGTAGCATATTGCAGAATTTACTTTCTTTTCAAGGCTCAATATTCTTTTGTATGTATATACCACATTCTACTTAACCATTCATTCATCAGTGGACACTTGGATTGCTTCTATGTTTTAACTGTTGTGAATATTGTTGCTGTGAACATTGGAGTACAAATATCCCTTTAAGATCCTGCTTTCAATACTTTTGTATGTATATTCAGAAGTAGAATTACTCAATGCTATGGTATTCTATTTTTAATTTTTTTGAGGAGCCGCCGTGCTGTTTTCCACAGTGGTTGTATTTATATTCCCCATGGTGCATAGGGGTTCCATTTTCTTCACATCCTTGTTTTCTGTGTGTGTGTGTGTGTGTGTGTGTGTGTGTGTGTGTGTAGTTGCCATTTTAATGGGTATAATTCATTGTAGTTTTGATTGACATTTCCCTAATGACTCATGATGTTGAGCATCTTTTTGCGTCCTAGTTGGCTATTTGTGTATCTTTGGAGAAATGTCTATTCAAGTTCTTTGCCCATTTTTGAATCAAGATGTTTGGTTTTGTTTTTTTGAGTATCAAGAGTTCTCTATGGTATATTTTGGATATTAATCCCTTGTCAGATATATAATTTACAGATATTTTCTCCTATTCTATGGGTTGCCTTTTTGCTCTGTTGATAGTGTCTTGATGCACAAAAATTTTTTTTTAATCCTGAACAAGAATCAAACCCACAACCAGGAAATGTGCCCCAACTGGGAATTGAACCCATGATTCTTTTTTTTTTTTTTAATATATTTTATTGATTTTTTTACAGAGAGGAAGAAAGAGGGATAGAGAGTTAGAAACATCGATGAGATAGAAACATCGATCAGCTGCCTCTTGCACACCCCCTACTGGGGATGTGCCTGCAACCAAGGTACATGCCCTTGATCGGAATCGAACCTGGGACCCTTGAGTCCGCAGGCCGACGCTCTATCCACTGAGCCAAACCGGTTTCGGCGAACCCATGACTCTTCAGTGCACAACACAGTGCTCTAACCAACTGAGCCACATCAGCCATGGTGATGCACAAAATTTTTTAATTTTTATAAAGTCCAATGTATATTTTTTTCTTTTGTTACCTGTGCCTTTGATATCATATCCAAGAAATCATTGCCAAACTAATCTTATGAAACTTTTGTCCTATATTTTCTTTTGTTATTGTTTTAGGTCTTGCTTACATTTTTATGTCCTTGGTCCATTTTGAGTTAATTTTTGTATGGTATTAGGTAGGGTTCTAGCTTTATTCTTTTGCATGTGGATATTCAGTTTTCCCAGCACTATTTGTTGAAAAGATTATCCTTTCTTTATTGAATGGTATTGGCACCCTTGTTAAAAATCACCTGTATATATGAGGATTTATTTCTGGGTTCTCTATTCCATTGTTCTGTATGTGTGTTTGTATGCCAATATCACACTGTTTGGATTACTGTAATTTTGTAGGATGATGTTTTGAAATCAGGAAGTTTGAGTACTCTTGTTTTTGTTTTTCTTTTCAGAATTGTTTTGTCTATTCAGGATCACTTGAGAGTCCATGTGAATTTTAAGATGAGGTGTTTTTTTTTCTGCAAGAAATATCATTGGGATTTTGATAGGGATTGCATTGAAACTATAGGTCACTTTGGATAAGGCTGACATTTTAACAATATTAATTTCTTGACTCCATGAACATGAGATGTGTTTCATTTATTTATATCTTTAATATTTTGCAGAAATGTTTTTATTGTACAAAAAACTTTTACCTCCTTAGTTAAGTTAATATCTAAGTATTTTATTCTTTCTGATATTGTAAATGAAATTGTTTTTGTAATTTCCTTTTTGGATTGTTGTTTGTGTATAGAAAGGCCACTGGGTTTTTGTGTGTGGATTTGGTAGCCTGTTATTTTGCTGAATTCATTTATTCTAACAGAGTTTTTGTTGTGGAATATTTAGAGTTTTCTATATAATAACTAGAGGCCCGGTGCATGAAATTTGTGCACGGGGAGCGGGGGTGTCCCTCAGCCCAGCCTGTCCCCTCTCCAATCTGGGACCCCTGGCTCCCAACCACACGCCTGCCTGCCTGCCTGATCACCTCCTAACCACTCCCCTGCCAGCCTGATCGACACCTAACTGCTCCCCTGCTGGCTCAATTGCCCCTAACTGCCCTCCTCTGCCGGTCTGGTAATCGCTGCAAGCACCTCTGAAAGCCACCCTTGTGTTCCTGCCCAATGCCAGACAGTCCAGTTTCTCCCCATATTAGTCTGGGTCTCCAGAGTCTCGCCTGGAACTGGAGTTCAGAGCAGTCGGGAGCTTGTATCTACCTCCTGATTGAAAAAGACAACAGCGTACTCAGTTGCCAGCCCCTTTCTGCACGCGCGCATGCCTCCGTACCTCCACACTTCACTTGCACCTCCTCTGAGTCTCAGTGTGCTTTTCTCTTTCTTTCTAGTTGTAGAATTTCCACTCAGCCAGCCTTCCTGTGGTTCTGGATGATGTCTGTTTTGTCTTTTAGTTGTAGTTTTGAAGTGGTTGTGCGAGGCAGCAAGTTCAGGTGTTTACCTATGCTGCCATCTTGGTTTCCTATTTATGTTATTTAGATATCTCTATTTTTAACTGCTTTTAATAGTTTTAAGTTTCTAATTTTGATTTGTGGGGTCTCAGCTGGATCACTTATTAAGAAGTTTTCTGAGGGAGGATGCATAAAATCGTATTTTCTGACCCCTTATCATAATATGTTTGTGGGCCTGCAGACATTTTTTTTTTAATTTTTAAAGTATATTTTTATTGATTTCAGAGAGGAAGGGAGAGAGACAGGGAGAGATAGAAACATCAATGATGAGAGAGAATCATTGATCGGCTGCCTCCTGCATGCCCCCTACTGGGGACCAAGTCCATAACCCGGGCATGTGCCCTTGACTGGAATCAAACCCAGGACCCTTCAGTCTGCAGGCCCACGCTCTATCCACTGAGTCAAACTGGCTAGGGCCAGACATTTTTTTTAACTTGACTATAAAAATTTCTTGAATATACAAGTTCTAATTTTATTATTTTTTAAAAATGTATCTTTATTGTTGAAAGTATTTTTGGTTAAGAGTTCCTCTCTTAAAACTATAAAAATTTAATGTTGCAAAGAAATCCAAAATTGCATTTTTGTATTTAGATTATTTAGTCTTCCTCCTTGTATGGTTTTAGAAATTGTGCTTTATCCATGTAATTAAGATTTTTTTAAAGATATAATACTTTTGCCGAAACCGGTTTGGCTCAGTGGATAAAGCGTCGGCCTGCGGACTCAAAGGTCCCAGTTTCGATTCTGGTAAAGGGCATGTACCTTGGTTGCGGGCATATCCCCAGTAGGGGGTGTGCAAGAGGCAGCTGATCGATGTTTCTCTCTCATCGATGTTTCTAACTCTCTATCCCTCTCTCTTCCTCTCTGTAAAAAAACAATAAAATATAATAAAAAACAAAAAGAATTGGTATTCTCCTCTAAATTCTTACTCATCAGAATATATTAAAGAGAGGTGAGCCCTGGCCTGTGTGGCTCAGTGGTTGGGCGTCATCCCGTGCACCAAAAGGTTGCTGGTTCAATTCCCCGTCAGGACATGTGCCTGGGTTTCAGACTCAATCACCGATAGGAGGCAGCTAATTGATATTCTCTCTCACATCGATATTTCTCTCACCCTCTCCCTTCCACTCTCTCTAAAAAATCAATTTAAAAAATATATATATATAATACTTTTGTCCTAGACAGTTTGGCTTTGTGGATAAAGTGTTGGCCTACGGACTAAAGCTTCCTGGTCAAGGGCATGTACCTTGGTTGCAGGCCCATCATCAGCCCTGGTCGAGTTGCGGCCCTGGTCAGGTTGTGTAGGGAATCGATGTGTCTCTCTCACATGGATGTTTTTCTTTCTGTTTCTCTCCCATACCTTCCACTCTTTCTAAAAATCAATGGAAAAATATCCCCGATTGAGGTTTAACAACAACCACAACAAAAGATATAATACTTTCTTCATTGATTATTGTATGACATTTAGTGATTCAAAAGTTGACTTTTAAGATAATTTTCTTCAGATTTGTCTTTACTTATTGATTCTATCCATTTCTTGTTTTATTATCTTTCTAATAGTTTTCATTTCTCACTTTTACTCTACATTTTGGATATCTTCTAAAGTTTGTATTCTGCATTACTTTTATTTTTACCCTTGCTTCCTCTGGTGTATTTTTAATTTTAATTATTGAAAAAATTTTTTTTTCATTTTGATCTGTTCTCTAACTATTTCAACTATAGGAAACCTCTATCTATTCTACTGATGTCAAATAATTTTCTAAAATTTTGTTTGTGATTCCTATTTTTAGATGACTTTACTCTCTGAATTGAGACAATGTATGTAAATTTTCCATGGCCCCACATTTTTCTCAGTTTAGTAATCTTTGTACAGGTTCTTACATATCTTTCTTAGCTCAGTTTTCAGGGTCTTTAATGGTGTTTCCTTCATTTCCTGGTTGTGTGCTATTTTGAACAGTTGAGCATGTAAAAAAGTGATAGCCTCGGATTTAGATGCTCACTTCTAACAGAGGTCCTTACCATCTGTCCCGTAGACAGTGTTTTACATGGGTTAACCTTTTTCTTTCTTTTCCCTCCCTCCTTTCTTGACTTCCCTCCCTTCCTCCTTCCCTCCCTCCCTCCTCTCTCCCTCCCCCTCCCTCTCCCCTCCCTCCCTCCCTTTCTCTCCTTCCCCTCCCCCATCCCTCCATCCTTCCCTCCCTCCCTTCCTTCCTTGATACAGTTCACTGCTACTTCTTGACAAGCTCTTTGGAAAATTTAGTCTAACTAGATCAAGAAACAAAGTAGTCATGGAGTGAAAGGGGCAACAGAAAATATCACTGACTGCTGTCTCTAAAAACAGCACCCATACTGTAGAAACACAGCGGCATGTTTTCTGGTAGTAGGTTTCTGAGTCAGAAGAAAATAGTGAGCCTGGCTGGTGTCGGTTAACCATCGACCCCTGGACCAGGAGGTCACAGTTCGATTCCCAGTCAGGCACATGCTTGGGTTTCAGGCATGATCCCTAGTAAGGGACATGCAGTAGGCAGCTGATAATTATTCTTTCTCATCATTGATGTTTGTATCTCTCTCTTCCTCTCCCTTCCTCTGAAATCAATAAAAACATATAAAAGTATTTTTTTAAAGAAGAAGAAAATAGAGAGTAGCTAAGGATCTTTATATTTACTTACATATGACTTGTTTTCTCTCACAGGGAGTTCTGGTGGGTATTTTTTATTTCTGTCCCATTGCCTTGCAATATCTCAATTTTTTTCAACCAATACTCGAGTTCTCTTATTATGTGCCAGGCACTTGTTAGGTACTGTTTACATATAATGTTGAACAGAACAGTGTTTGTTCTTTTATTGATGGCAAAAATAATTTCTGGACTTTGTCAATCATACATTTCAGTGATGGTGTGATGTTTTATTTCCCTGTTTATTTATTTTCTATTTATTGAAAGAGAAAGAGAGATTCGTTGTTCTGTTTATGCATTCACTGGTTGATTCTTGTATAAGTCCCTACAAGGTTTGAACCTACAACCTTGGTGTATCCGAATAATGTTTTAAGCAACTGAGCTGCCTGGCCAGGGCTATTCTTTGTTTTTCTTCTTAATATTTTCTGACAAGTTGATCACCTTGTATTAATAACTGTAGTATAGACACCAGTTTAAAATTCTTTCTCCATATGCATATTTTAAGTTGCTCTGGATCCTGGAAATACTTTTTATGAATATAGTGTTCACTGTCCTGACCGTAAAGTATTATTTCCCTAAAACCTCTCATCACAATTTACTACTGTCCTTATCTTCTTAAATTTCTTAACTTTCTTAGATGAATACAATTATCTTAACAAAATTATCATGTTTTATATGATGATGATCTCAGCAAATGTTTTGGCATGGTAGCACTTTAACTTACCTTAAATTTTCATACTGAGATTCATATGTATTTGAAATGCAAGTGATAAAACTGTATTGGGTGAGAATAGATGATGAATTCACTCAATTTTTAAGTTATTATGTGGCATTTATTATTAAAATTTTAAGGGATTTGAATTTTCCTTCCACATTGTACATACGGAAACAGGTGATTTTTGTATGATTCTTGTATTTAGAGAAAACTTATTTTAGGGCCTTTTATTCTTAACTAGAGGCCCAGTGCATGAGATTCGTGCACTGGGGTGGGGGTGTCCCTCAGCCCAGCCTACGCCCTCTTGCAGTCCGGGACCCCTTGCTCCTTATTTAGGTTCCCGTGACTGGCTGCCGTTCGGTTGATTTGCATATTACACTTTTATTATCTAGGATGCTTCCAGTAAATATTAATGAGCTTTTAAACACAACAAATCACAGAATTTAGCATATAAATAGACAAGAAGAAGCACAAAGTATACATAGACCTATAAGTGTGAAATGTAATGAGTAAAGCAGTTGTTTAATTTTAGTGAGCAAACCTGTTAGAGCAAGATAGAGTGTTGACATAATTTGGAAAGCTAACATGTTTGTTATATAGTTTGTAGCAGTTAGATGTCAAGAAAAGGGAACTTTAAGCAAAACTGCACCTAACAATTATAAGTCACATTTCATTTTAATTTCCTAGACTGCCCAGTATTAAGGGGAAAAAAGTTTTCTATTTGCGGAATTACATTTATAAGATTGTAATCATCTTGTAGGTACAATTTACACAATGCAATACTATGCAGCTGTAAAAAAGGAGGATCTCTTACCCTTTGGGATAGCATGGAAGGACCGGGAGAGAGAGTATGGTGCTGAGGGAAATAAGCCAGAGAAAGACAAGAATCACACGATCTCATTCATATGTGGAATCTAATGAACAAAATAAACTGATGAACAAAATAGATCCTAAGAAATAGAAGCATGGAACAGACTGAAGAATTTCACAGGGAAGGGGAGGGGGAGGGAAGAGATTAACCAAAGAATTTATATGCATATATGGATAACTTGGACACACAATAGTTCTGTGGCGGGGGGTGGGGGGGACGGTAGAGAGGGTCAATGGGGGGAAAAGGGGAACATCTATAATACTTTCAACAACAAAAATATAAGAATTTCTATGTGTGGAATTACATTTATAAGATTGTAGTCATCTTGAGGGTAAGGACTATATATAAATTACTTTGTGCCACAGAATGTTACAGTAAAAGAGGTTTGTTGCTTTTGATGAAGATAGAATCCTTAGGGAGAAACACAGTACCTTCCTTAGCCTGTAATAAGGTTAATATTTGTCTTAAAGATAGTGGTTAGGTTTTGGAAGTATTTTCATGTTAGCTATACCAGGCTCAACCAGTTTGTTCACACCTGGGGTTTACTGTGTTAAATTTGTTGTTGTATAGGAGGAGGGGAACAACTTCATCAGGTGAAGTATAGAGTACGTTGTTCACAGCTCTTTCACCTAGGGATTAGAAGTCTTTTGTCCCTCCTCCCTCCCCTCCCCCCCCCCCCCCACACACTATATCTACTATTTTCAAAGAAATCCCATAGCCCTAATCTACATGCTGAAAATCAAGCTTAGAGAATTTGCTGTTTACATTGATCCTTCAGTTAATCATGCTAGTCTGACAGCCTTTTGCCTTCACATTTTGGTGAGAAACATGACTAATTGGTGCATTACAGTTATTTTGGAGTGGAGATAGATTAGCATTGCTGAAAGATTTAAGCTTTATGTCCATTGGACATTTGCCTTAGTACTGAGTTTGATCTGTTTTCTACAGGTTTGATATCCCAAACTTGTTTTGATTATTTGTGTTGTACCTGAATAAAAGGATACTTACATATTTTCCCAAAACTCTTAAAACCAATCAAGTTGTAACTTTACTTTTAAATTCATAAACTCTGTGTGTTTATAATTGATATGCTTGTTTCTAGGGGCCACCTACAGATGCTCCTGCAGTGGACACAGCAGAACAAGTCTATATCTCTTCCCTGGCACTGTTAAAGGTAAGTGTTGAATGGAGTAATTTGCTTTAAGAGAACTCTGTTTCTTTTACTTTGGAATATTTGTCATCGTAATCCTCTCAGACAAACTATTGTTTTAACTTCATCAATAAAATAAGAGTATTTTATTTCCACTGCAACTAAATTTGGTTCTTTTTAAATTTAAAAGAATAAAGATCTCAAAGCTTTGTGTCCCCATATCTTCCTCTTACAGATGTTAAAACATGGTCGTGCTGGAGTTCCAATGGAAGTTATGGGTCTGATGCTTGGAGAATTTGTTGACGATTACACCGTCAGAGTGATTGATGTGTTTGCTATGCCACAGTCAGGAACAGTGAGTACTTTTATGGTTGCCTGCTGCAAGTAAATGTGTTTCTTTTCTCTTTACTTTCCCTATGCAAAATAATATTCATCATATTTTCTCTTCCTGATAGGAAAAATTCATCATAAGATTTTCCTATGCCAAATAACATTCATCATATTCTATTTTCTCTTCCTGATGGGAAAAATTCATAAGATTAAAATTCATCATAAATTAATAATTTATTGAATTAAATTATTGTATGAATTAAATGATTTATATTTTAAGTGCATCATTCCCTGTAGGTCCATAAACTGAATGATGCTAACATTACATCCCTTTGATGCTCATACCTTTAGCTTAAACTAGCATAGCATACTGGGTTTATTACAAATTAGTCACCCTCAAATAGTAGGATATCAGTTTGATTAGTTTGAACACTTGGTTCAAAAGATTTCAGACTCTTAATTAGATTTTCATTTACATACATTATCTAGTCCTCATGTTTTGTTCCCATTGTTTTTGAAATAAGACCCTTTTTTAAATGTTCCATATATGGTGATAAATGACTCTTAAACTTTTCCTATTAAGAATGTTAAGTCACAAAAAAATTTATGGTAAGCTTTGGTCCTTTTGCCTAGGCATGATAATTTGTTTATAGAAGAAACAGAATTCATACAGATTTAAAAGTCATCTACTGTTTAGAATTTTTACTCTCTCTAGGACAATTATTTTTTTGTTTTGTTTTGTTTTTTTATTTTGTTTAGTGCATTGGACTTGTGTAGATAGGTGTGTATTTTGATATAAAGAAATTGGCCAAAAGACAATAGCTATTCAACCTACCTTCCAAAAAAAACAACATACATATCCTTCTCGTCTGTTTGCCTAGAAAAATATAATGTGTATATTTTTTATGATAGATGTTTTTCTTATTGAACCTTATAAAATATCTAGGTTAAAGAAATTGTTTTCATAAAACTGCTGTTTGAAGTTCTTTTCTGTAAGTATGTTTTGATAAAATAGATGCTAGAGAAAAACAAATTTCATTTTTAAATATTGCAATATGTGTGTGTGTCTGTGTGTATAATAAGTATTTTAAATGGAGAAGTTGCTACAGAATGCAGTTTATTTGTAAACAATGCAAAATATAGAAAAACATGAAATGAGGTAAACTAATTTGGATCTGCCGATTTTCCATTATATTTATTTTGTGCATTGGACCTAGAGAAATACACTACATATTAACTAAAGATTTAGATTTGAATATTAGACTATTATTTGTATCTATCTTTTCATGTCAGAATATATAAAACACACAAAATTAACTGGTTTTATAAAGGAGATATATGTACTACTATATGTAATATTTTAAACAATAAAAAAGGAAAAAAATAAAATTAACTGGTTTTATCTGTTACATGTGATTCTTATATGTTTATTCATTATAATAAAGGGATCTTAAGCTTTAATATTCTGTGTAAGTGCTTGTTTGGCAATATAAAATAGAAGATTTTTATCCCCATGTTTACTCTATGCAGAATTTAAAAGCTTTTCTTCTGACCCAAGAGTTAGCTATCTTCTGTAAAGACATGTGTCTCTGCCTCATATTCGTGTGTGTGTGTTTCTTGTGTTTTGTTTTTTTAACAATCCTTTAAAAATGTAAAAAAAAAAAACACCTTTCTTAGCTGTAGGTAGTAGCAGATTGCATACCCCTGTTCTTGAATATGCACTCTCAATTAGATTCAAAATACTGTTTGCTTTGGTTGAAAGGAAGTGCTTATGTTAGCTAGTTTAAGTAGATTAGACTTAAATTCCTGAAGTTAGAAGAAAGCTTTTTGCGAGCTATAATGGCAATGATCTATCACTGAAGAGATTATATGAATGCCTGTGATAGTTCAGGTTGTGAAATTTTCTTTTGGTTGAACGAGCAATATAATGCACCTTTTAAAAGACTTGGTTATAGATTGTCTCTAGTGGGAAATTTTTGTGCGAATACTCTTATACTTTAGATAATATTCAAAAGTATATTAATTCCCTCCAACTACCTATTCTACCAAGTTGTCCTAACCGAAGCACTAAACTTCCTCTTCTTACAACCCACCCACCCACCCCCAAAACAACTCTGAGGAACTAATAAATTACTTTCTTTCTTCAGAGTGTTTACATTACTGGGAAAATACTTGAAACTTTATTATAATAGCTAAATAATTGTAGAACTTTTAATGTGATGCTTAAAAGTTATCAAAGGATGGCAGCGTTAGGAAGTATGCTTTCTAATAGGTCTCACCAAAAAGTAGTTAATTCAATTATTTGGTATTTTTCACACACACAGCCATGGCCATGGCCATGAACTCTTTTTTTTAAAATATATTTTATTGATTTTTCACAGAGAGGAAGAGAGAGGGATAGAGAGTTGGAAACATCGATGAGAGAGAATCATCGATCAGCTGCCTCCTGCACACCCCCTACTGGGGATGTGCCCACAACCAAGGTACATGCCCTTGACCGGAATCGAACCTGGGACCCTTCAGTCGGCAGGCCGACGCTCTATCCACTGAGCCAAACCGGTTTTGGCAATGGCCATGAACTCTTAAAGGAACCTGAAAAAGATGGTCTCTACTATAATTGAAAATTGTCTTAACTAAGAAGTTTGGTAGTTGGTGATTTTAGGAGCTTTATTGATGTAAGGTTTATAATTGAATGACAAGAGCAGGTATCAAATATGGGTATAAAAGCCTATAAAATTATTTTGATATCTCAAAATAATATACCTAGGTTTTCTTGCGTAGTTTTTTGTTAATTTACATTGTAATATGTGGGGTTCCCCCCCCCCCCCCGTAATTATAAAAGCTATTTATTTTTCTTTCTTTTTAAACCAGGGTGTTAGTGTGGAGGCAGTTGATCCAGTATTCCAAGCCAAAATGCTGGATATGCTGAAGCAGACAGGAAGGTAAGTATTTTAAATGATCATATAAAGGAATAATGGCAAATATTTTCAGAAACGTATCTCAAAATTTTGGATGTTTTTGAATATCATTCCTGGGGGGAAAAAGCCATGTAGTTAATGTAAAAGTATCACTGTCAGTGCTAGACAGCACCTATCTAGTCTCTCATTCATCTAGAATCAAAGAAATTTGCCAATCAGAAAACTGCTTCATGTTAAATTTCTCAACCATCACATAGTAAGCTTTTGCTGTAGCTTCCCTCTGGTTAACATATGGAGTTACTCTCTAGTCACTGATAATTGAAAGAGAGTTTATGTTCCATGTATTTGAGAGTTGCAACTGAATAAGATTCTGAATATTTAATTATATTTGTAGGCATATGAGTTTTAAAGACAGGGCAAATAGAATCCAAATATTCTTCGAGTTATTTCTCCCCCCACCTCCCCCCAGATTAAACCTCTCAATAGTTGTCATTCTCTTGCTCAAATTCTTCTACTGTGTGGAAAAAACTTCAAAATTAATGTTAGCAAAAGGCTCAGCAGCTGAGCAGATCAGTGCAAATTGGTTTTTGACTGAGTTCCTAGTTCTACTGCTGGTTTAATTGATATTTAATCCTTTCACAACAGTGGATCCTGGTGTCCATTGTTAAAAATATACTCTGCCTGAAAAATCCAACTCCCAGAGCTAAGGAGTTAAAGAGTAGATATTTACTTGAATGCTGAAAGGGTAAAAACTGGCTCCGAGAAAGTGTGGTAACAAGGTGAAAAACTGAAAGCCTTATCTACCACTGCTAATGTGCATCTCTTAATGATAGCACTCCTTTATCACACTTATTCATTTCCATGTTTTCTGGATAATGTGGTGTATGCTATCAGTGTTTCTAATGGTGCTTTTTCACACCTGTGTGTTTATCATCTCTTCTTAATTTATACCCTGTTAGTGTGCTGTTTCTTTTCATATCATAAATGTATTCCTTGTTCTGTTCTGAACAGCTGAATGCCCTCTTTGTTTCAGACCGGAGATGGTTGTTGGTTGGTATCACAGTCACCCTGGCTTTGGTTGTTGGCTTTCTGGTGTGGATATCAACACGCAGCAGAGCTTTGAAGCCTTGTCGGAGAGAGCTGTGGCAGTGGTTGTGGATCCCATTCAGAGTGTAAAAGGAAAGGTAGAGTAGATTCTGTCTTTATTAGCATCTACTGCCACATTCTGTTTGCAGCCACATTAAATAAAATCTGTATTTGTAAAGCAGAATTCTTAATTACACAAAACCCCCTGACTGGTTACTTAAAAAAGAAAGAAAAAAAAGTACAAATTTATATGTGTGTCTTGGTATTATTTAGAGATTGTTTCTACTTTAATCAGCTATTGTCTAATCATAAATGTTTATCTTTAAATTTTTTTATTTCGTAGGTTTAAGAATGTTAAACCATACTAAAAGCCTGCTATACACATTTCATGAATATTTTAATAAACATTACTCTTCCTTTCTTTATTTAAAAATGGAGAATTTGGGATTAGCACATTTAAAAAATCTAGTTAAAGAGCTCTATTTTATAGATATTGTGTAGGACATACTCTGGAGTTGTATGTTCCAAATATTTTAGACAATGAAAACTTGCCCCAAAGACTTGGTAACAGTCATTCCCATTTTTGGAGTGAGGACCCAGATGAATGATTCAATATGCTAAATGATTCTGAAAAGAGATTAACTTGCAAAGCATATTGGGTTATAGTTGTTCTTTGTCAAAATCTTTTGTTCTTGTTTAGTTCTTTTTTTTTTTTTCTTTTTTGTTCGTTTGTTCTTTCTTTCTTTTTTTTCTTTCTTTCTTTCTAGCCCCATATGCCATTTTCCTATTTCCTGCCTCATGACAGCAGGGAGTAGCTCTATTATCACCTTCACAGAGCTGTCTGCAAATGTGAGAGGCAATTCGATTTTGCTCAACCACAGGGAGAGTGGATTAGAAAAACTACAGAACATACAGAAATTGGCTAGGTGGTTACTGCTTTAAAATACTGCTGAGGTGTCTTGTTTGAGCATGTACTTTCATTGTAGTGTAGAATAATTGTTAAAATAAAATCACAATACATTTATGGAATCCTTTTTATGCAGCTTTTAAATTATTTTTAGAGCACTTAAAAGTAAATATTAGCTTGCTATCTATTAGACCTGGAGTTTGATAGTACTGCAGATTACATTAACATCTGCTCACCAGCTCAAACAAACTAAATCTGGCTGTTAAAATGGAGTTTTTATCTGTCATGAATTTGAAGTTAAATACTTGCTGACATCATATTATTATGATGAATAAAATTGAGGTCTTCTCTAAATCATGATCCTATTAGATGTGATTTAGCTTTTCAGAAGCAAAAACTGGCCATAAAACCAATAATAATAACTGATATACATACTAGGCAATTCAGAATAGATAACTTCAGATGCTTGCTGTGTACCAGTATTTCATTTTATTTACTTGGTTTTTTTACTAAGTATATTGTTATTTAAATAATATATCTATATCTAAAAGGATTTGAAAATCCTTGATTTTTGTTTTTAGTTTTTTAAATTAAAGTGCAGTATAATACTTATTAAGTTTAATTTTCTGATAATTAACATACCTTTTTGGCAACTCATTTAAGTAATGATTCTTATTTTAGAAATGTAACAACAGAATTATCTGATTAAGATTCTCTACCAAAATATTTACAAGTAATAATTGAAGCTTAATTTTAAATATAATTAGTTTTATTTTGTATTATTGTGACAGATTTTTTTTATGATACTTGTTTTATATGATGGTGGCCACTTCGCAAAGGAAAATATAAGCTTAAATACAATAAAAGAAAGCATTCTCAAAATAGAATATAAATAAATGAATATGTATTTTATTTTTGGTTATCTTGCGTATAGTTTTTTAAATGGCAGTTTTAGGTTCTAAACCATTTTTAAGTATCATACAATGTTGGAATTTGCATTGCTTGTTTATAATTAATCATAATTCATATTAGAAGACTGTGTTGCATTTAAAAATACTTGTATCACATGACTGCTGTCATGTGGTAAAATGTAGTAGTTAAAAATATCTAAAATTATGAAATAACAGGTATTACTGTCTAATTTTGTCATAAAATATTTTTGAAGATATTTTGTATTAGTATAAGTATGTATCATTGATGATTCACATCACTTGTTATACCTAACATAGATTTTCACAGTTTTATTACCTGAAATAAGAATTTAGTTCTTTGTTAATTAAGTAACTTCATCTATAAGGTTCTGAATATGGTTATAATTTATGATTCTTAGTGTCAAAACCTCTTAAAACTGTGAACCAAATTAAATGCTAGTACATCCATGGCCAGTGTTCCTAGTTGAAGCATTAAACTTAAGAATATAAACGTGAAAACTGAATAACATAAGACTCTGCCTTCCTCTTTCTTGCACTTGCTTTCTTAAAGCTGTCAAAATATTTAATATGGCAATGAGTAGATCAAGAGTTAAAAATGGCAGTCTATATGTAAATGATTTAAATTAGGTTTCTGTTCACTAAATACCTCTTCCTGTATATTTTTATATTTCCATTTTTATAAATCCCAATATTATCTCTGTTTTTTGAGTGATAAGCATGGATTCTTTCTTTGTAACCACAATTAATTCATAATTATTACTACTTTTGAGAACTCATTTTCTTATCAGGATTCCTGTCAGTGAAATGTTCATATGTTACCTGCTAACTCTTGTGTCTGTTCTCTATTTTAAAAACATTAAGAAAGGACACAAAACACTAATAACCTTTTAGTCCAAATACATCTCTATTTCCTTGAAAATATTTTATTTAATACAATCAGAAATACTCAGTGGACTTTAAAAACGAAATGTTTCTGTTGACTTTCAGAGAGAGAGAGAGAGAGAGATTGGCTGCCTCCTGCATGCTCCCTGCCAGAGATAAAGCCCTCAAACTCAGACATGTGCCCTGACCAGGAATTGAACCAGCAACCTTTCGGTGCACAGGATGACGGTCAGCCGACTGAGCC
The DNA here is from genome assembly GCF_027574615.1 of Eptesicus fuscus. NCBI lineage: Eukaryota > Metazoa > Chordata > Mammalia > Chiroptera > Vespertilionidae > Eptesicus > Eptesicus fuscus. Next base: position 40,183,070 of record NC_072483.1, read on the forward strand.
ACACCAGCCATGTCTCAATAGACTTTTAAAAATGTAATATTTATCTAGTTGCAGATCAGCTCATCCGTAGGTATTTCTTAAGTAAATCCGATATACCTGTATGCTAATGATTCTGGGATACCACATAAAGAAAAAATGGTCTTTGTCTGTTTGAGAAAATTAGTTATATACATTTGGTATTAATTGTGAGCCAGATAATATGCCATTTATATGCTGATAATCCTACATTGCATACTGATAGAATACAAATTATACTGATACTGCTTTGTTTCTGTAAATTAAGTATTAAATTGGTTACTAGGGACAGATAAAATTCAACAAATACTTATTTGTAACCTTGTATGTACCAATATATAAAAAAGTATTTGTAGCCGAAACCGGTTTGGCTCAGTGGATAGAGCGTCGGCCTGCGGACTCAAGGGTCCCGGGTTCGATTCTGGTCGGGGCATATACCTTGGTTGTGGGCACATCCCCAGTAAGTAGGGGGTGTGCAGGAGGCAGCTGATCGATGTTTCTCTCTCATCGATGTTTCTAACTCTCTATCCCTCTCTCTTTCTCTCTGTAAAGAATCAATAAAATATATATTTTTTAAAAAGTATTTGTATAGCAAGCATAGTAAATACAGATTAAATTAAAAGAAGGAAGAAATGGGTATAGGATGCACAAAGTAGATGAAATTTGGACTGAGCTTTGAGGGATGGACAGGACAGTACTCAGAAAAGAAGAGCTTGTACCTGTGGGGAAGAATGTAGGAACAATACCATTCCAGGTGGTACTTACCTTTGTTAATTCTGCTTTCACAGATGCATTAGAATATGAAATAGTTTTTGTTGTACTTTTTAAAATTAACGTTTTACAAAAAAAAAAAATGGGGCTCTGAAAAGTAAATACAAATATAGGAGAAAAGAATTAGGGGATGAATGTTATAAGACCTTACCTTTTATTTGCAGATATTTAGAAGTTACGCCTTTTTCAGGACAAGGGGGCAAATATTTACCAAGACATTTGTATTGGAAAGTTTTAAGATAGTGGAGATTTTAAACTACTCAACTAATAGTTTTTTTTTTAGCTTGTTATTATTTTTTTTAAAATGTCGTAGAGGCAGGGGGAGTACATAGAGTAATGAAGAGCACAGGCTCTGGGATCAGACCTACATTAGAATTCCATTTTTATATCTTCTTTGCAGCATGACTTTGAGCAAGTTACCTATTTTCTTGAGCTTCAGATTTTTTCATATATAAAATAGGGATTTTAGGAACTATCATAATATTGTGAATATTATGAAATGATATAGGTATGATTAGTGTACACATGCCATACATAATAGCAGGTGTGCAATAAATGGTACTTTATTATTCTGAAGATTAAAGTAATTGTTACCTAAAAGAATTAACAACAAGAATATCTCTGAAAGTTTTGTTAAGAACAAGTATAAATTATTACCAACTTGCTCACTTTAGGAAGATGAAGGTAATGAAAACTTTTCATTCTATAAAAGAAATGAAAACTTTCCCTGTATTTTATATGTCCTGATGAATTTAGGAATGCTTTTCTAACTCAGCTACTTTTTATTAAGCAATTACTGTTTTCCAGCATATTTCTCTGGGGCATGCTGATGAAGAGGAAAATGAATACATTACATTAAAATTCTGGCCTTTGAAGTAATTAAATGTATTAAATGTAAAACCATTTTGTGTTTTGGAGCCTCTTTTGGGGTAAAAACATTTTTATGTCTTGGAATTTATATATTGTCCGGCAAAAGTAGTTTTTTAAATAAATTTTTATAAAATAAAATCAAGGAATGGATGTGTCAGTGGTCACTGTTATCAGTTTGGCTTTCAGCATATAAAAAACTGCAGTTTTATGAGTTTTAATAAGTAATTTTTATACATTAGAGGAGTTACAGAGTCATTTATTAAACGTGTGAATTGACAAGCTCATTGAGGCAACTTGTTCACAAACCTTAGCCTTGATGAATTTGTATGTAATCAGATCTAGAGTTCAAGTTTGCCATGTCATTTGTCTTCTAAAGGTAGTGCAAGATATTTAGAATAGTTGTTATTCATAAGACTTTCTTTTACTCTCTTTTGATTATTATCGTTTAAGCGTCAGTGAGAGCTGGATAATCCTAATCTCAAATTGTACATACACACCTTTTCTTTATCTCATTTTCCAGATTGAAAGAGAAAAATAGAAAATAGGACACATAAAAAATCTTATTTCCACTTTTAATATAGCTCTGAGCATATCCACCCAACTCTTGGGACAAGCTTATATTTACTATTGTATCTTTTGTTTGCTTTCTGTTTTGCACTTTTGTTATCAAATTGAAGTTTTTTAATAGTATTAGATTTAGTCTGTGACAATAGCTAAGAAAATACTATTGGTACTAATGTACCTATACTACACCTGACAAACAAATTTAATGGCTTAAAACATTTAGCTAAAATAGTCAGAAATTGTCCGTTGGAATGTTAAAGCAATTTTTTGTTTACAATTCTAAGAAGCATAAATCTTATATAAATCTAACAGTTCTTAGTGTCCCATTATCTATAAGAATATTATCTACTCACTCTTTTGCTTCTATAATGCTTTTCATTCTCCAGTCTAATCCCTGGTCATTAATTCAACAGACACTTACTGACTACTACTGTATGCCAGTTATACACTGGAGACAAGAGTAACATCTATTCCCTGTACCAGCCTGTGTTATACCAGCAAATGGAAACATGACTTTGTTTAAGATGCCTTTTCATAACCTATATGTATTATTTGTTTAAGATATTCAAACGATTTGACATTAGCTCTTACTAAGTACGAGAGGCCGGGTGCACGAATTCGTGCGCAGGTGGGGTCCAGTCAGCCTGCCAGATCAGGTGAGGCTGGCTGGGGGGTGGGGCTGCGGGCCACGGGCTGTTGGCTGGCTGGCCCCGCCCCCTGGTCTAACTCCTGGTCGAGGGGACAATTTGCATATTAGCCTTTTATTGTATAGGATGAGGATATTTCTGGACCTAGGACTTAGTTTTGGCAGTTTTTATGTTGTTATCATTGTAATTTCCTGAAGAGGGTAGAATTGATTGTAGTGGTGAATTTTCTTCTTAGTCATAGTTGATTCTTCAGTGATTATTCTTAGCTGTTAGTAAGTTAATTAATAGATGCCTACTGCCACTTTTTTACATTTAAAATACCTTTATTCTCTGCAGTTTTTATTTCAAATTAAACACAGGTCTGTGCTTGAGTGATGTTTGGGTTTTTCAGTTCAGCATGCCATAAAACAGTTTTTATGATTCAAAACTGGCATATTTTTTGTGAAGCTTGTGATTAGATTTTTTATAGATAATGAATGTTTCTTTTTTTGGAAGGGAAAATAAACCTGAATAGTATAAAATAATATAAAACAATATCCAAAAATACTTTCTTGGAGTGTTTCACATTTCAGTAGATATTTATTCTGTACCATATTATGTGTGCCAGAGAGTCTCTAGGAAATGGATATTCAATGGTGATTAAGACTCAAACCTTGCTGTCAAGTAACTGAATCTAATAGTAGTTTTTTTTGTTTTGTTTTGTTTTTTGCTTTTGTGTTAGGATAACTGTTACATCAAATAGCTTGGTGATGAAGAGTACTGGCTTTGGCATGCTGTGTCAGTAACTAATCATAGTGGTATTATCAAGTCCTCTGATTTTTGTTTTCCTCATCCATAAATTGAGAATATTAATACCTACCTCTTAGTTATTGAGAACATTAGACAAGATAATTTCTGTACAATCAATTAATAAGCCCAATAAAAATATGAAAAGTGATACATAGAAAAGTAATTGACATTTACATATTTTTTCTACGAAAATGACCTTGCCTTTTGAGAGATGGCAGTTTAAAGGTTATATTTGCATTTGTCTTTGAATGTGATGTTAAAGCACAACAAATGTATGTAAGTCCTTTATTCCCCTCATTCACCCTCCATACCACCTTGCTAACGTAATCAAGCCCAGCCTTTAGTTCTAGAGCCTCTTATTCCTTTACTTTATGTGCAACTGTCGATAATGTGCAACTGTCTTGCTTTAGTTTGTCCACTAGAGAGACATGTGGATTCCACTCATTTTGTGTAGGCTGACAGAGTAGCCATCAGATAGAATTGGTACTCTGTTGGTATCAGACCAATGACCAGAGATGATCAGGTCTCTTGTAGCTTATTAATAGTCTCCTGCGGAGTTCAGTTTTTAAGTTCACTGTGCATTTGTCATGTATAAGTCTAGAAATATCTATCTTGCAGGAACATTGAGATTCTAGGCATACTGTTATTTTTAAAAAGAGATAATTTCAGTATAACTATGCTATTTTTATTTTAAATAGGAATTTTCGTAAGGAAATATATGACCTTAAGTGTCTCTCCCTGATTTCCTTTTGATGTTTTCATATTCCAAGTGTTTGTGGATGCCAAATTCATAGTTCTAGTTGGTTTGGAGAATAGCTTTTTTCTAACTTTAACACTGTCCTTTGCTTTGTTTACTGTGTCAGTTTGGGTGCTCCAAGAAGCAGATGCCAAAATGGGATTAGATGTGCAAGAGATCACTAGAGGAAACACCTTCAGACAGCAGTACAGGTTTAATCCTGAAGAAGACAAAGGGAAAGTTGGACTGGGTAGGAAGAGCATCAGATTGCAGCATATTTCTAAGAAAGTTTCAGCCAGACTACAGGGAGTCCTTGAGGCAAAGTTTCCCTTTAGAGGAATCCCTTATTTGGCGGGAATGGCTAGAGCCTAGTACCCCTGTTGCTCAGTCATTGGCTGGGAGCAGCCCAAGGGAAGCATGACCCGGGGTGAACCCCCAGAGGACCTAAAGGTGCAGCATCTGGAGGCTCTGAGTCAGTTATGTTCTCCACAGCAGGTTCTCTTGAAAGGAAATCTGAGGTGGGCAACTCCATGACTGCCACAGTTAGTAACACTAGTAACTATGGGACAGGTACATATGTATTATTTGATTTAATCTTATCACCAACTCTGTGAGGTGTCATTCATGCACAAACGGAGACATTGAGAGCTTAAATAACGTACACTAGTTCACTTACCTAGTAAGTGATAGAGCCAGAATTCTAACTTGGGCAGGATTCTGACACCAAAGTATCTCAAGCATTTAAACACCTATACCAGACTGACTTCATGTGTACACTAAAAAATCATGCCAAACTTTAAGACTTAATTATATGTTTTTTAACAAAGTTTCATGACTCTAGAAATGGCTAATTACCTTTTGCCATGCTAGTTTCTAAAGATCAGTTTTTTTTTCATTAAGGCATATATGTTCAAAACTTGTGTTTTTTCTGTTTAAATTTTGATGCATGTCTTCACTTGTCAGAAAAAGTACATTATGCTCGTTACACCCCATCCTGCTTTCCTCCAAATATATTGAAGTTGTACTACCGATCTCTAGCTACAGTAAGCAATTCTCCAAGGATGAAGAAAGAAAATGTACATACACATAGGAATTTCTTTTCCAAAGTTAAAATTGACATTTTATAAATAATTTTCATGTTGCAAACTTGAGACTAAGAAATCACAGCAATTCAGTGATATGCATTTGGCATGAGTCAGTTTTAGTTCTTAGTGCTTTTCATTGGAAATGACATTAAAAGTAAGATTTCTTTGAATTTTTTATGCTGTGGGCTTACAAGAGACATAGTTGTTTTTTTCTTATACATGTCTGGCAGTGCATGGCAGCAGAAGTAACGAAATGGTCACAAACCCCAGCAGTACTTCCCAGGTCACATGCACCCTTAATTTTTAAAGAATCTGGAAACAGCCTAAGCAGTTGATAATAGGTCATTTCTAGGTGGTAAAGGATATTTCATATGGGGTGTTGCTTTTCTTCCCACACCTAGTGTTTTCATAGTCATTCAGAGACTTACTTTATATGGTGGTAGGCTTATATAAATTTAAATATGTAACTTAACTGTAACTGAATTGTAACTCTTTACCCTTTTTCTAATGTTTGACATTGATTTTGAAGTTTAAAACTTTTTTTCAAGCTTTAAAAAATTATTCTAGTTCATTTTCTATATAAACACTTCCATAGTCATTGACTTCAATGTAAGTACAATAGTAAATGCTAAAGGCAGCAGCTACTGTTAAAAAAGAGAAGGGGGTTATATAACTACTGCCAGAAATGGTATGCATTTTTCTTTCAAACACCTTTTCCTTTGTATTAACTAATTTTAAGAGAGTTACTTAAAAATATAAATTCCTTTGAATGTAAAAATTGGGAATTATAGATTGGTGTTTTAGAAATTTAATTTCGTCTTTCAGTGACCTAGCAGTTGATATGAAAACACAGATTTAAAAATAATAGCATATTGGATAAACTGTACTATACTCATAAAAAAAGCCAAAAATATGAATTAAGCGGAATTAAAAAATAATTAGTTTTGAGTCCTAAACTATGTTAATTATTAAATTGAAATGATAGGTTGTTGACCCTTGGGTATGCTTGGAATAAATATGGAACACAGTATTGTTTTTAAAACTATTTTGCTTTTATAAGCTAAGACAGATGTACAAAAAAGATGTAGTTTTTATTTTGTATTGGCAGCTTCCAAATATTTAGTGTCTATTTCCAAGAGTTGCAATTAGTAAAGCAACCATGATACTGAAATCTGCACATCCCACAAGCTAATTATATTTGCAAGGTCAGAATGAATACATATTTTCAGAAAAATAAAGGGTTATATAAATATGTGTCTTCTACTTGGCTGTTATATCACAGTTTGTTGATCTGGAATATAATGTGTACAATTCACAAATTTGTCTGATAACAGAAAGTGGTGTGTGATTGTGTTTATTTTACTAACCAGTATATTCACAGCAATCACTTCCAAATATCTCTCCAGTAAAGATGTGTTAATTACAAAACAGACAAGGTCTTCTATTATATTAAAGCTACTAACAAGAAGACAGCAGGAATCACACATGTAAATAGCATCATCAACCCCTATTTTAGTCCTCTGTTTTGATCTGTGAGTTGCGCATAGACCAAAGGTGCTATTAAAGACTGAGTGTATGAAATAGGCAGCATTATATGAACAAAATTTATTCAACAAGAAAACAGACCTTTAACATGAATTTAACAAGCCTGAGAAATTATAAACTATCATATGCTGCAGATTCATGCAGTGATAATAAACAAAAAAGGAAAGTAAGAGGTTTCCCTAAGCTAGCCAAACTGCTAATGGTTTTGTTATAAGCTGTCTACTGTTGCAGTGACCTCTGAAAAGTCTCAAGGCACTTGTACCAGAAAAAATTAAATGATCAGGCTGGTGAATAGAGATTCAGTATGGTGTGTAGGACTACAGCATGGAAGGGAATTATAAAAGTGTAGCATCATATTCCTGAAAATATTCTTCATACTTTAGCTTACAAGGTTTTATTACATATTAAGTAGGTCGTTTTCGTGTTTTTCTTTTTTTATTTTTTTTTTTTGCTAAATTCCTATTTGGATTTATAAGACATAAACTGAACTGGTTTAATGTATATATACTTTAAAACAAACTCTTTAGAAAATTCAAATAGCTCCAAAAGATGGATTATTTGCCCTGTTTTCCCCTCTCATGCCTTAATTAATCATTGGGGGTTCTTTGTTCAGTATATTGTATCCAAGCTTTTCATTCTTACCCATGGAGTGACCACTTTGCTGTCATTCTATTGCATCATGCTGTAAATACATAAACATGGAGAAACGCCTTCAGCTTGTACACACCTCCAAGTGCTCACTGGGGCTTTTTCTTGAATCTTACAGTGGCATAATTAACACCTTCTTTACCCATTGCTCATTAGTGCACTGGACATTAATGAGTCTATTTTGATAGGTTGCTCTAAAGAAGAAACCCACATATTCTCACAGTGCAAAAAGCAATTATAAAATTGTACAGATATTAAAATGTAGACTTTATTGCCATATTTATGTTTTTATTGCATACTAAGTCTAATTTTGGTCTGCAGGTTGTTGAACATGTTAGTTTCCTTAGGCAGTTGCTATAGTGATGGCAGCAAATTCCTTTAATCTTAATGTAAAGTATTTATTTTCTATTGGCTATCATATTGCTACTCAGGAATTGTCCACCTAAGCATGGTGTTTCACATAGGCCATCATTTATTAGCTGAACAGTATATTAAATTGTTGAATTTTTCTCTTAATTTGTAATAGAATTTTAAAATTTTATTCACATTTGTTTTTAACTGATCATGATATCTACTTAACTGGTATTTTAATTTCCTTTTTTATGAAATTTCACAACTTCTTATAATATTCCAGAGAAATATTACAGATATTTTTGCATGTCAAGTAACTATATTCTGTTTTTGTTTGAAAGAGTTCAATATAAAAAAGTGTAGTCATTTTATAAATATGGAACTTCCATGGTTTTGTAGAGTGTTTTTTCCTACAAATCATTTTACTGAAATCTTAAAATGGAAACCAAGTATTCTAAAAACAATTGGATCAAAATGATGCTTTGCTCTTATGTATTTACCACTAATAATAAGAGTGGCAATTCTTAATTCTGTATTTAAGTTGCACAGCTGTCAAAATGGTCACTTTTCTTTTGACTACATTTTAATTTTATCTCATGTGCTTTTTAGTAGAAAATGTTAGACAACCTTTTAAAGTATTATAATGTCCGATATTAGTACCTGTTTTTATAATTGCTGTATGGAAAAACATGATTAGAAAAATTTTTAAGTATACAGATGAGGGACATATATATTTATATATATAAATGTGAAAGTTAAGTCTGGATTGTAGTTTTTGTATAAAAAAATAGTTTTACAAACTATTAAATCATACGTTTTGGGGATACTTGGTTTTATTTTGAGGCAAGAGGAACCTTTGGGGAATTTCAAACTGTTAGAAATAAAAGCAAAATTCAAAGTTGATTTTGTGGGGTTTTTTTGTTTGTTTGTTTGTTTTGTTTTTTGCCTTAGAGTGGATAGAAGTCTTAGATTGATTCACTTTTCCTAATGCTTGGTTTAAGTTTGTACTCTGATACTGTTGACCTTTTGTGGCAGCCTTTTAGAAAGGGAAATTTTTGTTTTCTCTCTTTCTTTAAATCTTGTTCTTTAGCAGACAACATGTACAAATGAGAACCCACTGAATAGCAATAGCTTTTAAAATGTTGATAAATCCCAGTTGTTTAACACTATGTAAGACAAGTTTAGAAGTACTATATTATCCTGCTTTAAGATTGTTTTTATGTGATAAATAAACGTATTGAGTTTATTCTCTCGGTAATTGATTTCAATTCCCTGAAAGAGGCAAAGTCCCAGTGCTTTACTTAAAACTTTACAACATTTAAAAGCTTTAATGAATTCTTTCAAATCCATGGTAATGAACAGAGAAAAGCTATAAGACAGTATGTGATTCTTGTTAAATCTCTTAATATATGAGCTAACAGATGACATTGTATCATGTAAGAATTTGAAGTCTTTATACAGAAATATTGAATACACTTAGCACAAAGAGGGTTCCTATTGTTATTTCTTTGCTCTGAACTGCGTGCCATGCCATTCTATACCATGTTCCTGGCTTAAAGCACAGATTGACCTTGGTTTTCTTGTGTTGTGCTGCCTATTCTTGATAGTGGCTTGGACACTTAAGGCCATCACACAAGATATAGTCTTTTATAGTCACAAGAAGTAAAAGGTATCTGACTAGAAGAGAATACATGGAGCAAGTGCCTTGCTGGTTGTAATTTTGTTGTCATTTCAAGTACTGTGGTGGTATAATTGATGTGACAGGGCTGGGCTTTAGATGTGGTCCCTTAGCTTGTGCTCACTTTCAGTTTTAGTTTCTCTTTGTCATTCATTTTGATTAGGTAAACGTTAGGTGACAAACATATGCACACCAGTGAAGGCTGTTTAGTGTAAGTTTAGTAATGAAGCACTTCAATAATAAAGATGCAAAGTTAATATTTTTCTTTACTGCCTTATGAAAATTGCAATAATTGGTGTCACCTTACATTACAAGATTGAGGGTGGTGTGCTGATGGCACAGTCAGCAGGAGGCTCTTTTTTATTAATATTATAATTAAATGATTTCCTGGAAATAGGCCAGAAACAGATGCAAGTTGATCATGCCTTGTCCACTGTTGCTTGGCATCATTACTTGCTTTTTAAAAGAGAATTGACCTGACACCTTGTTTTTACAGGTTGTTATTGATGCCTTCAGATTGATCAATGCTAATATGATGGTCCTAGGACATGAACCAAGACAAACAACCTCAAATCTGGGTCATTTAAACAAGCCATCTATCCAGGTAATTCCCCTACTTGATAATGTGTTAAAAACTATGTTTTACATTTTAAAAGCTGTTAAAAATGGCCATTCTGAGATCTAACACTTAGCATTTTAACTTGTATATGATTGCTTTTTTTGTGCTTTAAAAGATTATGGAAATATTGTTGAAAAATTAGATTTGCTTATATGTGAGACAGTTTTTAGTATAGTCTTTAAACTTTCCTAATAGTTTGAGGACACCCTTTTGGGGAGCATAGTATAACCTTTATCTTGAAATAACATTATGGCTTTGCATGGTTAACATTGGTAGGAAAGTATCAATAGGAGTTCCAGTTGGAGTGCATTAGGTGTCATTCATAATTGATGTAAATTTTGAGGTGTCCAGAAACAATTCCCAAATAGTACTTAAAAAATTTTTTTCTACTTTTTCTGTTTAATCCTCACCTTTAAAACAAGTCCTACAAAACATATTTATATATTACCTTTGATTAGCATTTATTTCTTGTTTGAAATGATGTCAGCCGTTACAGTTTTGAACACTTAATATCCTCCTGAGTGATTATTTTCTTTGTATCATTCACATGCCTCATTGTTTTTACACAAATCTTTATAATCTGCAAAAATTATTTTAAATGTGTTTTTAAATGCACCACAACCTGTGTCTATATAGTTAATTGCTTCTCTGAAGATTAATTAAAAGGACAGAAATACCATGTTTGGTTAAATAGAACACGTAGGACAGAGTCTTTATAGTAGCTATTGCTGTTCCACCTCTGAAACCTTACGCTGTGATACCATTGTCTTTTGGGAGTTGTGGCTTTAGTAGTTATCCATGGTAAGCCTTTGTTATACTTTGATAACTGTACTTTTAGTTATTCATGATTAAGCCTTTGTAATACTTTGATACTTGATAACTGTACTTTTAGAAGTTTACTTCTGCAGCAGTCAAAAGTAATCTGAAATCTTAATCAGAGTGAAATGTTTTGTTTCAAAGGATTTGAGGTGTGTCACTTTGGGGGGAAAATTTTTTTATAAGACAGGGAAAACTGCGAAGTATAATGAGTATGAAATAAGCTACCAGTGTTTTTGATTGGGTACAGACAAGCCCATGCTTGCATGTTCCAAGAGAGTATATTATTGGACCTGTTTAGCCTGTGATAATGACCTTCCTTATAAACCCCCATAGCATCATACTACTTCATTATTTTTTTGCAAAAGGTTAAGTAGCATCTTACAATCCAAGATCATTGTGATTACTTCATGGTATGTTTCTGCCAGAAGTTTTCACTAATTGCAAGTCAGCAGCCACCTGTTGCAGATTGCATCTTTTAAATTTAAACACCGCTTTTTAACCTGAAAAATTGAGTATAATCAATATAAAAAAATCTGCTTCTTTCTGTTCTACCCTGTCCACTTTGTATTTTTTGGTCCTAATTTATAGTCTAACTTGCGAAGGACTTTATAAAGCATCATTAGTTTTTCTTATTTTAGTTTGTTTTGCCTTCCAATTAAAATCTGTAAGTATATTTATTTCACAGTTTATATAGCGCCCATCAGAATGACATATATCTGGGTGTTTTACAGTATTAAGACAGTTTCAGTACTAAAACACTCAAATGGAATCAAGCTAAAAAGTGGCAGAACAAAGCTACACCTTAAAACAATTAGTTTTCTAAGACAAGCTACAAAGAAAGCAACCCAGAAGAATGTTTAACAGAATTTTTAACTCAGGCATCAGAAACTCTTCATAAAGGACATGCTTGTTATTTTGAAGGAAAACTAGTTCGTGTTGAGATGGATCTTGCTTCTAAACCAACTGTCAAGTAGGGGGGAAGGAAACCTGACAGCAACCATCACTCATGCTGGTGGTCACTATGCTTTTCTAATGCTGATTTTTTTACTATTATTTTTATAGTAATGCTGAAAAATTCTGATTCTTTTGGACAGTGGTATTTAATAATTTGGGAAAGTTTCTAATACAGTAAGTAAGAAAAAGATTATAAAGTAAGATATACAAGTTGCAAATATATATTACAAACTATACCTGTATATTTATACCAAAATGTTAGTATTACTTACCTTTGGATGGAATGATTTTTTTTTCTTCTTATTTTTTCTTCTCCAAATATTTCTTTAACTTTCTACAGTGAAACATACTGCTTTTAGAAAATGTTATTTTTAAAGCACTAACAATGTTGAAGTATATACCACAAGACAAAGTAATAGACAAAGTTTATATGAACTTTAGTGTTTTAAATAAAGAAAGCCATTAATAATCCTGGTAGAGAAGGGAAAGTATAATGCCTACACTATAGACTTTTTTGTTAATATATAAGACTGCATTATTTTGTGAATATGGAAATACAAATAATTTAGATGATTGATTTTGAAGTTTATTTCACTGTGATGATTATTTGTGTACTTGTTTTAAATTTGTCATACCAACAAAATTATAAGCTCTACTCTAAAGATTAACTAGAGAAGCATAGAAATAACCTGAAAGTTAATCAGCAGGAAGGGTCTCCAAACTCCCCTTTGTCCAGTTCTTCCTCTAGAATAGGTAGCATCTTAGATTGGTACTGAGTTCCAACCTAGGCAGAACTTTCTTCTTGAAAGGGTGGCAGGCTTTGAGCAAAGAAAAAAAGGGTCAGGATATCCAAGAGCCAAGTTAGCTAAGCTCTGTAAATGAATCAAAATATATTGTCCTACAAGTAGTGCAGTAAAAATTGGTCAAACACCAGACACTTATTTAGCCACAGTATATATTATAGGATAGAACTGTGCTTTAGAGCGCTCTTCTGTGAGAAACTGTTGGAGATTTCACATAGCCAAGTAATGAATAAGCTTCTGAACATAACCCTGTTTTAATGAAGAACTGCCTAAATTTTCCTAACTCTGCCATATCTTTGTTAATTGTAACTTAAGTGTTGATGTTTTAAGAAACTTTCTGGCCGAAACCGGTTTGGCTCAGTGGATAGAGCGTCGGCCTGCGGACTGAAGGGTCCCAGGTTCGATACCGGTCAAGGGCATGTGCCTTGGTTGCGGGCACATCCCCAGTAGGGGGTGTGCAAGAGGCAGCTGATCGATGTTTCTCTATCATTGATGTTTCTAACTCTCTATCCCTCTCTCTTCCTCTCTGTAAAAAATCAATAAAATACATTTAAAAAAAAAAAAAAGAAAGAAACTTTCTGGCTACATAACTTTGTCCTTTCTCTGCCTAACATACTATGGCATTTGCTAGTATATTGTCTTTAATTCATAATTTGACCCTTTCAAAAGGTTAGTCTCTTTCTTGATAAAACTAATCATATATTTGGCATATGCAACCACAACTTGTAATTCAATTCACCTAGATTGGTTAATTTGAGAGAACTTACTATCTACTGAGCTGAACAATAAGCTGTGCTTTTTGGTCTTGTGTGGAAGGAGGACTGCACATGGCTAATTTGCTTATGATTTGTGCTAAATTCACTGGGGGTACACAGCAGATGAGAAAAAATTAGAAGACGGCTTGAAGATATCATTTGATTTAAACTTATGTTTGCTTTGTCATTATACCTGCTAATCTTTCACACTGCCTCTGTTAGTTTTAATACTTTTATCTAAATAATGTAATTGAAAATCAAGTAGGTAGTCCCTTCAAATACCAAACTATATATTTCAGCAGTACAGTTAGTCTCCAGAATATAGACCTGTCTGTGGGCACATTGGATGATTTCTAGAACTATTGACCATGGCTGTTATTAACTGCATGGCCAATATGTCGAATTATGTAGTTAGGATATTGCACAAAGGAACTTGGATGAGGGGGCAGTTGGCATCAGAAATCTAGTCTAAGCTCCACTCTCCAGCCAGGCTGTGTCTGCTTGGAGGACTGGGCACCTTTTTCTAATTCTTCCACCCAGCAGATACTTTTCCTAATTTGCATAAAGATGAGTACTTAAGAAAGGCCCTCATTAGTTCTACTTTTTTATCTCTACAGTACAGCATTTCTATACACTGAAATTTAAATGATGATTATTAAAATGGATAAGGATTTAATAGGTGCTCTTAGTACTTTAATTTTGTATATCAACCATTTTATTATAGCAAATGTTAAGTGTATAAGTGGCTTATTACAATATGTATTAAAATATTTTAGTATTTATGGAGTGGTTTTTGCTAGCAAACTAAGCTATGCTTTGTTTTTATCCTGATAACTTAAAATTCAAAGACTTAATCCAAGAATTTCCTAAGACACATTATAGCATTGTATGTCAGAAAAAACAAGGATTTTAGAATCAGAAAAACTTGGATTCAAATTCCAGCTTTACCTTTTACTAGCTGTAAACCAGGACAAATTAAGATTATTGTCTTATTTTCCTATCTGGTAAAATACAAATGGAACCATCCTACTTACTAGATTGTTGTGACGATTAGAAGACCTAATGTATAAAGCGGATGCTAGGTGCTTATTACATAGTTCCTTTCCACCCCTTCTACCTTGGTACTGTAACACCTACACTCTAAAAATCTAATAATTAGAGAGCATGGCAATTGTTTTGGTTTGCTTTATCTTTCGTTTCCTGAGAGTTAACCCCAAAACCCTCTTTATTTTTATACTTGTTGAAAATATGTCCGAGGCATGTAGTAGGCTGATAATGGTCCCTCAGAATGCCATTCTGACCCTTCTTTGAACTTTTTTTGGCTGGATTTATATATTTGAGCAGTTGTGAATGGATTCCAGCACATGCAGGGTTATTGTTTCTTAATAAAGCCATGCCATTAATTCAATTTTTATTATGATTTGCCTGTTTGTCTTGGAGATCAAGTGTAGTTAGGGGGTGGGAGGGATATCTGGTTAGTGAGATTGAGCATGAGCTAAATAGACCCAGTAAGACAAACTACTTTGTTCATTGGGAGACATGTGGGGACACAATTATTTGAATCTGTTAGAACTGACTTAAGAAGAAGGGAGATACCACATTAATATTGTGTGTGAAGAAATAAGTGTCTTATTATTACTTTTTAGGCTTTAATTTTGAAATAACAAACATCCCCAAAGCTATCATAAAATTAGGCTTAATAAGTTATGAATAATTAATGTCTAATTTGGATTATGATCAGGTCAAATCCTATCTCTAATTGAGCAAGGCTACTGAAACTGTTGAATTTGTGCTGCTCTAGATCATGCTTTGAAGAATGTGTGACCCACACCTATAAACCTCATTCTAAACTTGTAGCTCAGAGAAAAAAATAATTTACTCTTCATTAGGATAAAATGCCTTTTTTAGAAGATAATGAAGGTATTGTCTATAGGATATGTTAACAGTTTCAGACAGTTCTATTTATTTTATTTTAATAAGTGAAAAATATTAATTTGTCCTTTTTCAAATCATTTGTCTATATAGGCATTAATTCATGGACTAAACAGACATTATTACTCTATTACTATTAACTATCGGAAAAATGAACTAGAACAGAAGGTAAGTTTAAATTTTTATGTTATAGAGGAGAAGAAAATGTCTTTTTCATACCATTTAAACTCTGACCTGGTATATTTGAATTTGAATTGTTGACCTATTTCATGGAAATGTTCCAAATATTTTTTTTTATTCCTGATGAATTGCAGCATACTAGTAAAAGAAAGGAATGTTTTACTAGATTATATTGGAAGATATTTTACCTTACTGTTGGGTGCCAAAGTGGAAGAGAAAGTGGGAAATAAACGTTTCAGTTTGGTTTTATGATAAATTATAAAAACCCCTAGTTCTGTGATTTTTCTGGTTAATTTGTCTTCTCCAATAAAATGACCTTTTATAACTAAACTAGCGTTCCCATTGCAGGAAAAATCCTGCAATAGGGTTCTTCCCCGGCCCCGCCCCTGCTCCTCCCTTCTCCCCCAGCCTGCCTGCTTTACTCCCTTTTCCCCCAGCCCCGCCTCCGCTCCTCCCTTCTCCTCCCCCCGGTTTGCTTGCTTTTCCGCAGCTTTGCTCCCTTCTGCAGCTCTTGGCTTCTTTCTACGCTGACTTGATATGCAAATTAGCCGCCATCTTTGTTGGGGTAATTTGCATACTCGTCCTGATTGGTTGGTGGGCGTGGCTTGGGCGTAGCGAAGGTGCAGTGAATTTGCATATTTGTCTATTATTAGGTAGGACTAGAGGCCCAGTGCATGATTAAATAATGCACGTGTAGGGTCCCCTACATGCTTTTGCTTTCGATTGCAGGGGAGCTGGGTGCCTGTCTGTTGGTGCACCAGGCCTTTCAGAAGCCTCTGGCGCGGGGGAGGCTTCTGAAAGGCCTGGTGCCTGAGGGGACAGGTACCCAGCTCCCCCGCTTTTGATGGTCCGCGGCGGGATGTGAGCTCGCTGCCCCAGAGGCCCCTTCTGTGCCGCAGCACAGCCATGGCACAGACGCTGAGCTTGCGCCGCTGCTGGCAACACGAGCTCAGCGTCCCACCGGCCCAATCAGCCACCCTGAATCCCACCCCCCCGCCGCACGCGCGCGCCTCCTGGCCAATCGTGGGCATAGCAAAGGTACGGTCAATTTGCATATTTGTCTATTATTAGGTAGGATACTGAACAGTTTTCCACATTGGAAAGGAATACATTAGATTGTAATCGTGTACTGCTTTTTAAAAAGTACCATGTATACCTAAGGTAAATTAAAGGTGAGTCAAAAGGGAAATGCATTTTGAGGTTTTCAGATACTTAGAGCTAGATTTTAATTTAATTTTATATATTTTTTAATTTAGAAAGAGAGAAGAAAGAAGGGACGGGGGGGGGTGAGGGGGGAGACATTGATGTATGAGGGAAACATCACTCAATTGCCTCCAGTACATTACCTGATTGGGGATCAAACGCACAACCTAGGTATGTGCCCTGATGGAGTAGTACTGGCAACCTTTTGGTGTACAGCACGACTCTAACCAGCTGAGCCACACCAGCCAGGGCTGCTGTGGTGGATTTAGTTGATAGCTTGAAGTACATTTTCATCACTTTTTTTTTTACATTTAAAAAGTTTATCATTCTTTAGAAAATAGAGAAATACAAAACATTGGCAATTTTAAAAGTTAAAGGGTTCTAAGATTGGTTACATTTAGCATTTTCCTTCATATATATATCTCTCTAAGATTTAACAGACCAAAATCAGAGCTTATATTAAACTTTATAAATATTGCACACACAAAGGATTAATTCCATGAGAAAACAGTTGAACAGATCACATATTCACTGCTCCAAACATACACCCCAGTATGACAAGCCTTGGAGTCAGGCTGCATCAGAGGTTCATCTGTTATTTTTAATTTTACATAGAATAGCTACCGGCTGTGAAAAGCACTACTTAGACACAAACTGGAAAATACATTCAGATATATAAGTAGTTTATCAGTCTGATATCTTACATCCAACTTTTAGAAATATTCAACTAATTACATTTAAAAATTATTTACTTATTTATTTTCCCTACCACATACACTTAGCCACCATCCTTGGCTTAAAAACCATGCGTACAAATATATAAATTAATGAATGTTACAGTTACGCTTCTAGTAGCTCAGATCAGGTGCTTTCTCGTTACCAAAAGCTTTGCCTTTACTCTTATCCTACCAGCCTGTATACTTAACCCCAAACCTTACCTGAGGGGCCACAATGGAATCCCCATGGCAGGGATATCCTGCTCCTTTGCTTTTGAAGTGGTAGGAAAATCCAGTTCTCAACACCTAGTTACAGGTAGCTTTATAGCACATGTAGTTGCAGCTGCATTGAAATTTCCAGGGATATATTTTCTAGAAAATTATCAGTGCCAAAGAGGAAGAAATAAAAGAAATTGGAGCTCCTTGTGCAGGAATTTTCCAGACACACCCCCACCCTCATCCCCACCCCCAAACTACTCTTCTTTGCTCCCTTGGACCCTAGGAGGTACATGGAGGAATTTGGAGATTTCATTTCTTTAAAAGTCTCAAATGATTTTGACATGCGGTTTCTTCTCCAGCATAAAAAGAACTGTGTGCCATGCATGGGTAATTGCAAACCTCTAAATGGATAGAGTAGTTTTTCTGTGTCTTCAAATCTGTGGCTCAGGGATCTCACTTAAATATACTGGTTCAACAACAATCATTCTGTAGTCACCATTTTTGTTTTCACATTGGATAATGGTATTAATCATTTTAAAAACTTTTATTCAATGGTAGTCTGCAACTGAAGAACAACTTTAGAGTAAGACTTTAAGAAAAAACTATCTTAAGACTGTAAACTTGAAAACTTATGAACTTCCAAGAATATGTACTCAGAACTAGGAGTCCAGTTTGGAAAACAATGAACTACGGTGTTTAATTTCATGATCACTCATAGGGTCTGATCCCAATTTGCTAATGTGATTGCAAAGTGAATGAATTTGTCATTTCCTTCCCAGTGTCATGACTTTCCATTCTGACAATTAAGAACTTTTAATTGTCAGAATTAAAAGTTTAATTTGTTTATTTTTTAAATTATAAATGGAATGTTAGAATTTTAAAGAAATTTAGAGATTATCTAAAACAAGCTCTCAATTAATAGATTATATAAACTGAAACTCAGAAAGTTTGACACAAAGTCATTCAGTAAATGGGCATTTCACCTTCTTGGCATTTGAAAGCTGAGCTATGCTGTTAAAGATCTAGTGTGTGACATAGTTTCTTTCATTCAGTGTCTGTTATGATTAGATACTATTCTAGAATCTAGACCCTGGTGATCTGGAAATAAACAGGGCAAAGTCCTTTCCCTATTGATTTTTCTTAAGTGAGAAGGAAGTGCATTAACAAGAAAAAAATTATATGGTGAACACAATACAGTTTACATATAATCGATATCTATATATAGAGAGAGCCAGGGTCATAACATCCAAAACGACCTCAGACTCGACCGAACGCCGGGCTGCGTGCACAGCAGGCGAGCGTGCTGAACTGCTGACCTCTTGGAGAGAGAGAGAGGCAGGGCTGATCAGCGGTGGCAACCAAGCTTCTCCCCCGCCCTCTCTCTCTCTCCTAGAGGTCAGCAGTTCAGTCCGCTCGCCAGCAGCCTGGGGCGGCTGCTGATCAGCTCCGCCTCTATGATCAGGTCCGGAGATAGGCCCGGATATGCTGACTGGCATAGAAACTAACCAATCAGAACCAAATCTGGGTGAATTGCGAGGAGCCAATGGCTACCTAAGAGGCGGGGCTTTTGACGCTGACTGGCATAGAAACCGACCAATCAGAACCTACTCTGGGTGAACTGTGAAGGCAGAACCTAAGGTGGGGGCTGAGGAGGGGTTTTAAGGGCAATTGTTTTTACAGCTGTTTGGTGTAAGGTGTAAGTAAGTGATTCAATTTTTTAATGACCGGTTTGGCAATATAGTGCATATGGCTGGCTATCAGTCCAGATATAGGGATTATGTCTTTTTGTCTGCCAAGAGCATCTCCTCCTGCTGAAAAAGGCTTTTCCCCTCCATTTAAGCAATCCTATCCTATATAATCTATTTATACTAATAAAAAAAGAGTAATATGCTATTTAGACTGGGTTGACCGGCCATCTTCCAGATGTCCGACTTCCTTCCAGACAAAGCCATGGTGGGGGCCAAGGCAGAGGCAGTTAAGGGTGATCAGGCTGTCAGGGGAGGGCAGTTGGGGACGAGATCAGGCCGTCAGGGGAGGGCATTTGGGGGCGAGATCAGGCTGGCAGGGGAGGGCAGTTGGGGGCGAGACCAGGCTGGCAGGGGAGGGCAGTTGGGGGCGAGATCAGGCCGGCAGAGGAGGGCAGTTGGGAGAGATCAGGCAGGCAGGCAGAAAGGTTAGGGGCAATCAGGCAGCCAGAGGGGCAAGGTTAGGGTGATCAGGCCAGCAGGCAGAGGAGTTAGTAGCCAATTGTCCCAGATTGCAAGAGGGATGTCCCAGATTGGAGAGGGTGCAGGCCGGGCTGAGGAACCCCCACACACACACATTCATGAATTTTGTGTACTGGGCCTCTAGTATATATATAAAAATCTAATATGCTAAGTTTCTGACCAGTCACTATGAAGCACATTGACCACCAGGGGGCAGATGCTCAATGCAGGAGCTGTTGTGACGTGCACTGGCCATTTACAGAGAAACAGCACCTTGGACTTGGGACAAAGCAACACTTGGCTTCCCCCAAGTGGGACACAGGCCCTGCCAGCACCCCAGAGCTACCTCCCACCAAATCGCAGCTGAAGCTGCCAAGACCCCATGGTGCTAAATGCGGCCCACAGCCCAGCCCAGCCCAGAAATGGTGGCTGTGGGCGCTGGGTAATGACGTCACGTAACAATGTCCAGCTTCCTCTCCCTAGTGACTACTAGCCTGCTTGCATTTTCTTCAGTTCAGGAATATGACTTGCTTTATAGCCAGGTGCAAACATTTCCCACTTTAACCAAATGTCTCTGAAGCATTTTCCTGTGCCTCATCTCATTTGATCCTCCCAGAAGTTTTGGAGTAGGTAGATAGGAGACTCAGTGGAATCTTATTTTCTTTTCATTAGCCAGAAAACGGAGATTTAGAAAGCTTAGAAACTTGACCCAACTGCAAAGAAGTAAGAAATGGTGGGCCTTGAAAATGACTTCAGGTTTTCTCACTGTGCAGAATATAGTCAAACACTGCTGTAGTTAAATATTTTACCCTTTCTTTTCCCTGCATGATCTACAATAATAATCTGCTTTGTGTTGATATTTACTACTGTGTTGCTGACAATTACCTGAAAGAGAATTTGGGGTGCTTCACTGGGCTGGAAAAAGTTTAGCTAAATCAGAAAGCAGGTATAATTAAGCAAGTTTATTCTATAGCCATTAGAGGCGCAGTGCACAAAATTCGTGTGGGAGAGGGGGGTCCCCTCAGCCCAGCCTGCACCCTCTCCAATCCGGGACCTATACTGATAGTTGGACATCCCTCTCACAATCCGGGACTGCTGGCTCGTAAATGCTCACCTTCCTGCCTGCCTGATCGCTCCTAACTGCCCCCCCTGCCTGCCTGGTCACTCCTTACGTGTCCGTCCCCCCCCCCCGCTGGCCTAGTCGCCCCACGCAGTCTGCTGTTCAGTCATATGGTCGTCTCACTAACCCCCCTGCCGGCCTAGTTGCCCCATGCAGCCTGCTGTTCGGTCATTACTGTGAGGACGTCCTGACCAATTTGCATATTACCCTTTTATTAGTATAGATTAAAGGCTAAATTGACTTGCTCATGCACGATACATATAAAGCTCTCACTGGCGCCAATCGCATGCGTGTGTTTCGATCTGTCATTGTCAATCATGAATTCGGTTGACTCTTCTATTTATAGAGAAAGGGAGAATAGCAATATTAAAATATTCTAATTAATTTCCTTTCAATGTGCATGAATTTGTGCACTGGGCCACCAGTGTATTATAAAATTGTTCTTGGAATCTATATAATTGACCAATGTAACCCCCATAAATTCAACTAAAATAAATATAGAAAAAAAAGGAAAGAAAAAAATTTCAGATGTTGATGGTGTTATAAAAGTAATAAAGCAGGTTAAAGCAAGAAAGATATTTAAGATAGTGTGGGTGGGCTTTTCTTATTGCATGGTTAGTGAAGGCACCTATTGCTAAGAAAGTGAGGCAGGTAAGCCATGCAAAGATAAGGAAAATAGTCTTTGAGGCAGAAAAACAGCAAATACAAAGTCAATGGGGCTGGAGTACTCCTTGAGTTATATAAATTTAGGAGAATTCTTATTAGAGTTTATTTAAGTTAATAAAATTAAATTCATTAATTCCAAACATTTTTGTGAAATTGTTCTCAAGACAAATGAAGAACATATTCTCCATATAAGAAAATTATTACTTTTTCTTTATATTTTTTAGATGTTGCTAAATTTGCATAAGAAGAGTTGGATGGAAGGTTTGACACTTCAGGACTACAGTGAACACTGTAAACACAATGAATCAGTGGTAAAAGAGATGTTGGAATTAGCCAAGAATTACAATAAGGTAAAAGTTACTGCCAACATTTATTTCTTATAGTCTTTGGAATATGTATGATTACATGTCAAGCATTGTATAAATATAATTAGTTAAAATAGAGTGGCCTCATTTGTAGATCAGATAGTAAATATTTTAAGCTTTGCAGTCATCCGATTTGTCACAACTGCTCTACTCTGCTTTTACAGCGTAGGAGTTCATAGAGGAAGGAGTGAGGCTGTGTTCTAGTAAAACTTTACATACCAAACCAGGCAGCCGGCTAGATTTGGCCCATGGGCTATAGTGCTTCTGTAGACTTGTTAAAATAATTTTACATTTGAAGTCTCTTCATTTTCAGAGGACTTTTTTGCTGGAAGGAAAGGGGAACAATGAGATATTGTATTTTAATACTTGCCATATAAAATTAATTTTATGAATGTCTTGGGGGATGTGATTCAATCTATAACATGTATTTTCAGCTTTTTTACCAAAGCCACATAAAGAACAGGTTTTACATTTTGATCTAGTGTAATGCAAATGTGTGTGTATAAATTGCATTTCTATAATTGCAAAAAAGTTTTATGAAACAGTATTTACCCTTATTATGTGATACATTCTATTTTCTTTTTCATTTGACTAAATTTTATTCTGTTTCAATTATACACAGAAGTATTACACACAAATACATATAGCTTACAACCCATTAATGGGTTGAAAATCTAGAATTTGAAAATATATAGTATACACACACACACACACACATTATATAATGATGTGTTTCTAAATATTTATTGCCTATCTCCTATATAAGTTGGAATGGAAAACAACTTCCTTCACTAATAGGAAAACAGGGGCAGCAAGAAAAGCTGATAACCAGAATACCAGGTCAAAATTGGTGTGTTCCGTAACACCTTAATATTCACATTGTCCACAGATCAGCTGCATCAGTATCACCTGGGCTCTTCTTAGAAATGCAGACTCTCAGCTACTGAGTCACAATCCACATTTGAACAGGATTTCTAGGAGATTGTAGACTCTCAAGCTGGAAGTTAGAGAGCACTGCCATAGAGAAGTCCATGTAAAGCACTGCAAAAGTTCAGAGGCTCTTGCTTTTAGCTATGGATGACCCAGGAGGCTGTCTTAGATGATAACCACATTTGAACTAGATGTTAAAGCATAAATAAGATTTAGACATACAGAGAAATGTTACCCTAGGCAAAATGAACATCACAGGCAAAGATTAGGAGAGACAGAAAAGGCAAGGACATGTTTTAGAACCTGTTTGACTAGAGTACGTAATGCATGAGGGTGATAATGCGGACTAAAGTGTTTTTAAAGTTATTGAAGTCAAGTAGCAGGGTATCAGGATACAGTTTTTTTATATACTAGTATATATATTTTTATTGATTTCAGAGAGGAAGGGTGAGGGGGAGAGAGATAGAAACATCAATGATGAGAGAGAATCATCGATTGGCTGCCTCCTGCATGCCCCCCACTGGGGATCCAGCCCGCAGACCTGGGCATGTGCCCAGACCAGGAATCAAACCATGACCTCCTGGTTCATAGGTCAATGCCCAACCACTGAGCCACTTCAGCTGGGCAGAATAAAGTTATTTTTTATCATGGACATGATATATCCAGAACCTGACTTTAGAAACATAAGAACCAGACTTGAGAAGCACAATTTGAAAATGGATTAGGAAAAGGAGTGCTGTAAATGGTGATTCTATTTAGGAAGAGCTTGTTGTTACCCAGACAAAAGGGAGTGAGTATCTGAATTATCGTAGTGGCAGTGGGAATGAAGGCATCAGTCGACAAATAAAACATGGCACCCATTGGGTAGATGAAACGAAAGGAGGAGGAGGAATCGAAGTTGAATTCAAGGTTTCCTGCCTAGATGACTAGAAGTATGATGGTACTATTAACAGTCCCAATTTGGGTAGAAGTGGAAGGATTGCGAAAAGAGATAAAGAGTTGCATTTTAAATAAGCAGAAATGTAGGACTACAAATTAATGGTAGGGGCTAGAGCTTATGATTTGGAGACAGTTAAAATTGATATTGGTTATCACATCAAAAAGTAGTATTTCTCTTTTTTAAATTAAACATCTTATCAAAATAAATATTAACATTTTATCAAAATAAATATTAACCAGGAGACAGTATATAAAATTTGCCCAAGTGTAGCAATGTCTTTTGAGAGATTTGATCTTTGAAAAAAAAGTTGCTGGGCCCATACAAATTAAATTTCACAGACTTAGGTTTGGCTTTGAAGAGCATGCCCTGATTTATATATAGTGTTCAAGCTGGAAATCCCCTATGGTTCTAGATTACAAGGAAAATATTTTTATCTTTCTAGTATATATTTTTATGCTGTGAAGAGTAAAGAGAAAGAATCATTTATCATATTTGAAACAGTTAACCTGTTATAAATGAAAAAGTTATTGAAAGTTATTATTCAGCAGACTGTAGGAATGGTTTTCATTTCTCTGTAACGTTACAAGTTTAAGTAAATTCATGTTGGTACCACTGCCAGGAAATAACCTATTTATGGTTACTGCTGCCCATCCACAGAAGTTTTTTGCTATTTTACAGTTTTTAAAAATCTCTGTAGTACTCAAAAACTTGTAAGGTTTTAGTTTTAAAATGAAAACAATGTGTAAGCTGTGATATGAAGGAGTCCAAATTTGGAAATGTAATTCCCTCTGTGATTGAAAGAGAATGTGGTGGAGTTTTTAGTAACACTTAAAATATAAAAAGAAAGGCCCGTGCCACCAGTTTTTTTTTTAGTATTCTTTTTAATTGGTTGGTGTTTTAAATTAAGGTAATTATTGTTAGGTGCCAGTTAGCTCCTAAAGTAAAAGGAGGTTAGAAAATAATTAAATTCCTTTGTTCCAACTTCTCAGTTTTAAGTCTGAATTCCATATTCAGATTCTGCTTGATTAGTCATTGATTTCTCTAATTATTGAACTTCAACACCCACCACTCTTAGTCCAAATTTCTTAATTCATGCCAGGTGCATCAATTTTTAAGATATTGCTATTTTATTGGATATTTATAAATGAATGATAAAAGAGCATTTTAAGAATAGCATAGGCACATAAAAATTTACCATGTTTTCAAACATGTAGTCCTGTAAATTCTGAGTTCTGACAGTTTGCTTTTCAGGTAGAAATATTGCCTACTTAGAACCTTAAATAAACTTAGGATATACCTTTTATGTATCTACATATAAAATATGTAATTATATAATTATATTTGATTTACTACATTAGCTATGTTAAATATGAAAATGTTTGTGCTAGTGCAATAAGATTAGAAAAACAAAGTGATATAAGTATTGGGAAAATCAGGTCAGATTATCATTATTTAAGTATGATAAGGGTATGTTTGCAAACAAACATAGAAATCTAAAGACTAAATTAGAGTTCTGTTAGAATTCACTGGCTGCGTAGCTCAGTTGCTTAGCACATCATCCCAAGGTTGTGGGTTCAATCTCCAGTCAGGGCACATACAAGAATCAACCAATGAATGCATGAATAAGTGAAGCAACAAATTGATTTTTTTCTCTCTCTCTTCCTTCCTCTCTCAAATCAATCAATAAATTTTTTAAAAATATGTAATTATTATAATCTAGAATTATGTAGCTGCTAACCATGCAAATGCTGGTATCCAAAAATTGCATATTATCTAAAGAATTCTTGTAAAATAGTTACTAAAAACAATAATAAATTGGACAAAAGAGCTAGGAAACTCTGAAGACAATAGCATATAAACATGAAAAAAAAAAAAGTTCAACCCTATTAAGTAATCAAAGAAAATTAAAATTGGCCCTGACTGGTTTGGCTCAGTGGTAGAGCATTGGCCTGTGGACTGAAGGGTCCCAGGTTCGATTTCAGTCAAGGGCACATCCCCAGTAGGGGGTGTGCAGGAGGCGGCTGGTTGATGTTTCTATCTCTCTATCCCTCTCCATTCCTCTCTGTAAAAAATAAATAAAAAATATTTTTAAAAAAAGAAAATTAAAATTGAACGTAGAAAATTTCCTTTCAAATGAAAAAAAAAATGTTTGGGAAAATGCACCATTAGTGGGGAAAGTAAAGTGATACAACATTTTTGGAGGCCACCTTCTAATTTTACCTTTCCATTTTAAATATAACTAGAAGCCTGGGGTAGAGGACTTGGGAGGTTGGCTGGCTGGCTCCACCCCCTGGTTGAAGTCTGGTAGAGGGGATAATTTGCATATTACCCTTTTATTATATAGGATATATTCCTTTAAACCAACATGTTCTCTTTTGGTTCTCTTTTAAGGGTTAATTATGAAGAATAAAAAACTACAAATACCAACTAAAAGAAATATTTGCAAATTGCTGTTATATGTGAAAAATTAACCTGTATAACAATAATAAAAATCCCTACTATGTTACGACACCTATCTCACATAGATCTCAACAAATTATGTTAAGTGTCACCTCTTAGGTGCAAGGAAGGGGAATGATATACTTTATGTAAATCCTGATTTTCAGTTTTTGAACTAACCAAGTGATATTTATACCTAAGATTGTATTACCTCAAAGTAACAATAGCTTAAACAAAATAGAAATATATGTCTCTTGCAATTCAAGACCAGTATGAAAGTTTGACGTCATCACAGACCCAGAACCCTTCTGTCTTTTGCTCCACTTCCCTTATGTTGGCTACATCCTTTAAGTTACCTCATGATTTCATGGTGATTGCTGCAGCTTTAGCAATCCCATCTGAGTTCTTGGCAACAGTGAAAAAAAAAAGGAAGGGCAAAGAGGGATACCTCCCAGCTGAATTAGTTCCCTTTTAGAATCCCTTCCGTAAGTCTCACCCAGCACTTCTGATTATATCTCAGTGGCAGAAAATTGAACACCCCTTGTTTTGAGGAAGGCTTTAATGTAGTCTTCACCTGGGAGCATTTCTGCTTTTATAAAATCAGGGTTGCATTACAAAAGAAGAAAGGGAAGATGTATATTGAGTAGGCAACTAGTATGTAAACTCTGCCATAGAAATTTTTTCAACAAGCTGGACTATAACTTCTCTCTCTCTCTCTCTCTCTCTCTCTCTCTCACTCTCTCTCTCTCTCACACACACACACACACACACACACATCTTCATTTTATATCCCTATTTCATGTGATTATATTTTAAAATTGGATTGTCTATAGGATTTTTAGAAAGACTTTTTATGCTGGTCATGGCCACTTAATAAATTATGGATTTGGCTTTGTTACTATTCAGGATGTGTCATTAAAAAGGAGTAATTTCCTTAATTAGTATGAATGTTATTTTGGTCTTTGGAGACTGATAAGACTGTGTTTAAGTCACAATTTCATTGCTTATCGGCTGTATGGTTATATGTGTCCCCATATTTCTTTGTGCACACTCATTTTTTTTAATATATATTTCACTAGAGGCCCAGTGCATGATTGAATCATGCACGTGTAGGGTGCCCTACACGCTTTTGCTTTCGATCGCCGGGTAGCTGGGTGCCTGTCTGCTGGTGCACCAGGCCTTTCGGAAGCCTCCGGCACGGCAGAGGCTTCAGAAAGGCCTGGTGCCAGAGCAGACAGGCACCCAGCTCCCCCGCTTTTGCTTTTGATGGTCCGCGGCAGGACGTGAGCTCGCTGCCCCAGAGGCCCCTTCTGTGCCGCAGCACAGCCATGGCACAGACGCTGGCCCAATCGGCTACCCCGGCCACCCCGAGTCCTGCCCCCGGCGCCTCCTGCTGGCCCAATCATGGGCGTAGCGGAATGATGGTAATTTACATATTACCATTTTATTAGGTAGGATACTGCATTCAAAATTTGAGACTCACCAGGCAAGTAGAGCCCAAATGTGAGCTTCTTAAAGAGCAAGAACTGTCTTACTCAGAATACTTAAGTGATTATTGAATGTATAAAATGATAAAAATTCTGTTGAAGATATGCATAGAATGTACTCGAGTGGTATAAGCTATTCCAAAACGGAAACTGGAAAAATGTTTTATAGTATAAGTATTACTGGAATTGACATATGATTCTCCCAATAATTAGTGCCTAATATCTTCATATATAAAATGTGGACTAACTACTTCACTGGGATATTTTAAGAATTTAGTAAATTAATATTTGTAAAGCATATGTATGTTAATATTTAATTCCTTATAGTTGTAGGAAACCAGTTTTATTGTTTTCCGTACTCATACCTCTTATACTTTCTTGGATCTTTTTTTTTGTTTTATGATTATTACTTTTATTTTCCCTCATATGTTTTATAAAAACCATTTTTGAAACTTATTTTCTACCCCCAAACCCATAATGTGACTTTCAGTTAATAGCCAATATCTTGACTTGATATAAAAATCAAGGAAGAAGTAAAATCCACTAGCAGTTATGCAGAGATTGTTTAATACTGAAAAATACTAAGCAGGTGATTTTAGAAAGCATGTACTTTAAATGGGATTATGACATGTTAGAGAGTAAACAAACTTAACATGTCAAAGGGAAAAAAAGAAGCCCAGGGAATAGTTACAGAAATATGAATTGGAATAACAGACATGGTGTCATAAAAGCAGAGGTTAAAAGAGTAGAAGAGAAAACACGTGTTGGAATAGCTCTAATGTGTTCAGAAAATTCAAGAAAACTGAGTCCATGGAACTCTCTTGGTGGAGATTCTTAAAAGACTGTTAATGAGGTACCAAAGATATAATCCATATTTGTTAAAGGATAAATAAATGGTAGAATTTGAGGTACAGGTTTTCCACTTGAGAAATGTGACCATTATAAAAAAAAAAGAGGGCAAGGTTAATGAGTTTTGTAAAAGCCTCTTTGAGATCAGGGGTACGTCTGAGGGGATTGTGATAACATAACAGACCAAATTCCAGGAATTTCTTAGAACTGTGCAGACCGTGCATGATGGGATAGCCATCTGGGGGTCTTTGTTGATAAACTGTTAAAAACGTTTCTAGTGTGAATAGCCACAAACATTTTCAGTGCTTTTTTGTTGGTTGAGTAAACCGAAGAGCACAAATGCAAAAGCAAAATTTGATGCCAAATCACAGAAGTTGCCATAAACACAGAAGTTCCCCTAGTGAGGACACTGCCTGTGCCTGAATTTCATTTGTTTCTGCTGCTACCCTTTCTTAATTTTTCCTGGTGACTTGCCAGATTAGAATTATGAATGAAGACGAACTGGCCTTGCCCAAATAGTAGATGAAATGTAGGTAACTTAGGTAGAAGGAGAAAATATTTTAGGGGGTTGATGTGGTGATCTGGTCTATCTTAGAATGTAAGAGATGTGCTTATTACTCTTTTGTCATGGAGGTTTGCAACCTTAGTATATGCCTAAATCTACAGCTGCTCCTCATTTTCCAGATGGCATCTATGGCTGGGAGTACTTTTTACCATCTGCACTTCTCAAAGAGTTTGTGAACTCTCTATTTTAATTATTGGAAATGGAAAAAACTAATTGGTAAAGTTGTTACATGGTGTAGAAGATTTTTAAAATTGAGTTTTTGCATCCTACTTAAGTTTTCATATAGAGTCAATGCTTTAAATGATGTTTGACTTTCATCTTTACATATCTGCCATGTTCAATATTTGCAATACCCCAAAATACTCCATAATAACTATTTTGTACAGGGATGGGTATTTTGAGCCAAGTTCCAAAACTCTTGCCTCCTTTCAATACTGTAAAGTACTGTTCTTGGCAGAGCATAGAGCAGCTAACACTGAATGGATATAGAGTACAAACTTATGTGAATTGTTCCATTCATCTAATATGTTTTCAAGTCAGTCATTAAGGTATAGTGTCATAATTGTAAAAGTAATTGAGGACAAACTTTATGTGTTGCCATGTATTCATATATGAAAAACATTAAGATAGAAACAATTTCCCAGTTAGGAAATACCGGTAGTTTTTTAACTAGCTGAGAATAATATGAATGGCATCTGACTCTGAAAACGAACATATTCTCTATCTAGGGAATTCTGGATTTGGAGTGTTAACTTTATTTCTCATTTTTGCAGTTTTATCAGTCATGAGTGTATTTCCTAATGATGTGTTGTAAATAAGTATACTGTAATAATCAGTGAGTACAATACTTATTTGCCATCTTTTCTTTTAGGCAGGTTCTACCAGGGAAATTCTCTAGATAGTTTGTCCATTTATAAAATTAGACACTTGCCATCTTTGCTCATTTTCAAGTTCTCTGTTTACAAAACTATTAAGAAGGTGTGAAATGCAGCCAAACTTCCCAGTTTATGGGAAATGTCTGATGATTGCATTTCCTACATGTTCATTGTTCACACATGAAGAAATTTGGCAGCTGCAAGATTATTAAGTTAGAGTATCCAAATCTAAACCTCACTGGGATTTTTTGGTTTCCTGCTTTCTGCCACCACCATCTCATCTCCTTTTGTAACCATATTTGTAGTACGTGCTATTGTGTTCTTTCTAGTGGGTGATCCTTAAATTTTCTTTGTTTTCCATTTATCAAATACTATGAATAAATCATCGACCAGGAGTTTATCTTATGTACTTCTTATCCTCCAGTTTAGCCATCCCTCAAAAAATTCCAGAATAGTTTCCAAATAGTTAACTGGTGGTCCAGTTTGGTATTTTCAGTGCCTTTTACATATTTCCTAAAATTAGTTGTCAAAATGATGGTGATAATAGTTTTCATTACCCTGAAGCATATTCTTAAGATTAGTAAAATTGCATTTTTGTTCAGTAAATTCTTTAATAAAAGGTCCTATGAATGAAAATTATGATAGCCATTATCTTTGGTGATTATTCTGCAGTGGGAAAACTAAACTTAGGATTTAAAACTCTGTCCTTTGTGTTTCATTCACAGGCTGTAGAAGAAGAAGATAAGATGACACCTGAACAGCTGGCAATAAAGAATGTTGGCAAGCAGGTGAGGTGTACTGTAATAGGTTATACAGTCGCATAATAACACACTCTTGTAGAGTTAAAACTATTTTAGGGCCTGTTCCCCACCCCCACCCCCCAGTCTGTTCATTCTACATTTCTCTTCTGTCACGTAAATGTGACACTAATTTTAAAATTATTGAATTATTCAATGTCATATTCTCTCTGCCACCTAAAGAGAAGTAAATCACAAATATACCTGTGAGATTTTAGTGAAAATACCTTACTAGAAATAAATGAGGAAACTTGTGCCCTGAGTTAATTTTTAAGTATTATTTTTACTTGAAATAATAATAACATTGAAGATAATAGAATGGTAAATTAATTTCATATGTAACAGTTTTTTAATGATATAGTTTAGCAATATGTAGGTACTATTCCTGAGAAAGCTTAGAGAGCCCTATTGGATTATACTGAGTGACGAGAAAGGGTTTTAAGTATTTGCTCTTTCACTTTTCTAAGATGAAATATATATTTTAAGTTCCTCTTTCCTAAGGATGGGGAGAACACACCAACCAATTAAAAGAATCTACAGATTAATTAGACTGTTTTTTAAAGAATGTTGATTACATTTTTTCATTTCATGGAACATGGTTATCATATTGCTGATGTTGGCAGAATCTTGATATTTCAGATGCAAGACACTAAGCTGTCTTTGCTTGCAGCCATCCTACCATATGCTCTGATCCCATCACATCTCACAAGCTATGTAGGTTTGGGCCAGGACCATTCTTGGATGGGAAATCTCTAAGAATCACCCAGCTGCCACAAGAAGTAATGTAGATAACTGTGGGAAGTGTGTTACCAATTCACTACAAAACCAGTTTCTCCAATAGAGCAGTAGGGGCAAAGGTCTGACTTAAAAATATCACAGTGATGAAATTAAATTCCACTACATTCTGAATATTATAATTTAAAAACAACAAGAACCTTCCAAAACAAAAATGAAATATAGTTCATCTTATTCTTTCATCTTAGGGATATGGTCATCCCTGTTGTCTTTTCCCACTACTTATTTTCATCTAATATCTATTAAATCACCAACTTGGACACTGCACTGTATAAAATTTAGTAACTGGGTTTTTTTTTGTTTGTTTGTTTGTTTTGTTTTTTTTTTTAAATAACTGAAGCTAAAAATAAATAAGTAAATAAATAAATAACTCCGAAGCTGTAGTTTCTTGATGTGTAGGTTTTATATAATAATTAGCAATAAATAAAAGGACTAAATTAAATGTATAATTGGCAAAGTGTAATAATCATCAGAATCATTTTTAAAACAGAGTACTTCACTGGTTTGGCCTATTGCACAGCAAAAGCAAAACTGTCTGTATTGGAATTAGACCAATAATCGGCTTCTCCTGCCAGTCTTTTTTAGTCTCTTTCACCTAAAACACTCTAGTTCTTATTTCTGAAGTAAAGAAATTTAATATTGTAGTCTAGTTACTTGAAATTACTTGTAGCATGTTGTATCTCTGGGTTGTTTAAAGAAATCAAGTACTTTGAAATTGTAGTTTAGAACAGTCAAGAAATAATTCCAGTGATGAACATTTGTTTAAAGTTAGGAGTCTTGAGTATTTTAGCAATACTCATAAGAAAATAATGCTTTAATTAGAATATTTTTGTTGTGTGCAATATATAGCCTTTATTTCAAAGCTTTCAGATTTAGCTGAAATACTTCATTCAGCTCAGCATGAAACAAACATAAATATAAATTAAGATTTTAATTTATCTTCCTTTACTAAAATGCAATTTTTAGGCTGTTTTTTAAAAAAAATATTTTATTGATTTTTAGAGAGAGAGGAAAGGAGAGAGAGGAACATCGATATTAGAGTGAAACATCGATCAGCTGCTTCCTGCGTGGCCCCCATCAGGGATCGATCCCACAACCCGGGCATGTGCCCTGATAGGGAATTGATCTGGCAGTCCTTTGGTGCATGGGACGATGGAGCCATACTGGCCAGGGCTACTACAATGCAATTTTAAGCTTTTTTTAACTCAGACATTTCAAATATAGATTTGATCAAGGTTAAGTTAAAGGATTGTACCTATACACTTTCCTCTGACACTTTTTTTTTTTCAAAACAGCTGCATGAAAGATTTATTCTTGACATTTTATAATTGATTCAAATTGTATTTAAAATTTTAAATTCTCAACAGTGACTTTTGACCCAAGAATATATCCTGAATCACTTAAAGCACTGTTCCCTGAATATTAAAATTATAGAAGAATTAAATTTAAATTTTAGAGGACGTGATGAGAATTCACTTTGAACTCTTAACTTTGATATGTCTGCTTTGAGTAAGTACCACTCAGACATTCAGTATATGTGCGTGGCAGAAAATATACACACATACTCAGGTTTGATACACACATATAAATGCTTGTACTTTTTAATCGAATATTGCAGGTTGTATAGAATTTTGTTACTCTTTATAATCTTTGGTACAGAGTTATAGTGTTGAGTGTGTAAGTCAGTCTTTCATTGTATAATCTATTATTTTATCACTTAAGTTTTTAACAAATGTAGAAATCCTAAAAAGGTAACAGTATATTAGGAAGATTAAATTGTAAAATATATATCAATTTAGATTTGGCTTTCTTGACTGAATTTCATTAGCTACTGAAAAAAATCTAAGTAATTTGTCTACCAGTAATACGGTTCTTTTTTCTTTCTCTTTCCTTATTTTTTTTTTTTTCTTTCAGGACCCCAAACGTCATTTGGAGGAACATGTGGATGTACTTATGACTTCAAATATTGTCCAGTGTTTAGCAGCTATGTTGGATACTGTCGTATTTAAATAAAGCAGTGCAGAAAGCTTTTAGTGATACTTTCAGTGTACATTACTCTATTGTTCCTAATGCTCCAAATCAAGGGACCTCTGAAGGTGTATTTGGTTAAATGTAAGACATCTGGCATCATTTGCAGCACTGTAACACCTTCAGTCTCAGTTGTGCAATTACTTCTGTTTCTTTAGTCAGGGTCTTTGCAGATTCCAAAGTTATATAAGAATACATCAAAGTGGACAAATTTTGTTAAGATCCCATTTAATATTTGAAGAAATCAGTAACACAAATATATTTTGATTGTTGCTTACAAAATAAAGTACATTTACAATCTATGTCTCCTGAGGTCTTTTTGGCACTGGGTGGAATTGACAGAGTAACATTTGACAGTGCTTTAGAAATTTCATACTAAGATATGCTTCCCTGTGCATTTTAAGATTTTTATATAACACATGAAACATCAATGTGATAACAAAACTTCTGAGTGGCTACCTCATTAGTGGGTAATGCAGAAAAATGCTGACATCTTTCATTTAAAGTATTTGTCACAAGTTAATATTGTATAAACAATATATCTTGTTAATCAGGATTTCAGAAGAGTGCATTGAAGAAGGGGCAATTTTGATGTAAACTGTTATTTTTTAAAAAGAGTACAATCCACCAATCGTGTTGAGATTGTGTGGGAATTGCCTGCTGCAAATTCCACTAGACATAGAAGGTGTACTGTATAATGTCTTAAGAAATGAGAAAAGTAGCCCGGCCTGTGTGGTGCAGTGGTTAAGCATCGACCTATGAACCAGTAGGTCACATTTTGATTCCCCATCAGAGCACATGCGTGGGTTGCGGGTTCGATCCCCAGTGTAGGGCATGCAGGAGGCAGCTGATCAGTGATTCTCATCATTGATGTTTCTATCTCTCCCTTTCCCTTCCTCTCTGAAATCAATAAAAATATTTTTAAAAAAATAGAAAAGTAGCCATAATGTGAATTTAATACAATGAGCACATAAGCAATAATTTTGTTACTGTTTTCTCTCCTCTTTCTCTAACTTAGAAATACTCAGTTTTCTGTTAAAGACAAAAATTTGACTAATGGCAGGTTTTGTAGATGACCCTATCCCATAACCTGCTTCTAACCTGATGATGTTCTTAAGTTCAGTCCCAAATACTCATGGTACATACAGCACCATACTGGGTATCCCCAAGGGTGTTGGCAAAACATATGGAGACAAAGACTTAATTCTTATCTGTACCCTTTATGAAAATATGGCAAAAATGTCTAAAGGAGGTTTTACTTGGGCACTTAGAATTTAGACTTAGCCTCTACTAGGGGTGGCATGAACGAAGAGGTAGATAGAATTCTTGTCCTATTTGAACAATTCCAGGCTCTTACGGCTTGCCTAATGAGAAGTTAGCAAAAACTAAAAGTGGAAATGTCTTAAATTTCCATTATATTTTGCAGTCTCTTTTTGGTGGAATAAGAGATATTCTGAACATTTCTTGCTTTTCCTGTAGTTTCTTCTTTTAAATACGATGGTAGTATATTTTATGTAGGACATGTAATATGTATTAATTTAATTGTTGGCATACAACTAATCATTTGTAATTAAAATATAAATGGAAGTTCTTCTTTTGCCTAATGTAAATGTGTGTGGGCTATTTTTTTGGATACGTGATTTTCCCCTTTACATAAATAAGGTTCTATGACTTATTTCACAGATACTGTTCATTAGAACTAGTCAGATTTTTTTATTTATTTATCTTTTTTGTACAGTATGCCCTCAGAAGAAGGCCTCGGTGATGCAATGGCTATTCTCAACCTTCTGTTTGGAAATGCTTTTTTTTGTTGTTGTTCCACTTAAGCCCCCTGAAAATACCTCCTGAGTGAATGTGGTGACTGAGAAAGCTTACACAAGTCTCGTCTTTTTCCCTTTTATGTGATCACCTCATCTTTCTGGGCTCTCCACAGCCACATACCACTTTCTTTCACTTGGTTCATGTTGGAGACATTCCCAATTTCAAAACAACATCAGAGTCCCTTCCCTATCCCAAACCTACATTTTCTTTGTAGATTAGAATGCCTGAAAAAGAAGCTCATTGAATACACCTTTGTCTCCTAATGTATCGCTATTTTAGCAGCAGCCTGATGGCACAGGCCCTTAGGCATTGAAATGACATTGAATCACAAGTTCAATGAGCCACTTTTCAGGTGTGCATGTGTTTGTGTGACCATCTTTACCCGTGTACTAAACATTAAAGTGGCACTAGAGCAAAAAGTCTTGCTTTACTCTTAGACTAGTATAGGGGACATCGAAAGTTCCAGCCTCACTATTCAGTGTGATCTTCCTGGAACAGGAACACCTGGGCCCTCTGGGAGCTTATTATATATACAGAATCCAGGCCCCTCTCCAGACCTGAATCTTGGCATGGTTCCTATGCAATATAAAGTTTGTCTGCTCTGCATAAGCATGGCTCAAAAGCTGACCCTGGGGCAAGCCTTAGTTTTCCTTCTTGAATATACACTGAGTGGCCAGATTATTATGATCTCTGAACGCATAATAATCTGGCCACTCAGTGTATATCCTATATAATAAAAGGCTAATATGCAAATTGTCCCCTCAACCAGGAGTTCGACCAGCAGGCAGGCCTGCGGGCCAACTGCCCATATCCCCTCCCCCTGGCCAGGCTGGCCGGATCCCACCCATGCACAAATTCATGCACCGGGCCTCTCATTATATATATATACACACACACACACACACACACACACTGAGTGGCCAGGTTATTATGCGTTCAGAGATCATAATCAGGCCACTCGTATATAAATTGAAGGCATAACCTGTATGTGAGGAATCACTGAATTTAGTACTGATAAAGTAATTGTACATTATCTCCTAATACTGAAGGACGTGCACTTTTTAATACTTTAACATTTCATTTTAGCATTCTTCATTTTCAAAAAACAAAAAAATGTAGCGTGCTAGGAATAGCCTCAAAAAAGAGCCCAGGTGGAATCTCACCTTTTTGCTACACATGGAAGGCTCTGTGTCCTGCTGAGGAAGGAGGGGGTAACTCTGGAATCAATGCAGAGGGGAGACACTCAGGGACAAAGAGTTTCATGATCAAAGAAAAGGGAATACGAGAGTAGCTAAAATAGAGCCAAAGGCCTCTCAGAAATGGTGGTGGAAGGTAATGAGCAGAAAAAACAAGTGTCAAATAGTCTCATAGCCACTGACTCCAATCCCGCATCCCAGCGCCTCAATAGCCAAGGCCCTGCTTGTTTATTAAGCTTCCAGGGAAGGAGCTGAGATATGCTTCTGAATGGGAAATGGGGTCTGGCTGTATTTTCTCCCAGAAAACTGTCTCGGCTTGAGTCTAGGACATCTGGTCCATCAACTTGTCCTGCCCAGGGCCTTGCTCGCGGCGCCCTGCTGGAGCCGCAGCTGGTGCCCTCTGCAGCGAAGGCGTCCAGCCCGCCTGGGCGCGCAGTCTGAGTTCAGCACAGCCCGATCTAAAAATGCGCCCGCCTAGGTTAACCCCTGTCGCCCCTGCCCAGGACCCATCCAATGTCCCCAGCACCGCTGAACCTCCGGGAGCTGCTGGGGAAGAGAGAAGCGCTCTTTCCAAGGCACAGGCCGTACCGAGCGGAGGTGCCCAGCCGTTCCTTGGGCGCGGCAAGAGTGTGTGGTGTGTGCCCCGGGGTCTGCGCCTTATGCCACCCGCTCGCTCTCCATCAGTTTCCCCTCTCAGGGTCGCCAGGGTCCTGGGAGCCTCCTCTCGGGCCGCTCGGGGACCCTCCACTGAGCCCCAGCCCCAGCAGCGCCCCGCGAGGAGCGGCCGCAAGTCAGCCAGCTCGCAGGGCGGAGTGAGCTCCGGTGCGGCGCTTCTCCACACTCCCGCGCGGCTCCGCGTCCCGGGGGAAGCGGCAGGAGGGCAGGTCCGCGGGTGCCGTGCCCGGGGGAGCCGATTTGGGCGCAAAAAGCGTCTGCTGCTCTTGGCCCTCCAGTCCGGTCCGGGCAGGGGCTGGCTCCTCTGCAGAGCGAGTACTAGATTTCTTCTACACCTGGGGTTGCTTTGGGCCTCCTGCTAGATATTTATGCCAACATCCTTTAAATTGCTGCTTTTCTCAATTTCTCCTCAGATTCTTCGCATTTTAAAATTATTGGCATGGGTTCTTTTCCTCTCCCCCAGATTATATAAACACTGCGCGCACGCGCGCGTGCACATATACACCACACACACACACACACACACACACACACACACACACGAGTCTTCAGTAGCGATCACTGTGTTGACACCACTTCCACTCTGTCTCCCCAAATCAGTGCTTCTAACGAACCCGTTTGCACGAGGACTCGGCCCTTCCCTTTTCTAGTAAGGCTTTTGAACCTGTCGCCGAGGCAGTACCTTGGAGACAATGTAGTGCAGTGAGATGCGGGGCGCGTGCCCCCAGTTAGATGCTCTTCAGATAACATGCAACCAAGCTCGCTGATAAAATATTTAGGTAAGACCTCTTAAGCATCACTGCAAGCACATTAAGGCACTTCAGTCCGACAGCTTATGATTATTTCAAAACTTAAAAAGATCATAGATTCTCACTGTTCTGTGCTCACCCAAGAAACCCAACCTTCCGGAGGTCGGTGGATGGGTGAGTGAGCTGCTGCTTTTCGCCCCCACTTCTCCCTCTTCCCGCCCACTTTCATCGCTGCGATTCTCAGCAGCAGTGATTTACTTATTTATGAATTTAAAAGGTGTATGTTGGGGTGGGGGTCGCCGAGGATACACGGGACCTGCCCACAAAGGACTGGCTCAGGTGTTGTGCGCTTCGGTATTAACTGGAAAAGACAGACTCGGGAACTTTCACAGGGCGAGAAGAGGCCACCAGCTCGCGCTTTGTATACTTTGCACTTGAAATCGTTACATTCAACTGAATATTTGGCTCATTCAGATCCGAAGTCTCCTAGCATCGTCGAATTCCCTCCTCCGCCCCTCAGCTCGAAAGGAGGAAGTGGGGGGGGGGGTAGGAAAATGTTTAGTAAATTGCACATCTTTGAATCTTCCTAGAGCAGTGGTCACAAAGCTTAAAGGTGACACAACAGTGCTCACGTAAAACCAACACACATTCCCCACCCCCCCCCCCCACCCCAAGTCAACAATAAAATCATCCCCTTCAATTTGCCATGATCATCGCGACCAGGAGCCAGGTGATTATCCTAATTAATGTCTATCTAATTAAATTACTGTCAGCAGTTAACCAATGGCAGGAGCCGTTTCATCGGCTGCACAAGCAGCAAGATCAAAAGTGAGCGAGCCTTTTCTGATTGCTGCATAGTGTCAATTGGCCAATCTCTTCTCCCAGGAGGAAAAAAAAAAAAAAGTAAATCAAACCTTTGGGAAGCATTCGCTGGATGAAGTGCTTTCTGTCTAGTGAGGGGGTCTGTGGATTTCTAGTTTATGATAAATAGGACTTTAAAAATCAGGGACAGGAGGGCGCGTGTTCAGGTTCTAGAGCTATGCAGCTGGAGCACTGCCTTTCTCCTTCTATCATGCTCTCCAAGAAATTTCTCAATGTGAGCAGCAGCTACCCACATTCAGGCGGATCTGAGCTTGTCTTGCACGATCATCCCATTATCTCGACGACTGACAACCTGGAGAGAAGTTCACCTTTGAAAAAAATTACCAGGGGGATGACGAATCAGTCAGATACAGACAATTTTCCTGACTCCAAGGACTCACCAGGGGACGTCCAGAGAAGTAAACTCTCTCCTGTCTTGGAGGGGGTCTCTGAGCTTCGTCACAGTTTCGATGGCTCTGCTGCAGATCGCTACCTCCTCTCTCAGTCTAGCCAGCCACAGTCTGCGGCCACTGCTCCCAGTGCCATGTTCCCGTACCCCGGCCAGCACGGACCCGCGCACCCCGCCTTCTCCATTGGCAGCCCCAGCCGCTACATGGCCCACCACCCAGTCATCGCCAACGGAGCCTACAACAGCCTCCTGTCCAACTCCTCACCGCAGGGCTACCCCGCGGCCGGCTACCCCTACCCGCAGCAGTACGGCCACTCCTACCAAGGAGCTCCGTTCTACCAGTTCTCCTCCACGCAGCCCGGGCTGGTGCCCGGCAAAGCGCAGGTGTACCTGTGCAACAGGCCCCTGTGGCTGAAATTTCACCGGCACCAAACGGAGATGATCATCACCAAGCAGGGAAGGTAACGCTACATTCTCGGCTGCCGCTCCTCCTGGGGCGGCCCGGGGGGCAAGCGGTGACCGCCGCGGCTGCGGCGATTGGGGATGGGGAGCGGAGTGGAAGGCGCTCGGGTGCGCCCTAGAGTTGGCTGCTTTTGGAAAAGGGGGACGCGGAAGGGAGAACCACGGCGGTGATGTTGGGGGTGAGAGGGATCCCTCTCTAGGAAGGTGGTCGGGAAGGCAGTCAGTGGCCAGGGAAAGGCGAAAGCGAGGGAGAGACCGGGCCGGCGGCCGCGCGTGGGGAGGGACGCCCGGATGCGCGGCAGGTGGGAATGCGGGCCGCCAGCCTTGCTCTCCACCTCGGCGGCGATACCTGCCGGCGCCCCCACCCCGGCCGCCGGCCGAGCCCCTTCCCCTTCCCCGCCGCCCCTCTCCCACCCCAGCCGGCACTCGCTGCCGACGCGGAGGGAACAAGTTTTGCTTTGCTATCTGGCGCCGCGCTTCTTGCTTTTAATCTTTTAACATTTATGTTTTCCTCCTTGTTTTCTCTCTCTCTCTCTCTCCCCCCCCCCCCCTTTAATTTAAACAGGCGCATGTTTCCTTTTTTAAGTTTTAACATTTCTGGTCTCGATCCCACGGCTCATTACAATATTTTTGTGGATGTGATTTTGGCGGATCCCAATCACTGGAGGTTTCAAGGAGGCAAATGGGTTCCTTGCGGCAAAGCGGACACCAATGTGCAAGGCAAGTCCTCCCAATTAACACGTTTTCCTGACACTTGCTTAGGTGAGAATGATTAATTAAAGCCTTTGTGGACAGGCTCGGGCGACTTTTAAAACGGTCGGCCAATGACTTCTAAAAGGGAACGAGGGGGGATTGGGGGACAGACAGACTGAGCGGTGAGAAGGGGGAGGATTATCCGAAAGCTGTTTTAATGGGGTGCCCAGTTAATCGGCAGAAAGCGCGGCCTAAAAAGCCCCGCTAATGGGCCTCTACGTGGAGTGGAATAAGGTGTGTGTGTGTGTGTGTGTGTGTGTGTGTGTGTGTGTGTGTGTCCTACGCATGGAGGAGCTGGGACTGGGCAGTGCCCGGGGCATATGTAAACAACATGTTTCTTTCTCTAGGAAATCGGGTCTATATGCACCCGGATTCCCCCAACACGGGGGCTCACTGGATGCGCCAAGAAATCTCTTTTGGAAAATTAAAACTTACCAACAACAAAGGAGCTTCAAACAACAACGGGCAGGTCAGTGGCTCAAGTGCTATTTCCTCTCTCTCTCTCTCTCTCTCTCTCTCTCTCTCTCTCTCTCTCACACACACACACACACACACATACACATTCGCCCCCTCAACATTCCGTTCATTAGTTAAATCAGCATGAAAAACTGGATACATGTTTCTTTGCTTCATTAAAAAGACTTTAAAAATTCTATTTTCACCCCCAAAATTATATTAAATGATCTATAAAGTTGTTCTCCGCCCCCCGCCCCCCGCCCAATTTCCGAGTTCATGACCTAACCAAGTACAAATACTTGATTGATTTGAGAAGGAAACCCACAGGATCGGCAGATTTTGAAAATCTTTGTTTCTCGCTCGAGGAGGAAGGACTAGGAGAAGGGCCCCGAGGCGCGGGCGGTCGGGCGGGTCCTCCCCGGGTGCTCGGCGGCCCTCGCTCCCAGAGGAGCGCGGCTGGTCCGCTCCAGCTCGGCGAGACCCGAGGTCACCAGCCGGCGAGACCCCAGGCCATTCATTCACCCCGGGGCGGGCTCCGACCGGCTCCGCGGGCCCGCGCGCACCGCGTTAACGCGCCGCCCGCGCTTCCCTTTCTCTGGGCGGGACAGATGGTGGTCCTGCAGTCCCTGCACAAGTACCAGCCCCGCCTGCATGTGGTGGAAGTGAACGAGGACGGCACGGAGGACACCAGCCAGCCCGGCCGCGTGCAGACGTTCACTTTCCCAGAAACCCAGTTCATCGCCGTCACCGCCTACCAGAACACGGACGTAAGGAGTGCTGGCTGGGGGCCGGCTGGGGGCCGGGCGCGGGGCGGTGGCACCTGCTTCCCCGGCTGGGCTGGGGCACCAACATCAGCAGCAGCTGGCTCTGCGCACCTCCCCTAAATACCTCGCCCGTGGAATTTACGTCTCTGTTTGCGGGTCATCCGGGCCACCTTTGAGGTGCTCAGGAGCTCTAGGGCCCCTTTTCTTTGGAATGTTTTATTTAGTTCTCAAACTAGAACAAATTTAAATATGCTTTTTTAAAAAAGCCCCCTTTCCTTTAGAAAACAAGCAGATTTTACCCTGCATTTTATTCTTGGCAATCTGTGGCATTACCTAATATATATATATATATATATCTATATATATATATCTATATATATATATATATATATCAGAACTGATGGCTGAAATAAACAAACACCACTTTTGGGGGAGCAAAAGAACATACTAATTCATATATGTAAAAACTACAACAAATTAAATTTGGGCTATGGAATGAATTTTCTAGCTCTTGACTTCTTCAGCATTTGCAAGTTTGCAAAAACCAAAAGTGATTTTAAGATGCAACTTGTATGTTTGGTTGTGACTCAGAAGCAACCAACTTTTAAAAATATGGTGAAGCATTTAAAATAGGCAATTTTGGTGATTAATTCAAGCACCCCTTAGAGACTTTTTGTCTGAGTAAGTGCATTATGTGTAACAAGCATTTTTTAAAAATGTGCATTTGAACCAATTTAGAGCACATAGGAGAGCTAATTGAAAGCAGTGCTTTAGTTTGGGGCATCATTAATTTAAAGATGTTCCTCATAACTTTCATGATAACTCTCCCTCCCCTTTCCATCCATGCCCTCAACTTTTTCAGTTAGGAAAACCTTACTATTTGATGAAATCCTGGGCCTTAAGCCCCTATAAAAAGTGGCAGATGATATATCCTCAAACACCCAATCCTCCTGTATGGAAGGTGAGATCAAATTAATCTTTTTTTCTCTCTCCCAGATTACACAACTGAAAATAGACCACAACCCCTTTGCAAAAGGATTTCGGGATAATTATGACACGTAAGTAATTTTGCTCCTTTCTTCTCAAATAGTTGTGGAATTGGGCTTTAGGTCAAAGGTGGATTGTTATGTACAAGGTTTTTGGAAGCTAGAATGTGTGAAGACAAGGTTGTTTTCCAGGTTTTCTCTCTCCCTTTTGTCGACTTCCTTTCTCTCTGGCTTAGTACTTCAGTAGTTTTGGTCAAAGGTTTCCTCCACCTATTTTTAGCTTCCTTATAAATTACAAAGTTGTTGGGGGGCCTCTGAGGCTGGCTGGCTGGCAGGGGAAGCTGCCCTGGTTCCCGGGTGCGGGAGTTGTATGTGGCGCTGCAGATGCTCAGCTCAGACTGTCTGTGTCTGAAACCTCCCGATTCTGCCTGAAAGTGCATGTGGCTCTGGCAGTTGTTACAGTCTCCTTGGCATATGTGACTTTTATTTACCCATTTCCAAGTTTTGTGTAATAGCTTTTCCTGTGCAAGTTTACTATGGACTGAATAAAAATGTGCACCCACCATAGGCAAATTCATGAGCAGAGCCACTGTAAAGCCATTTCAGGCTTTGGGAAGGAACTGGGTGCTGTTGCTGTGTATTATTTATAAGCTTTGAGAGAAAAATATTTCCTC
The DNA here is from genome assembly GCF_027574615.1 of Eptesicus fuscus. NCBI lineage: Eukaryota > Metazoa > Chordata > Mammalia > Chiroptera > Vespertilionidae > Eptesicus > Eptesicus fuscus. The sequence continues at coordinate 40,226,838 of NC_072483.1, forward strand.
TTACGTGTGTTTTAATGAAAAGTGTTGGTTCCCTTTTCTCCAAGCCTCCCTTACCTATCTCCATTTCTTTTCTGCCAACATGCTGTCCTCTGGGGCAACAGCAGGTGTATACAGTGCTTTCTGTGCATGTTCTAGCATTCTTGCTCAGAGTCCTGGTATAGTGCCTAAGAGTTCAGATAGTGTTCTATAGCAAAATCTAATCTAGATTGCGGGGATCCCCATGCCTTTTCCTGACCATAAAAGGGAAGGGTAAATAAACTTTAATTTCACGGCTTGCATTAAGTGCCTGGGATAGAGCTACAAAATTGAAGATGTGTTTGACTAGAAATAGATTAAATTTATAGAGAAAGAGACGAGTGGCTGCTTCTGTTCCTTCTCCAGGTGGATACCAACATTCTTTTCTGGTATTTTTTATAACAAATTGTGCATCCTTCAAAATTAGTTCAAAGGACGCAAGTTTCACCTATTATTACCTAGAATAAAAACTTGGCTCCTCTAGTCCTCCCAGTCTAAAAAGGTGGACCCGGCACAGTGGAAAGTGTGTGGCCCAGCAGACCAGAGATATTGGTGTCTGTACTAGGGGGGTCTTGTAGATTTTGAGCTTTTAATACTGTTGTGAACATCTGTTCCAAAGCATTTATTTTGCACAAATCAATTCAGTAATCCCGAGTGCGTTGGGACCTGGATGGGCATCTAAACTGTGTCTTTTGCAGACTGTTTTCTTTTTCTTTTAAAATATTGTGGTGGTAAACAGAAAAAGACATTTGCACCTTGCTGGTTATGTTCCCTTTCTGCCTCCTTCTACTTCTCTTATTTGGAACTGGACTGAAATTTCAGGAGGGAAATTTTGTGCAGTAAACAAAATGGACCCGAGCAGCTGCAGAGTACCCTCACCTGCCCCTCCTCTGGCGGACTTCAGTTAGGAAAACCAGTGCCCTGTGATTGGTGAATCACTACGTATTTTTCACAAAAGGCTTCTTTACCTACACCAATAGACACTTTAGCTTTTTAGGGGTTCGTGACATCTCCCTTTCCACTGTTCCCTTGGTTATTTGGGCATCGCCAACTCCTGGAGAAACAGGGAGAGCCGTAAGAGTTTAGGGGGACTAGCAGGATGCTTGGCCACTCACCAGGGAATCTCCTCCCCAAAGGCTTAAGGTCTGACAAAAATGAGGCTCTCTTTCAAAACAGTCTGCTGATTAAATATTAAAACTTTTAAGTGTGAGCTAAATAAAAAGAGAGGCATGTGTGTATGTGTCTGAGAAAACACTTCTACCAATCTTGATCCAATCCCTGGTTCCCTCTTAATTCTAATGGGATTTTCTAGGCCCAGGGCCTAGAGTTAATATTTTGATTATTTTATCTAAGGTGATTCCCAGGAACACAATTCCTGTCTGGGCAATTACCTATAGGGCAAGTTATTCAACGTCCCCTGGCCTCAGTTTTGTTTTTTTTTTCATCTGTAAAGTGGGGGGAATGATGGTACCTAACTCCAAGGATTATTGTGGTAGTTAAATAAATCACCATTTGTACAGTCCTAGACAACAGTGCCTGGCACCTGGTCAAGTTGTATAAGGGGTAGCTATTATTAGTGGGAGATTGCTTGGAGGCAGTGGACAACTGTCCTCTAAGAGTTTGCCCCAAAGTACTTTTTTTTTTTTTTTTTAAACCAATAAGGGAATCCACAGCTGGGCAGAGAAGGCCAGAGTCAAGAATACTTTTTCTTTGTAAAAGAATTGATTGATTGTTGACTTTGTTTCCAAGTAGTCATTCTGGTTTGTGCCGGTAGAGGTGGGGGCTTAAAGGGTCACACCCGGGAAACAAGACAGTCAGTCCTGTGGAGGCTCCCAGCAGACACCCTGGGGTGTCAGGCGGCTGGTGGAGGCCAGTTTTTAATGATCGGCACTGGGACGGCCAGCAGGTGTGTCAATAGGAAGAAAGCGGGTGTAAAAGGGCGGAGGAGTGGGTCCCTTGTTTAGAAATTTGGTTCAGAAACTCTCTCCGCAGAGGAAAGCCACTGGGCAACTAACACCTCAGTCCCTGGGTCAGCCTGCCGCCGTGGGTACCTGTGTTGGAGGTGTGGGGTGGGAACCCGCTGCTGTGCTCCTCCCTGGGTCCCCTGTGCACTTGGCGAGTGAGTGTGAGAGCAGGGGGCAAGGAAAGCCCTCCTCTTCATTGGAATCATTTTGGGGCAAATTGCTCCCTTTTTAATTCCACGATTCATTCTGGAGAGCATACAGGTCTGTGACCTTTTGTCTCCATCCTGGATGGCAAGTTTCAGATGGAGCGTGCGGGGCTGGGCGAAGCGTGGCGTCCTTTCCTTCCGTCCCCCCCAAGGGACCTCTGCGCCACCCGCGGTTCTCTCTCTTTCCTTCCCTCGTAGGATCTACACGGGCTGCGACATGGACCGCCTGACCCCCTCACCCAACGACTCCCCGCGCTCGCAGATCGTGCCCGGAGCGCGCTACGCCATGGCCGGCTCCTTCCTGCAGGACCAGTTCGTCAGCAACTACGCCAAGGCCCGCTTCCACCCGGGCGCGGGCGCGGGCCCCGGGCCGGGCACGGACCGCAGCGTGCCGCACACCAACGGGCTGCTGTCGCCGCAGCAGGCCGAGGACCCGGGCGCGCCGTCGCCGCAGCGCTGGTTCGTGACGCCGGCCAACAACCGGCTGGACTTCGCCGCCTCGGCCTACGACACGGCCACGGACTTCGCGGGCAACGCGGCCACGCTGCTGTCGTACGCGGCGGCCGGCGTGAAGGCGCTGCCCCTGCAGGCGGCCGGCTGCACGGGCCGCCCGCTCGGCTACTACGCCGACCCGTCGGGCTGGGGCGCGCGCAGCCCCCCGCAGTACTGCGGCGCCAAGTCGGGCTCCGTGCTGCCCTGCTGGCCCAACAGCGCCGCGGCCGCCGCGCGCATGGCCGGCGCCAACCCCTACCTGGGCGAGGAGGCCGAGGGCCTGGCGGCCGAGCGCTCGCCGCTGCCGCCCGGCGCCGCCGAGGACGCCAAACCCAAGGACCTGTCCGACTCCAGCTGGATCGAGACGCCCTCCTCCATCAAATCCATCGACTCGAGCGACTCGGGGATTTACGAGCAGGCCAAGCGGAGGCGGATCTCGCCCGCCGACACGCCGGCGTCCGAGAGCTCGTCGCCGCTCAAGAGCGAGGTGCTGGCCCAGCGGGACTGCGAGAAGAACTGCGCCAAGGACCTGGGCGGCTACTACGGCTTCTACTCGCACAGCTAGGCCGGCCCGGGCCCCGCCGGCCCCGCGCAGCCCTTCCCGGCGCCTCCTCCCGGCCCCCGCCGCCGTGCGCACCCCCTCATTTCCTTCGACCCTCGATGACCGTCTGCGGCGAAGGTGACTTGGACCTGTTGTTTGCACAGCGGTTTCTGCAGTTAGCGCACCGACCTTCAACTTGGCTGTACACCGTTTGGTTTTCCTGCTTCCTCTCCTTCTGTGAAGTTACACTCCACACACTTCTCCTCCCACCCCCCCCGCCCCCACCTCGTCTTTTTCTCGCCCCCTCCTTCTAGTTCACCTTGGGGAGACCTGGGGCAGCCTGGCAGGCAGCAGCGATTCCGACCCGTCAGTCTCGGCCTCCCCATTAACCGTAGGATGTTGACTCTAGAACCTGGATCCACCCAGCGCGTCCTTTCTTATCCCCGAATGGATGGATGGATGGATGGATGGATGGTAGGGATGTTAATACTTTTAGTGGAACAAAGCCTGTGAAATGATTGTATATAGTGTTAATTTACTGTAATGAATGGCTAGTTTTTATTCTCATCGTCAAGGCACAAAACCAGTTCCTGCTTCACCTTTTCATTCATGTCTTTGCCCTTTTTCTCCACCCACCTCTTCCCCTTTAATTTTTTTTTCTCTTGAGAGATAATGAACAGTATTCTAAGAGGCTCTGGAAACCTGAAATACTTGATAGATATAATGACGCGTTTCTCACTTCTCCTCAATCCATTGCATGAAATAATTGCTCTGTGCCCTAATGCACACACGTAGCTACGGAGAACCCGACCAGACACCTGCGAAGGACAGGTGTCTGTTCCTAGCCAAGTCGACTAAGTGGCATGAAGCCTGCAAAGCGAAGTTAACTGGACTTGTATGTTCCCCCCCTCCTTCCTTCTAAATAGAATAGCTCAACATAGCAATATTATTTTGCCTTATTTGTTTTTCCCCGAAGTGCCAAATTCATTACTGGTCTGTGCAGGTGCCAAATATGCTGACAAACTGTTTCTGAATATCTTTTCAGCCCCCCCTCCACCTTTATATGCTGTAAATCTTTGTAATGACGATTCCCCTAATAATATAGATGACTGACTTGTTGGTAACTATAGTGTAGTCTAGTGAAGATGAATTGTGAGTTGTATATTTTACTGCATTTTAGTTTTGAAAATGACTCCCCCACTGCCTAGAAACAGCTGCAATTTGACTTTCTTGGGAAAACACTAGCATTAATGCAAGTAAGACTGATTTTCTCCCCTCTAAGTCTTGTTATATTTGATAAGAAACATTTATCCCCCTGGAAATAGATTAGTAGGATTTCTAATGTTGTGTAGCAAACCTATACTTTTTTTTGTATTTTAAAATTAAATGTGAAATATGCATCATGCACAATATTCAATCTAGATTCCAGTCCATGGGGGGATTTTTCCTAATAGGAATTCAGGGTCTAAACGTGTGTATACTTTGGCTCTCCTGTAAATCTAATGTTGTGATTTTTATATTTGTTTCGTTTTGTCTGTGAACTGAATAATTTATACAAGTACACACTCCATTGAGAAATGTTTTGTTTTTTGCTCGTTTGTATCGTCTGTGTACAACAAGTAAAATAAATCTGGTGAAACACTATGGTGTTTGAAAGCAGTTTACAGTTTGAGAATAATTTAATTATTATAGGCAGTAACTTTTAAGGGTTAAGGAAGAATGACCTGTCCCCACTCCAGTGTTGGGCAGTCTGTTTAATGGGAACCACCTCCCATTCCCCTCTTAAATTTGTTTTATAGCATTGCCAGTGAATCCCTTTTTCTTCTTATTTGCAGTTACTTAGCTCTCTGAGTCATTTCACTTTGTTGGAAATAATCCAAGCAGGAAAACGGAGGGTCTTTAATAAGGAGTTAACAATTTCTTTAAATTTTACAAAGTAAGGCGCGAGGCTTTGAGTAAGAGTAGGGTGTAATGTAAGTGCATGTCAAATTAGGCTGGTGACCGCAGCTTAAGGCAGACGTCGAAAATTGTCTTTAAATACGAGGCCTTGGACGCCAGTGGCGAGTCTGTAAATGCAAACACAGAATGGCCTACATTTCTTTAATGGATGGTTTGGGGGTTGGAGAGGGATGACCGACTTGTAAAAGGTCAAGTTTTTTAACCACGGAACTTAAAACTTGATTTGGGACGTATCTGGGGGCACTGCTCCATCCTTTCTGTAGTGGAATCCATGCCCAGGCCAGATCCCCATCGCTGGAGAACAAATGCAGAAAGGTGGATATTCCAGCTGGGGGAGCGGGTCGCTGCGTCTTAGTCAAGGGGTCCGCCGAGCTCTGCCTTTACCTCGGGGAGAAGCGGTTTTTGTACTTTGTCTCCAGGGGAAGGAGATCCAGGAAAGAGGTGGAAAGTGGTTCAACATTCTTGCTTAGTCTGGGCCAGTTTCAGGTCACAGGCCTAAAGGTACCTTCACCCTAGAGATTGTCCTGTCTCACTTTTACTATTTGTCATGCAAAGAGGCTTCCAAGTTCCCATGGACGTGAAAATTAGAGTGGGGAGCGAAACCGATTTGTCTTCCCTGGTCAGTTTGGCCACTAGACGGCGTTCCGCGGAGTGCTGTCTGCGAGCTGGAAACGCGACGACTGATGTTCCTTTGTGCCTGTCTCCCTGCCCACACCTAAGATCTAAACAGGAGGACGGAAAGTATACAGCCTGGTGCCTGGGTACTGAGTGAAGCCGGGCAGTGTATTCTTGTAATCCCCCCACGGGGGCTGCCATCCTGCGACCTCGGGCCCAGGGGGGCCCAGGGGGCGCACGTGCGGTGGGGAGGGCGCCTGGGCCCAGGCCCGAGCGCGGGGAGCGCGTGGGCTCCGCAGCGCGGCCCGGCCCGCCGTCCCCGGACCACAGGCGCCTCGAGCAAAGGAGTCGGTGTCCTGTGCGCAAGGGAAGCTCTTAGAAGCCGGGCATAGATTTCACAGGAACGCAGGGACTTGTCCTTGAAGGACGCACTTGAGCTGCTATTAGGAAGCACTTGAAAAACGAGGGGGGTCGTTTCCCTCTCAGCTCCGCCACCATCTGCTGTGCGCACTGAGTCAGCACGAGGTAAATTTGCAGCTTCGCGCTCCTCTCGGAGGCAGAGTGCTGGCCGGTCCCTTTCAAGCATGGTCATGCCTCTCTCTCCGCTTCCAAGAAGTCTTGGGTGCCTCGTGAGGCGACACTGTCCACGTATCTGCGCGGCTGCTGCCGCTGTGCCCACGCGACCCGAGTTTGCATTTGGATTCGGAGTTTGGCTGTGCGAGGGCCGCTGGGGATCCGTACGCGCCCGGGTTAGGTTTCGGGTCGCCTCCCCATCTCCGTGAGGGTAGGGGTCAGAGTGAGGACGGAGAGGGATGGCGACTCCTCCCCGTTATCTGCAGAGTTTCCCAGTTTTCAAAAGCAGCGTATTTTCAAAAAAAAAAAAGAGGAAGGCAAAAGAAAGGGACGTGCGGCTAGCTCTCTCTTCTGGCTCAGCCTTCCCGCTGCTCCCAGCCCGCGCCATCTTAGCTCACTTCCAACCGGCCGCCGGAGGCCGAGCGCGCAGGGGCAGGTGCCGCCCCAGCCGAGGGTGCAGGCCTCGCCCGGTTCTCAACCTGCGAGCGGACGCCGCGGTCGTTGGACACCGGGGGGCGGGAGCCGAGCGCCCTGCGGTCTGGGCTGCGGCCCGGGCGGCAGGTCGGTCCTGCCCCTGCGGGCGAGGCCGCAGCGTGGCCCGGCCCAGCGCCGTCGGGGCGCACTGGGTCCCGGGTCGGCGGGCCAGGGGCGCCTGCAGGGGATCGGCGGTTCCCAAGCTGCCGAGCCAGGGCCGAGGCCACCCGGCTTCGCGTTGAGCGCGGGCGGCTGCGCTTGGCGGTTCCGGCGGTGCGTCCAGCCGGGACTCCAGGTCAGGGGTGGAGACAGGGAATTCGGGCCGGGGTCCAGGCGGCGGGTCTAGACCGCGAGCCCAGGCCCAGGCCCTGGTCCAGGTCCGAGTCCAGGTCCGAGTCCAGGTCCGAGTCCAGGTCCGGAGTCAGGCCGCTCTAGGCCCGGAGGGCGCGACCTTCTCGCAGGGAGACGCGCCGGGCTGGGGACTAGGGCTGAGGGCGTGGACGCCGGCTGGGCCTAGCAGAAAGGTACCCACCTGTTCGTTTCAAAATTCTAGCTGTTTCTAGAAAGTCTCTTTAGCACCGGGTTACATCACCCGAGCGCTTACAATGCAGTCATTTAGGATCTATAGAGAACTTTCTGAAGCCCGTTACCTCCTGCAGTTAAATTTTCTTATAAATCCCACTGCGAAAACGCACCGTGATCCACCTTCTTTTGTGATGTTCAGTACTTTCTCTTTTTGGCACTGAAGCTTTCAAGGATGTTCTGCTTTCTGCTTAGGGTGCAGGCCAGGAACAAAGGCCTTGTTGAATACAGGCCGTTTATCTTAACAGGAGAATGAAAGATGTCTATAGCGATATGTGGGCAGCCAGTTGGTGGTCGTAGGTGACTTATAAAATGCTCCGCCTGTCCTCAGGGGCAGCATCTTTTTCTTGTGTATATCATTATATCGTGTAGGCACGTTAGCCATGGGGACAGGAAAACACACACACAGATTTATGATCCTGTGTGAAAACAAACCAGTCTAGATTTCCCTAGCGGAAACAGCAACAATTATTATTTTTAGACAAACTTACTTATGAAGAAGTTAGCAACTTTAAATACTAGTGATACACATTCAGTTTTCAAAATATTGAATTTACTCTGATATTATGTGGGCAATTGCTTTATAAATTTTACTATTTGAAAGAGTAAATTCTTGATTCTTAATAAATTTGCTTGGAAAAACAAAGGAAGTACATTTTTGGTCTAACATCAGTGAAATCCATCTCTTAAGCACATTAAATGTATATGATTTATTGAAGTTACAATCTGAGGGCAAGGTTTACTTTTGGGCAGTCAGATCTTCTTTTGCCAGAACCACAAGGTAAAATAAGAGTCAGGGAAGGCAGGGACAAACTAGGCCGGTTTTAAGGCATTATATTGGGTTTAATTCGGTGGCTTGGAGATTTGTGTATCTTCCTGGTTCCTGTCTCCAGGTTGTAAGTCAGGCTGCAACATATTTAAAAATATATTCACTTGAAAGAAAACCCCACTGCTTTCACAATAAAGTAAACTTGATGGTGTATAAGACGCAGGCCTCATCTGAGCTGATTATATCCGCCTTGCATGTATTTTACACCCACAGTATGGTTTGCGGTGGTGTTCAAGGCACGGCGTGAAAAATTTGATTTGAATAGTTCCATTAAAGCAATGAAAAAATAAAACCATGGCTTAATAGGCTTTCTAGTGATAGCTCCCCCTCTTACTATGCTAACTCTGAAATAAATATGTAATCTAGTATTAGGAACATGGCATTTAGAAGACCCTTGCTGGTAATATTTAATTTAATAAACACACTAACTGTGACATTCTCAATGCAATGAAGCTTGTACCACAAGCTGATTCTTTCAGGTAGTTTGACCTATTGCTTATCACTAGATTCCTTATAAACATATCCTGTGATTTATAACTTGAATTTTATATTAAAATTATTTTGGCTTTCAACTCTGCATGACATGGCACTCCCTTTATATACAAAGCATTTACATTTAGGTGTCTATGAAGAGGAAGAGGGAATTTAAGAGAAGAGAGCATCCCTAGGGATAGGCCTCTGGTCATTTTAGCCAATATAGTTATTTTGTTCCAATACTAGTAGGAAAAAGGAAGAATAGAACTTAACTTTAAGTTTTGGGGCAAGAGTTATATGTATTTAGTATACACTGAGTGGCCAGATTATTATGATCTCTGAACGCATAATAATCTGGCCAGTCAGTGTGTGTGTGTGTGTGTGTGTGTGTATGTGTGTGTGTGTGTGTGTATTAGAGGCTCGGTGCATGAATTCATGTATGGGTGGGGTCCGGCCAGCCTGGCCAGGGGGAGGGGACATGGGCGGTTGGCCGGCTGGCCTGCCTGCTGGTCAAACTCCTGGTCGAGGGGACAATTTGCATATTAGCCTTTTATTATATAGGATATACACTGAGTGGCCAGATTATTATGCATTCAGAGATCATAATAATCTGGCCACTCAGTGTATATGTTTATGTATATATAAAATATGCTTAAATATAACATATATATATATATATATAGGTATACATATATATATATATATATATGATTATACTAAGTTTTTATATATGTATTTTTTTAATCTGTTTTTATTGATTTCAGAGAGGAAGAGAGAGGGAGAGAGAGATGGAAACATCAATGATGAGAGAGAATCATCGATCGGCAGCCTCCTGCACGCCTCCTACTGGGATCGAGCCCGAAATTCTGGGCATGTGCCTTGACAGGGAATGGAACCCTGATCTCCTGGTTCAAAGGTCGACGCTCAAAGTTTTAAGGAGTGGCAAGTTAATTGAACTTGCTAATAGAACAAAATAAATACTGCTTATATTAGGTTTCATGCTCATATTAGGTTTATTTAGGTTTTGGTTTAGTACATATCTTCATGTTAGCAGAAATATCCTGTATGGGAAAAAGCCTTTTCATTGTCATCTTAATTCAGGTTCCTAGAAATAGAAAAAAGTCAACAATGTTCTCAAACCACTGGGTCTTCCTTGCTTACATTTCAACTTTTCCAAGATGTATTTGTCTTTTATTTTGTCATTCCTTGTGTGAAAGGGAAGGCATTTTTCAATCTTAGGATAATTCAGAAGCAATTTTTTGGTTCTCAGTTAATTCAGTTTCATCTTAAAAGTTCAAATTTAGCAAAGCACATGTTCCCTTGTTCATGCCAAGTGTGATAAAAACTAGTCGAAAAATAAAACCATTGCAAACAAGTAGAGCACTGCACTTCACTGCATGCTGTACAGGCCACAGCCCTGGTAGGTCTGATGCCACTGCCTGCTGGGCTGCCACTTGTGGGCACAAGTAAGGCTGCCTTTGAAAGTTGATAGAAGGCACCACTGTTTCGGATATGTGTTTGCGTTGAGTATATGCTGTAAGTATCCTCTTTGAATAGTGACACGCACACCGTGAACGTTCAGACTTTTGCTGTCTTCTGTCAATAAGAGGTTATTCTCTTTAGGCTCTAGGAGATTAATGTGTTCTCCCTCTGCATTAGGAGGTATTTCCTCTGACTGTATCTAAAGACATGCATTAGCAAAAGCATCTCTCCCTTTTTGTCAAATTATAGGCTTCTTTGTGGAATTACAACCTTCTTAATAGTTTAATCTTGGTATTAACAATACTAAGCTGTCATATATATAAAGTTTAACTTGAACTTCGAGGAATAAAATATGCGTACGTGTTGTATAGATTCAGTTTAGGCCATCTGCCATCAACAGTGTCATTTTTATGATAACTTTTCAGTTACATAGATTTTTATTAATTTGAATGTCTTGCTCAATTGGGAATTTACTAAAGGCCAAACCATTATTTCTAATTAAAAAAAAAAAGGTTTCAAAGGTGTTTAGTACTTTTATAACCTGATGTGTTTTTTAATAAAAAAATTTATAATTTTGGATATATTTTTACCAAATAATAGCAGTGTTTACTAGTTAGCACCTACCTTTGAGGAAACAGAAGCTCTAATGAGGACATCCTTTCACAGTTTACTTACCATTGAATGCTTCATATTTTGTTCACATAAAATCACTCTTTCCCCTACGTGTCTTAATTTGCAGTATATTTAAAAAATTTGACTGTGTTCTAAATCATCCTTAGAGCTCACTCACCTTTGGGATTCACCCTCTCAATTTATGCTCACATTCTGCTTTGTTCCTGTGGAGAAAGTCAAAGAAACATACTGACTTCCCCCTCAACAAATTTGTTCTTTCCTCCTCCAGCTCTGCTGTCTCCCTGACATTATGCCCTTGTTGACTCTCTTGCAAACAACTTAAAAAACACACAAAAAAACTTAATCATTTTCCTCATGCTACCTTCCTGAACCTGAGTCTTTATAAGATCTATGCCTGATTCATCAGTTTTGTTTATACCAAGTCAGAATTTTTATGCTTTCCCCAATAGCAACTGTAAAGTTTTCAGGACAAACCTCAGATACAATGTGTTTTATGTAAACTCTCCCACATTGCTCTTTAAAAATATTATGTGCCTTTCCCTATATACTTCTATAATCACTTCAACTCTTAACATTTACTTTATTCTGTTATCTTTTTTTTTTGCATTTGTGAAAGAACAACTTATTAAATATTTTGTCTCTTATTGGTATTTCTGTTTTCTTCTCTACCCATGACATCCTTAGCTTTCTGAGGCACTCCATTTATCCCTGCTCTTTTGTACTTAGGCCCATCTATCAATGCTTTCTTTGATCCTTTTCAATTCAGCTTCCTCATTTGCACAGACATCAAAATCTTTCTTACCACGTTTACCAGTGGGCTCTTAACTAAATGTAATGGCCTTATTACAGACTAATCATTATTCTCTTAGGTATTTAGAATCACAATTAGCCCTTTGCATGATTCAGAATCATGGATTCTGCAACTTCTTCACTTTTCCTTTCTTCTTCCAGCTTTTCTTTCATGGGTTTCTCTGCTTGTTTATTTATGAAGTTTATAGCTTGCTAAGGATTGCTTTTCACGGGTTGTATTTTCATATACCTTACTCCGAAAGCTTGCTAGACATGTGTTATGGAAGAATGGGGTGAGAGAAAAATCTGGTACTAGTTTTTCAAAATATATTTTTACTGATTTTAGAGAGGAAGGGAGAGAGCTAGAGAGATAGAAACATCAATGATGAGAGAGAGTCACTGATCGGCTGCCTCCTGCACGTCCCCTACTGGAGGGGATCGAGCCCGAAACCCAGGCATGTACCACCACCCCCGCAACTCCCCCGCCACCCCCCCGCCCGCCCCAGCCAGAATCGAACCTGGGACCCTTTAGTCCACAGGCTGATGCTCTATCCACTGAACCAAACCGGCTAGGGCTGGTACTAGTTTTCTTAATATATTCCTCTACTCGTTGCCTAACAACCTTCCCCAACTTGATGATTTCTTATTTCTTCTTTTAAAACATACTTTTATTTATTTCAGAGAGGAAGGGAGAGGAAGAGAGAGGTAGAAATGTTAAGGATGAGAGAGAATCATTGATTGGCTGCCTCCTACATGCCCCCTACTGGGGATAGAGCCCACAACCCAGGCATGTGCCCTGCTGGGGGATTGGAATTGTGACCTCCTGGTTCATGGGTGGATGCTCAGCCACTGAGCCACACTGGCTGGGCCGGTTTCTTATTTCTTGTAGCCTGATACATTTTATTTGACATGCTGGGTTGTTCAGTGTCCTTCCTTGAACCATTTGATACCAATTCATGTTCTCCTTGCCCTTAAGTTTAACATAATGAAGTTTAAAATGAACTTTTAAAAACTTAATTTTTCTTAGTTAATATTTATTTAATGCCTTAAGGAGATGGCAATATGAAATATACATGCCAACACCATTAAGAAGAAAGGAGATTCTTAAAGGCTATACAAATGTGTGCACTGTATCTTATTAATGACATCACTATAAGCCCTTTCTCTATACAGCTACAAAAAAAAAGTAGTGAACTTAAGAGATTCAGGCCATGAAAAACAGTTCTCCTGCATCACCACTTCTTTGGGAAACTCTTTGTTCTTGAGCTTAAAGTTACATAGATGTTTTTCATTTTAGAGATTTTCTCTCTTTTTTTTACTTGTTACACAGATTTTAAATTTCATTTTCAATTATTTTTTTATCTACAATAATCTTTCAAAATATAAATATGTGTATGTGTGTGTGTGTATGTGTGTGTATATGTGTGTGTATGTGTGTGTGTATGTATGTGTATGTGTGTGTGTATGTGTGTGTGTATGTGTGTGTGTATGTATGTGTGTGTGTGTGTGTGTGTGTGTAACACCATGATGAGATGCAGAACAAGAACATAAAGTCAATAAAAGTGAATGGGGAATTTTGAAATTCCTTGAATTCTGCTGCCCTAGGTACTGCTGCAATTGTGTGCTTTTTGAGGACCTGCTGTTGGAGCCTGAAGAAGTAGCCTTTTAACAATTTCTTATCTAGGAAAACAATTCTCTACTTTAGAGTACTAGAATCAAGAGTCTTTAAATTAATCACTTAATTTGCACACAATAGAGTTTCCATTTGAGTAAGAAGTTGGTGAAAATGCCACCATGTCAAAGAAATGTTTATGTAATAAACTGAAAATTTGTAGTTGGTGCCATGGCTATTTAGTATGTAATATACCTGCCTTAAATTTGTTTTAAAAATACAAGTCTCAAAGGAACCTGACTCCCAAGGTATAGGAGAAAACACTGGACACAAACAAGACACTTGACGTTTATGGTTTCCAATGTCCTCGTTTTAAAAGTGAAATTATAACCAAATCTTTGAAGTATCTTCCAGCTTTAAAGAGCTTTGGGTTTTTTTGTGCACCTCTGCCTTTCTATGCAGTTTGAATTCACATGTTCTGAGCTAGGGTGGAACAACCTCTAGAGCAGTAGCTTTCACAATTTCTAACTGATACAGTAATAAATATATGCACATACACACACACAAAGTCTTCACAAAATATTTACCTCATGTGATACACTCTGATAGTTTTCTCATACATTGAAGAGAAAATTCTGGTTATGATCTAGTAAGTTTATTTCATGATTCTCTGATGGACAGTGACTCAAAATTTGAAAAACATTGTCAGAGTGCTACTGTTAATTTGACTAGGCTGGAGTGGCCTTAGTTTCCCCTTATATCTCTACATTTTAATATTTCTCTTCTAGAATGGCAGAATATACAGTGAATCACTTCTTATTTAGTACTTAAATGTATGGTATAAAGATTGAGAGACTGTTCTTTATAATGTTCTTTCTGTTGTGATCTGCAAGTTTTTCTGTTGTGAACTGTAAGTTCTCTTTCTTTGAGATTGCTCTATTTTATTTCAGATGATCTTACTTTTTTTTCAGATGTTTCAGACATTTCTCTCTCTGTCATGCACGTATACATACTTTAAGCATATTGATTTATTGAAGTCAGGTCACTTCTAGTCTTAGGCATAAACTCACCCATATTTGCATGAACTGGTTCTTTGGGTGAACTGCCTGTTTCCCCTTTTTGACACTAAGGCCCAGTTGGATGGAGGGAAGAGGACAGCAGATTCTTTAGGTCCATGGCTTCACATTAGAATCATCAAGGGAGCTTTTAAAGATTCTGTTGCCCATATTCACACCCCATGCCAAATAATCAGAATGGGAATGTCTGGTGGTGAGAGCCAGGTGTCAGTGCTTTTTGAAGATTTCTAGGTGACTCCAATGTGCATCAAAGCTGGGACCCACTCCTCTAGGTTTTTTGTTTGTTTTTATAATGAAAGAAAATATAGAGTTTTTTTTTTTTTTTTTTAAAGTTTAGCCATTATTAACCCTGGTGACAAACTAACTCTGGTAATGACAACTTCCTTAAAAGTAAATTCATAGATTTAAAAATAACTAATTTCAAGTGACCTTATTATTTTTTTTAAAACACTGTGACAGAATGGTCATGTTTTAGAACAGAGAGCTTATCCCACTGACTCTGAGAAAAGCAACCTGAAGGACGTTGTCTTCTCACTTTCTTGTATAAGAAGTATCTGTACTCCTCCCTCCAGCTTATCACGATTAAAACATGATGATTAGTGCTGTTTCTGGAAACTGTACAGTCATCCATAAGGTAGCCTTTATCTGGATAGACTGAAATTGGAAGGTCCTTGGAAGTATTGCATGCTTGACATCTGATGTCATTCTCAAAAGAATAAATGCCAGAGTATCCAGAATAGTCCTAAACCTTGGAACAAACACAGAATCCTAGGGTGGGAAGTCAGAATAGCAATGCCAGACTCATATCATATGTCAACTTGGTTATGGAGGGATTACCTCCAAAATGTGTCAGATGAAAAAGTTTCTTCCCCTTAATACAGGCCAGATATAAGCAGCTTACTTACCCAGATAGCTTCATAATCCATGGCAGCCTCCCAAGGCATTCATTTTTAAGTGGTTGCATCCAATTGAGTCATGATCTGAACATCACCCAGAAAACTGAGTCACAAGTTAATTTACATATTTGAGAAGGTGTTGTATTCAGTATATTGCAATAGAAATATTGTAGAAATTCTGTGATTTTGTTTCGTTCAGATTCACATTCCACTTGAGTGTGGAGTTATTATTTTTTTATTATTATTCCTAGGAATAAGTAGAAGATAAGATGAAATGAGATCTGTGTATTTGTTGACAAATATCATTTAGAATATGAAAATTCACCAGCTCTGGGACTCAAAATGGACTTAAAACTCAAAAGATTAAAAGGAACCCTGGCTGGTGTGGCTCAGTTAGGTTGAGTGCTGTCTTGTGCGTGCATGGAGAGGTCACTGGTTCAGTTCTCTCAGGGCATATGCCCAGGTTGCAGATTCGATGGGAGTGTGCCGATTGATGTTTCTCTCTCTCCCCCTCTCCCTTTCTATCTCTCTAAAGTCAACAAAAAAATATTTTAAAAAAAAAGATTAAAAGGAAAAAGATTGGTTAAATATATTTTGGGATTTGCTAAGCTTAAACTAGTAGAAAAGTCCTAGAGTTTTTGTTATGTATAAACAATTCAGTTTGTCCAATCTTTAGAAATATGCAGGTACTGGGATTTAAAAATAAGAAAGAACCAACAAGAAGTTGAACCAACAAGAAGTTGAAGTTATTGACTCTACTTATTTTTTACACTGCCTACTACCTAATCCTATAAATGCAATATAGTTCATCTGTGTGGGAATTAAGTATATATTAATGTTCAAGAAACTAGGCAGTCATCTGACCATGGCTTATTATAGCTCATTCCTAAATTTAGAAGTGTTCCCAGATTGAAAAATGGTACCGAGAATAGGGAACAAATGCACAGTTTTCAGTTTACTCCTTGTTTTGCAATATATATATATATATATGTATTATATATTAATATTTTTTATTGATTTCAGAGAGGGAGAGAGAGAAATAGAAACATCAATGATGAGAGAATTATTGATCGGCTGCTTCCTGCATGCCCCCCACTGGGGATGGAGCCCACAACCTGGGCATGTGCCCTTGACTGGAATCAAACCTGGGACCCTTCAGTCCCCAGGCCGATGCTCTATCCACTGAGCCAAACCAGCCAGGGTGGACTTTATATATTTTTGAAACTATATTTGATTTTCCTAATCATATGAATTGACCCTTTTAAGAGAGTTGAATAAGATTGTGTTAGAATTTTTTGAGCTCTCCAATTTATTTGTATAAATTATACTTTTTTGTCCAATTAACATACTTCCTAGAAATGATATATAGTCAATGAAAAAAAAATTCAGACGTTTCCTATTTCTGAATTATCTGTGTACATTGCTTCTTACTTGCTTCCATCTGCCAATCTTTTGATTACTTTTACTCTTTATTTTTACTAGATAACAAAAAAGCAAAGTTTCTGGTAAAAATGAAATCTGTTTATCAGTGAATACAATTTGGCAAGAAGGAGGATACAAATATTTCTAAAGTGAAATCTTCAGACTAATGGATTTTATTTATCCTTGCTCTTTTTTCATCCTTAAACTACAATTAAATGAAAGGTTTTAGTTTATTTTTATTACAAACTGAAGAAACATTTTAATAGTCATTTCATAGAAATCCTAGTGAATACGTACCTACCAGGTGAACTTTATAGGATAGGAATACCTGAGGCAAAGCTCAGGATTTCTCTGCTATTATTTCAAAAGCTTCCCTGATAGGTCTCCAAACTGGCTGTTTGACTGCTTCTCTTTTTCCCTGTGGATTGCTGGTTGAGAGTGGAGTAATAGTGGACAGTGGTATGCCCCCATTTCAGGTCTCTGTTTAGGGTTATTGTAATTCAGATGAATCTCCTTTCTCTCCTTTTACTACTGTTGGCATTCACAGTTTTGAGAAATGAAAAGTAGCTCCTTTTGTCCTGGCTGGTGTGGCTCAGTGGGTTAGAGTACTGTCCCCTGCACTGAAGGGTCAAGGGAGGGTGATTACACCTAACTGAGGGGATCCTGGAATACTTTATGGATGTGGTACTTGTTGAGCCTGGACTTGCACAAGTCCAGGAGCTGGGAGGGTGTTTGGACAGGGGAATAAAAGTCATAAGCAAAGTCTAAGAGGTAGAAACCAGAGGGAAATAGGTAATAGTTTTTTTTTTTTAAATGTATTTTATTGATTTTTTACAGAGAGGAAGAGAGAGGGATAGAGAGTTAGAAACATCGATGAGAGAGAAACATCGACCAGCTGCCTCCTGCACACCCCCTACTGGGGATGTGCCCGCAACCAAGGTACATGCCCTTGACCGGAATCGAACCCGGGACCTTTGAGTCCGCAGGCCGACGCTCTATTCACTGAGCCAAACCGGTTTCGGTGAAATAGGTAATAGTTTTGATGCTTGGGAAATCCAGTGGATAGAGGAGATAGTAGGAAGGTAAGTTTAGAAAGGATGGGTGAAATATAATGGAACATCAAGTGTTAAGATAAACTGGGCATCTGATTAAATGGAAATAACTTGATTAAATTTAATTGACTTTTACTATGAGTTCTATTAGAAGAAACCATGTGTACTGTTGTGCAACATATATTTTCATTTAATGATAATTTTAGGCTGTATTTCTAATTGTACATGTTGATCTCATTCTTTTTAAACATCTTTACTATTAACATATGGATCAACTATACCTAATTTAATTTGTCCTTACTGATGTACATGCAGTTGTTTTTAGGCTTATGCATTATAAAAATGCTACCTTGTACTTGTGTTAGATAACTATTGGATAAGTTCCAAAAAGTGAAATTTCTGGGCTAAAGGCTGTATCAATTTACAGTTACTCCATAAGTATATGAGAATTTTTTTCCTCACTCTCTCACCAGTTCCAACTATATCAGTCTTGACATAATTAAAAATTTGATCATATTGATGAAATTAAAAATTGGCATCTAAAATAGGAAGGTATTGCCCTACCCAGTTTGGCTCAGTGAGTAGAGCATTGGCCTGTGGACTGAAGGGTCCCAGGTTTGATTCTGGACAAGGGCACGTGCCTGGGTTGCGGGCTTGATCTCCTGTGTGGGGTGTGCAGGAGGCAGCCGATCAGTGATTCTCTCTCATCACTGATGTTTCTATCTCTGTCTCTCTCTCTCTTCCTCTCTGAAATCAATAACAATATATTAAAAAATCAAATAAAATAGGAAGGTATTCATTAACTAGAAACATATAATATTGGAGGATGTGTAATCCTGGGGTAAGAAATAGTGTGACAGTATATAGAAAATGTATGGGAATAATATTACATGCCTTTCTAGATTGTTAGTTTTATTTAAAGATTTGGGAGGTCTACAGGTTATTTTCATTTTAAAACAAGTTGAAAATTTTGAAGGTAGAATGTAGAATATATATAATTTCTTTTTAATTAATAAAAACAAATATTTATTCTATTTCATTATTAATGTGTATGACAACTCTGCATATTGGGAAGTGTTATACAAATTTTATTGCTGTGTTTACTACACCTATTATAAGTCATAAAATCTCTCTTCATTGCTCAGCCACAACATCGATATATAAGAAAAAGGAATAAGAAAATGTTCATTTATTCAAATGTTCTGACAGAATTATCACATACACATATCAAAAAGCATCATAGAGTAGAATTTAGTTAATACCCACTTCTCTTTCTTTTTCAGTTTCAGGTGGTAAGAAAACTATTACCTTGCCTTAAATAAATTAAATTTGTTTTTTTATACTTATTGCTTTTAATTTAGAAAAAGGCCACTTAAATTATTTTATTTTTCAATTACAGTTGACATACAATATCATATTAATTTCAGATGTACAACATGGTGATTAGACATTTACATAACTACAAAGTCATTACCCCAATAGGTCTAGTACCCACTATTTCTGAAACCAAACGTAGTCATTACAGTGTTACTGACTGTATTCCCTATGCTATACTTTACATCCATGTGACTGTTTTTATAACTGGCAATTTGTACATCCCTTCACCAAAAGATTGCTTTTTAAAACTTGCTGTGGCAAATAATTTTTTTATAGTTACCACATAATCTACACTGCAGTCTTGACTGTAGATTTATAGTCACCACATAATTGACACGACTCTGTTCACTGGTGGATGAACTGAAGGGAACAGAGGCTAATTCACTTTTAAGATAATACATTCAATACAAAGAAGCATTAGCAAAAGATCATGACTCTCCAGTCTCTCTAAGGTTCCCAATAGGATGAGGTCTTCATACTTTAAAATATTTGAACAACACAACTCTTTTTCAAAATGCAAGATATGCAAAAAATAAAACATGTAAATGTGGAGGTGCTGTGTTGAAGCAAGGTGCTTATGGTCACCAAGCCTCTCTCCCTCAGTTCCTCCAATGACAACTGAGGTGCCCCAACAATATCTAGGTTGTTGGGAACAGTGCAGGAACAATACTCTTCTAGGCATTTTGGTGTCCCTGCTTTTTAGGAGACACCAGGTGAACACTGCCAGATTGCTCAATGGATTATTCCATAGGTTTTAGGTTCTAAGTTTCTTGGCTGAGGTAGATCTTTGACTTCATTTTTCATATTGTTTACTAATTTCCATGAGCTGGGTAAGTATAAGAGAAAATTATACTATCTCTGTGACCCTCAAAGAACTTTCCTGTTGTGATTCATTAATCCTTTCTCTATGGATTTCTTTTAAAACACGAGTTTTCAGGGATATTTTATACGTAGGTTAGATACTTTGGGGTGTGCTCCTGAATTCTAGGATCTCCTAAACTGAAATAGTTTTCTGGTGGAAAAGATAAAAAGGGACTCATTCACTTTTATGATAATATTCTCCGTTATAATAATCATATGTTTCTAAGGTATGTTAAGTAAGCTTTCATGACTGGTGCATTGATTCACTCTAAAGGTAGATTTACTCCAGAAATTCTGCCTTAAATATTGCATTATAATAATACCACCTTTTTATCAACATGCTGCAGATAGATCTGGCCACATAGCAGGAGAGCGATGGCATACGGCAGATGACTAAAGCCACTAATGCTAGTATAGTGCATTAAAACTTGTGATTAAATCCAAAAGGAGTTGGGAGGTGCCATAAAGTTCTATTATTGACTTTCAAGAACTATCCATGCCCTGACTGGTGTGCTCAGTGGTTAGAGCATAGCCTGGGTACTGAAGGGTTGGGGGCTTGATTCCCTGTCAAGGGCACAGGCCTGGGTTACAGGTTCCATCCCCAGCCCCAGTTCGGCCACGTTGGGAGGCAACCAATGGATGTGTCTTTCTCACATCCAAGTTTCTCTCTCTCTACCTCCCTCCTCGCACCCCCTCCCTTTCACTCTCTCTAAAAATCAATGGAAATAATATCCTTGGGTGAGGATTAACAACAACAAAAAAAACCCCACAGAAACAAAACAAATAAAAAACTGTCCATGAAGTATGAACCCGAATTGAATGGAAAAGATAGAAACTTCATAGAGATCTAATTTTATTTTTTGTAAACATTCTTTAATAAATACTTTAAATTATTGTGGTAACTGACAGTGATGAGCAGAGGACTCTATATAACCTGGGATGTTCTTGGTATAAAAGGGTTCATGTTCATCAAATCGTTTTTCTCCTTAATGCCATATCTCACAGAGGCATTAAGTTTATTATATTAACCTATGGATTTAATTGGAAGTAAAAAATATTCTTTACCTTTGACTAAATGAATGGATAAGAGAAAAATGGTTTTCTGCATTTTCTAATTAAGTTTCTAGCTTCTTTAGTTCTAATCATCACCATAGGAATCCTATGACCATTTAAATAACATTTTTCTTAAAGAAAATATTTATAAAATGAGAATAAACTATTAAGTGAACAAATAATACAATATGTGGAAATTTTTACACCCTTCCTACAGTGCTTAAAATTTTAATACAAACTTAGTGTATACTTGATAACAATTTACATGTTTATTTTACCATCTGGTAAATGTGTAAATGATATTTTGAGAAGCACATTTCATATTCACTTTAACAAGTTATCTTTGACAATATGTGCCCTATCTTATGTATCGACTGGAAAGATCTTGGAAATTTTTGAAAAAGATGAATCCAGGAAAAAAAACACTCATGTCCTAGTTTGTTTGTTTTAAAAATATTATGGAGATTTCAGACTTAGTTTTTAGTACCAAACTGAGGGATTATGTTGTTTGCTGACTTTTACCAGACATCCTGCTAATTAGGATAGAATAATCAGAGCAGCTTCCAAATATTGTATCATGTACATCAAATCAGGGTTCCTATTAACACTATAGGCCACATAGGTAGCAATAATAAAATAAATATGGGTCTGTGTGTTGTTATATAACAGTATCACATCTTTTTTAGAGTGTTTGGCTTGCTATTGCTTGTGTCTAAATATGGAAAGATCTTTTTTTCCAATGCGTTGCAATGAGCCTCAAGTGGAGAGCCTTTATCGAGTACTTTAACAGCATTTATGACACTTTGGCCTTCTGCCTTTTTTATTTCATTCTCTCTGTTTATTGGTCTCACTGGACAAAATCGCAGGGACTTAACACAAAACAAGAAAATAGTTCTCTAGTTTAAAAAATATTTTTATTGATTTCAGAGAGGAAGAGAGAGGGAGAGAGAGATAGAAACATCAATGATGAGAAAGAATCATGGATTGGCTGCATCCTGCATGCCCCCTACTGGGGATTGAGCCTGCAACCAGGGCATGTGCCCTTGACCAGAATCAAATCCGGGACCCTCCAGTCCACAGGCTGACGCTGTATCCACTGAGCCAAACCAGCCAGGGCTCTAGTTTTGTTTTAATGCACTCTTTCTTAGCTGGTAATAATCTAAGAACCCTTATAAAATTTCATGGACTACCTATACATACTAATTACCATCTGCCCATCATTAATAAAGAGTTTTTTTTTTAAATCTTTATTGATGAGATAATTACAGAGGTCTCTCCCCCCCCTCCCCCGTAGCTCCCCTCCAGCCGGTTCCCACCCCACCCCAGGCCCTCGCCACCCTATTGTCTGTGTCCATAGGTAATGCATACATGCATATAAGATCTTTGTCTAATCTCTTCTTGCACGCCCCACATCCCCTTCCCTCTGAGAATCATCAGTCTGTTCCATTTCTGTGCCTCTGATTCTATTCCATTCACCAGTTTGTTCTGTTCACCAGATTTTTTATTCATTTGATTTTTAGATTCAATTGTTGATGGATATGTATTTGTTGCCATTTTGTTCTTCATATTTTTTTATCATTACCTTTTTCTTCTTTCTCTTCTTAAGAATACCCTTAGCATTTCATATAATACTGGTTTGGTGGTGATGAACTCCTTTAGCTTTTTCTTATCTGTGAAGTTCTTTATCTGACATTCAATTCTCAATGATAGTTTTGCTGGGTAGAGTAATCTTGGTTGTAGGTTCTTGGTATTCATCACTTTGTATATTTCTTGCCACTCCCTTCTGGCCTGCATAGTTTCTGTAGAGAAATCAGCTGACAGTCATATAGGCACTCCCTTGTAGGTAACTAACTGCTTTTCTCTTGCTGCTTTTAAGATTCTCTCTTTGTCTTTTGCCCTTGGCATTTTAATTATGATGTGTCTTGGTGTGGTCCTCTTTGGGTTCCTCTTGTTGGGTTTCTCTGTGCTTCCTGGACTTGTAAGTCTATTTCTTTCACCAGGTAGGGGAAGTTTTCTGTCATAATTTCTTCAAATATGTTTTCAATATCTTGCTCTCTCTATTCTTCTGGCATCCCCATAATTCGGATGTTGGTACGCTTGAAGTTGTCCTAAAAGCTCTTTACATTATCTTCATATTTTTGGATTCTTTTTTCTTTTTGCTCTTCTGATTGGGTGTTTTTTTTGCTTCCTCACATTTCAAATCATGGATTTGATTCTCAGGATTCTCTAGTCTACTGTTGAATCCCTGTATATTATTCTTTATTTCAGTCAGTGTATGCTTAATTTCTGGCTGGTCCTTTTCCATTTTTTTTTTTTTACATTCTCACTAAGATCCTTGAAAGTCTCACTAAGTCCTTTAGGGGTTTCTAGAAGATTCTTGAGTAACCTTATAACCATGGTTTTGAACTCTATATCCAATAGTTTGCTTTCTTCCATTTCTTTCATTTGTGATATGTTTCTTTTTCTCCACATTTTGGCTGCTTCCCTATGTTTGTTTCTATGTATTGGGTAGAGCTGCTAAGTATCCTTGAGTTGATAGAGTGGCCTTATGTAATAGGTGTCCTATAGGGCCCAGTGGCTCAGCCTCTCCAGTCACCTGAGGTGGACACTCTAAGTGCACCCCTTTGTGGGCTATGTGCACAGTCTTGTTGTACTCTAGCCTTGATTGCTGTTGGTGTCACTGAGAGGAATTGACCTCCAGGCCAATTGGCTGTAGGGACCAGCTGCAACTACAGTGGAAGAGCTGCTGTGCAGGAGATACCCTTATGGAGCAGGACTTGCTTCAGTGGGGCTTTGGTGCTCACTGAGTCTGCCCCTTGAGTCTGTCACTTATGGATGTGAAGAGTTGTAATCTGGTATGGTCTCACACTGACCACGGGGTACACTGGCCCTTGGGTCTCCAGGGAGGTGCAAAGTCAGCCACTGTCTGGGGCCACCCAGCAGGAGTTACAGAGAGATCTGCAGATTCCTCCTCTTTGTATCAGGTTTGGAAGTGCTCAGAGGAGGCCCAGCTGTGAAGCAAGGCAGGCTGGTGCTGGTGCTAGGCCTTGGGCCTTTTGTTGATAGGTTTGGGGCTCCCTGACCCAGCTGCAGCTTGTTTGACAGGTTTTTAGCCTGAGAAAGGACAGGCCATTCATATGCAAAAGTCATTGCCCACAGCATGGGTGGGGTTGTATATTGGTTGGGGTGGGGTCTCAGAGAATCACCAGGGCAGAACAAACAGAAATGGCTGCCAGCTAGTCCTGCGACCCCCGGGAGGTGAACAATGACTACTGTGAGCACCTCCATCTGGAAGAAAGCTGCCCCCAAGTTCTTGTCCCGATGGCAGACAGTCCAGTTTCTCCCCTTATGTGTCTGGGTCCCCCAGAGCCTTGCCCGGCACTGGAGCTCAGAGGAAGTGGGAGCTTGTAAATTCAGTTCATGGTGCTGGCCTTTTAAGAGGAGCAGCTGGATCTCCAGCAGCCTCTGTGTCATTTAGCCCCAATCTGCACTGGTTTTTACAGCCTATAGTTCCTACTGCCCATAGGGTCTTCTTTTCCCAGCTCTGGAACCCTGGGCTGGGGGTCTGGTGTGGAGCTGGGGCCCCTTGCTCCTCCAGATGGCTGTGTGGCCTCCGCAGAGGAGATCTCCCTCCTAATTGAAAAGGCGGCCCATGTGGTTGTGGGACTAGCCTGTTCTGTGCCTCCACACCTCCTACCAGTCTCAGTGTGCTTTCTTTTTTACTTCTCTAGTTGTAGTGCTTCCATTCTGCCAGCTTGCCAGCAGTTCTGGATGATGGTTGTTTTGTATTTTAGTTGTAATTTAGATGTGGTTGTGGGAGGCAGTGAGTACAGGCATTTGCCTATGCTGCCATTTTGGTTCTCCTATAATAAAGAGGTTTGATAAGCAAATTGCAAATGTTGGCTATAACAAATATATTCTTCATCCCTAAGTCTTTAATTTGAAGTCAAAATAAAACTCAAAACCTTTTATCTACTAGATTTAGATATCAAAGTACAGGTGTATCTTAAAAAATATTTTTGTAAATGAATGATGTCACCAAGTACTTTTTAACTTATTCTAAATAGCATTTAAATCTCAAATTAGTTGTCTTTATCATTTGTTTCCTCATAGAACACATATCTCACTGTTAGGATTATATAACGTCACTCTGAAATATATTGTTTGTCTATATCTTTATCTACAGCTATGATGTTAAGCCACATTATTCCTGATGCTTTATAAAGCTTACAACCTACTCTCTACAACAACCCCACAAGAAGGGCATCAGCTTCATGTTACAGATAAAGAGACTGAGGCACAAAAAGTTTGTTGACTTTCCGATGGGTATGCAACTAGTGAATGTTAGGACAAAATTTAGCCCCAGATTTGCCTTTGCCTTGAACCATGTTCTCTTCAAAACACTAATGCCTCATTTTTGATCAGGGAACATGGAATCTACTTTTATTGAGTATTTAGAAGTCCAACTAGTGTCATTTGTCTTGGAAGAATGAAGCTGCCTGGTATATACATGACATGACAGGGGTGGAAGCTGGGTAGAAAGGAAAGAAAATGGAGATAACCTTCTAGACTCCTGTCAGCACTTTGATTGCATAGTTCTGAAATCTGCCTCTGTTCAAATTATTATTATTGTTTTAAGTCTATTATAAATTTAAAAAATTATCAAATACAGTTTACATTCAATATTATTTTGCATTGGTTTCAGGTGTACAGCATAGTGGTTAGACAATCATATACTTTACAGTGTTCACCCTGATATTTCCAGTATCCATCTGACACCTGCATGGTTATTACAATATTACCTTATATAATAAAAGGGTAATATGCAAATCGACTGAACGACCGGTCACTATGATGCGCACTGACCATCGGGGGCAGACGCTCAATGCAGAAGCTGCTCCCTGGTGATCAGTGTGCTTCCACAGGGGGAGCGCTGCTCAGTCAGAAGCCAGGCTCATGGCTGGCGAGCGCAGTGACGGTGGCGGGAGCCTCTCCCACCTCTGCTGCAGGTGGGAGGTAAGGAGCGAGGGGTCCCAGACTACGAGAGCCCCGGACTGCGAGAGGGATGTCTGACTGCCAGCTTAGGCCCAATCCCCAGGGGATCCCCCAAGGGGTCCCAGTCTGCGAGAGGGTGCAGGCCGGGGTGAGGGACCCCCCTCCAGTGTACGAATCTTGTGCACCGGGCCTCTAGTTGATTATATTTTTCTATGTTGTACTTTACATCCCATGTCAAATTATTATTATTATGCCACCAACCCTTACCTCAAACCAGTGCCCTTGGATTTAATTTGTTATAAAATGGAATATAAATTAAAATCAAGTATTTAAGAATCAACCAATATTCAGATTTTCTTTTTTTAAGCAAAAATAGTATCTCAGACAACATGGCAACTCTGGAAGAAATATATATTTTTAAAATATTAAAATATCCTATCTAATAATAGATAAATATGCAAATTGACCATACCTCCGACACACCCACAAGCCACGCCCACCATCCAATCAGCGTGAGTATGCAAATTAACCCAAACCAAGATGGCTACAGCCACAGAGAGCAAGGTTTCCTAGGTAACAGAGGAAGCCAAGCTTTCCGCCTGCCCTGGCCAGGCCTAAGCCTCCACTCAAGCTACAAAGTTTCAATTATAGAAGGTAAACAAATTCAAACAAATGGCGGCAGAATGGAGCTTGAGAGAGCAGGCCAGGGTTGCTGCCGGCAACAGGGGAAGCAAAGCTTTCCGTACACCCTGGCCGGGCCCACCCACTTAAGGCAACAAAGTTTCAATTATAACCCCAACACAAATGGCTGCTGGCCTCCTCGGAGGGAGCCCCAGGCTTGGCTCTGCTCCAGGCTACAAAGTTTCAATTGTAGAAGGAAAATAAATTCCAGATACCAGGGCCTCTGCTTGGGTTGCCAGGGGGTGTGGCTGGCCTGCAGACCACCACAGGCCCCTCGCTCAGGCCGCCCCACACCCCAAGGAAACCCCCACCTGATCCGGGACGCCCTTCAGGGCAAACCAGCTGGCCCCTACTCCTGTACCAGGCCTCTATCCTATATAATAAAAGAGTAATATGCAGATTGATCATCACTGCAACACACAATATAGCTGCCCCCATGTGGTCAAAGATCCTGCCCCCATGTGGACACAAGATGGCCACCACAAGATGGCCAGCAGGAGAGGGCAGTTGGGAGGCACCCGGCCTGCAAGGGAGGGCAGTTGGGAGGCACCCTGCCTGCAAAGGAGGGCAGTTGGAGGTGATCAACCCTGCAGGAGAGGGCAGTTAGGGGTGAGCAGGCCGGCAGAGGAGGGAAGTTGGGGGCAAACAGGCTGGTAGCAGAGTGGTTAGGGAGTGATCAGGCTGGCAGGCAGAAGCGGCTAGGGGCAATCAGGAAGGCAGGCAGGCAGGCAAGCAGTTGGGACCCAGCAGTCCTGGATTGTGAGAGGGATGTCTGACTGCCCATTTAGGGATCCGACTGCCCACCGGGATCGGGCCTAAACGGGCAGTCGGACATCCCTCAAGGGGTCCCATATTGGAGAGGATACAGGCTCGGCTGAGGGACAACCCCCCCTCCGTGCACGAATTTCGTGCACCGGGCCTCTAGTTATGATAATAACAAATACTTAATGCTTTATGACATGGATATTAACTAAATTAATTGTTATAACAGTCCTATGAGATAAATACTATTATTATTCCTATTTTTAAGATGAAGGATAGAGAGGTTAAGTAACTTGCCTATGGCAACAATATTGAGTCAAGATTTGAACTCAGGCAGTCTGGTTTTAGAGTAATGATTACTAGCAATGGTATTAAGATAAATGAAATGAAAATTGATCTCTCCCAGGACTACTACAAAAAGCATTATGAAGAAAAATTGATTCAAAAAGGACTTTACTCAAGAAAGAAAGTAAATCTATAAAGGATCCTTTAAAACTTTCTTTAAGAACTAGAGGCGTGGTGCACAAAAATTCATGCACTCGGGGCGGGGGGGTGTCTCTCAGCCCAGCCTGCATGCTCTCACAATCTGGGACCCCTCGAGTAGGGTCCAGTCCTATTGCAGCATTGGCTTTAGTTCCCTGGGCCTGCAGGCGGGGGGAGGGACCCAGAGGCCAGTCCAATGGCAGCATGGCTCCGTTCCCACAGCTCCCTCCCGCCACCGCGCCGTGAGCAGCCGGGACCCAGACTGTCTCCCGCCACGCCGACCGGGACCCAGTACTGATTTATGCCGTGCTGACCGGGACCCAGGACTCACTCCCGCCACACTGGCCGGGACCCTAGCCTGGTGTTTGGTTGTCCATCCGGTCATTTTGGTCATGATGGACCCTGGCTTTTTATATATTAGGATGTAAATATGAGCAAAACAAATGGACAATTTACATTTTTTAAAAAAGAACTAGGATTTTATTTCAGGTATACAATATTCATTACTTCTTCCAAATGGAGTAATAGGATAGTATGTTGTTTGTGAATCTACTAAAATGTTCCTCTTTATTGGTCTGTCATGGTACTTTATAGTTTCTAAAACGTGGAATTCAACAGTTTCAGCTGTGTGAGCTTGTTTTATAGATCATGAACTGAAAGAGTTTCAGCTTCTGTTCAAAATTATCAGTTTCTCAGTGACATTTTTTGTTATATCACTTCCTTTGTAGAACAGAAATAAAATGTTTGGTAAAATAAAGTTATTATTTTGAAATAGAAAAAAAATATTTTACCAATAAAATAGCACATTTTTAAAGAAAAGACAGTATTTCCCAACTGGCATGGCTCAGTGGTTGAGCATCGACCTATGAACCAGGAGGCCACCATTCGATTCCCAGTCAGGGCACATGCTTGGGCTGTGAGCTTGATCGCTAGTAGGGCATGTGTAGGAGGCAGCCACTTAATGATTCTCTCTCATCATTGATGTTTCTATCTCTCTTTTTCTCTCCCTTCCTCTCTTAAATCAACAAAAATATATTAATGAAACAAAACAAAACAAAACAAAACAAACAAACAGAAAGACCTCCCAGATGCCCAGGCTAAAATAAGAATATTTGGGACTGAAACTAGGATATCCACATGTTTAAGAAATGCTCCAGTCCCCTGGCTGGGTTGGCTTAGTTGGTAGTGCATCATCCTGTGCATGGGAAGGTTGCTGGTTCCATTCCTGGTCAGGGCACATGCCCAGTTTCAGGCTTGATCCCAAGTGGGGAACATGTCGGAGGCAGCTAATCGATGTTTTGCTCTCACATGGGTATTTCTCTCTCTTCCTCTCCCTTCCTATCTCTCTAAAAAAATCAATTAAAAAAAAAGAGAGAGAAATGCCCCAGAAACTTCTAATGATTAGCCACGGTAGAGATCATTTAGTTAAAGGATGAAATGCTTGCCTTAGGAATCAGCTGACAGGGTGGGAAGAAGACATTTTGGGCCTGGAGCCCTCCTGGTATGCTTACGTCCACATTGCATAGATAGTGCCTCCTTAGCTTACTCACTAGGCTAACCATGGCACTGCTGGTAACCCAGTGAGAAGAGGCCAAGTGGAATGGTGTATGCATTGAAAACCTGTAGAATTTGCTTCATTTGTGTTTATTTTCCCCATGTAGCTGGAATTGAGAAAATGGGATAAAGCCGAAACCGGTTTGGCTCAGTGGATAGAACGTCGGCCTGCGGATTGAAAGGTCCCAGGTTCGATTCCGGTCAGGGGCATGTACCTTGGTTGCGGGCACATCCCCAGTGGGGGGTGTGCAGGAGGCAACTGATCGATGTTTCTCTCTCATCGATGTTTCTAGCTCTCTATACCTCTCCCTTCCTCTCTGTAAAAAATCAATAAAATATATTTAAAAAAAAAAAAAAAGAAAAAAGAAAATGGGATAAAATTTATGTTTCCCCTCTCTGAAGATCCTGCATTGCTAATTCTCTTAATATTTGGCATTTTGAATAACATAAATCATTTCAATGTAGTCTATTCCTACTGAGTGTTGACAAAAATTTTAACACATCATATAATGGGAATTGATGCTGGTCTTGATAGCGTATCTATTATTTAAGTACCTTCGTAAAAAAAAGACGCACAACACCCCACCTTTGTTAGATAGGCCAATAAATAATGTCAGAACTTGATTAAATCTCATCACAAGCTCTGGCATGCAGATTAGATGTTATCTGACAGACATGGATTTAGATGGGTGACCCTGGGAAATTTCTTAATGCCTCAGTTTTAGTTTCCTTGTCTGTGAAATAGGGATAATGCTATTTATTTCATAGACCAGTTGTAATGGTTAAATAAAATCCTTAGTAAAACATCTGATACAATGTCTGGGCATATTAAGGAATACGGTAGCTGTTATTATTTGATAAGTTAGCAAAAGATTTATTTTCAGGTTGAAAATGACTTAAAGATATGCTTTTCTTTTTCAAAGACAGACTTTTCAATTGAATAGGAATTTCTGCCATTCACTTTTTCTTTTACTTTAATTTCTGGAAGTTAATTTCCAAATGTTTACAAATTAAACATTATGAAGAATTGCATAGAATATATTTTACTCATTGCTCATAAGGGATCTTGTACTATCAGAGGATTACAAGGTGACGCTAAGCTGGTGGTTTTCATTCTAGCCTCTGTTAGTCCTTGTCACCAAACTACCACACAATTTGGAACATTTGCCAGTGTTGGCTCAAGAGAGGCCAACCGAGACACTAATAGATGCATTTTCTCCATGAGTACACCCTTGGATCACACATAGAATTCCTATTAACAGCAATGAGAGTTAAACTTGTAAATCCCTTATGCATTGATGGGAGAATAGACCTTTTAGTTTACTTAGCCATCTTCCAGTTATTTGGCACTTTCCCCATCCCTTGTGAGTTCTCCAACATTTTCATTAAAGGCTTTTCTATTTTCTATTCTGTTTCATTCAGTTTGGGTTGTAATTCACGTTGGCCTGATGCCTTGGCAGCAATGAATGATTCTAATTGCCTCACTATCTATCTAGTCTGGCCTAATCATAAAGCCTTTCAACTTTTCATTCAAGCTTCCAGCAGTATCAACTACATGGGTCACAAACTTCCCACTCGTATCCTTTCATTGCGTCTTAGCTGCTTACTTCTTATGTATGCAAGAAACTCTAGATAGTTTATCATTATTTCATTCCTTTTCTGTTATAGCATCGTCTCCTTTTTTAAAAAAATTTAAAGCAGCACTGCAGAAACCTAAAGATGCTGGAGGACTTTTGTCCAGACATTGTAGATACTCGAGTTGTGTATTTGAGTAAATTATAGTAAAGTGTTAGACACTAGAAAGTTTTAAACATCCGTCCATGTTTACTCTGTTACCTCTTTAACTGTAGTCAGCTCCACTTCCTCCTCTACCTACTGAAATACATGTTTTTCCTTTCCGATCCTGAAGGTACTCACAGCAGGAGAATCATAATGGTAAACTGAAAGTAAAGGTCCTGTTTGAACCCACGTGGTTTTTCTGGCAGACAGGGAGGCTGCTCCAGTACTTTGTGTAATATGGCTGGTCTGTCTGATTCTGTGTGGCAATGCTCATTTTAGAGATTTTATAGGAACCTTTCTCATATGGAAAAAAAAAGTACTTTAAACAGCCCTAAAAAGTTTAAAAGTAAAGGATAATACACTAGTTGATTATGAAATATTTTACATTTTTGTCTTCTTCCCCCTCCTTTTAGAAAAAGTATTCTAAAAATAAAAAAAATCTTTTTATTATAGAAAATTCCAATATTTCATAATAGTATAACGAATTGCCATTTACCCACCTATTGATATATCTAGAGGTTTATCATACTTAGGAGGTGCTTTATAATAAGATTACTTGAAATGTAATATTGTGTACTTCTATGATGTCTGTCTGTCTCTTTTTATGTCTGCCAAAAGAGATATCACTTTTGTGTCTCTCTATCAGCCAAGAGATTATACCTAGAACTATTAATCTATTAGAGTTTGCAAATGGGATTTAAAAATTCGATCATTCTTTCACTTATTACCTAGAATACTTATGTAAAGTATTACTCTCACTATTTGGTTACAAGGTAAATGAATCCTTCCCCTTTATGTGCCAGTTTTCAAAATAATAAGTTGTCTCCCCCGATATTTTCCAAAGGTGACCAATAAGTTTATTTTAATATTGTGAATGTATGGATTTAAACTTATTTGATGTGTTATAATCCATTTGTAGTAATTATCAACTAGAGACCTGGTGCACGAAATTTGTGCACGGTGGGGGGGGGGGTGTCCCCTCAACCCAGCCTGCACCCTCTCCAATCTGGGACCCCTCGGGGGATGTCCGACTGCCGGTTTAGGTCTGATCCCCGGGATCGGGTCTAAACCGGCAGTCAGACATCCCTCTCACAATCCTGGATTGCTGGCTCCTAATTGCTCACCTGCCTGCCTGCCTAATCGCCCCTAACTGCCCCCCCTGCTGGCCTGGTTGCCCCCAACTGCACCCCCCACCAGCCTGGTCGCCCCTAACTGCCCCCCACTGCCGGCTTGGTCGCCTCTTACCGCCCCCCCTGCTGACCTGGTCAGCCCCAACTGCCCCCCTGCCAGCCTTGTTACCCCTCATGGCCCCCCCGCTGGCCTGGTCGCCCCATGCAGCCAGCCTGCTTGTTCAGTCGTTTGTCGCCCCTCACGAACCCCACTGCTGGCTTGTCACCCCACATAGTCTGCTTGTTCAGTTGTTTGGTCGCCCCTCACTAATCCCCCTGCCGGCCTGGTCATAGGCAGCCACCTTGTTAGGGCATGACGGTCAATTTGCATATTACCCCTTTATTATATAGGATTTGTCCCACTTCCACTTAGGATGGCCTATTCAGTGTAAATCTTGAGTGCTTTTGACAGGAGCCCTGTAGCCTTTGATAGCATCATTTCCTTTCTTGTATTACAATATATTTCAGCCTTATCTTGAATTGTAAATGGTTCATCTAATTTCCATTTCCCACTCCTTACATGAAATCAAATAGTTCATTTTGGTGTGAAATGGAAATTGAAAGCACAGTTTGGATGCTAAAGGTGCTCATTGTTACTAGGAATTTCACACACACACACACACACACACACACACACACACGTAATCCTATATAATAAAAGAGTAATATGCAAATTGACCATCACTCCAACACACAAGATGGCTGCCCCCATGTTGACACAAGATGGCCGCCACAAGATGGCCAGCAGGGGAGGGTCCAGGTCTGCAAAGGAGGACAGTTGTGGGCGATCAGGCCAGCAGGGGAGGGCAGTTGTGGGGGACCCAGGCCTGCAGGGGAGAGCAGTTGGGGGGGACCAGGCCTGCAGGCGAGGGCAGTTAGGGGTGACCAGGCCTGCAGGGGAGGGCAGTTAGGGGCAATCGGGCTGACAGGGGAGTAGTTAGGGGGTGATCAGACTGGCAGGTAGAAACGGTTAAGGGCAATCAGGAAGGCAGGCAGGTGAGTAGTTGGGAGCCAGCAGTCCTGGATTGTGAGAGGGATGTCCGACTGCCCAGGTTGGATCGGGCCTAAACGGGCAGTCGGACATCCCTCGAGAGGGCCCAGATTGGAGAGGGTGCAGGCTGGGCTGAGGGACACAACCCCCCGTGTACGAATTTCGTGCACCAGGATTCTAGTGAAATTATAAAATAAATTACATCATAGGTTTGTACTGATATTTCCAATTTCAATGCTAGACTCTAGAGTTTTATTTAACTTTCTTCAGTCTTAAATTTGTATTGGCTTTCTCTTATGCCGGAAGTCTCCATTTCCTCTTATCCTGAAAATCTGTTTTCTACCTTAGTAGTCTAATTACTTGCTCCCCCTCCCCCCACTCCCATAATATACTCACAAGAGTCTCACAATAAAAATACTAATAGTGCTACCAGCAATATGATCGCTGAAAACAGTTTAAGATTTCCTTACAATTTTTCATCCTTAGGCTATATCCCATTCAGTTGAATCACTGTGTTTTAAAGCTGTGTGGAATGAATGGTTCTTTCTTGGTGGTTACTATCAACTGGCATGGTAGGCAGAATGATGGCCTCCTTATGATGTCCATGTCCTAAGCTCTGAAACCTATGACTATATTACCTTACATGGCAAAAGAGACTTCACAGATGTGATTAAGTTAAGGGCTTGAGATGGGGAGACTTTCCTGGATTATCCAGATGGGTTTAGTATAATCACAAGGGTTCTTAAAAGTGCAAGAAGTAGAATAAGAGGTTGGAGTGATACCATGTGAAAAGAAATCAACACACTTTTGCTGGCTTTGAAGATGGAAGCTGTCAGTCACAATATATAATATTATTTTTCCATAATTAGAATACAGTGGTCTGGTAATTTAGGGCTTAAAAGTGAGCCTTGTGCCTGTTGCAATAATATGTAACAATACATTTGCAAAATTTTTACTTAGCATGCTTATAATTCCAGGGTTTGGTCCAAGGGAGCATTGCTCATCAGATGAGGGCATCTGACTCTTCACATGGTTAATTGAACATTGTAAGAAATTATTGGTAGTTTTGATAGTAATAAATGGGTACTGTATTCCCCCCTTGAAATTTTATGGATTTTCCACCAGACTAGCTTCAGGGCCCATACATGGCTTCAGACATTTTCCTCCAATATTTCTGGATATTTCCAGTGCGCATGCCATAGGCCACATTTATTATGCAATGTGACCTCTGCCTCTGTATTTTCATTGGGTGAGTCAGAACAGAATGGTACAGAAGTATTCTGAAAGCCATTCCTATAGTGGGGTGGCTAGCAATAACTCATGAAACCGACCACATATATATGTGCAACTAAAGCAAAAGTATATGTCCTTAATGCTACTTCCCCTTAGCAGGATCCTCAACATGCCTGTAGCCACTCTTTTCCAACATGAGAAGAGTGGTGGAAGAAAAGTGGAGTAAAATGAGACAGTGGTCTTAATTAATTGTGGTTAAAATGTATTACTTTTGCAAATTTTACAAAATCATTGCAATGTGAACCTGTTGCTAAAACCTCTTCCAGAAATTTGGAAGGGGTTTATATTAGTTCCTTGTTGATGTAGTAGCAGACTACCACAAACATGATTGCTTAAAACAACTCAAATTATCCTCTTACAGTTCTGGAGGTCAGAAGTTGTAAGTGGTTTCACTGGTCTGGAATCAGGTGTCAGTTGGTTTGCATTTCTTTTGAAGGCTCTACGGGAGAATAAATTCCTTTGCCCTTCCAGGTTCTAGAGATTGTCTTCATTCTCAATTCCTGGTTCCATCTTTTGAGCTAGTGACAAGTCTTTCTTTTTTATTCTCAAGCTCCTGCTTCCCTTTTATAAGGGTCTTTGTGATTACACCAGGCCCGAGGTAACTTCCTATTTCAAGATCCTTAATTTAATTACATTTTCAAAGTAACATATGTAATATAGCCACAGTTCTGGGGATTAGGCATGGACATCTTTGGAGGCCACATGCAGCCTACCACACCGCAAGTACAGAGCCCTGAGACGAAGGAAACTTTTCTTAGTTCTACAATAAATCTGCAAGATCTTAGTTTTCTTCATGCAGGTCCTATGTGGTCTTTATTAAAGGTGCTTTTAAATATTTTGTTTTATTGTCATAAATTATAAATAGCTGTTTTCCATTTTTGTTTCTAGATGGTTGTATTAGTATGGAGAAGATTTACTGATTTTTGTATAGTTCCTTCTCAAATGTAATATTAAAAAGTCATAGAACATTTCATTATTAATTCTACTATTTTATTTTCATATATATATGATTGATTTTTTTTACAGAGAGGAAGGGAGAGGGATAGAGAGCTAGAAACATCGATGAGAGAGAAACATCGGTCAGCTGCCTCCTGCACACCCTCCACTGGGGATGTGCCCACAACCAAGGTACATGGCCTTGACTGGAATGGAACCTGGGACCTTTCAGTCCGCAGGCCGACACTCCATCCACTGAGCCAAACCAGTCAGGGCCTATTTTATTTTTATTAAAATTTATTTATTCTTTCTAGATATATAATTATATCAGCAAAAGCATTGTTTTATTTTGTCCTTACAAATTATTTGATTTTTTTTTCTTATTGCACTCATAATCTGCATCCAATGCCCAGGTTTTGCTGAAATATATTCTAGTTTAGTTGCAGATTATTATTATATTTTCCACAGTACTATGCCTCTTCTACTTTAAAAACTCTTATTTAGCACTTATATTAGAAACTTTTGTCACTTTGTTATTATCTGAGTTAATAAATATAAACTATTTTGGTGCTTTTTAACCTGGGGACTATTATGCCACCTAGGGAGCATATGGCAATGTCTGAAGACATTCTTGGTTTTCACAATTAGGGAGGGGAGAGGCCACTGACATCCAGCGGGTAGAAGCCAGAGCCATGTCAAACATCCCACAATGTACAGGCTCTTCTCCCCCCATCCCTCCCAATAATGATCTAGTCCACATGCCAAAGTTGAGAAACCCTGAACTATATGCATTATAAAGTTCATTGCTTATCTCTGTCCTCCTCTGTCATTTTCTTATATTTAAATGTCGTTATTCTGATACATGTGCTGTTTTGTTAGAGTACTATCTTGAATATTTTTTCCTTGGATGGCTTATGTCTGTCTGTGTTCTTATATATCTGCAAGCATCTTTATTATGCTTGGCAAGTGAATGGTATAATTTTTCCATTGTAAATAACTTGTTTTTGAATGATATCTTGGCTAGGTATAGGATTTTTGAATTATATTTCCTCTCGGTATTCTGTCAATGTTGTATTCTTTCTATTTCCCGATGTTGCTGATGCCAATCTGATTTTTTTCCCCCTTTATGAATAACTTCTTTAACTCTGACACTTGTTATACAGTTCTTTTTTATCCTTGAAATTTGTGACTTTTATTAAGATATGCCAGGGTATATCCAAGGTATATTCCCTTCCTCCTTTCTTCCCTCCTTTTCTTCCTCCCTTCTTTCCATACTTCCTTAATCAGTGAACTCTTTTAATTGTAAGCTTGAATCT
Source organism: Eptesicus fuscus (assembly GCF_027574615.1). Classification (NCBI taxonomy): domain Eukaryota; kingdom Metazoa; phylum Chordata; class Mammalia; order Chiroptera; family Vespertilionidae; genus Eptesicus; species Eptesicus fuscus. The sequence continues at coordinate 40,263,774 of NC_072483.1, forward strand.
TTTCTTATTCCAGGGCAACTTCTTTCTTTTATTTCTGGAATTATTATTCCTCTTTCATACTTCAATTTTTCCTTCTGGAGTTTCTATTATTCATATTTTTCCTTCTGGAGTTTCTATTATTCATATTTTAGGCCTATTGGATCTGTTCTCCAAGTTTCTAAACTTTTACCTCATGATTTTTATTATGTTTTTGTTTTTCCCCCCGAACCAAACAATAGCTCTTAAAATTTTTAAAATTAAATTGAGATTTACATGCAGTGAAATGTACATATTTTAAGTGTACAGATGTGTGAGTTTTGACAATGTATATGCCCATGTAACCCACATCTTATCAAGATACAGAGCATTTTTTATCATCCCAGAAAGACATTTCCTTCCCAGACATTTCCAAGCCACCCCACCAGACCCCACCTGATTTCTTTCACCTTAGATTAGTTTTGCCTGTACTAGAATTTCATGTGAAAAGAATCACAGTGTCTGGCTTCTTTTATTATGCTTCTAGAATCTATCAATTTATATTTTTCATTAATTTTGGAAAAATTTAAAGTATATTTAAAACTTTTTTCTCTCTCTGTGTTACCATCTCCTCTTTCTGGGACTCCAATTATATCCATTTTAGAATGTTTGATGTTGTTTCATAGGTATTTGGTGCTCTATGCATTACTATTTTTGGTTTTGTTTTTAAAATATTTTTTTTATTTATTTCAGGGAGAAAGGGAGAGGGAGAGAGAGATAGAAACATCAATGATGAGAGAGAATCATTGATCAGCTGCCTCCTGCACATCCCACACTAGGGATGAAGCCCACAACCCGGGCATGTGCCCTGACCAGGAATCAATCCATGACCTCCTGGTTCATAGGTCAATGCTCAAACACTGAGCCATGCTGGCTGGGCTATAATACTTTTTAAAAAATATTTTATTAATTTTTTACAGAGAAGAAGGGAGAGGGATAGAAAGCTAAAAACATCGATGCATCGACCAGCTGCCTCCTGCACAACCCCCACCGGGGATGTGCCCGCAACCAAGGTACATGCCCTTGACCGGAATCGAACCTGGGGCCCTTCAGCCCGTAGGCCGACGCTCTATCCACTGAGCCAAACTGGTTTTGGCTACAATACTTTTTTTAAGTCTTACTACTTCTTACAGATTTCTACATGTTATGCTTCTTACAGATTTTGTTTGCTGACTGCTTCAATTTCTTCCATAGTTACTGGGCTATTGAGCTGTTTAGATTCTTCCTGATTGAGTTTTGGAAGGTTATATTTTTCTAGGAATATGTCCATTTCCTCCATGTTGTCCAGTTTGTTGGAATAGAGTTGTTCATAGTATTTTGAAACAATCCTTTGTATTTCAGCGGGGTCTGTTGTCATTTTGCCTCTTTCATTTCTGATTTTGTTTATTTGGGTCCTCTCTCTTTGTTTCTTGGTGAGTCTGGCTAAAGGTTTATCAATCTTGTTTATCCTTTCAAAGAATTAGCTCTTGGTTTTGTTGATCTTTTGTATTGTTTCTTTGGTCTCTATGTCATTTATCTCTGCTCTGATCTTTATTATTTCCTTCCTTCTGCTTACACTGGGCTTTAGTTGTTGCTCTTTTTCTAACTCTTTGAGTTGTAGGGTTAGGTAATTTATTACCGTTGTTTCTTGTTTTTTTGCAGTAGGCTTGCAGAGCTATGAACTTCTCTCTCAAGACTGCTTTCGCTGTGTCCCATAGATTTTGGATTGTTGTGTTTTCATTGTCATTTGTTGCCATGAAGTTTTTTATTTCTTCCTTGATGTCCCTGGTAACCCAGTCATTGTTTAATAGCATGCTGTTTAGTCTCCATGTGTTTGATTTCTTTGGATTGTTTTTATTGTAGTTGATTTCCAGTTTTATGCCACAGTGATCTGAGAAGATGCTTGATATGATCTCTATCTTCTTGAATTTGGAGAGACTTTGCCTATGTCCTAACATATGGTCTATCTTTGAAAATGACCCATGTGCATTTGAGAAGAATGTATATTCTGTGGCTTTGGGGTGAAATGTTCTGAAGATGTCAATTAATTCCACCTGGTCTAGTGAGTCATTTAGCATTGACGTTTCTTTGCTGATTTTTTGTTTAGAGGATTTGTCCAATGGTGATAGTGAGGTATTAAAGTCTCCTACTATGATTGTATTGCTGTCAATCTCTCCCTTGATATCCTCCAGGAGTTTTTTTTTTTATGTATTTGGGTGCTCCTGTATTGGGTGTGTATATGTTTACCAGAGTTATTTCTTCTTGTTGGATTGCTCCCTTTAGTATTATGAAGTGGCCTTCCTTATCTCTTGTTATGTCCTTCACTTTGAGATCTAATTTGTCAGATATAAGTATTGCTACCCCAGCTTTTTTTTCATTTCCATTCGCCTGGAAAACCTTTTTCCATCCCTTCACCCACAGTCTGTGTGTGTCTTTTTTTCTGAGGTGGGTTTCTTGCAGACAGCAGATATATGGGTCTTGTTTTCTTATCCAATCTGTTACCCTATATCTTTTGATGGGGGCATTTAATCCATTTACATTTAAAGTTATTATTGATAGAGACTTATTTGTTGCCATTTTTATTCTATACTCCTGTGTTTCTTCTTCGCTTTCTAGTTCTTTTTTTTTTTTTTTTACAGCAGACCCTTTAGCATTTCTTGCATTGCTGGTTTGGTGGTGATAAATTCCCTTAGCCCTTTTTTGTCTGTGAAGCTTCTGATTTCACCTTCAATTTTGATTGATAGCCTTGCTGGGTACAGTATTCTTGGATTGAGACCCTTCCTTTGCATGACTTTGTATATTTCATTCCATTCCCTTCTGGCCTGATGAGTTTCTGTTGAGAAATCAGTTTCTAGTCTGATGGGGGTTCCTTTGTATATAACTTTCTGTCTCTCTCTGGCCACTTTTAAGATTCTTACTTTTTCATTGGTGTTTGCCAATTTAATTATAATGTGCCTTGGCGTCGGTCTTTTGGGGTTCATTTTGTTTGGGACTCTGTGAGCTTCTTGGACTTGTGTGGGTTTTTTCTTCCCTATATCAGAAAAGTTTTCTGTCATTATTTCTTCAAACAGGTTTTCTATTCCTTGCTCAGTTTCCTTTCCTTCTGGAACCCCTATTATGCGGATGTTGTTTTGTTTTGTGTTGTCCCAAAGTTCCCTTAGGCTCTCCTCCTGCTTTTTCATTTTCTTTTCTAGAAGCTGCTCTACTTGGGTATTTTTTTCCATCTTGTCTTCTAGCTCACTGATGCGGTCCTCTGCTTCTTCTAGTCTACTCTTGATGCTTTCTGTTGAGTTCTTCACAGCAGCAGTGTCATTTTTCATTTCTTCTTGGTTCTTCTTCATTTCCTCTTGGTTCTTACTCATATTGTCGAATTTGTCTTCCATTCTTTTCAGCCACCTTATGATCATTTCTCTGAATTCTTTCTCTGATAGGTTGCTGGCCTCTAATTCATTTACTTCCTTTTCTGGTGATGCCTGCTTTTCTTTCTTATGCAGGCTGTTTCTTTGTCTCCCCATGGTCTCTCTTCTCCAGATGTCTGGTTATGTAGTTCTCTCTCTCCTGCGTTAATTTAAAGGCACAAAATACAACACAACCAGGTACAACACACAAGGCACTGAACAGCGATGTATTCACGATATTAATAATCTCCAATAAAGGTGACCACCAGAGAAAGGTAAATTAGGGGATAGGAGAGAAAGAAGAGTAAAAAGAAAGTAAGCAAAGAAAAAAATGGAGTGTCGACAATGAAATTGGGGAAATGAGAAAAAAGAATAAGAGAGACTAGAACGAGACTAAGAGAGAAAAGAGGAACAAACTATATATATGGGGAGAAAACTCCAATAGAACAACCACTGATCACAGCAAATGCCAGCAACAAGTACTTGGTGATTAATACAACCTACAATACCAACTAATATCAAGTGAAGTTAGGGATAACAGAAGTAAAAAACAAACAAAAACACAGCAAACAACAACAACAAAAAGAATAAGCAAAACAATCTCACAAAAAAGCATAAAAATTCAATATAATCAACATTTAAGCAAACAACAACTAAAGGACAGAGAGAAAAACATTTTTTTTTTTTTTTTAGTTAAGACAGTGAAGAGAGAGGTGTGTATGGACTTGGAGCAGGGGATTGGAGATTAGATATATAAGTAGGGTGAAATTTTAGCTGGGGGTAAACAGAAAGAATAGGGAAAATCTAGAGCAGGAAAGGGTTAAGATAAACAGGATACCAAAAGGGAAAAGGTTAGGCAGAGAGTGATGGCATAAAGGTAGAGTTGAGGTAGAATAAAACAATGGTGAAGGAAAGGTGAAAATAGACTGTAGAACACTAATCCCAAAGTAAAATAAAGAGAAAATGAAATGACACTTAAAAATAATAATAATAAAAAAGACCCAAAAATAAATATAATAAAAAGGTAAAATAGTAGTAGTAACAATGTTGATTGCAAATAAAAATGTAATAATTAAAAAGGTAAAATCAAGTGAGGAAAAAAGAAAAAAATAGTTTCTTAAGTAAATGATGCAAAAAATGAAAATAAAAAAATTAAAAATTTATTAAAATAAAATTTAAAAAATGTGCAGTAGTTAAGGTCATTCACTTCCTCTGTTGTTCTGTTTGGCACGCCTGTTTCCCAGTCCAGACAGTGTTGCAGTTCCCTGTGTTTCACTGCTCCTCAGTGTTGTAATTTAGTCTTGATTTTTAAGCAGGGGGTGTCTTAATTTCTGGTGTTCCTTTATTTTTTATTAGACCAGAGTCAATTTGTGAATTTGGCAGTGTTTTTGGGTTGACTTCCAGGACTCTAAGACCTCTCTAGCCTTTTTACCTCTATGGCACTCAATACCGGTTTATAGAGGCTGGTGGGCAAGTTCAAGCCGACTGCACACCCCTGAAACTCCCAGTCTATCCCTCTGCATCAGATCAAAACCGGTTGCTCTTTAGAGATTCCCCTGTTAGCAGCTCTGAGGCCCCCTTCCACAATCACGGATCACACCGGCCCCAACAGCCACAGACCTCTCCCGGCTCAGACCTCCCTGGTCATCCAGCTCCCACCGTGTGCGTGCACGGGCGTTTCTCTATCCGGCAGGGACTAGAACCTCACCCTATCCCTGGAGAAATCTGACCTTTCCGTGGTGGAGTGAAGAGAGCCTTTGAGTCCAAGCATTCGCGCCTCCTGGGATCGGTGCTCTGGAGCAAAGAGTTGTTGGGCGGTTGCCGTAGTTGTTGATTTTCAGGCCTCGGACAAAGTCCACCTTCCCTTTCAAGATGGCGAGATTTCGCTGTCTGTGCCCGTAGCTCCGGGAGGGGACCCAGCCACCGTGGGGGCTGCCCTGTCAGGGGAACCCCGTCCAGCAGTCCCCCACCTTCTCCTGGCGTTCAGCTGTCCCTCAGCTTGCTAACAAACACTCCCAGTGCGACCCTTATCTGTTCTCTCTTTCTGCTCTAGGACCAGGCTGGGAACACATCTGCCTACTCTACTGCCATTTTCTCCTCCTTCACTAATTCTTTATGGAAACCCAAGTTTTCATGATACTATCCCACAACAAAAATTGTTTCTAAAGTTTACACAAAGAGAATCTATAATAATAAGTGTAATATGCTAATTAGACCAGATGTCTTTCTGGACGACCTTCTGGATGAAGCCGGGGCTGCGAGGGAAGCCCGGGTCCCAGGTGCCAGAGGGAAGCTGGTGCTGGCAGCTGGAGGAAGGAAGGCCTACTCTTGCACGAATTTCGTGCATCGGGCCTCTAGTGAACTATAATGTGTTGGACATACTGTAAACAAAATAATGAGTATATTAAAGCTGTATCATAACACGAAATCAGTGACACAACATGAAATTTTACCTCCATAAAGATTACTTTGGGGGACCCACATAATATGATCTAGCTACGATAGGGTTGTCAATTTAACTAATTTAACCTATGGGATAATTTTTTTAATCACATAGCATTCTTCATTGCAAACAAGAGAAAATTTACTTTGTCTAATTAAGAAGAAAAAATAAGAATTTGTTTGAAGGATATCACACTGGACTAATCTGCAAAGGACACTCGTGGAACCGCTGCCCTTAGATAGACTCTGATGCTTTCTCATTCTGCTGAGTCTCCTTCTCCCACCATCACTGTGGCAAATAATCTGTCTTTGCATCTTGCTTCAGTTTCTCATGACACAAAGTTGCAGGATAATAAATCATCTAATTGATCAAGCCTAGATTACATGAATGCTGCTATTTTCTAGAGAGTGCTCTTTGGTATTTGTAAGGGGAATAGGACCCTGACTCTCCCCTAGGTTGGGATTCCCACAATATGAGAAAGGCATTTGGATGTTGAACTGCCAAAAATAGTGAATGTCCACTCTATCCTTGAAGCAGTCCACCTTAAATATTGTTTTTCTTGGCCAAGACTTTGATCTGTATTGGACAGCCTGAGTTCAAGACTATATTTGCTGACAACTACCTGGAGTGCTGCTTGTCTATGTTGCCAATTAAATAAAGACCCATATGCTTTAACAGACAGTTGAATTGGTAGTAGGATTGATATCCTCTTGTGAAAATTGAGTTGCCTAATATAGACACATGGCTGACAAGAAGGCCACCCCCGGTGCAAGGCAAACTGTGGGCGTACTCATAGTCATGGCCAAAAGTCCATTTAAAAAAGTGATTATAATTTAATCTAATACACAGACAAAGGGAACATTTTTGGCCCAGGTAACAAAACCGTAATAATATTAGCCGGGAAAATTTTAAGAAAGGTATAAACAATGCCACCTTAGCCATAAAACAATTTTTAGTAAAGGTCCTATAGAAGAGATTGCCTAACCTTGAGAATTGCTACAGAGCATTGCTACTATCTGGTATACTTTTCAAAAAAGGATATTTGAGAAATATACTCCAGGATAACTAAAAGGAAACTTCCATGAAATTTTTTCTTTTGAAAAATATGTATGTGAAAAAATTTTGTTAAAATGTTATTTTTAATAGATAACATGGTCATGTGGTTCAAAAATAGTGGAGTATGAAATCTCCTCCTATCCCATCTGACCAGTGATCTCTCCACCATAGTTAAGCACTTAAATTGTTTTTTGTATTTCCTTCCAGAGTTACTTTTATGCAAATATAAACAAATGTACATATATGTAGTTTTGTTTACCCCCTTTTAAAAAACACACAAGTAGCATACTATATTCACTTTTCTAGACTTTGTTTCTTTTTAAACTTGATATTGGAGATTGTTATATAGGAGTAAGTAAAAAACTTTCCCATTATTTTTCTTTTAAATAGCATCCTATTATGTTGATGTATCATAATGTTTAAAAACCTAGTACTTTTTAGAAAGATATTTGAGTTGTTTCCTATCTTTTGCTATTCTATACAATGTTATAAGTCAATATCTGCATAAATTATTTTGCACATATGTAAGTCTATGTGTAGACTGTATCCACGGAAGTGGAATTGTTGAGTCAATGGGCGTATGCATTGTAAATCTGATAATTATTGCTAAATTATACCACTTAATCCTTTCACCAGTGTTATATGAGGTCCTCTATTTTCCTAGTCTCTCCAGCAGTGATTTCATTACAATTTTGAATTAAAAAAATCTGTTAGATTAAAGTGGTATCTGAGTATAGTTTAATATATTTAATTGGTTCATCTTGCCTTGGGTGAGGTTGGGAAATTTGCATATTTAAAAACCATTTTTATTTTCTTTGGAACTTATCTGATCTTATCTTTTGCTCTTTTTGCCTTTGGGTATGGATCTTTTTCTTACCAATTTTAATAAGCTCTTTATGAATTTGTGAGATTAATCATTTGTGTATGATATGAGATACAAGTATTTTTTAACCTGTTTGTCATCATCTAATGACTTTGCTTATGGTATTTGTGCACCATTGAAAATATTTATTTTTTAATTTTAATTTTTCCTCTGGCTTCTGGATTTTGAGTCATGGTACTATTATGGCTTATGGTTTTAAATCTTTGATAATTTTTAAATTTATGTAGGTGTACAGTGTGAAGTGTGATATATATGTTGATCAAGTGATCACCATCTCCCAAGACTATCAAATAGTCTATCTTGTCCTTTCTACCTTTAGATACCTACATTTAAAATATACAAAAATTATTCAATATATTTTGGACTTATGTCTGGATTTTTCATTCTATTTCATTGGTATGTTGGTCTATTTATGCATTAATGCTATATTTTAAAAATTATTGAGATATTAAGGTAATGCCAATAGCTATCTATACTAATAAAAGCCTAGGTGGTCCTCGTGCCCCTTGTGTGATGCCCTCACGTCATCACAAGGTGGCTGCCACAAGATGGCCGCCCTCACATCATCACAAGATGGCTGGCAGGGGAGGGCAGTTGGGGGCAAAAAGGCCAGCAGGGGAGGGCAGTTATGGGCAATCGGGCCTGCAGGGGAGGGCAGGTGGGGGCGTTCGGGCCGGCAGGGGAGCGGTTAAAGGGTGATCAGGCTGGCAGGCAGGTGAGCGGTTAGGAGCCAGCAGTCCTGGATTGTGAGAGGGATGTCTGATATCCCTTGAGGGGTCCCAGATTGGAGAGGTTGCAGGCCGGGCTGAAGGACCTCCCCCTCCCCCATGCATGAATTTTGTGCACCGGGCCTCTAGTTTTGAATAAAACTCGAAGTGATTTAACACAGTAAAAGTCTGGCCCTAGCTGGTTTGGCTCAGTGGACAGAGTGTTGGTTTGCAGACTGAAGGGTCCCGGGTTTGATTTTGGTCAAGGGCACATGCCCAGGTTGTGGGCTTGATCCCCAGTAGGGAGAGTGCAGGAGGCAGCCAATCAGTGATTCTCTCTCATCATTGATATTTCTCTCTCTCTCTCCCTCTCCCTTCCTCTCTGAAATCAATAAACATATATTAAAAAAATAACAACAAAGTAAAAGTCTGTTTCTCACTCTCGTAATAATTCAATCAAGCTAGTCCTGTCAGTGAATGGCTTTCCTCTATTGACCTTGCATTCAGAGACTCAGGCTTTTGGCTCACCATTCCATAGATCCTTGTTGTCATCTGCATCTAATCAGGAGAAAGATACAAAGAATGTGACAAAACAACATCTCTGCTTTTTAAGTCTAGTCTGAGAAGTGACACACAGCACTTCTGCTAATATTCATTGGTGAGAACTAGTCATGTCATATATATATATCCTATCTAATAAAAGAGTAATATGCAAATTAACCATCACCCCTCTATACCCACAAGCCACGCCCACCAGCCAATCAGGAGCGAGTATGCAAATTAACCCAACCAAGATGGCTGCGGCCACGGAGAGAGCAGGAGGGAGGCTTGGGTTTCCCCAGCAATGGAGGAAGCCAAGCTTTCCTCACACCCTGGCTGGCCCAGGCCTCCACTTAAGGCTACAAAGTTTCAATTATAGAAGATAAAATAAATCCCAACAAAAATGGCGACAGCCACGGAGCTGGAGAAAGCAGGAGGCTAGGGTTACTCCCGGCGATGGAGGAAGCCAAGCTTCTGTAGCCCTGGTGTGCTTTGGCCTCTGCTTAAGGCTACAAAGTTTCCATTATAGAAGATAAATAAATCCCAACAGAAATGGCTGCCATCATGGAGCAAGCAGAAGGCTTGGCTCTGCTCCAGGCTACAAAGTTTCAATTGTAGAAGATAAATAAATCCCAGATACCAGGGCCTCCGCTTCGGTCACCAGGAGGTGTGGCTGGCCTGCAAACCACCGCAGGCCCCTTGCCCAGGCTGCCCCATGCCCCAAGGGAACCCCCCACCCTGATCCAGGACACCCTTCAGGGCAGACCAGCTGGCCCCCACCCATGCACCAGGCCTCTATCCTATATAATAAAAGAGTAATATGCAGATTGACCATCACTCCAACACACAAGACACAAGATGGCTGCCCCCATGTGGTCAAAGATCCTGCCCCCATGTGGACACAAGATGGCCACCACAAGATGGCCAGCAGGGGAGGGCAGTTGGAGGGACCAGGCCTGCAAGGGAGGGCAGTTGGGGACGATCAAGCCTGCAGGGGAGGGCAGTTAGGGGTGACCAGGCCAGTAGAGGAGGGAAGTTGGGGGCAAACAGGCTGGCAGGGGAGCAGTTAGACATCAATCAGGCTGGCAGGGGAGTGGTTAGGGGGTGATCAGGCTAGCAGGCAGAAGCGGTTAGGGGCAATCAGGAAGGCAGGCAGGCGAGCAGTTGGGAGCCAGCAGTCCTGGATTGTGATCGGGCCTAAATGGGCAGTTGGACATCCCTCGAGGGGTCCCAGATTGGAGAGGGTGCAGGCTGAGCTGAGGGACACCCCCACCCCCCGTGCATGAATTTCGTGCACCGGGCCTCTCTCTCTCTCTCTCTCTCTCTCTCTCTCTCTCTCTCTCTATATATATATATATATATATATATATATATATATATATATACATATATACTAGAGGCCCGGTGCACGAAATTCATGCACGGAGGGGTGGGGATACCTTAGCCAGGCCTGCATCCTCTCACAATCCGGGATCCCTTGGACATCCCTCTTGCAATCCCGAACCTCTGGCTCCTAACCGCTCACCTGCTTGCCTGCCTGATTGCCCCTAACCACTCTGCCTGCCTGCCTGATCTCCCCTAACTGCTCGCCTGCCTGCCTGATCACCCCTAACTACTCTGCCTGCCTGCCTTATTGCTCATAACTGCTCACCTGCCTGCCTGCCTGATTGCCTCTAACTGCCTCTGCCTGCCTGATGGCCCCTAACCACTTGCCTGCCTGCCTGATCACCCCTAACCACTCGCCTGCCTGCCTGATCACCTCTAACCACTTGTCTGCCTTCCTGATGGCCCCTAACCACTCGCTTGCCTTCCTGATCACCCCTAACCACTCGCCTGCCTGCCTGATGGCTCCTAACCACTTGCTTGCCTGCCTGATGGCCCCTAACCACTCACCTGCCTGCCTGATCACCCCTAACCACTCGCCTGCCTGCCTGATGGCCCCTAACCACTCGCCTGCCTGCCTGATGGCCCCTAACCACTCGCCTGCCTGATCACCCCTAACCACTCATCTGCCTGCCTGATCACCCCTAACCACTCGCCTGCCTGCCTGATGGCTCCTAACCACTTGCTTGCCTGCCTGATGGCCCCTAACCACTCATCTGCCTGCCTGATCACCCCTAACCACTCGCCTGCCTGCCTGATGGCTCCTAACCACTTGCTTGCCTGCCTGATGGCCCCTAACCACTCGCTTGCCTGCCTGATCACCCCTAACCACTCGCCTGCCTGCCTGATGGCCCCTAACCACTTGTCTGCCTGCCTGATGGCCCCTAACCACTCGCCTGCCTGATCACCCCTAACCACTCATCTGCCTGCCTGATGGCCCCTAACCACTCATCTGCCTGCCTGATGGCCCCTAACCACTTGTCTGCCTGCCTGATGGCCCCTAACCACTTGCCTGCCTGATCACCCCTAACCACTCATCTGCCTGCCTGATGGCCCCTAACCACTTGTCTGCCTGCCTGATGGCCCCTAACCACTCGCTTGCCTGCCTGATGGCCCCTAACCACTTGTCTGCCTGCCTGATCACCCCTAACCCCCCTGCCTGCCTGATCACCCCTAACCACTCGTCTGCCTGCCTGATGGCCCCTAACCACTTGCCTGCCTGATCACCCCTAACCACTCACCTGCCTGCCTCATGTCCCCTAACCACTCATCTGCCTGCCTGATGGCTCCTAACCACTCGCCTACCTTCCTGATCACCCCTAACCACTTGTCTGCCTGCCTGATCTCCCCTAACTGCTCGCCTGCCTGCCTGATTGCCCCTAATCACTCTGCCTGCCTGCCTGATCGTCCCTAACCACCTCTGCCTCGGCCCCTGCTGTGGCAGCTTTGTCTGGAAGGATGTCTGGAATGACATCTGGAAGGTCGTTCGGCTGTCTGGTCTAATTAGCATATTATGCTTTTATTATTATAGATTTCTCATGTATGCAATTTCCAAATCTATATCTTTATATATTTTTCTAAGTATTGCTCAAATAATCTGCATTTTTATTTATTTATTTTTATTTATTTATTTTTTATAATAAATCTTTATTGTTCAGATTATTACAGGTGTTCCTCTTTTTTCCCCCTCCCCCCATAGCTCCCCTCCACCTGATTCCCCACCCTACCCCATACCCTTACCCCCCCGCCACTGTCTTCATCCATAGGTGTAAGATTTTTGTCCAATCTCTTCCTGCACCCCTCAGACCCCCTTCCCCCTGAGAATTGTCTGTCGCCTCCCTTTCTATGTCCCTGATTCTATTATATTCACCAGTCCATTCTGTTCTTCAGATTTTTTTATTCACTTGATTTTTAGATTCACTTGTTGGTAGGTATGTATTTGATGTCTTTTTGTTGTTCATAATTTTTACCTTTACCTTTTTTTTTTCTTCTTCCTCTTCTTAAAGAATACCCTTCAGCATTTCATGTAATCCTGGTTTGGTGGTGATGAACTCCTTTAGCTTTTTCTTGTCTGTGAAACTCTTTGTCTGACCTTCAATTCTGAATGATAGCTTTGCTGGGTAGAGTAATCTTGGTTGTAGGTTCTTGCTGTTCATCACTTTGAATATTTCTTGCTACTCCCGTCTGGCCTGCATAGTTTCTGTTGAGAAATCAGTTGACAGTTGTATGGGTACTCCCTTGTAGGTAACTAACTGTTTTTCTCTTGCTGCTTTCAAGATTCTCTCTTTGTCTTTTGCCCTTGGCATTTTAATTATGATGTGTCTTGGTGTGGTCCTCTTTGGATTCCTCTTGTTTGGGGTTCTGTGCGCTTCCTGGACTTGTAAGTCTATTTCTTTCACCAGGTGAGGGAAGTTTTCAGTCATTATTTCTTCAAATAGGTTTTTAGTATCTTGCTCTCTCTCTTCTTCTGGCACCCCAAAAATTCAGATGTTGGTACGCTTAAAGCCGTCCCAGAGGCTCCTTACGCTAGCCTCACACTTTTGGATTCTTCTTTCTTTCTGCCTCTCTGGTTGGGTGTTTTTTGCTTCATCATGTTCCAGATCTTTGGTTTGACTCTTGGGGTACGGTGATCTACAGTTAAGTTTCTGTATATTCTTTATTTCAGACAGTGTATGCATAATTTCTGTCTGGCCCTTTTCCATTTTTTTGACGCCCGCCATGTTCCGTGCTCTGCGGCCTTTTGCTGATGCCCACCATGTTCTGTGCACGCCCCCTGGTGGTCAGTGCACGTCATAATGACTGGTTGTTGGGTTGTTCGGTTGTTCCACTGTTTGGTCTATTTGCATATTAGGCTTTTATTATATAGGATACTATGATAAAGTTTAATTTGAAAATTAGGCAATTTCACAGATAGAACATTAGTTTTTACCCTAGACCTTAGCAACCTGAGCATATGATTTCTTTTCTTATTACCGGTAAGTCAAGAACTTTCACCTTTTTACTTACAGGAAGCACAGTACCGCTTCTCTTTGGCATATTTGAATTGGCAGCATTGCTATCCTTGAAATTTGGGATCATTATTAAGTAAAATGAGGCTTACTTGAATACAGCATTTTGATACTGTAACAGTTGATCTGATAACCAAGACAGCTACTAAGTGACTACAGTAGGGTAGCATATACAGCTTGGATACTGTGGGTAAAGGAATGATTCACACCCCAGGAGGGACAGATGAGATTGGCTGGAGATTTCATCACACCACTTAGAACAGTGTGCGATTTAAAACTTATGAATTATTTATTTCTGCAAATTTCCATTTAATATTTTCAGACCACATATGACCATGGGTAAGTGGAACCGTGGAAAGCAAAACCACAGATAAGAGGAAACAACTGTAGTTTATGACCCTAAAGTAGGATTTTGTCTTTTTTCAGCTGATTTATTACATCTCTTGAACTCATGCTCTTGGGTTACTTATCATAATGTTTCTCAATTAAGTTAAGTAGCTTAGATATTTGATCTTAAAATGCCATTGAGGAAGATAAAAAATGTCATGAAGTATGAAAAAGTTGTGAACACAATGTTATTAGAATGCTATGTGTGTGTTTTAACATGTCTAAGAGTCAAAGCAAAACACAGCAATAATCTATTTGGAGGAGCAGAGATACAGAGTTCATCAATGTCACCCCACTGATGGCAGGAGAAGAAAGGCCTTACACAGTCAACTGGCTGGAATTAAGGCCACATTGCCAGGATGAGAACATTTGCTGAAAATAATGGCATGTGAGATGAAATGATCATTTCCTTTTTGACAATTCTGGAGTTAGGATACATAGTGTGGGAGGTAAAAGGGTTGCAAAGAGGATTAGGTGTAAGAATAACAAGGCAGAGTGGGAGGATAACATTTAGTACAGATGTAATGTATCGTGGCTATATTGTAGGGCACATTCAAACCAGCTAAAAGAGATGATTTTAAAGTTGGTGAACATAACCATTTTTCAATTAATCTTTATAAAGAACAGATTTTACCTTTTTATCAAAATTAGGAATGCTTGACTCATTTATGAAATAAAACATTTTTATCACATTAATAAAGTAAATGAATGTAAGGGAGGTTTAAGGAAGCATAAGTGAAGTGTTGGTACCTATTCTGAGTAACTCTGTATAAATAGTCTATACCTAACCATAGAATTCCTCTCTTTTTCAGCAGATACTGCTCCTATTCTTGTAGGAGGAGAAAGCTATAACACCTGGGGGAATGGTGTTTATAGGCAGAGAAAAGGACTATGTTTGTTATGTTTGAGGAATAGCAAAAAGAAGGCCAGTGTCATTGGAGCAGGTAATGAGATTGGTAGCTGATGAGATTGGGATGTACCCAGGGATCAAATTATATAAAGCCTTATACTAGTAAACCATGGTGAGGCACTGTTTTATTTTAAATGTGATGGGAAGCCATTGGAGGATTTTGATCAGGGACGTGACATGAAATGATATGCATTTTAATAAGAACTTAGGGGGCTACGTGGAGAACTGACTGAGGGAGAAAGATTGGAAGTGGAATGATGGGTCAGAAAGGGATTGCAGTAGTCCAGGAGAGAGATGATGGTGGCTTGAAATATGGCACTAGCTGTGGAGGTCATAAAAAGTGGTTGGTTTCAGGCTATATTTTGAATCTAGAGCAGTCAGGGTGTACCAGTGATTTTGTTTGGCATGTGAGAAAGAGAAGACTGAAGGATGCCTTCAAAAATGGCAGAGTTCTACGGTATATGGCGAGGCAGTATATACTGAAGATAGAGGAGATCATTAGATAAACATGTTATCGGGGCCACAAGTTGGCTACTAGAGTTGCAATTTGGGCTTCAAAACCGTTGTTGCAACCTGAACAAGGAGCTGTTTTGCATGTTTCCATGTTGTCTGGGTGGTGGCAGTTGAGTCTGTTTTCTTTCTTCGCTGTGTATTCTTGCAGTGAATCCGCATCACCTCACTGCATCTGCAGTCCCTGTAACACTAACTCATATAGTTTTGCTGAGGGCTCCTCAGGGTTACATAAATATTGTTAATGTTTATAATGCTTAATTCAAAGACTTGGCAGCAGTATCAAACATTATGTTTTAATCTTGAAAAAAGAAACCTCTGGTAGCTCAGTTTAATTTAATCCTAATGTTTCATGTTTTTAAAAAAATACATTTTATTGATTTTTTTTAGAGAGAGGAAGGGAGAGGGATAGAAAGCTAGAAACATTGATGAAAGAGAAACATCAACCAGCTGCCTCCTGCACGCCCCCCACTGGGGATGTGCCCACAACCAAGGTACTTGCCCTTGACCGGAATCGAACCTGGGACCCTTCTGTCTGCAGGCCGACGCTCTATCCACTGAGCCAAACCGTCCAGGGCTCATGTTTTAATAATGGTTTTACAAAGTAAATTAAAAAATATTTGAAATTTAAAAAGATCATTTGAAAAGAGACATTTAGTTATTTGAATAGTAGTATTTTCAGTACATGAGAACAGGGTAGCCTCCTTGAGAACAGGAACTTTATTTGTTCTTTGTTGTATTATAAGTGCCTTGCTTAGTGGGAACAGACAGCTGGGTAGATGTGCAACAGATCTTATCTTAAGGAATGAGTGAATTGATGTATGCTAACACTTTATCTGTACTGTTTAATTTATATATCCTGCCTATCACTTTTATTTCCCCAGGGTATTCTGAGAGATTTAGTGATTTGGCATAAAACTTCTTTACACTCAATGTAGTCACTGATTAAACAACAGCAACAAAAGATAGAACTACAGAGGGTAGATTTCAACTTGTAGGAGGTGCGCCAGAAACTTATTTTGGTTTAAAATGTAGATGTCATTTGTTTACTTGGAAAAAACCTCCCAAAATTTGAATGTTACATAAAAATAAGCATAACTAGAATAAGAAGAGAGAGAGGTTATTTTTTTTGTAACATCTGTGTGCAAATTATTATTAGCATTGCTAATCCAAGAGCTTAATCATTGGCATGATACCTGTATCACCACCAGATGCAAAGCTCTCTGAACCTAACAGTAAATAAATGATTTTGATAAATTTAGTATAATTTTAAAGAGAGACAAAAATGTAAATATTTTCCCCCAAGCTAGCTCATTGGTCCAAAGCTAGCACATTTATAAATGAATATTTAAAAAATGTGCCATTGTGTTCCTAAATTACAGTTTTTCTTTTATGTAAAACAAAAATAGATATCTGTGAATAGTAGTTGTTATGAAAACAGAATTTTAGTGGATGCACCAACAGAATTAGAAAAAAACACAAAGATTTTCAAACAAACTCAATCCTCAAGACAAGAAACTAACTTTTGTCAAAAATGGAAACCCACCACCAGCCACATCTGTCAATGAAATGTTTTGTAGACAGGCTCGGGTTAAAGTAGGTTGTGAAGACAAATTGAACTTGGAAAAGTATAGTGAGTTACAGATATAAAAATTGTTTTGTGGAGTTGGCCCAATATTTCTTGCTCAATATGTAATTTCTACTAGTAGAATTAAGGGATATGTTATAGGAAGGTGTTCTTTTCCTCATATCAGTTTCAGAAGGTTAGGTTTAGAACATTGCAAATTTCCTTAAGTTATTAATACTCTATTATATATCACTTTAAATAATTTTGAAGTTATGTATCATCAGTTTGTACTTCCTTGTGGATATCCAATTTTCCCAGCATCATTTGTTGAAGAGACTGATCTTTCCCATTGAATGGTTTTGGCACTCTTGTAGAAAATTAGTTGACTGTAGATATATGGACACATCAATTCAATTCCATTGATGTATACAGTCAGCCCTCCATATCTGTGGGTTTGAACTCTGTTTGTTCCATCAATTGCAGAAAATATTTAAAAGTATTGAAAATATTAAAAAAAAAAGTTACCTTATTGCTGACCTGTGTAGTTAGGGATATAATGGTTGCCTCTGTACCGAATATGGAGACTTTTTTTCTTATGATTATCCCCTAAACAATACAGTATAACAACTGTTTACATTATATTTACACTAGAGGCCCAGTGCATGATTAAATCATGCATGTGTAGGGTCCCCTAGGCCTAACCTGCCATCCAGGCCATATCCACTGCCCCGCAAAGCCTAGCTCGCTCCGCGGACACTGCTAGCAGCCTGCTCCCCGCTTTTGATGGCAGGGGGCCGCTGGTGCCAGAGCGGACACACAGCTCCCCGTTTTTGATCATGGGGGAGCTGGGTGCCTGTCCGCTCCGGCACCAGTCCTTTCAAAAGCCTCCTGCGCGGCAGAGGCTTCTGAAAGACCTGGTGCTGGAGCGGACAGGCACCCAGCTCCCATGCTTTCGCTTTCGATCGCGGGGCACCTGGGTGCCTGTCCGTTGGTGCACCAGGCCTTTCAGAAGCCTCCGGCGCGCAGGAGGCTTCTGAAAGGCCTGGTGCCAGAGCGGACAGGCACCCAGCTCCCCCGCTTTTGATGGTCCGCGGCGGGACGTGGGCTCGCTGCCCCAGAGGCCCCTTCTGTGCTGCAGCACAGCCATAGTGTAGACGCTGAGCTCGCGCCGCCACTGGCGATGCGAGCTCAGTGTCCTGCTGGCCCAATAGGCCACCCCGGCCACCCCGGCCACCCCGAGTCCCGCCTCTCCGCGCCTCCTGGCCAATCATGGGCATAGCGAAGGTACGGTCAATTTGCATATTTGTCTATTATTAGGTAGGATTGTATTTGATATTATAAGTAATATAGAGATGACTTAAAGTATACAGGAGTATGTGGTAGGTTATATGCAAATACTACACCAGGGGACTTGAGCATCCTTGCATTTTAGTGTCTGTGGAGGCTGTGGAACCAATCCTCCTCAGATATTGAGGGACAAATGTATGTCTATCTTTATGCATGTACCACATTGTTTTGATTGCTGTAACTTTGCAGTAAGTTTTGAATCAGGAAACATGAGATCTCCAATTCTGTTTTCTTTTTCAAGATTGTCTCAACTATTTAAAGACTCTTGTAATGCCATATAAATTTGAATCTGTAGTTCATTTGGGGGGAGTATTGTTATCTTAAAAATAATAAGTCTTCCAATCCATGAACACAGAGTGTCTTTTCATATTTATTTAGATGCTTTCTAATTTCTTTCCCCAATGCTCAATAGTTTTAAGTATACAAGTCTTGCACCTGCTGGTTAAATTTATTGCTATGTATTTTATTCTTTTTTGCTGCCATTATAAATTAAATTGTTTCTTAATTATTTCTTTGAATTGTTTATTGCTAGTGTATATAAATACATCTGACCTTTTTTGTCCTTCAATCTTCCTTTTTTATTTTTTACATATGTCTCCTCCCCGCTCCCCCATAGACTCCTCCCCAGCCATTCCCATCCCCAAGGACAAGCCCCCACTGTCCCAATGTCTGTGTCCCTTGGTTATGCTAATATGCATGTATACAAGTCCTTTGGTTGATCTCTTTTCCACTCCCACCCCTGCCTTTCCTCTGAGGTTGGACGGTCTGTTTGGTGTTTTTTTTTTTGTCTCTGGATCTATTTTTGTTCACCAATTTAGGTTGTTCATTATATTCCACAAATGAGTGAGATCACATGTTATTTATCTTTCTCTAACTGACTTATTTCGCTTAGCATAATGCTCTCTAGGTCCATCCATGCTGTTGCAAATGGTAAAAGTTCCTTCTTTTTTATAGCAGCGTAGTATTCCATTATGTAGATGTACCACTGTTTTTTAATCCACTCATCTGCTGATGGGCACTTAGGCTGTTTTCAAATCTTAGCTACTAGAGGCCCAGTGCACAAATTCATGCACGGGTGGGGTCCAGCTGGCCTGCCCCTATCGTGGCCAATCGGGCTGGACGGGGGAGGGGATGTGGGAGGTTGGCCGGCCAGCTCATCCCCCTTTTATATATATAGACTAGATGCCCAGTGCACAGTGTGGAACTCCCGGTTGAACTCGTGGTCAAACTCCCAGTAGAGGGGACAATTTGCATATTAGCCTTTTATTATATAGGATTGTAAATTGTGCTGCTATGAACACAGGGGTGCATATATCCTTTCTGAATGGTGTTTCTGATTTCTTGGGATATATTCCTAGAAGTGGGATCACTGGGTCAAATGGGAGTTCCATTTTTAACTTCTTGAGGAAACTTCATACCGTTTGCCACAGTGGCTGCACCAGTCTGCATTCCCACCAGCAGTGCACGAGAGTTCCTTTTTCTCCACATCCTCGCCAGCACTTGTCATTTATTGATTTGTTGATGACAGCCATTCTGACAGATGTGAGATGGTACCACATTGTCGTTTTGGTTTACATCTCTTGGATGATTAGTGACTTTGAGCATGTTTTCATGTCTCTTGGCCTTCTGTATGTCCACTTTTGAAAAGTTTATATTTAGGTCCTTTGCCCATTTTTTGATTGGATTGTTTATCGTCTTTTAAGTTGTATGAATTCCCTGTAAATTTTGGAGATTAAACCCTTATCGGAGATAACTTTGGCAAATACATTCTCCATTGCAGTGGGCTTTCTTACATCTGATTTTTGAGTGTTGATCTTGTATCCTGCAATTTTGCTGAATTAGTTTATTAGTTAATTTTTGTGGGATTGATATTGCAGATCATTAGGAAAACGTGTCTATGTAATTGATGGTTTTGAAACAATTTATTAAACATACTAAAAAATAAAAAAGAAATTGGTTCTCTAATTCATACCATATATAAAAATCAACAATAGTTGCATAAAAGACAAAAGTGGAAAGCATAACATTAAAACTTTAAAATAAAATATAAGATAATATTTTTATGATTTTTATATAGGGAATATTTTCTTAAAAATAACTAAAAATATTAACCATATATAACATAAAATAATAATAACTTTCATTATAATAACATTAAGACCATAAAAAAAAAACTGAAAAGAAAAACTACATCCCGGAGAGGATATTCACAAGACATAAAATTGGCATTGTGTTTGTGCCAAGAGTATGCAAATAATTTTTATAATTCAATGAGACAAGATAAGCTATTTGAAAAAATAGTGAACATCTGAACAGAGGAGATATGAATGACAAGGAAACTTATGGAAAATATACTAAATCTCATTAGATTATATCATTGTAATATATCATTATGTTATCTATTATAATAATACTAGAGGCCTGGTGCATGAAATTCGTGCATGGGAAGGGTGTGTCTCTCAGCCCACCCTGCACCCTTGCCAATCTGGTACCCCTCGAGGGATGTCCGACTGTCCGTTTAGTCGGACATCCCTCTCACAATCCAGGACTGCTGGCTCCCAACTGCTCGCCTGCCTGCCTTCCTGATTGCCCCTAACCGCTTCTGCCAGCCAGCCTGATCACCCCCTAATCACTCCCCTGCAAGCCTGATTGATGCCTAACTGCTCCCGTGCCAGCCTGTTTGCCCCTAACTGCTGTCCCCTGCAGGCCTGGTCACCCCTAACTGCCCTCCCCTGAAGGCCTGGTCCCCCCCAACTGCTCTCCCCTGCAGGCCTGGGTCCCTCTCAACTGCCCTTTTCTGCAGGCCTGGTCGCCCCCAACTTCCCTCCTCTCAGCTTGATCGCCCCCAACTGCCCTCCCTTGCAGGCCTGGTCCCTCCCAACTGCCCTCCCCTGCTGGCCATCTTGTGGTGGCCATCTTGTGTCCACATGGGGGCATGATCTTTGACCACATGGGGACAGGTATCTTGTGTGTTGGAGTGATGGTCAATCTTCATATTACTCTTTTATTAGATAGGATAGAGGCCTGGTGCACGAGTGGGAGCCAGCTGGTTTGCCCTGAAGGGTGTCCCAGATCAGGGTGGGGGTTCCCTTGGGGCGTGGGATGGCCTGGGTAAGGGGCCTGTGGTGGTTTGCAGGCTGGCCATGCCCCCTGGCGACCCAAGCTGAGGCCCTGGTATCTGGGATTTATTTATCTTTTACAATTGAAACTTTGTAGCCTGGAGCGGAGCCAAGCCTTCTGCTTGCTCTGTGGTGGCAGAGGTGTCTCCTCCTTTCCTGTTTTTTTTTTTAATTAAGTCTTTATTGTTCAGATTATTGCAGTTGTTCTTCTTTTTTCTCTCCATAGCTCCCCTCCACCCGGTTCCCACCCCACCCCATGCCCTTACCCCCCCGCACCCGTCCATAGGTGTTCGATTTTCGTCCAGTCTCTTCCTGCACCCCCCACACTCTCATCCCCCTGAGAATTGTCAGTCAACACCCTTTCTATGCCCCTGATTCTATTATATTCACCAGTTTATTTTGTTCATCATATTTTTTATTCACTTGATTTTTAGATTCACTTGTTGATAGATATGTATTTGTTGTCACTTTGTTGTTCATAATTTTTATCTTTACCTTTTTCTTCTTCCTTTTCTTAAAGAATATCCTTCAGCATTTCATATAATACTGGTTTGGTGGTGCTGAACTCCTTTAGCTTGTTCTTATCTGTGAAGCTCTTTATCTGACCTTCAATTCTAAATGATAGCTTTGCTGGGTAGAGTAATCTTGGTTGTAGGTTCTTGCTATTCATCACTTTGAATATTTCTTGCCACTCCCATCTGTCCTGCATAATTACTGTTGAGAAATCAGCTGACAGTTGTATGGGTACTCCCTTGTAAGTAACTAACTGGTTTTCTCTTGCTGCTTTTAAGATTCTCTCTTTGTCTTTTGCCCTTGGCATTTTAATTATGATGTGTCTTGGTGTGATCCTCTTTGGATTCCTCTTGTTTGCGGTTCTCTTTGCTTCCTGGACTTGTAAGGCTATTTCTTTCACCAGGTAGGAGAAGTTTTCAGTCATTATTTCTTCAAATATGTTTTCAATATCTTGCTCTCTCTCTTCTTCTGGCACTCCCATAATTCGGATGTTGGTACGCTTGAAGTTGTCCCAGAGGCTCCTTACACTATCTTCATGTTTTTGGATTCATTTTTCTTTTTGCTTTTTCGGTTGGGTGTTTTTTGCCTCTTCGTATTTGAAATCTTTGACTTGATTCTTGGGATTCTCTAGTCTGCTGTTGGATCTCTGTATATTATTCTTAATTTCAGTCAGTGTATGTTTAATTTCTGATTGGTCCTTTTTCATATCCTTGAGGGTCTCACTAAATTTCTCGGAGGTTTCTAGAAGATTCTTGAGTAACCTTAAAACCATGGTTTTGAACTCTATAGCCAGTAGTTTGCTTTCCTCCATTTCTTTCTTTTGTGATATGTTTCTTTGTCTCTGCATTTTGGCTGTTTCCCTGTGTTTGTTTCTATGTACTGGGTAGCCTCTAAGTCTCCTTGAGTTGATAGAGTGGCCTTATGTAGTAGGTGTCCTCTAAGGCCTAGTGGCTCAGCCTCCCCAGTCACCTGAGGTGGACGCTCTTGGTGCACCCCTTTGTGGGCTGTGTGCACAGTCTTGTTGTAGTTAAGCCTTGCTTGCTGTTGGTATCACTGGGCGGAATTGACCTCCAGGCCAATTGGCTGTGAGGACCAGTTGTGTCTATAATGGGAGAACTTCTGTGCTGGAAACACCCTTATGGGGCAGGACTTGCTTCAGTGGGGCTTTGGTGCTCACTGAGTCTGCCCCTTGAGTGTGTTTCTTATGGATCTGAAGAGTTGTAATCTGGTGTGGTCTCACTTTGACCACTGGGTGCACTGGCTCTTGGATCTCCAAGGAGGTACAAAGTCAACCCCTGCCTGAGGCCACCCAGCAGGAGCTACAGAGAAATATGAAAATTCCTCCTCTTAGTTTGGGGTTTGGAGGTGCCCAGATGAGGCGCAGCTGTGAAACAATCCAGACTTCTGACGAGCTTTAGGCCTTCTTTTGGAAGCTCTGGGGTTCTTTGACCCAGCTGCAGTTTGTTAGGTTAGGTTGCAAAAGTCCAGGCCATTCATATGCAAACGCCTCTGCGCATAGCTTGGGTGGGCTTGTAAATGTGGTGGGACGTGGTCTCAGGGAATCACGGGGCCGTGCAAACAGCAATGGTTGCCCTTTGGCCCTGCCCCGGATAGGTCCCTAGATCTCTGTGTCCTGTGGCCCCGTGCAGGAACAATGAACACTGCAACCACCTCTGAGAGAAAGTCGCCCTCATGCTCAGGCCCGATGCCAGACACTCCAGTTTCTCCCAATATGAGTCTGGGTCCCCAGAGTCTCACCCGGTACTGGAATTCAGAGCAGTCGGGAGTTTGTGTCTCCCTCCTGATTGAAAAAGACCACAGTGTACCCAGTTGCCAGCCTGTTTCCTCACGTGCCTCCATACCTTCGCTCTTCCGAATCTCTGCACCTCCTGTCTAGATGCGCTTTTCTCTTCCTTCTTGTTGCAGAACTTCCACTCAGCCAGCCTTCCCATGGTTCTGGATGATATCCATTTTTTCTTTTAGTTGTGGTTTTGATGTGGTTGTGCGAGACAGCAAGTTCAGGTGTTTACCTATGCCACTATCTTGGTTCCTCCATGTCTCCTCCTTTCTTATAAAAAGGGAAGCATGCTTGGCTTCTCGCTTTTATTCACATAATATGTCCTAGAGATCACTCCATGGTAGTACAGAGTTTTTCTAACTACATGGGTCTATTTCCAGACATTATAATCTGTTGTACTGGCCTATTTATGTGTTGGTAAATTACAGAAGATTTGTAGTATCCTGGAGATCACTTCATGGTAGTACTTTTTTTTTTTTTCCTATGGTTGGGTAGTATCTATCCATTTTATGGATGTACCATGGTTGTTAACCTATTGCTTTTAAAGGATATTTGAGTTGTTTTCAATTGTTTGGTATGATAACTAATGCTGCTTTGGATAACCTTGTGCATATGTTGTTTGTATTTCTTAAAGTGTGGCTTCAGGGAAGATTGCCAGCAGTAGGATTGCTGGGTTAAATAGCAGACACATCTGTAATTTTTGTGATAATTACCGACTTGTTCTCAATAGAATTCACATCATTTTGTAATCCAACCACAAAAGTTTGAGAGTGCCTGTTTCTGTACAGCCTTGACAATGAAGTATGTTTCAGACTTTTGGATTTTTGTCAATGTTATAGGTAAAAAATGGATCTCAGTGTAGTTTGATTTGCATTTCTCATATGAGATAGGTTGAGAATATTTTAATTTGTTTAAAGTCTATTAGCAATTTTGTGTGTATGAACTATCATTTTTCTATTAAATTTTTGATCATTTTCTTTATTTGTTCTAGATCCTCTTTGTATATATTCTACCTAATAATAGACAAATATGCAAATTGACCGCACCTTCGCTACACCCAAGCCACGCCCACCCGCCAAGCCACGCCCACCAACCAATCAGGACGAGTATGCAAATTACCCAACAAAGATGGTGGCTAATTTGCATATCAAGACAGCGTAGAAAGAAGCCAAGAGCTGCAGAAGGGAGCAAAGCTGCAAAGAAGCAAGCAAGCTGGGGGGAGGAGAAGGGAGGAGCGGAGGCGGGGCCGGGGGAGAAGGGAGGAGCGGAGGAGGGGCCAGGGGAGAAGGAAGAAGAGCGGGCGGGCTGGTGGAGAAGGGAGAAAAGCGGGGGGCTGGCGGAGAAGGCGGGGCGGGGGACAAGGGAGGAGAGCAGGCAGGGTGGGGTAGAGTGCAGCAGGAAACCCTATTGCAGGATTTTTCCTGCAACGGGAACGCTAGTGTGTATGTATATATATATATGTATATATATATACGTACACATACATAAGTATATTTTTTGTCATGCAAACTTATTTTTTTAATTATAAAGTTAAACTTGTCAATATTTTATTTTATGGCTGTGGATTTTAAGTTGTAGTTAGAAAGGCTTCCCCATTCCCAGGTTATAAAGGTATTTAACCATGATTTCTTCTACTTAATTTCCATTTATATGGTTTCAATTTTTATATTTAGACTTCTGAGCCATTTGGACTTTATTCTGTACTGCTCCAATTTTATTTCTTCCAATTGGTTATCCAATTGTCCCAGCATCATTTATTAAAAAGTTCTTTTCCCTATGATTTGAGGTGTTACTTTAATGATAAACTAAAATTTGACATGTGCATGGGTCTATTTCCAGATAATTATAATCTGTTCTATTGGCCTATTTATGTGTTAGTAGATTATAGATGATTTGTAGTGTTTTTCAAATGTGATAAGACTAGCCATCCCTACCCCCATTATTTTTCTTTACATATAAACTTTAGAATTAACATATCTAGATCTAAGAACTTCTTGTGTTCTTTTTTTTTTTTTTGAGATTGTGTTAAATTAAGCTTAAGGAGAATTGGTAATCTCAAGAGCATGATATAGTGTTCTGTTGTTCACATCTGCTTTTATGTATTTGATAAGAGTTTTATAGCTTTCCACATGCAGATTTGCACATTTCTTTTTTCAGTGTAGACATTTTCTCTTATCTACTGATTTGTATATGAAAATTATTGATTTATGGGTTAATTTTCTATCCTTTTGCCTTACTAAATTATCTTATTATAGGTTTTTTTTTTCCTATTGATTTTCCTGGGTTTTCCAGTTATATCACCATATCATCTGATAATAATTTTTCTCTTCCTTTCTAATTTTTATTTTTAATTTGATTGAGTTAAATTTTCCAATGCAATTTATATAGTAGCAGAGCTTTGTTCCCGACTTTAGTTGGAATATATTCATCCTTTTTTCAGCTTCCACCAGGCCCGACATTCTCTATGCTTCTACCAAGTTTTTCTCACCCATCTTCTTCGGTTTCATCTCAGTCAAAATATGCTTTCCTTTGGCACACTTATTGAGGCTCTGTTCTCCCTTCTGACTTGCAATTTTATAAATGTGGAAAATTCCTTTGTATTCCATTTGAGTCCTTCTTCAGGCTGCTTAAATCTAAACCTAATTCCTGTTGTTAGTTTTGTTAGTAGAAGTGGACAAAGGAATAGTTGTTTAAGTAGGAAAAATTATCCCATGTTGTAAGACTGCTGTAAACATATCCCTCTGTCTCTACCATATAGTAAGATCATATTTGTTTTCTAGAGACAATTAAGATGCAATTAATAAAGTATGATTAATACCTTTCAATGCTCTTGACTAAGCCTTTCTCACTCTCTTCCGTTTTGTTCCAAGCTTTATGCCAATTGTCTATGTGTCTTTCATCTCCAAAGTAGCCACACTGTCTCATCATTATTAACTTCTTTACCATAGAAGATTGAATAGGAGGCAAACCTATGGAACAAATCTTATGAAGGTTGAACAAAACCAAGAAGATGAGTCTTACTATTGGGAAACACATAATTTAAGATCAAATTTAAATTTTCTCTTTTAAGTTTTACCTAAAGCCTATCATATTTTTATTCTTTATCAATGTTTCTGAAACAATTTGTTTTGCCCTGACATTTTATAATACCCTATGCCCATAGAAATTTGACTCAAAATGACACTTCTTATATGTGAAAATAATATGAAATATCAATCCCAATAAAGTCTATACCAGAGATAGCAAATAGGTCTCGTCTATGCATCAGGTTCAGGGGAAAGAGTGCTGTGATGTCTGCCAAGGGTGGGGATGGAGAAATAGTGGCATAGTGCCTATTTGAAATATCTCACCTATATTTCAAAACCTTAAACATATCGGATGGGTATTTATGAAATATGTTTAGGAAAGTTGCCCTTTTATTTATGTTTAAAATAACTTTATTGTCTGTAAAGAAATTTTATGTGTATTTCAATGTGTCCAAGTCTGAATTTCTAAAGGCAATCCCTTTTTATGGTTAAAATGAAAATCACTAAACAATTATGAAACACTTTGTGGATGTTCCAGTAAGTCATTTATATGGATGATAGTGTAGCTGATCTCTGTCATGTGGGGATGATGGCAAGCCATTACTCAAAGTCTTGGCAAATTGGCATTCATTAACTTGGGATCAAGCCCTCAGCTCATCACACTTAGAACCTTCACTTTGTCATTAAATTAATCCATGTGTCATGGGTGACTCACAGTAACCAAGCTCATCAAGTATATTTGTTAATTTGTGCTGAGAACTTTAACTGCAACAGGTACTGAAAAACTCTAGTCACCTGATTAGCTCATGGTACTTGTAGTCAAGTTATTTGTGAAGCCGAATCTTAATCCAAATATCAAATTAGTGATTTATAATAAAAAAATATAGCTACCATTTGAACCAGAATACTCAAATCTATGTGACTTGCCTATCTTTCCTTGTAGACCTGGGAAGTAAAATTATATTCTTTCTTGAGCATTAATTAGGACAGGGTTAGATTAATTTAATGGTGTTTTCAGTGAGTTTTGTTTTGGCTCAAACAGATTCTCCCATGTATAAGTGCTTGAATGCGGTGCCAAAGTTAAGCTTTCTGAAGCTTCTTTATTTATAGGTATTTGATTGGCCAGTTCCTCTTTGATTGACATATTTAATAAAGCATCATTACATAATTAATCAAATAGCAGCCAAGTCTTTCAGGCCTGACTTCTGTTTGTCTTTGAAGGTGACTTTGCATCTTTACTCCAGAAGACCATCTTATTTTTCTAATTTCCAGGTTCTTTTGGAAAGCCTCACCAGTTCATAACTACTTAGAATTCATCTTACTAAAGAACTGTATTTAGGCTTATTTTTAAGTGAGTCATCTGAAGATTATTTAATTATCTCAATTGTTTAAAATGCATACTCCAGAATATGCAGGGGAAAGATAGGTAAAGGTTGAGTTGCATGCAACACAAAGAAAGTTTTTAATGGATGTTAATATTCAGTCAAATCTTTCAGAAGTGCCCTGCTTTTCGCACATTTTTTTGCTGCACGCTCGAGCTTTGGCCCACAGACCTCCCATGCAGACAGCACATATGTTCGATGGGGCTGTGCTGTTAAAGTTAGTATCTAATGATGTGTGCTATTAGTCTGTGGTAATGGTCTTATAGAAGCTGAATAGGGTTCATAATATTATCCAACAGCACTGCAGTGCTTATTAAAATCGGTTTTTGTTTCTTTTCCCCATTTTATTTGAGACAAGGTTTCTAAGATTTTTCTTCCTATAAACCTCCACATTTCTCAAATTCTATTCTACTCAACCCTGGAAAACAAAAGTGGATCCCATTTCCACAGTTTCATTGTAAAGTCATAAAATTAAGCTTTACAGCAATACTTGGTTTTCTGTAGCAATTTCTAGTTGAGGAGCTCTAAATAAGTATAGCTTTCACGTCTTTCCTTTACTTGGAATTGGGGGTGGAGGTTTAAAATTTACTTTAGTTCTGTGGTCCCTACATGGCTTCTGGGGTACATCATCTATCTATTATAATAAAAGAGTAATATACTAATTAGACCGGACAGCCAAACAACCTTCCGGATGTCATTCTGGATGTCCTTTTGGACAAAGCCATTATGGCGGGGGCCGAGGCAGAGGTGGTTAGGGGCGATCAGGCAGGCAGGCAAGCAGTTAGGGGCAATCAGACAGTCAGGCAGAGTGGTTAGGGGTGATGAGGCAGACAGGCGAGTGGTTAGGGGAAATCAGGCAGGCAGGCAGAGGCGGTTAGGGGCGATCATGCAGGCAGGCGAGTGGTTAGGAGCCAGTGGTCCTGGATTGCGAGAGGGATGTCCAACTGCCAGTTTAGGCTTGATCCTGCAGGGATTGGGATCGGGCCTAAACTGGCAGTTGGACATCCCCCAAGGGGTTCCAGATTGCAAGAGGGTGCAGGCCAGGCTGAGGGACCCACCCCTTGTGCACAAATTTCATGCACCGGGCCTCTAATATATATATATATAAAAGCCAAGCGAATGGACTGACTGGAACAACTAGTTGCTATGACGTGCACTGCGGCTGGCCAACCAGCCCAATCAAAGGACCAGGGCCTGCTGGCCAACCTCCCATGACCCTCCGCTTGGCATTTATATATATAGATGTGTACTTTAAAGAAATATTTTTTTTTACAATATATTTTATTGATTTTTTTACAGAGAGGAAGGGAGAAGGATAGAGAGCTAGAAACATCGATGAGAGAGAAACATTGATCAGCTGCCTCCTGCACACCACCTACTGGGGATGTGCCCTCAACCAAGGCACATACCCTTGACCGGAATCAAACCCGGGACCCTTCAGTCCGCAGGCTGACACTCTATCCACTGAGCCAAACCGGTCAGGGCTAAAGAAATACGTTTTTTACAAAATTTTACATGCCTAATCCTATCCTTACAAGGTTACTTTTCTCAGTTCTGAACTTTTAAAATACTTAATTTTTGTGTTAATTTTTTAACATCATTAATTTTTCTGACTTGTTTGTAAGTATAAAAGTTTTCCAAGTCTGGCAGACATGGCTCAGTGGTTGAGCATTGACCTATGAACCAGGAAGTCATGGTTCAATTCCTGGTCAGGGCACATGCCTGGGTTGTGGGTTCGATCCCCAGTGTAGGGCATGCAGGAGGCAGCCAATCAATGATTCTCCCTCATCATTGATGTCTCTATCTCTCACCCTCTCCTTTCTCTTTGAAATCAATAAAAATACATAAAAAAAAATTCCCAGCATGAAATTCTCAAGATTCAACAAACAAAACAAAAACCAAATCAAATAACACAAACAAGCCCCTTAAACATACCTACCTTGATGGGACTAGTAGAAGTGAGGAACGCTGTTATTTCAAAATGTAAGCAGAGATTTTGAGTAAATGAGTATGGATTCAGAACTTTGAGGGAAAACATTTGAAAGGATTTTTTTTTTAAAAAAATAAATCTTTATTGTTCAGATTATTAGAGTTGTTCCTCTTTTTGCTCCCCTTCACCTGGTTCCCACCCCACCCCATGCCCTTACCCACCCGCACTGTTCTCGTCCTTGGTGTAAGATTTTTGTCCAATCTCTTCCCACACCCCTTGCACCCCCCACACTCCCCGCACCCCCCACACCCCCTACCCCCTGAAAATAGTCAATCCACTCCCTTTCTATGCTCCTGATTCTATTATATTCACCAGTTTATTCTGTTCATCAGATTTTTTGTTCACTTGATTTTTAGATTCACTTATTGATAGATATGTATTTATTGTCACTTGGTTGTTCATAATTTTTATCTTTACCTTTTTCTTCCTCTTCTTAAAGAATACCATTCAGCATTTCATATAATACTGGTTTGGTGGTGCTGAACTCCTTTAGCTATTTCTTATCTGTGAAGCTCTTTATCTGACCTTCAATTCTAAATGATAGCTTTGCTGGGTAGAGTAATCTTGGTTGTAGGTTCTTGCTATTCATCACTTTGTATATTTCTTGCCACTCCCTTCTGGCCTGCACAGTTTCTGTTGAGAAATCAGGTGACAGTCATATGGGTACTTCCTTGTAGGTAACTAACTTTCTGCTTTTAAGATTCTCTCTTTGTCTTTTGCCCTTGGCATTTTAATTATGATGTGTCTTGATGTGGTCCTCTTTGGATTCCTCTTGTTTGGGGTTCTCTGTGCTTCCTAGACTTGTAAGTCTATTTCTTTCACCAGATAGGAGAAGTTTTCTGTCATTATTTCTTCAAATAGGTTTTCAATGTCTTGCTCTCTCTCTTCTTCTGGCACCCCCATTATTTGGATGTTGGTACACTTGAAGTTGTCACAGAGGCTCCTTAAACTATCTTCATATTTTTGGATTCTTTTTCCTTTTTGCTTTTCCAGTTGGGTGTTTTTTGCTTCTTTGTATTTCAAATCTTTGACTTGATTCTTGGGATCCTCTAGTCTGCTGTTGAATCTCTGTATATTATTCTTTATTTCAGTCAGTGTATGCTTAATTTATGATTGGTCCTTTTTCATATCCTTGAGGGTCTCACTAAAATTCTCAGAGGTTTCTACAAGATTCTTGAGTAACCTTATAACTGTGGTTTTGAACTCTATATCCAGTATTTTGCTTTCATCCATTTCTTTCATTTGTGACTTGTTTCTTTGTCTCTGCATTTTGGCTGTTTCCCTGTGTTTGTTTCTATGTACTGGGTAGCCTCTAAGTCTCCTTGAGTTGATAGAGTGGCCTTATGTAGTAGGTGTCCTCTAAGGCCTAGTGGCTCAGCCTCCCCAATCACCTGAGGTGGACGCTCTTGGTGCACCCCTTTGTGGGCTGTGTGCACAGTCTTGTTGTAGTTAAGCCTTGCTTGCTGTTGGTATCACTGGGAGGAATTGACCTCCAGGCCAATTGGCTGTGAGGACCAGCTGTGTCTACACTGGAAGATCTGTTGCGCAGGAGACACCCTTATGGGGCAGGAAAAGTCTTCAGTAGGGCTTTGGTGCTCACTGAGTCTGCTCTTATGGATCTGAAGAGTTGTAATCTGGTGTGGTCTCACTCTGACCACTGGGTACACTGGCTCTTGGATCTTCAAGGAGGTTCAAAGTCATCCACTGTCTGGACCACCCAGCAGGAGCTACAGAGACATCTGCAGATTCCTCCTCTTTGTATGGGGTTTGGAAGTGCCCAGATGAGGTCCAGCTGTGAAGCAAGGCTGCTGCTGCTGCCAGACCTTGGTCCTTCTTTTGGAATCTCTGGGGCTCTCTAACCCAGCTGCAGTTTGACAGGTTTTAGGCGAAAGGACAGGCCATTCATATGCAAAAGCCGATGTGCACAGCTTGGGTGGGGTTGTAAATTGGGAGGGGAGGAGTCTCTGGGAATCTCCAGGGCGGAGCAAACAGCAATGGCTGCCAGTCAGCCCTGCACCAGAGAGGTCCTCAGGTCTCCGCATCCCACGCCCCTGTGCAGGAACAATGATCACTACGATCACCTCTAAGAGAAAGCTGCCCTTACGTTCCTGTCCCGATGCCAGACAGTCCAGTTTCTCCTCGTATGTGCCTGGGTCCCCCAGAGTCTCGCCCGGAACTGGAGTTCAGAGAAAGCGGGAGCTTGTATCTCCCTCCGGGTTAAAAGAGCAGCACATCCAGGTGCCAGCACTTTCCACGCCTCCGCACCTCTTACCAGTCTCAATGCTCTTTCTTCACCTCTCTAGTTGTGGGACTTCCACTCAGCCAGCTTTCCTGCGATTCTGGGTGGTAGTTGTTCTGCCGTTTATTTGTGGTTTTGATGTGGTTGTGAGAGGCAGCAAGTATAGGTGATTACCTATGCCACCATCTTGGTTCTCGGGCGAAAGGATCTTTTAATTGCAATGAAACTCCAGCAACAACATCTATTTTTAATTCTTTAATGGTATGGTGGCATAATCAGAAAAATAATATTGCTATTTTGATATAGTAAGACTTTTACATAAGATGTGTGGTATGGTTAAAAATCTTGTTCTTTTATACTTTTATATCTCCCTTGAATTATTTAAAAAATACCTGTAATGGCCCTGACCAGGGAACTCACTGATATACCAAGGTTGCGGGTTTGATCCCTGGTCAGGGCATATACAAAAATCAACCAATAGATGCATAAATAAGCAAGAAACAACAAATCAATGCCTCCCCCTCTCCTTTCCTCTTTCTCTAAAAATGAATAATGAACTAAAAATCTGTAAGCGGCAGAGCATTATGCTGTTGTCTAAAATGTATACGTGTCTAAGAAATGAGATGTATAACTTGTGAGCATTGAGGGAATCCTATCATTAACCTAAATTCTTATATGCAGGGTAAAGTGAGGTCTGCCTTCCTCAGATGCCTAAGCCTGAAAGGAAGTCTCTGGAACCGGTGTTTCCTGCAGTATCAGCTCGGCTTGAAACAATGCAAGTAGCATATCTGATCACAAGCCGTTGATCCCCAGACATGTTTATTGATGGCACCATCAAGGAAAACAGCATACTGACATACAATACAAAGAAACTTGGCAGACTTTATAGTGGCAATTCAGTTTTGGCATTTATATTGGTAAAAACAGATTACAAGGCTTAGTGCAGCTCAAACCTTATTTAAGCTTGCAAAATGTCTCATTTGATCAGCTGGCATTCCACCGAGAGCAACACCTCTATCTCTAGGAATTCCTCTCATGCAGCTTACACTGGTGTAGTGCCTTTGCTTTGCTTTGAGTGTGTTACATAACTTAACCTTTCCCCCCACCTGGTTGACCCCATTCAAAAGATTCTGGTCACCATGCCCCTGCAGGGCTGTTTAAAGTTTTTCACTGAACAGTGACACTTAGTGGCTAGAAATACTCCTTACAGTGCTCTTCTGTAGGAATCTCCATTAACACGTCCCATGGTAATAAAGTAAATGATACCAAAATTTTGTCTTCTTGGCAAAGTGATATATAGTATTTGAACTGTTGTTGATTTTGCAGCAGCTGTCATTCCATACCAATCCATTTAGTTGAAAAGCAAACAGGTGGCTCACACATATTGTTTGTACTACATAAATTTTTAAGTTTTCTTTAGCCCTACTGAAATAAATGGGGCATTTTTGCTGTTGATTTGAATTTACTGGAAGAATATATAACAATGCAGTGAATATATTATTACGAACATTGTTCAAAATGCTTGCTTTCTTCTAGGCAGATATCTATTGACTTGAAATATGAACAAGTGTTTTAACCTAGACAAGTAATTTACACTTGCACCCATGAGAATGAAAAGAAAAAAAAAAAAAAACCCTCACACACACAAAACCAAAAATAGACAAAAGATTACTGTGTCCTTAATTAACTCCTTTGTTTTGGTACTAGGGCACATAAGAAGTTATATTATAGTGAGGTTTTAAAAACATTTACTACAAGATCAAGTGTTTATTCCCTTAAGGTCTAGGTTAAGTTTTCTCTCAATTTTATTGTATATATGGATATTTTTACCTTTAAGGAACGTTTGGGGTCAATAATTAAGAGTTTTATTTTCCTGCAAAATGAAAGCACGCTATCTTGCCTGAGGTTAATGTTTTTTAAGTCTCTTGAGATGCTGTGATTGGAAAATAATTTAGAATATTATCTTCTGCCAGCTTCATATACAACAGAGAGATGAGTGGAAAAGATCTGATTAGTGGGTGTGACAAAATATGGCACAACATGTATGGGAAAAATGTAAACCATGTTGTTTTACTTACATATTGTTTTTTTAAGTACCAAAACAAATACAAAAACAAATACAGAACTGATTTAGGGAGTGGGAGTGGTGAGGTGATACATTAGTCTTTTACACGTGTAGTGAAAAGTCTTTTTGAAGTAAATCAATTACATAAAAAGCTCACTTTACAAAACAGATAAATTTGAATGTGATTATAAGGTTTATAGAAGCATTTACCAAAGTCTCAAAATAAGCCATGTATCATCTAAAACAATTTTTAATTTAGACACTTTCTCAGTTGAGTAAATTGAGTAAATAACCGAATTCTCCACTCTCCGATTATTTTAAACTCTTCCCACCCCCATTTGTACCTTCTTTCCCTGCCCCCATTTGTACCTTCTCTCCCTGCCCAGCAGGAGATGGTGCCCCTCTTGGGCTCTCAGGGTATCATGGATGTACTCTTAACTCTTAACATACTGCATTGGAATTGCCTGTAGGTTGTCTGTTTGTCACAGAAGGCTAAGTTCTTGGGGTTTGATATTGTGTCTTATTCACTATCTCTAGCACCTACAACAGTGCCAGACACTTAATAAGTACTCATTAAATATTTAACTTTTGTAGGTGCCAGAATGTTGGAATATAGCTAAAGGAATATATAAAAAGTGAAATTCTTACCTAGTCTGTAAGAGGCAAGGTGACCCCTTATTTGTGGTGCTCTCTTTGGTGATTGTCCAGGCGGGATGATGAGCTTCTAGGCTATTGACAGTTATTTTTGCTATTGACAGTTTCAAAGTATGGGATTGGGGATCAGCCATCCTACATAAAAAAGTCATTTTATTCCAGAGTTCAGTTTCAGATGGTGTACAGCAGACTCTTTAAATAATTCTCTATACAGACCTCTCAAGGAGGCTGTCTTCACTCGTGGGGATGTATAAATTAAAGTACTATGATGAGAAAGATGTTGTATTTGCTGAATGGAAGCTTAGTTCCACTATTAACTCTGCATTTAACCTTGACCTTATATTTAATCTCTTTAATTTTCAATTTCTTTTACAAAATGGAGGAGTTGGATTGGATGACCTCTGAGGTTCCTTCTGACTAAGGTTCCTTCTACTAAGCTTGAATAGCTCATCAGGTTACAAAACAAAGATTCTGAGTTTGATTTTAATTACCTAGAAAGTCAAGACAAGGCTGTCCACAGATGAAGCACAGGTCAATAGGAATTGCCTACTCACTCATTCATTCTTTGATTTAATACAGATCTGCAACATGTGTATTTTATTGACCAATCAATTAATTTCCTTCTTTAATTTATTTATTCATTTTATTTATTTTTGATAATAATCTTTTAAAAAATCATTATTGTTGAAAGTATTATATATGCC
The DNA here is from genome assembly GCF_027574615.1 of Eptesicus fuscus. Taxonomy (NCBI): domain Eukaryota; kingdom Metazoa; phylum Chordata; class Mammalia; order Chiroptera; family Vespertilionidae; genus Eptesicus; species Eptesicus fuscus. The sequence goes on from NC_072483.1 coordinate 40,299,397, forward strand.
CCCCCAACCTCTTCTAGCCCTCCCCCATCTCCTGCCCCAGGCCTTCACCATCCTATTGCCTGTGTCCATGGGTATGCATATATGTATACAAGTTCTTTGGTTGAACTCTTCCCACCCACCCACCCTCCCCCACCTTTTAGTTTTTAAAGTAAAAATGTTTTTTTAAAAATATTTTTTTATTGTTTAAAGTATTACATATATTACTACACATATCTCCTTTTTTTCCCCATTGACCTTCCCCCAGCCTCCCCTACCCCCTGTCGCATGCCCTCATCCCACCCACCGCAGTGTCTTGTGTCCATTGGTGTGCTTATATGCATGCATATAAGTTCTTTGGTTGATCTCTTCCCACCCACCCATGCTCCCCCACCTTTTAGTTTTTAAAGTAAAAATGTTTTTTTTTAAACTTTTAATTTTGATATAATCATAGATTTATATACAGTTGTAAAAAATTAGAGAGATCCCATGGACCCTTTACCCAATGAAAACATTTTGCAAAATTATATTATACTAAAAGCCCAGTGCATGGATTTGTGCAGTGGTGGGGTCCCTTGGCGTGGCCTGCAGGGATCCGGCTGAAATCGGCATCCAACATCCCCTGAGGGATGCAGTAGTGAGCAAAGCGGCAGGTGGCCAGGGAGGAGCTGCTCCCCCTCATCCTGGCCCATCTCATCCCACTCAGTTGAGCGGCCCTCCTGCTGTGGGAGCACACTGACCACCAGGGGGCAGCTCCTGCATTGAGTGTCTTTCCCCTGGTGGTCAGTGCACATCATAGTGACTGGTCTACCAGTCGCTTAGGCTTTTATATATATAGACTAGAGGCTCAGTGCACGAAATTTGTGCCCTGGTGTGTGGGGGGGTGTTCCTCAGCCTGGCCTGTGCCCTCTCACAGTCTGGGAACCCCGGTCCTTACTGCTCAGTTCACTGCTCCTTAGCACTTCCTCGGAGGTAGGAGAGGCTCCCGCCACCGCTGCTGCGCTCCTCAGCTGTGAGCCCGGCTTCTGCCTGAGTGGTGCTCCCCCTGTGAGAGTGCACTGACTACCAGGGGCAGCTCCTGCATTGAGTGTCTGCCCCCTCATAGTCAGTGCGCATCATAGTGACCAGTTGTTCTGGTTGTTCCGCCGTAATGGTCACTTAGGCTTTTATTATATAAGATTACCTCAGTCTGGATATTTACATTGATATAGCCATGATACAGTACATTTCTATTATTACAAGTCTTCCTCATATTGTCCTTTTATACCCACATGTAGTTCCCTTCTGCTTCTACTCCTAAGCCGTGATAACCTTAATATGTTTTCTATTTCTATAATTTTATCATTTCAAGAATCTTACCTTATAATAGACAAATATGCAAATTGACCGCACCTTTGCTACGCCCAAGCCACGCCCACCAACCAAGCCACACCCATCAACCACGCCCACCAGGAAACCGTTGCAGGGAAGCTGGGGTGCGGCGGAGCCCAAGGCCCGGAAAGCCGCCTGGGGCTTTCTGGGCCTTGGGCGCCAGTGGGGTGCCTGCTCCGATCACAGGAGCGAGCCGACCTGGGGGGTCAGCTCACTCCTGCGATTGGGTCGCAGGGACGCTGGGGTGCGGCGGAGCCCAAGGCCTAGAAAGCCGCCCAGGGCTTTCCCGGCCTTGGGCGCCAGCGGGGTGCCTGCTCCGATCGCAGGAGCGAGCTGACCTAGGGGTCGGCTCGCTCCTGAGATCGGGCAGCAGGGACGCTGGGTGCAGCCGAGCCCAAGGCCACCGCCCAGGGCCAAGCCGGGACCCTGAAAGAAGGTAGAAGGCGGTGGCCACAGCCAAGGCCTGGGTCCCCGGTGCCGGCAGAAAACTGGTGCAGGCAGCCAGATGAATGAAAGTCTATTGCACGAATCTTCGTGCAAACGGGCTACTAGTGTTATATAAATGGAATCATACAGTATGTAACATTTTGGAATTGACTTTTTCACATAACTCTTTGGATATTTATCCAGGTTATTGCATGTATCAATAACGCATTCCTTTTTATTGCTGAACTAGAGGCCCAGTGCATGATTGAATCATGCATGTGTAGGGTCCCCTACACGCTTTTGCTTTTGATCGCGGGGAGCTGGGTGCCTGTCCGCTGGTGCACCAGGCCTTTCAGACGCCTCCGGCATGGTGGAGGCTTCTGAAAGGCCTGGTGCCGGAGCAGACAGGCACCCAGCTCCCCCACTTTTGATGGTCCGTGGCCACTGAGGGGGGCTACCCTGCTGTTGAGAGGCGCAGGGGGTGGGACTCCTCTCAACGGCCGCTGAGTGGGGCTGCCGCGGACACCTGGCTACCCTGTCGTTGAAAGGCGCAGCTGGGTGTCCGCGGCAGGCCCCCTCAGCGGCCCCGGATCTGGCCATTGAGAGGCGCAGGGGGCGGGAGTCCCGCCCCCTGCGCCTCTCAACAGCAGGGTAGCCCCCCTCAGTGGCAGCGGATCTGTGCCTCTCAATGGCCGGATAGGCCACCCCGAGTCCCGCCCCCCAGCCTCCTGCCACCCAATTGTGGGCGTAGCGGAGTGGTGGTAATTTACATGTTACTCTATTATTAGATAGGATAGTATTCTATAGTATGGATGTACCAGTTTAACCATTCACCCATGGAAGGACATCTGGATTGTTCCTAGATTTTGGGCTATTATAAATTAAGTTGCTATAAACATTTGTGTTCAGGTTTTCATGTGACCCTATATTTGAGATAAATGCTCAGGAGTGCAATTGATGAGTCATATGGTAGTTACATATTTCGTTTTGTTTTTTTAAGAAACTGACAGATTGGCCCCGACTGGTTTGGCTCAGTGGATAGAGCATCGGCCTGTGGACTGAAAGGTCCCAGGTTCAATTCCGGTTAAGGACATGTACCTTGGTTGCGGGCACATCCCCAGTGGGAGGTGTGCAGGAGGCAGCTGATCGATGTTTCTCTCTCATCGATGTTTCTAACTCTCTATCCCTCTCTCTTCCTCTCTGTAAAAAAATCAATAAAATATATTAAAAAAAGAAAGAAACTGACAGATTGTTTCCCAGAATGCCTGTATACTTTTGCATTCCTACAAGCATATATGAGTGATCCAGTTTCGCTGTATCTTCACTAGCATATGGTATTGTCATTTTTTATTTTAGCCATTCTGATAGGTGTGCTTTTAATTTATATTTTACTAATAACTCATGATGTTGAACATAATTTCATGTGCTGATTTGACATCTGTGGAACCTCTATGGTGAAATGTTTCTTCATTATCTTTTACCTATTTTCTAACAGATTTTTAAAAAAACTGTTGATTTTTGAGAGTTCTTTATATATTCTAGACACTAGACCTTTGTTGAATATGTGGTTTGCAAATATTTTCTCCCAGGCTATAGCTTGTGTTTTCATCCTTTTAACAAGGTCTTTCACAGAGCAAAACTTTAAAATTTTGATGAAATTTAGTTTATCAATTTATCCTTTTTAAATAAATCTTTATTGTTCAGATTATTACAGTTGTTCCTCTTTTTCCCCCCATATCTCTCCTCCACCCGGTTCCCACCCCACCCCATGCCCTTACTCACCCCCCCCCACTGTCCTCATCGATAGGTGTAAGATTTTTGTCCAATCTTTTCCTGCACCCCCCACACCCACTTCCCACCGAGAATTGTCAGTCCACTCCCTTTCTATGTCCCTGATTCTATTATATTCACCAGTTTATTCTGTTCATCAGATTTTTTATTCACTTGATTTTTAGATTCACTTATTGATAGATATGTATTTATTGTCACTTGGTTGTTCATAATTTTTATCTTTACCTTTTTCTTACGCTTTTTAAAGAATACCCCTTTAGCATTTCATATAATGCTGGTTTGGTGGTGATGAACTCCTATAGCTTTTTCTTGTCTGTGAAGCTCTTTATCTGACCTTCAATTCTAAATGATAGCTTTGCTGGGTAGAGTAATCTTGGTTGTAGGCTCTTGCTATTCATTATTTCTTGCCACTGCCTCTGGCCTGCATAGTTTCTGTTAAAAAATCAGGTGACAGTCGTATGGGCACTCCCTTGTAGGTAACTAACTGGCTTTCTCTTGCTGCTTTTAAGATTCTCTCTTTGTCTTTTGCCCTTGGCATTTTAATTATGATGTGTCTTGGTGTGGTCCTCTTTGGATTCCTTTAGTTTGGGGTTCTGTGCACTTCCTGGACTTGTAAGTCTTATTTCTTTCACCAGGTGGGGGAAGTTTTCTGTCAATATTTCTTCAAATAGGTTTTCAATATCTTGCTCTCTCTCTTCTTCTGGCACCCCTATAATTTGGATGTTGGTATGCTTGAAGTTGTCCCAGAGGCTCCTTACACTATCTTCATATTTTTGGATTCATTTTTCTTTTTGCTCTTTTGGTTGGGTGTCTTTTGCTTCCTTATATTTCAAATCTTTGACTTGATTCTTGGGATCCTCTAGTCTACTATTGAATCTCTGTATATTATTCTTTATTTCAGTCAGTGTATGCTTAATTTCTGACTGGTCCTTTTTCTTTTTCTTTTCTTTTTTTTTTTTTTTTTTGCATTCTCACTAAGATTCTTGAAGATTTCCCTAAGTTCCTCAGAGGTTTCTAGAAGATTATTGAGTAACCTTATAACTGTGGTTTTGAACTTTATATCCAGTATTTTGCTTTCTTCCATTTGTTTCATTTGTGACATGTTTATTTATTTCCACATTTTGGCTGCTTCCCTGTGTTTGTTTCTATGTATTGGGTAGCTGCTAAGTCTCCTTGAGTTGATAGAGTGACCTTATGTGGTAGGTGTCCTATAGAGCCTAGTGGCTCAGCCTCCTCAATCACCTGAGGTAGACACTCTTGGTGCACCCCTTTGTGGTCTTTTTGCACAGTTTTGTTGTAGTTAAGCCTTGATTGCTATTGGTATCACTGGGAGGAATTGACCTCCAGGCCAATTGGCTGTGAGGACCAGCTTTGTCTACACTGGAAGAGCTGCTGTGCAGGTGACACCCTTATGGGGTAGGACTTGCTTCAGAGGGGCTTTGGTGCTCACTGAGTCTACCCATGGATTGTGTCATTTATGGATGTGAAGAGTTGTAATTCGGTATGGTCTCACACTGACCACTGGATACACTGGCTCTTGGATCTCCAAAGAGGTGCAAAGTCAGCCACTGCTTGGGGCCACCCAGCAGGAGCTATAGAGACATCTGCAGATTCCTCCTCTTTGTATTAGATTTGGAAGTGCCCAGACGAGGCCCAGCTGTGAAGCAAGGCAGGCTGGTACTGGTGGGATTTGGGCCTTCTTTTGATAGCTTTGGGGATCCCTGCCCCAGCTGCTGCCTGTTTGACAGGTTTTAGGCTGAGAAAGGACAGGCCATTCATATGCAAAAGCCGATGTGCACAGCTTGGGTGGGGTTCTAAATTTAGTGGGGCGGGGTCTCGGGCAATCACCAGGGTGGAGCAAACAGCAATAGCTGCCAGTTAGCCCTGCACTGGAGAGGTTCCAGCGCAGGAACAATGACCGCTGCGAGCACCTCCATCTGAAAGAAAGCTGCCCTTGCGTTCCTGCCCTGATGCCAGACAGTCCAGTTTCTCCCCATATATGTCTCGGTCCCCCAGAGTCTTGCCCAGAACTAGAGTTCAGAGCAAGCAGGAGCTTGTATCTCCCTCCCCATTAAAAAAGCAGCACACCCGGGTGCCAGCCTGTTCCACACCTCTGCACCTCCTACCAGTTTCAATGTGCTTTCTTCTTTACCTCTCTGATTGTAGTACTTCCACCTCCAGCTTTGCCCCGGTCCTGGATGATAGTTGTTCTGTCTTTTAGTTGTAATTTTGATGTGGTTGTGGGAGGCAGCAAGTACAGGTGTTTACCTATGCCGCCATCTTGGTTCTCTCCAGTTTATCCTTTTATAGATTGTGCTTTTGGTATTGTCTTAAAAGTCTGCATAGTCCTAAATCCTGAAGATTTTATCCATATTAAAAATTTTTTTTCCTGTTTTATATTTTATATTTAAGTCTGTGATCCAACTTGAGTTACTTTTTGTATAAAGTGTGAAACTTGGTTGAAGTTCAAATTATTGCCTATGAATGTTCAATTGCTCTGGCACTATTTGTTGATAAATCTAATTTTTCTCCATTGAATTGCTTTTGTACCTCTTTTAAAAATCAGTTAGTCATATGTATATGGATCTATTTCTGTGTTCTTTGTTCTATTTCATTGATCTATGTGTCTTTCCCTCTACTAATACCACACGGTTTTGATTACTAAAACTATATAATAAATCTTAAAATTAAGCAGATTGATTCTTCACACTTCATTTTTCTTTTTTAAAATTGTTTTAGCTATTCTAGTTTTTTGAATTTGATGGAATTTTGATAGGAATTGTATTAAAATTCTATGCCAATAGGAAGAGATTTTACATGTTAATATATTGTGTCTACTTGCCAGTGGTCTTGTTCCAGAATCTAGAAGGGTTCAGGAATCTGGAGAAGCATTGTGTGTAAATTAAATAAGAGTCTAGAGATGAAACATAATTTTGGAAGGCTTTTGGGGGGCCAGAGGAGCTTGGCTAAAGAAACCAAGTTCTCCCTTGTCTCAGGGCCCCTTTGCTTTTTGTTAACACAAATTGTCCTAAGGCAAGGTAGATATACACATCAAAGGCCAGGGTTTAGTACACAAATCCATTGTCAGATTGGTGAATTGCCTACAGCTGTTCAGGTGTTTGGCCAGTAGGAGACAATAACATGTAGATTAAGATGATCTCAGTTGTCTGGCAGCAAGCATTCAATTTATGCATCCTTTTTAGGTTTGGGGAAATGCCCTCAGCCAATTCCAGATGATTCAGCCCTGCTGACATGCTAGAATTGGCTTCTGGCAACTACCAATCCATGAACATGGTATATCTCTTCATTTATTTATAATCCCTTTGATTTATTTAATCAGTTTTGTGTAGTTTTCAGCTTGAAAATCATGGACATGTTTTGTTAGAATTATATTTAGGTATTTTATTTTCAGCATTTATAAATGGTATTGTATGTTAAATTTCACTGATTATGTATTCATTGCTATTGTATAGAAATACAATTGATTTTTGCATGTTAATATTGTATAATAGGACCCTGCTAAAATGATTAGTTCTAGGAGATTCGTTTTGTGTATGTGCCCATGTGTGTGTGTGTGTGTGTGTGTGTGTGTGTGTGTGTGTAGAATCTTTGAGATTTTCTATGTAGATAATCATGCCATTTGCAAATAGGGGCAATTATATTTATTCTTTTATAACATATTTTGTTTCCCTTTTTGTTTTATTGCCATGGCTAGCACTTTTAGCACTTTGCTGAATCAAAAGTGGTCAAAGTGGACATTTTTGCCTTGTCTCTAATCTTAGGGGGAAAGTCGCCATAAGTATGATCCTAGCTGGTTATAGTTTTTTTGTAGATGCTTTTTGCCAAATTGAGGTGGTTCCCCCTAGTCCTATTATATTATAAAAATTTCAGTTTTATTTAAACCTTCCATTTTGATTGACTTTCTCTGACACCACTCTGGCATGAGGGGGGCGATGCTACCATATTAATATCATGTGGTGTAGAAGTCTAGCTTGTTGTCACTTAAAGGGGAGGAGCGTCTTGTTGTTCATTGGGTGGGAGTGGAGATTCTCGCTTCCCACATGCGCTTTCCTCTGACACTGTGGTCAAGGTGGCCTCATTACCACTGGGTGATTGCTAAAGTCCTATTCTGCATGAGGCCTCCTTTGATACTCCCCCAGTGGAGTGGGGATGGTGCCTGCTAGTTTGGGGAGGAAGTTCTGGTTCTCCATATGGTTTCCAGTGACATGGCAAGGGAGGGGGAGATCATGTTATTTGCCAGAAAGAATGAAAGTCCCAGATTCGTATTTGGACTTATTTGACACCACTCTGGTGATGGTGTTGAAGTACCTCATTATTGTCTTTTGAGGGTGGAAATCTAGGCTCCCCACTTAGCCTTTGCTAGTATGGGCTGGAGTAGAGCCACAGTTTTTCCTGTGGTATTTGACTGGAGTAGAGCAATTATTGTCTAAAAGCTTTCTGCTTTACTAGACTGACCTTTTCTTGCTCCTTTGGTTAGAGAGAGCAAACTTTGGTTGGGGCTATTTTGTCTATGTCTGTTGGTGTTTCTAGGCTCCTGGTTTCTTCAGCGGCAAGTCTGCCATGTGAGAGACAAAAACAAAACCCAAGGAGCTAACCACCAAGTTGTTTCTTGGGTTTTAATGTTCTTAGCTGATCTGCCTTCTTCTCACTATCTTTCTGTCTTCTTATATTTGTTTTATATATGATGCTCAGAATTTTTTGTTTTATCCAGTGGGAGGAATATGGAAAAGCACCTCTACTCCATTTTCCTGGAAAAATATGTCTTAAAATAGAGATCTTTTATTTGCTGCTAAGGTTAGGAGTTGTGAACAAAATGGGGTAGTTGTGGGGAAAAGAAGAGAGTTTCATTTTGATTTATTTATAGTGTTTTTGAGTGTTTGAGGACAGGAAAGGAAAACAGATTTTGCACTTCTAAAAAAAATCCGAGTCCTAAAATTTTTTTTTGAGTTCTGTTTGAATATTGGTTTGTTCATTCATTCATTCATTCATTTATTTATTCATCATTCAACAAACATCTATAAATAACACTGTAAGCCACTGGTGGAGTGGTTGGTGCTAAGGACACAAAGATAAATAATTTTTGCCTATTAAGATCTCAAAATCTAGGGTATTAGAGCCTGACACCCAAATAAGCAAATAATCAGAACATCAAATAATCAGAACAACTGAGTCCTAAAGGATGAGTAGCAGTTTTTTAGGTAATCTGCAAGAAGATGATCTAAGCAGAAAAAATAGCTTATTTGAAGGTACAGAATTATAACATTTCAAGGGTTTAGGACAGTGGTCTGCAAACTCATTAGTCAACAGAGCCAAATATCAACAGTACAACGACTGAAATTTCTTTTGAGAGCCAAATTTTTTAAACTTAAACTTCTTCTAATGCCATTTCTTCAAAATAGACTCGCCCAGGCCGTGGTATTTTGTGGAAGAGCCACACTCAAGGGGCCAAAGAGCCGCATGTGGCTCGCGAGCCACAGTTTGCCGACCAAGGTTTTAGGAGAATGGCAAGCAGTGATGTGAATAGTAAGGGGTTCATGTCAGTGAATGGTGAGCAATGGGTTGGGCCGAATTGAGGAAGGCTTTAATGTGTTGTGTCATACTAAGGAAGTTTTACACTTTCTGAAGGCAATGGGGATTAATATTTAAGCTATTTGAGTGAGCACTTAAAAGTAATGATTTTTGTCATGTTTATATTTATGTCCATATGTATCCTTTAATATTCTTTCACATGTGTAGATGTAAGATTTGCTATCCTGCCTTCATCTCTACTTTCCCTTCTTTCTTCCCCTCTATGATCATCTGTGGCTAAAAAATTGGGGAAAGAAATGTTCACTTAATCATCTAGAATTACTAGATAGAAATGTGTAAATGTAACAGATGAACAAGTGAAGCTCAGGATGAAGCTATTGTTTCAAATCTGTTCTCACAGACAGTTGCATTTTCACTAGCTGTGAGTGTGAGTTTATGTGTTTAAATATAGTAGCACTCAGTTAATCCCAATAGTCACTTCACAATCTCTTCACTACCTCCACAGTTATTTCAGCCTACTTATCAAAAATGATTTCTCATAGAATTTAGTAGAATTATACACTGATAAGGTATATTAATTTTAAGAAATGGAAAAATCCATATTTTCTCCAAGAAATGGGAATGTATGATTCTAGCTCATTATACTAAAGTAGATAAAATACTCTTTACCATGCAGAGTGTTACATTTTTCATTTTCTTCTTAGTCATATACACTTATGGTCATTATCCTTTCTGTTTTCAGGCATATCCTATTAGTATCTACAAATTTCCCCCTCTTCTGTAATAACATATATTTAAACCTTATGGTATCCCAATGTATTGGTATATTTAAAAAAATTCCATATACAATAACACTTTATTTTTATGCTGTCTAAATCTTTTATTTAAAGACATCTGGCATGTTTGGCTCAGCGGACAAAATATGACAGTGCTGAAAAGTAGTATTAGCAATTCTTATGACTTCTTACATATTTTAAGATGTTTATGGCAGAAATTACATACTGTGGTAGATAGAGTAAGCAGACTAAGAAAATTTTATGATACACAATTGTTTACTTGTCTATAACCTTAGGAAAACCATCAGCCTTTTCTATGATTCTTATTTTTTAATTATAGTTTTATAGTTATAAAAGAGGCAGAAATTTCCCCAAATATCTGCATAATAGAGATACTGAGATTTTAAACATAGTTTTTTTTTTTTTAATTTAATGTACCTGTAGTGGCTCACTGGAATTCATTTTCTTGCAATGATTAAAAACATGCCCTTTATATGGTATGTGGTAACTTTTTGATTTGAACTTTATGGATTGTAAATGAAAATATAATATTGGGCTGTAGTTGCACTTGTAATATAAATATAAATTATTTTATTTGTTTATTTAATTGTGGAAAAACTGGTATGCAAGATTATATAGATTACAGGTGTACAACATTATAATTTGATATTTGTATACACTACATAGTGTTCACCACTCTAAGTCTAATTGCCATACATCACCACACAATTGATCCTCTTCACCCATTTTTCCTTCCTCCCAACCCCCTTCCTCTGGTAACCACCAATCTGTTGTCAGTATCTATAAGTTTGTTTTTGTTTTGTTTGCTTTTTAAATTTTTTTTAAGATTCCACATATCAGTTAAATTATATGGTATTTATCTCTCTGACTTATTTCACTCAGCATAATAATCTTTGGGTCCATCCATGTTGTCACAAATGGCAAGATTTCCTTCTTCTTTTTTTATGGCTGAGTATCAGGAAAATGCAGAATACCTATTATCAAAAAGACAAGAAATAGTAAGTGTTTGAGATGATATAGAGAAAAGGGAATTCTCAGACACTGTTGGTGGGAATATAAACTGTTGCAGTCACTATGGAAAACAATATGGAGGTTCCTCAAAAATTTAGGAATAGAACTACCACATGACCAAGCTATTCCACTTCTAGAATATGAAAACACTAATTTGAAAAGATATATGTATCCTATGTTCATTATAGCATTATTTACAATAGCCAAGATATGGAAACAACATAAATGTCCATTGAGGATGAATGGATAAAGATGATGTGATATATATATATATATATATATATATATATATATATATCTCCTATCTAATAAAAGGGTAATATGCAAATTGACCATCACTCCAACACACAAGATGGCTGCCCCCACATGGTCAAAGATGGCCACCACCATGTGGACACAAGATGGCTGCCACAAGATGGTCAGCAGGAGAGGGCAGTTGTGGGGCGATGAGGCCAGCAGGGAAGGGAAGTTGGGAGGGGCCAGGTCTGCAAGGGAGGGCAGTTGGGGGGGGGACCAGGCCAGCAGGGGAGGGCAGTTGGGGGGACCCAGGCCTTCAGGGAAGGGCAGTTTGGGGTGACCAGGCCTGCAGGGGAGGGCAGTTGGGGGGTGACCAGGCCAGCAGGGGAGGGCAGTTGGGGGGACCCAGGCCTTCAGGGAAGGGCAGTTAGGGGTGACCAGGCCTTCAGGGGAGGGCAGTTACTGGCAATCAGGTTGGCAAGGGAGCAGTTAAGGGTCGATCAGGCTGGCAGAGGAGTGGTTAGGGGTGATAAGGCTGGCAGGCAGAAGCGGTTAGGGGCAATCAGGAAGGCAGGTAGGTGAGCAGTTGGGAGCCAGCAGTTCTGGATTGTGAGAGGGATGTCTGACTGCCCGTTTAGGCCTGATCCCACTGGGATAGGGCCTAAATGGGCAGTCGGACATCTCTGAAGGGATCCCAGATTGGAGAGGGTGTAGGCTGGGCTGAGGGACACCCCCCCCTCGTGCACAAGTTTCGTGCACTGGGCCTCTATTATGGAATAATTAACTTCATTATAATTTTTCACAATAATCTGGAAAATTGGTTAAGAAAAGAAACTTAATTTACTATGATATGTCTATATTTATATACACTTATGTACCTTTTTTTGAAGCCAATGATCAAGATTCAGCCAAACTAGGGAACCAGATAAGTCATAATCATTGGAAGTTCTGCGTGTGGTGACTGATGTTGTGATTTTTGTGCATTTCTTTTTCAGACTGAAGTTATTTAAAAATTGTGCATACTTGGTAGAGGTGCACAATGAGAAGAATAATGCTGGATTTTGATCTGATTCACAATACACATGCCAGCTCTATTTTGCTTTCCTGAAAAAGTTGAACTATCTTTACTCCTCTAAATCTGTTGCCTTTCTAAGCATGACACCAAAGGCAAATATTCTGAAGAAACAAAGTGATACTCAAAAATTTTTAAGTTCTGTCTGCCAAAATCCACTATAAACAAGATTGAAAGGCAACTGACAACTGGGAACAATGGGGGCAACACATATAGTGAACAAAGAGTGAAAATCCTTCTTATCAAGGGCTCTTAAAACCTGAAAGAGCACACGGTACATGCCAGGTCATCATTTCATGTGGAGAGCGAGGTGCTGTTAGCATCTTTATTTTATAGATGAAAAAGTAAGGCTTGGAGAGGTCTTACTGTTGGTGATGGAATAAGGCTTCAAACCCAGGAGATCTAACGCCAGAGCTTATTAGCTTTAACCTTAATACTACACTGCCCTTCATTCTGAGATGGCCAAAGACATAAACAGGCAATTTATGAAGAAAGACATCCAATAGCCAGTAAACATATACATTTTTTTCCTTTTCTAGAAATCAAATAAATGCAAATGAAAATAGAACACATTATTGGCTATCAAATGGATAGATTTAAAAAAGTGGTTATGTTCCTTGTTAGCAAGATATAGAAAAATCAGGCAATTGATAAATACTTTCATTGGGAAAACCTTAAACATTTCTTAAAATTCTATATCGTTTTAACATTGCAATTCAACTTTTAGTTCTTTATCCTGAGGAAGTAATTGTGTATATATGAGATTTAGTTACAAGGATATGAACTCAGTATTTGTTTACAATAACTAAAAACTGGAGTCAGCCAGAGTAGGGAATTGGTTAAGAAAAGTAGTGTGTATCTATAAAATGGAGTACCAGCAGTTGTTTAAAAATACATTTTAAAGAACTTTTTAATGACATTTTAATATATATACTGTGTATTATGTGAATAAGTCAGATCATCGAATCATTAGGATTCCACTTAGAAATGTACATTTTTGCATTGATAAAAGACTGGAAAATTTATACCAAAATATTTAACAGTGCTTATCTTTATTTAGTGAGACTATAAGTAGGTATTTTGAATTCTCTAAATTTTCTACAATTTTAATCTTTTCATGAGGAGAAAAATGTTACTATGAAATTTCTTTAAAATTCTTATTGCATGTAAGATTTTTAAAAAAAGCATAGTCACAGGTTTGCAAAAAGGAAATTTTGATCTCTCCATCATTCTTTAATTTCTCATGAACAATATATGTTGAGCATTATTTTGGTTTTTAAATGGATAATTATCAGTAATGTTATTCCTAAATAAAGTTGAATGACATTATTTTATTCATAATTTCCATGTGAATTTTTCTTTGTCTTATTTTTATCCTTTTTCTTTTCTTTAACTTTTCCACATTCATATTTGCCTTTTAAAAATATTTTTATTGATTTCAGAGAGGAAGGGAAAGGGAGAAAGAAATAGAAACATCAATGATGAGAGAGAATCATGGATTGGCTGCCTCCTGCATGTCCCACACTGGGGATCAAGCGCGCAACCCAGGCATGTGCCATAACTGGGAATCTAACCATGACTTCCTGGTTCATAGGTGGACTCTCAACCACTGAGTAACGTTGGCTGGGGCATATTTGCCTTTTTATTCCTTATTTTTTTCTGAGGTATTTTTTACTTTAAGCTATTGCTTTTCTTAACAGACTGATGGAAGCCAGAGGAGAGAGAGTTGAGGGATGGGTGCAAAAGATGAAAGGATTAGAAAGTACAAATTGGTAGTCACAAAACAGTCACAGGGAGGTAAAGTACAGCATAGGGAATATACTAAATAATATTGTAATAACTATGTACAGTGCCTGGTGGGTACTGGGAATATTGGGGGAAACATTTTATAAAGTATATGATTGTCTAACCACTATGCTGCACACCTAAAACAAATACAAAATGATATTAAATGTAAACTGTAATTGAAAAATAAAATTTAAAAATATTGCCTCTCTTGTTTTTCCATTCACTCTCAGTAACACAATCATTTCAGTGTTCATCCTTCTCATCCTTCTTTTCCCCACAAAAATTTTTTTGCAAAATTGGTATGGAATGTCATGAGAAATGGAAAAATGCCTACTTGCTTATTCTACCTTATATTATTTAGCAGATTAAGACTACATAACCTAGTATTATATAATTGGTGGTTTAATTTCAGCATTGGTTTATAACCTTCCATATATATATGTGTGTGTGTGTGTGTGTGTGTGTGTGTGTGTGTGTGTGTGATTTTCCATTAATGTGGGACTTATTAGTTAGATTTTGTTCCTGAATGGCTTCACTTTTTTCCCCTCCTCAGCAAATGTTTTCTCTTTTCTCTGTTTTCAGTGAGCCAATGTGTATTTGGAGACATGGCACAGTACCAGGTGTTTCAAACAGAAAGAAAATAAAAAATGATCTCTAGCACTCATTCACCGTTTTCTCCTGATCAAAGTCTCAGCAGGTATCTAGTATATGCCGAGTTTTTCATCTTGTTCATATGTATGAGGCAAAGTAAAGTAGGTAGGGATTAGAGACCTTGAATGAATATCTTTAAATCCAAAGATATATTTCTAGGTTGGAAGGACAGATTTGGTGGTTTGATTTGCTGCAGTTCTATCATTTGAACACTGAGTGGCACTAAAGCCTAGGTCACAGATAAATTATTGCTGAATCAATTTCTAAGATTTAGGGGTCTATTGATGGGTATGGCTTTAGGAAAGGGCAAAAAGGATCAGTAAAAGGTATTTTGAGCTATCAAAGAAAAGGAAAGTTAGTTTGATAATCAGTTACTTTTGGGAACTTGACATTTAATACAACTATTGCTGTTATTAGCAAATTATTTGAAAATTAGAAACAAACTGCTGTTAAAATGACCAAAGATGATTATCCTCACTGCAACCTATTCTTGAATATTTTCCCCTTTTTCTTTGCAGGGAAGTGGGGTGGCAATAATTAGAAGAAGGTTGCAGACAGAGTGTACCCATATGTATGCTGTTAAGCTCCTTGGCACTCATAGCTGGGGGCAATACCCAGAGTAAACATTACTTCTGAACTTAAGCATCTTTAAATGCTTGTACCTATTTAGTTATACCTGTAAATGTATTAATAAATTTGACTAAATTTGGGAAATATCAGTGCCATTGCAGAATTTGATTATTTTGGAAAAGGAAGAAAATTATACTTATGTTTTATGTTGCTTCTCTAAACATTAAATTCTTCATTTTTTTTCCTGTGGATATTCTATTGGTATACACATTCCTCCCTGAGAAAAGGCATGTTACAGATTTTTTTTCTAGCACCTACTAGATTTTTAGATACACTTCTTTTCATTGCTTTAAACTTATTTTGTTTCTTAAGTTATTTTCTCTAGGGTTGCAAAACACATCCTTAACTTTACACTCTATTTAGAATCAATATTATATGACTTCACCTAAAACATAAGAATTTTGCAACTGCAACAGTCCATTTACCTGCTCCCTATTATTATTGCTATAGTAGTTATCTTTTTTGGAAATTAAAAGTAAAGAGTAATATTTACATGTATTCATATATTAATATTTCTAATGCTTTTAATTCTTCTCCTTTTAGAACTTGCCTGTGTTGTTCTACTGTCTTCTGATTACCATAATTTCTGATGAGAAGGGAGTGTCCAAGTGAGTCCTTGTTCACCAGTAAGTACTTTGTCATTTTTTTTCTGGCTGCTTTTAACACCCAACTCTTTGTATTTGGTTTTCAGAATTTTGACCATGATTTGTTTAGATTTATATTGTTTGGAATTTGAAATTGTTTGAATCATTTATATTGTTTGAATCATTGAAATTATGTATTTATATTTTTCAAATGATATGAGAGATTTTTGGCCATTATTTCTACCAAATTTTTTTCCTGTGCCATTTTTTCTCTTCTTTGATTCCTGGATTCTGATTACACATGCTAGTGTTTTTGATATATTTGTACATGTCTCCCAGGCTCTGTTCATTGTTTTAATATTTTAAAATTCTCTCCATTCATTAGATTGTACAACTTCCATTCTTTTTTTAAAAATATATATTTTATTGATTTTTTTTTTGCAGAGAGGAAGGGAGAGGGATAGAGAGTTAGAAACATCAATGAGAGAGAAACATCGGTCAGCTGCCTCTTGCACACCTCCTACTGGGGATGTGCCCGCAACCAAGGTACATGCCCTTGATTGGAATCGAACCTGGGACCTTTCAGTCCACAGGCCGACGCTCTATCCACTGAGCCAAACCAGTTAGGGCCAACTTCCATTCTTTATTTAAAATTTCACTGGCTCTTTCCTGTATTATCATCTTCCGCACCTAAGAACATATAGTTATTTTTTATTTCAGGAATTATAGAATTACAATTTCTATTTAAATGAGATTTCCTATCTTTTCATTCATTGTAAGCATATTTCCTCTTCTTTGAGTATAATTATGATTACATCAAAATACTTTCCTCTTCTTTGAGTATAATTATGATTGCACATAAAATATGTATGTGTTAAGTCTAACATCTCTGACATCTTGGAGTTGGAACATAAATTTCTCTTCCGAGAATGGGTTACTTTTTTCTTGTTCTTTATTTGTTGAATAATTTTGGATTAATTCCTGAACATTTTGAAGGTTGTGATGTGGATCATTTCTACTACAATAAAGAATGCTGTTATTTTGACTTAGCAGGCAATTTTTTTGGTTGAATCTTCAAAGTATAGTGTCTCCTCAGTGGCAGCTCAAATCTAAATTTATTTATTTTACTTCATTTCAGTATCTGTTTTAATATTAAAAAAAATTTCAGCCCTAGCCAGTTTGGCTCAGTGGAAAGAGCGTAGGCCTGTGGACTCAAGGGTCCCGGGTTCGATTCCGGTCAAGGGCATGTACCTAGGGTTGCAGGCACATCCCCAGTGAGGGGTGTGCAGGAGGCAGCTGATCGATGTTTCTCTCTCATCGATGTTTCTAACTCTCTATCCCTCTCCCTTCCTCTCTGTAAAAAAAAAAATCAATAAAATATTAAAAAAAAAAAAATTTCACCTGGCCAGTGTTGCTCAGTGTTTGAGTGTTGACCCATGAACCAGAGGTCATGGTGCAATTCCCAGTGAGGGCACAAGCCTGGGCTGTGGGCTCGATCCCCAGTGTGGGGTGTGCAGGAGGCATCCAATTAATGATTCTCTCTCATCATTGATGTTTATATCTCTCCCTCTCCCTTCCTCTCTGAAATCAATTAAAAAATTATAAAAATTTTCAAATATAGTTGACATTCAATATTATATTAGTTTCATGTGTACAGAATGGTGATTAGACATTTATAGAATTTATGAAGTAATTCCCCCATAAGTCTAATACCCACCTGATGCAATATATAATTATTACAATTTATTGACTATATTCCCTATGCTGTACTTTACATCCCAATGATTATTTTGTGACTGCCAATTTGTTCAGTTTTGTGTTTTTCAATCTTTAGTGGACTGCTTTGTGTCTGCTCTGTAGATGCAAGGTTCAGCAAGCACCCATAGATTTGGGCAGATTTTACAGACAGAATCTGGGCCTCTACTTTGGAGATTTTTCACTGTACTATATATTGGGAGTGGTGGCCCTGAACCCTGTCCTCTGGTTCTTTTTTTTTTATTTTAAATTTTAATTTTTGTTCTTTTAAAACATTTGTATTTTAATTTATTTTTAAAAATATTGTTGAGAGTATTACAGATGTCCCTCCTTTTCTCCCCCTACATCCTATTCCCACCCTGCTCCAGGCCCTCACTACCCTATTGTCTGTGTCCATTGGTAATGCATATATGCATATAAGTTCTTTGGTTAATCTTTTCCTACCTGCTCCTCCCCTCTTTCCTCTAGGATTTGCCAGTCTATTCTATGTTTCCATGCCTCTGGTGCAAAATATTCATCAGTTTATTTTGTTCATTAGATTCCATGTGTATTTTGATTTTTAGATTCAGTTGTTGATAGATATGTATTTATTGCCATTTTATTGTTCATATCTTTTCTTCTTGTCCTTTTCTTCTTGTTCTTCTTCCTTTTCCTCCTCCTCCTCTTCCTCCTTCTTCTTGTCCATCTTCAAGAAGACCCTTCGACATTTTATGTAACGTTGGTTTGATGTTAGTGAACTCCTTTAGCTTTTTCTTGTCTGTGAAGCTCTTTATCTGACCTTCAATTATAAATGACTAGAGGCCTGGTGCATGAAATTCGTGCACAGGGCAGGGGTGTGTGTGTCCCTCAGCCCAGCCTGCACCCTCTCCAATCTGGGATCCCTCTCACAATTCAGGATTGCTGGCTCCTAACTGCTCGCCTGCCTGCCTGCCTGATTGCCCCTAACCTGCTTCTGCCTGCCAGCCTGATCACCCCCTAATCACTCCTCTTTCAGCCTGATTGATGTTTAACTGCTCCCCTGCCAGCCTGATTGCCCCTAACTGCCCTCCCCTGCAGGCCTGGTCCCCCCAAACTGCTCTCCCCTGCAAGCCTGGTGCCCCCCACAACTGGCCTCCCCTGCAGGCCTGGGTTTTCCCCCAAATGTCCTCCCCTGCAGGCCTGCTGTTGCCCCCAACTGCCCTTTTCTGCCAGCCTGGTCACCCCTAACCTGCCCTCCCCTGCAGGCCTGATTGCTCCCAACTCCCCTCCCCTGGCTGGCCATCTTGTGGTGGCCATCTTGTGTCCACATGCGGGCGGCCATCTTGTGTGTTGGAGTGATGGGTCAATTTGCATATTACCTCTTTATTATATAGGATAGCTTTTCTGGGTAGAGTAATCTTGGTTGTAGGTCCTTGCTTTCATCACTTTAAATATTTCTTGCCACTTCCTTTTGGCCTGCAAAGTTTCTATTGAGAAATCAGCTGACAGTCGTATGGGTGCTCCCTTGTAGGAAACTAGCTGCTTTTCTCTTGCTGCTTTTAAGATTCTCTCTTTGTTTTTAACCTTTGGCATTTTAATTATGATGTGTCATGGTGTGGGCCTTTTGGGTTCATCTTGTTTGGGACTCTCTGCACTTCTTGGATTTGTAAGTCTATTTCTTTCACCAGGTAGGGGAAGTTTTCTGTCAATGTTTCTCCAAATAGGCTTTCAATATCTTGCTCTCTCTCTTCTTCTGGTACTCCCATGATTTGAATGTTGGTATGATATGCTTGAAGTTGTTCCAGGGGCTTCTTACACTGTGTTCATATTTTTGGATTTTTTTTTTTCTTCTTGCTCTTCTGATTGGGTGTTTTTTGCTTTCTTATATTCCAAATCTCTGATTTGATTCTTGGCATCCTCTACTCTACTATTGATTCCCTGTAAATTCTTCTTCATTTCATTAGTGTATCCTTCATTTCTGACTGGTCCTTTTTCATATCTTTCAGGTTCTCACTAAGATCTTTGAAAGTCTCACTAAGTTCCTTGAAGCTCTCATTAAGATACTTGAGCATCCTTATAATCATTGTTTTGAACTCTGTATCTAGTAGTTTGATTGCCTCCATTTAGTTCTTTTTTCTGGAGATTGTTGTTCTTTCATTTGTGACAAGTTTCTTTGTCTCTGCATTTTTGCTGCTTCCCTGTGTTTATTTCTATGTATTAGGTCAAGCTGCAATGTGTCCTGAAATTGGTAGAGTGACCTTGTGTAGTAGGTTTTCTGTAGGACCTAGTGCTACCCAGTCACCTGAGCTGGGCACTCTAGGTGGACCTCTGTGTGGGTTGTCTTGTTGCAGTTGAGCGTTGATTGCTACTGGTGTCACTGGGAGGATTTGACCTTCAGGCCAATTGTCTGTGAGGACCAGCTGTGACTACAGTGGAAGAGCTGCTGTGCAAGAGACATCCCTTGCTTCAGTGGGGCTTTGGTGCTCACCGAGTCTGCCCCTTGAGTGTATTACTTGTGGATGTGTAGAGTTGTAATCTTGTGTGGCTGGTGTGGTCTGAAGCTGTCCATTGGGTGCATTGCCTCTGAGGTTTCCAGAGAGATGCAAAGTCAGCCACTGCCTGTGCCCCACCTGGCACAAGCTACAGAGTGATCTGCAAATGACTGCTGCTTGTGTTGGCTTGGAGGTGCCCAGGAGAGGCCAAACTGTGAAGCAAGGCAGGCAGCTGCCAGTGCTGGGCCTGGGGCCTTTTACTGAGAGGTATGGGGTATGCTAACACCAGCTGCTCCTTGTCTGAGAGATTTTAGAAAAGTCTGAAGCCTGAGCCAGGATGGGCCATTCATATGGAAAAGCCATTGCAAACATCTTGGGTGGGACTGCAAATTGGGTGGGGTGAGGTTTTAGGGAATCACCAGGCCAGAGAGAAAAGTGTGAGCCAGGTTGATGGAGACTTAGATACGGCACCTACCAGTCAGCTCTGAGGCAAGGGAGGTCTCAGCATAGGAATAGTGACCCCTGTGAGCATCACTGTTTGGGAGAAAGTTGCCCCTGAGTTCTTGCCCCAATGCCAGACCATCCAGTTCCTCCCTGTATGTTCCTGGATCCCCACAAGCTGCTGCCCCAGCACTGGAGCTCAGAGGGAGTGAGTCTGAGTAAGGCAAGGACCTACAACCAAGATTACTCAGACTTTGGCCCTTTAAGAGGAACTGTCTGGGTCTCCAGCAGCCTCTGTGTCATTCAGCCACAATTCCTGCTGGTTTTTATACCCCAAAGTGATGGAGGCTTCTCTTCCCAGCACTGGAGCCCTGGGCTAAGGAGTCTGGTGTGAGAATCAGACCTCTTGTTCCTCATAGGAGGCACCCACAGCCAAGATACCCCTCCCAATTAAAAATAAGCCCCACGTAGTGTTGGAACAGCCCATCCACGCCTCTACCCCTCCTGCCAGTCTCAATGTGCTTTCTTCTAGTTGTAGGGCTTCTATTCAGCCAGATTCAGGTGGTTCTGAGTGATGGCTGTTCCATATTTTAGTTGTATATTGTTGTAGTTGTAGGAGAATTTGAGTACTGCATTTACCTATGTTGCCACCGTCTCAAGAAGCTCTATCCTCTGGATCATTAGGCCAGAAAGATTTTAGGTTAAAAGCCATAGAAATGGAAAACTTTATTCTGTGCCATTCCCATTCTCCAAGTTTTGATTCTCCTCCATAATGCATCTTATTTTGTTCACTCTCCAGTGCCTTAAGATCTTTTTATTTTGGCATTTTGTGCAGAATTTATTGTTCTCTGTGTTGGGATCATCCTGGTATGAGACAATTCTGCCCTGATGGAAGCAGAAGTCTCATATAACTCTTGGCCCAGAAATCTCCAGTTCTTCATTAACTCCAGAAAAAATATTTCTATCTCCTTATCCTGGCATTTTGGATTATCTATCTTTTCAGGCACATAAATTCTTCCTTCTCTCCTTAGTTTCACATTATTCACCCATTCTGTGATTTGGCTACTATAAAAAACTTCCTTGTTGTCACCCTAACACATTTTTAGTTTTCAGTGTCTTTTTCTTATAGCTTCCAATGCTTGGGACATAATTTCTCCTTTTATCTCTTAGGCTGTTATTCAGTCTTCAAGGACCAATACACATATCATTTATTCTATAGTAGAAGTAGTTGCTACCTCTTCTGTGTTTCCATTATAATTTGTTTACAGTAACATTTATAGTTAGTTTATTGTGTATGTCCTGCCCAGCTGGATTTTGTGTTACCTTAAACAGGAACTGTCTAAATCACAGTTTTAACAGGTATTATATCAAGCATAATATGTATTTTGAATTAAAAAAAAAACTAGTGAAATTTTCTTGTATGTCTATTTGATTGTGTTCTCATTTATAGTTCTAATATTTATACTGAAGCATAACAGTATCTTGGTAAAGAAGAGAATAAAAGTTTATATGAAATAAAATCTATATAGATAACATTCATTTTTTTCTATTTTCTTATAACATTGAGGGTTTTTGTAGGTGTTTATTTTATTTTTTAAAGTGCAAAGATGCACATAACATTTCCTATCTTAACTATTTTTAAGCATATATTTCAGTGGTATTAAATACATTCACATTGTTGCACAGCTACCACCATCATCCATCCCCTAACTCTTTTCATCTTGTAAAACTGAAACTCTAAACCTATTAAATAATAACTCCCCATTCTTACCTCCCCACAGCCCATGGACTTTATACCTTTATGATTTTTGACTAAGTACCTCATTTAAGTAGAATCATTCAGTATTTGTCTTTCTGTGACTGGCTTATTTCACTTACCATAATGTTCTCAAGGTTCATCCATGTTATAGCATATTACAGAATTTCCTTCCTTATTAATCCTGAATAATATTCCATTACATGATATACCACATTTTTCTTATTTATCTGTTGATGGACACAGGTTGTTTCCACATTTTAGCTACTGTGAATAAGCTGCTAGGAACATGAGTGTACGTATGTTTCTTTGAGACCCTGCTTTGAAAATCTTTTTAGCATATACCCAGCAGTGGAATTGCTGGGTCATGTGGTAATTCTATTTGTAATTTTTTGAGGAACATCTATACTGTTTTTCACAGGGGCTGTCCATTTTATATCCCCATCAATTGTGCACAAAGTTTCCTATTTCTTCACTCTCACCATCACTTGTTTTTTGATTGTTTGTTTGATAGGCCATCCTAAATGGGCATAAGGAGATATCTCACTATAGTTTTGATTTGAATTTCCTAAGTGATTAGTGATGTTGAATATATATTTTTTTCATATTATTCACAAATATTTTATTTTTTTATTTTTTATTTTTTTTAAAAATTTAATAAATCTTTATTGTTCAGATTATTGCAATTGTTTCTCCTCTTTCCCCCCATAGCTCCCCTCCACCTGGTTCCCACCCTACCCTCTGCCCTTACGTCCCCTGCATTGTCCTCATCCATAGGTGTACGATTTTTGTCCAGTCTCTTCCCGTACCCCCCCACACCCTTTTCTCCCTGAGAATTATCAATCCTCTCCCATTCTATGCCCCTGATTCTATTATATTCACCAGTTTATTCTGTTCCTCAGATTTTTAATTCACTTGATTTTTAGATTCACTTGTTGATAGATATGGATTTGTTGTTCATAATTTTTATCTTTACTTTTTTTCTTCTTCTTCCTCTTCTTAAAGAATACCTTTTAGCAGTTCATATAATACTGGTTTGGTGGTGATGAACTCCTTTAGCTATTTCTTATCTGTGAAGCTCTTTATCTGACCTTCAATTCTGAATGATAACTTTGCTGGGTAGAGTAATCTTGGTTGTAGGTTCTTGCTATTCATCACTTTGAATATTTCTTGCCACTCCCATCTGTCCTGCATAGTTTCTGTTGAGAAATCAGCTGACAATCGTATGGGTGCTCCCTTGTAGGTAACTAACTGTTTTTCTCTTGCTGCTTATAAGATTCTCTCTTTGTCTTTTGCCCTTGGCATTTTAATTATGACGTGTCTTGGTGTGGTCCTCTTTGGATTCCTTTTGTTTGGGGTTCTGTGCACTTCCTGGACTTGTAAGTCTATTTCTTTCACCAAGTGGGGCAAGTTTTCAGTCATTATTTCTTC
Source organism: Eptesicus fuscus (assembly GCF_027574615.1). NCBI lineage: Eukaryota > Metazoa > Chordata > Mammalia > Chiroptera > Vespertilionidae > Eptesicus > Eptesicus fuscus. The sequence goes on from NC_072483.1 coordinate 40,323,114, forward strand.
AAATAGGTTTTCAGTATCTTGCTCTCTCTCTTCTTCTGGCACCACCATAATTCTGATGTTGGTACGCTTGAAGTTGTCTCAGAGGCTTCTTAGACTATCTTCAAATTTTTGGATTCTTTTTTCTTTTTGCTTTCCCGGTTGAGTGTTTTTTACTTCTTTGTATTTCAAATCTTTGACTTGATTCTTGCATTCCTCTAGTCTGCTGTTGGGTCTCTGTATAATATTTTGTATTTCAGTCAGTGTATGTTTAATTTCTAGTTGGTCCTTTATCATATCCTCAAGGGTCTCGTTAAATTTATCAGCCTTTTTCTTGGAAATTCTTGAAAAACCTTATAACCGTGGTTTTGAACTCTATATCCAGTCATTTGTTTTCCTCCATTTCTTTCATTTGTGATCTGGTTCTTTGTCTCTGCATTTTCGCTGCTTCCCTGAGTTGGTAGGGTGGCTTTGTGTGCTAGGTGTCCTATATGGCCCAATGGGTCAGCCTCCCAGTTACCTGAGGTGGACACTCTTGGTGCACCCCTTTGTGGACTGTGTGTACAGCCTTGTTATAGTTAAGTCTTGATTGTTGTTGGTGTCACTGGGAGGAATTGACCTCCAGGCTAATTGGCTGTGAGGACCCGCTGTGCCTATGATGGAAGAACTGCTGTGCTGGAGACATGCTTATCAGGCAGGACTTGTTTCAGTGGGGCTTTGGTGCTCACTGAGTCTGCTTCTTGAATGTGTCACTTATGGATATGAGTAGTTGAAATCTGGTGTCATCTCACACTGACCACTAGATACACTAGCTTCTGGACCTCCAATGGGGTGCAGGTCAGCTACTGTCTGAGGCCACCCAGCAGGAGCTACAGTGAGAACTACAGTTTTCTCTTCTTTGCTTAGGGTTTGGAGGTTTTGGAGCTGTCTGACCAGAGCTGCAGTTTGTTAGGTTAAGCTGCTGCAATAGGGCAGGCCATTTATATGTAAAAGCCGTTGCGTGGAGCTTGGGTGGGTTTGTAGATTGTGCAGGGTGGGGTCTCAGGGAGTCACTAGGCTATGGCATGGCAAACAGCGATGGCTGCCAGTCAGCTGTCTCTGCGTTTCCGCGTTTCCAAGTCCCCATGTCCCGCGCCCCAGCGCAGTAAACAATGATTGCTGGGTGCACCTCTGCAAGAAAGTTACCCTCACTTTCTGACCCGATGGCAGACAGTCCAGCTTCTCCCTGTAGGAGTTTGGGTCCCCAGCATCTCTCCAGAAACTGGAGTTCAGAGTAATCGGGAGCTTGTCTCCCTTCGGGTTGAAAAAAGCAGCCAGTCGCCTGCCACCAGCCCGATTCGCGTGCCTCCGTACCTCAGCTTTTCAGTGCTTGTGCACGTCTCAATGCTCTTTTCTCTTTCCTTCTAGTTGTAGAACTTCCACTCAGCCAGCTTTCCCGTGGTTCTGGGTGATAGACGTTTTGTCTTTTAGTTGTAGTTTTGAAATTGTTGTGCGAGGCAGCTGTTTAGGTGTTTACCTATGCCGTCATCTTGGTTTCTCATCATGTTGAACATATTTTTGTGTGCTTTTTGGCCATTTGTATATCTTGTTTGGAGAAATGTTTATTCAAGCATTTTGCCATTGTTGAGTTGGGTTGTGTGTTTTTGTTGTTGAGTTTTATGAGTACTGTATGTATCTTGATATTGATACCTTATCAAACATACATGATTTGCAAATATTTGTTCCCATATGTGGGCATTTTGATGTGCAAAAATTTAAATTTTCATGAAGTCCAATTTGTCCATTGTTCTGAGGTCGACCTATTGTAAACAGCATATACTGTACGTTCCGGTGTATAAGACGACTTTTTAACCCAGGAAAATCTTCTCAAAAGTCAGGGGTCTTATACGCCGGAAAATACGGTAGGTTAGAAAAATCTCTGACAATGTATATCAGATTGCTTAAAACCCAAATACCGTATTTTCCGTCGTATAAGACCCCCGACTTTTGAGATTTTTTCTGGGTTAAAAAGTCATCTTATATGCCAGAAAATACGGTATATGGGTCTTGTTTTCTAATCCACAGGGCTACCTTATGCTTTGTGACTATTTTCTAGCTACCAATTTATACTTGCAAGAGATTCATTTTAAGTCTAAGGACAAACATAAGCTTAAATTTAAGGTATGGAAAAAGATATTTCAGGCAAATGTTAACCAAAAGAAAGCAGAGATGGCTATATATTTAGGCAAAATAAACTTCAAGTGAAAAGCTGCCTCTAGATATATAAGTGGTCATTATCTATCTATCTATCTATCTATCTATCTATCTATCTATCTATCATCTATCTATCTATCTAAAAGCCTAAGCGACTGTCTCAACCAAACAACTGGATGACTGAACACGCTGCATGGGGCTGGTTGGGGTGGGGGGCAGTAAGGGACGATCAGGCCGGCTGGGGGGGGGGGGGGGGGAAGTTTGGGGCAATCAGGCAGGCAGGCAGGTGAGTAGTTAAGAGCCAGTGGTCCTGGATTGTGAGAGGGATGTCCGACTGCCGGTTTAGGCCCGATCCCCAGATTGGGCCTAAACCGGCAATCGGACATCCCCCAAGTGGTCCTGAATTGCATAGGGTGCAGGCTGGGCTGAGGGCCCCCCCCCATGCATGAATTTCATGCACCGGGCCTCTAGTATAATGATAAAAGGGTCAGTTCAATAGGAGGATAAAGTAATTATAACTATATACACATCCAATACAAGAGCAACTAAACATATTAAGCAAATACACTAACAGACCTGAAGCAAGAAGTAAACAACAATATAATAATAGTGGGGGAATTCAATAACTCACTTTCAGCAATTCATAAATCATCCAAACAAAGCCAATAAGGCAGCATTGATCTTGAACCATACTTTAGATCAAATTGAACTAACATATTTGTATAGAACATTCCATCCAACAGCAGCAGAATACACATTCTTCTCAAGAATGAAATGGAACATTCTCCAGGATGAATAATATTATAACTCACAAAACAACTCTTACCAAGTTTAAGCAGATTGAAATCATACCAAATATCTTTTCTCACCCCAATGGTCTGAAAATAAAAAATCAATAACTGAAGGAAAATTAACAACTATGTGGAAATTAAACAACACACTCTTACACAACCAATAGGTGAAAGAATACATCAAAAGGGAAATTTAAAAAAAATCTTGAAACAAACAAAAATGGAACATAACATACCAAAACTTATGTGATGCAGAGAAAGCAGTTCTAAGAGGTATGTGTATAGTGATGAACTCCAATACAATGAATGAAGAAGGATCTCAAATAAACTAATTGTATACCTCAAGGAACTAGAAAAACAAGAACAATAGAAGTCCAAAGTTAGCAGAAAAAGAAATAACAAACATCAGAGAACATTTTTAAAAAATTTCTTTATTGATTAAGGTATCACATATTTGTCCTCATCCCCCCATTCCCATCCCACACCCCTCCCCACACATGCCCCCACACCCCTATTGTCCTTAACCGCTGGTTAGGCTCATATGCTTGCACACAAGTCCTTTGGTTGATCTCTCCCCTTTACTCCCACCCTTCCCTCCCCTCCCTCTGAGGCCCAACAGTCTGATCCATTCCTCCTTGTTTCTGGGTATGTTCTTGTTCATCAGTCTATGTTGTTCATTATTTCCCCTAGATGAGTGAGATCATGTGCTATTAGAAATACACTTATAAGAACTGAAAATGAGACAAGCAATAATGGTTATGGTGACAGGCAAATGAATCAGTCTGTAGTGAGTTTCTTTCTGGGCCAACAGTTCTTTTGAGACCCAATTTCAGTGTCCAACAGTTCCTTATGTGTACATGTCAGCACTGACATTACAGTTCTGGATGGTGGACAAATGGTGGTAATGCAGGTCCGACTCTCTCTGGTTTGGTCCTGGGCAACCTGCAGTGATGCACAGCTGCTACCTGCTAGTATGGGAAGGCCACGTCTGCGTCTTCCATCTCTGGACTGCTTCCATCAGAGGATAATTAAATGTAATAGAGACCAAAACACAATAGAAAAGATTAACAAAAACTCAGAGCTGGTTTTTTGAAAAGGTACACAATATTAAAAAACCTTAAGCTAGACTAAATAAGAAAATAAGGCAGAGAACTCAAAATCAGAAATGAAAGAGGAGATAGTACAACTAATACCACAGAAATAAGAGACTACTATGAATAATTATGTGCCAACAAATTGGATAATCTACAAGAAATGGAGAGATTCCTAGAAATATGCACTCTACCAAGACTGAGTCATGAAGAAATGGAAAATCCGAGCAGACCAATAATGAGTAGGAGATTAAATCAGTAATCACTAACCTCCCAACAAACAAAAGTTCAGGACCAGATGGCTTCACTAGAGAACTCTATCAAACATTTAAAGAATCAATACCAATTCTCTCATTCTCTTTCACAAAATAAAAGAGGGGAAAACAGTTCCAAACTCATTTTATGAGGCCACAATTACCCTGATACCAATGCCAGACAAAACAATTGCAAAGTGGCTGCTGGCCAGTGTAGGTTAAAAAAATAATAATTTGTCAAAATTTGTTATGCATACTTGGCAGTTCTAGATATTAAAATGTTAGTCATGGCTGTAGTAAAACATTTATAAAGTCAAAAAGACAAACTTAATTTGAAGTATGATGTTCCTCCTTTGTGTTCATGATAGTGATGTTATATGAAGAGAATTAATTATATACTTATGCACAGGAGGAAAAATGGGAGGAAACTTTAGAAATATTTGCAACAAATTCTTAACCTAAAAAAATGGTATCCACAGGATATAATGAACATTTTAAAGATGTAAAACCAAATTACACAAACAAAACAAAACAAAAAAATGGGCAAAAGATACAAACAGGAATTTCTCCAAAGATGGAGCACATTGCCCTATAAATATAGAAAAGCTGCTTAGCCTCATTAGCAATCAAGTAAATACAAATTAAAATTACAAGTTCTGGCCAGTGTGGCTCATTTGATTAGAGCATCTTCCTGTGCACCAAAAGGTTGTGGGTTTGATTCCTGGTCAGGGCACATACCTAGGTTTCGGGTTTAATCTGTCTGGGCCACCGTTGGGGCACATGTGGGAGGCACAGATTGATATTTCTCTCTCTCTTCCTCTCTCTAAAACATATCCTCGGGTCAGTATTAAAGAAAAGTTTGTTTACTCTCTTCACAACTTTCAAGTATATAATGCAGTATTGTTAATTATAATCACCATGCAGCATATTAGATCCCCAGAACTTATTGTAACAGGAAGTTTGTACTCTTTGACCAATATCTCCCCATTTCCTTCGCCCCCATCTCCTGGCAATCACCATTCTACCCTCTATTTCTATGAGATTGGCTTCTTTAGATTCCACATATAAGTGAGATCATACTCTATTTGTCTTTCTCTGACTGATTTCATTTAGCATAATGTCCTCAATATCCATTCATGTTGTAAAAAATGGTAGCATTTTCGTCTTATGGTTGAATAAAATTCTGTTGTATGTATATCCAAATTTGCTTTATCCATTCATTCATTGATAGGTTGTTTCCATGTTCTGACCAATGTGAATAATACTGCAGTTGAACATGGGGCTGCAGAACTCTATTCAAGAGAGTGATTTTATTCCCTGCAGATATATACCCAGAAGTGGGAATGCTGGATTATATGGTAATTATATTTTTAATTATTGAGGAACCTCATACTATTCCCCCCCATAATGGTAGGGAAGTGTTCCCTTCTTTTCTATTTTCTGGAAGAATTTGTGGTATGATAATATTAATTCTTTAAATATTTGGTGGAATTCACAGTGAAGCTACCAGGGTCTGGGTTTTCTTTGTAGGAAGATTTTAAATGACCTATTTAATCATATTCAGAATATTCCCTTATGATTCTTAAATTTTCTATAAGGAGATTAGTGAGGTCTATGTCTTTAACTGAAATGATTACTAATTCCTCTACCTTCTTGAAGTATGGGATATAGTTGAAATAATTATTTTGTCTTTGTCTACTAATTCTGTTTTATCTGTTTTATTTCTGGGTCTGTTTTTCTTGATTGATTTAACAATTCTCATTATGGGCTATATTTTCATGCCTTTTAAAAAATGTATCTTTATTGTTGAAAGTATTGCAGTTGTCCTTTTCCCCCCGCCCCCGCCATTAACTCCCCTTCACCCCACTCCTGACCCCTCCCTAGGCCTTTACTGCACTATTGCCTGATAAAATTTTTATTAGTTACTAGTTATTGTGAATTTTCTGTAAATACAGGGTGGGGCAAAGATAGGGTTACAGTTATGAGTACACAAAACACAGAGTTTGTTCTTGTATGATTATTTATTTATTATTGTATTATTTTTCATATGAACAACTGTAAAACTACTTTTGTTCCACCCTGTATTGTTGAGCTTTTCTTTCAGGACACACGTAAGTTACTTGGAACCAATTTGATTCTTCCAAACCTTGCTTTTCAAGGACAGAGTAATCTTTAAACTAGGGCTAATTATGTCCCATACTTAAGGCAACACATTTTCGAGTACTCTAGCAATGCCCTGTGAAGTATGAGGTTTTGCACCCTGGCTGATGGGAAAGTGTAGTATTCCTGGCTCTGCTGGACTTCTGAGGATTATTTCTCTACTCCTTTGAGGTGGTTCCCTTCTCTTCTCAGGTAGTTTCTTCACACACCTTTGCTGATCATTACCCAGCCATTCTCTAAGCAGTAAGCTGGGCATTCAGAGGGCTCATTTATTTTACTTTCTCAGGGATTACTCTCCTGCATTGCCTGTTGTCAAATGTCTGAAAACTATGGTCTCACCTATTTTGTTCATGTTTTATGTAGGAGAGTAAATGTGATCAGTGCTATTCTAACAATAGTTAGAAGTGGAACTTACGTTTTAGCAGGGGAAACAGATAGTTAATCCTATATAATAAAAGGCTAATATGCAAATCGACTGAACAGTGGAACGACTGGTTGCTTTGATGCACATTGACCACCAGGGGGCAGATGCTCAATGCAGGAACTGGCCCCTGGTGGTCAGTGAGCTCCCACAGGGGGAGCACTGCTCAGTCAGAAGCCAGGCTCATGGCTGGTGAGCGCAGTGGCAGTGGTGGGACATCCCCCAAGGGCTTCTAGGCAGCAAGAAGGCGCAGGCCAGGCTGAGGGACACCCATCCCCCACCCCCGAGTGCATGAATTTCATGCACCGGGCCTCTAGTAAATTAATAAAAAGATGATTAATGTAAATTCATATGTAGGCTCTTTAGAAAGTATATTCAGGGAAAACTTCTCTGAGGATGAACTTTTACTTTGAAACCTGAATGATGAGAAGGAACAAGCCATTCAAAGATATGGTGAAGCCCTAACTGGTGTGACTCATAGTTAGAGTGTTGGCCTGTGTACTGAAGGGTCTTAGATTTGATTCCTGATCAAGGACATGAACCTGGCAACCAATTGGTGTGTCTCCTTCACATGGATGTTTCTCTTCCTTTCTCTATCTTCATCCCTTCCACTCTCTCTAAATATCAATGGAAAAATATCCTGGGACTAGGATTAACAAAACAAAACAAAACAAAACAAAAAAACCCAAAATGATGTGGGGGAGGGGAATTCTGGCATAGGTAAAAGTCTTGCTAGTGCTAATGCCCTGAACCTGGAATAAATGATTTGACTTAACCCTGTCTTTTTAAAATATTAAATTTATTGGGAGGACATTGGGTAATAACATTATATAAGTTCCAGGTGTACAATTGTGTAATAAACCATCTGTTTATTGCAGTGTGTCCTCACCACCCAGTCTAGTCTCCCTTTGTCACCATATATTTGACCCCCTTTATCCTCTCCCTCCTCACCCCAACCCCACTCCCTTCTGGTAGCCACTCTTCTTCAACCTTATCTTTTAAACTTTAGCATTTGTAATTGTCCTATTATTCTGCCAATCTGAGATCTTTTTAATAGCTTATTTATACTGTTGCTTTTTCTTGTCTATTCAGAACATTCCCCTCAGCTTAAAAGGAGGACATCTTATTTCATTGCTGAGACCAGTTGCCATCTTCATGGAGTCTTCTTGCTAACCTCAGTCAGAAGTTAGATTTTCCCCTCTCTCAATTGCTATAGCACATACTTTGTATGTGTGTGTGTGTGTGTGTGTGTGTGTGTGTGTGTGTGTGTGACAGAGAGAGACAGAGAGAGAGAGAGAGGGAGAGAGGGAGAGAGAGAGAGAGACACCAGGGTTTTAAACCCTAAAGAAGTCTCAATTGTGGTACTTATAGTTCGATTTCTTTGTATTTTGTTTTCTCCTGCATCCTCAGTACCTAGAATAGTTCTTTGCATAGCACAGAGAATTAAAAAATGTTTGTTGGATAAATGGTTATAATATACTTAATTGTGTATGTCTTTCTCTGAAACAGGAAATTTTGATATAGCCAATTTGAAGTACAGATGTAAATTGTAAAAATATATATTTTTAAATTTAAATTCTTTATTGTTTAAAGTATTACATATATCTCCTTTTTCCCCCTGTTGACCTCTCCTTGGCCACTCTCACCCCCCACTACATGCCCTCACCCCCCTAGTGTCTGTGTCCATTGGTTATGCTTATATGCATGCATACAAGTCCTTTGGTTGATCTCTTCTCTCTGAATTTTGATGGTCTGTTTGATGCTTCTCTGTCTCTGGATCTATTTTTGTTCATCAGTTTATGTTGTTCATTATATTCCACAAATGAATGAGATCATGTGATATTTATCTTTCTCTGACTGGCTTATTTTTGCTTAGCATAATGCTCTCCAGGTCCATCCATGCTGTTGCAAATGGTAAGAGTTCTTTCTTTTTACAGCAGCGTAGTATTCCAGTGTGGCGATATACCACAGCTTTTTAATCCACTCATCTGCTGATGGGCACTTAGGCTGTTTCCAATCTTAGCTATGGTGAATTGTGCTGCTATAAACATAAGGGTGCATATATCCTTTCTGATTGGTGATAAAAATACTTTTAAGAGTTTAAGTTATGTTTGCAACAAGACTGACTTCTTTCCATCCACTGTTAATGAACTAAAGGGGTTCACTGAAGCCCAGTCAAACTTGAACAGGAGGTTGCAGCCAGTAAAGATTTATTAATTAAGGAAATGACTCCACACCTGGCTCCCTGATTGCTTCTAGGGGATGGATTACATAGGGGGTTAGGGAGTTAGGGTCGTGGTCTCTATTGATTAGTCTATGCTATGCTAGAGTGTAGTTTGATCATTGCATCTGGTCCTGCTGTCAGTCATGGCTCAGTCTGTCTGGTTTTGCAAGGGTGTGGGAGGTGGGTCTTTCCACTTTTCTGGACCTGGAGTTGAAACAATTGAGACTTAGATGTTATCTCTAGTTTGACAAAAACTTTTTCTCTTTGGTCAACAGACCTGAGGCTTTGTTCCTAACATTATTTGATGCTGACCAGAACCTCATTGTCCTGAGGCTTAAGGATAAAGGGAGTGGACATACAAGGGAGAGGGAGGTGGGTGAGTCAGAGTGCTGGATGAAGCCAGTTTGTATTGAAAGGAAAGAAAGGAGAAAAAGTCTGTTAAAGAATTGAACTTTCTGCACCATTACAGCATGCACCTTATCTTGGGCTTGCTACCATTCAATTCCAGACCTCTAACCAGTTCTTTACCTTGCTACTGAACACTACTTCAAAATTAAGTTTTGCTAGGCTCAGCAATGGGATAAAAATGTCTGTTGAATGTATTCCTCGGTTGCTATAAAACTTTATTTTACACCAAAGTGTCATTTGATAAAATTTATTTCATTCTACTTTAAGAGCTTTACCAGGATGGTTAATATGATTTATTTGTTTTATCTCCCTGAGTATCTAGCACTTTGCTATGCAAAATGTGGTTTGCAGACCATTGGCATCATCTGGGAGCTTGTGGTAAAGTGCAGAACCTTGGGCCCCACCTCAGAATCAGTGAAACAGAATTTGCGTTTTAACAAGATTCCCAGGTGATTCACATGTACAAAGCACTGGTTTAGTGTTGTTCTTTTGTTTTGTTTTACACAGTTGTTACAATAAGTATTTGTTGAATGACTAAAAGGTTTCTAGGTTAAGTATGATGTGTATCACAAGTCCTTTATTAACAAGTTATGTTGAATAGAAACTTAATAAATTGTGTCAGGTTATATAATTTTCTAGGTAAGGTAGTTCTGCAAACTCCTAGCTCATCAGTTGTCTTTTATTTATTTATTTTTATTTTTAGTATGGTCATTTATTTTTTAAAAAAATTTAAAATTTTTATTCTTTATTGTTGAAAGTATTACATGTCTCTGTTTCCCCCCATTGATCTCCCAGCCTGAACCCACCCCCCAGTACAGGCCTTCACCCTCTGTTGTCTGTGTCCATTGGTTATGCTTATATGCATGCATACAAGTAGTTGTCAGGTCTTTTGAATATGTTTTATAAATATTCTAGTAAATGTCAGGATGCTCATAACAGGAATTACAGCATAGGGTGGTAGTTAGTAAAGAGGTACTGGTTTTAGAATGTAAGAATTAGAAATCCAGTTTAAATTGGCTTTGGAAAAAAGACTTAGCAGCTTCGGTAATCAGACCACTGGAAGTATTGGACTATATCTAGATCTCAGAGATACTTATTATTTGCCACTTATTACATCTCCCCGTGTGTGTGTGTGTGTGTGTGTATGTGTGTGTGTGTGTGTGTGTGTGTGTGTGTGACATTTCCTCCTTTAGAGAGGCATGGAGACTAGGTCTGTCTCTTATCAAGTCTAAGAATCCAGCCCGGTTGGCATGGCTCAGTGGTTGAGCATTGATCTATGAACCAGGTCACTGTTCAATTCCTAGTCAGGACACATACCTGGGTTTCGGCTTGATCCCTGATGTGGGGCAGACAGGAGGCAGATAATCAATGATTCTCTCTCATCATTGATGTCTCTCTCTCTCTCTCTCTCTCCTCTTCCTCTCTGAAATCAATAAAAATTTATTAAAAAAAAAAAAGAATCCATGGGGAAGATATTGATGCTGATTGGCTCATATTGGCCCAGATGCCCATCTTTGGATCTATACACTTTAGCCAAAATGTTAAATGTGACATTTTCCAGAATAAGGAAAATTCCCAATGTAATATTCAAAACATGACTATAAACTTTCATTTTACAGATAGGGTACTTACATTATTTTCTATCCTTTACCCAATTGATGTCTGGGACTACCAATGGGATTTTATATGTTTTGCTAATCTGTCTTTGAGGTTCTTTCTGCCCTCTACCAGTTTTCACATTCTGAGATACTGTTATTCTAGAGAAGTACTGATGAATAAAGACAGTCTTGTAGTTATGCAAGCTATTTCCCCCATATCAATTTGCTCCCATGTGGCATCATGTGGCCAAACAAGCCCAATCCCCAACAAAGAGAAATTTGTATTAATCCTGTGCTCAGGGTCCTAATTCCTCAACTCTTAGTTCAGGAAGCTCCTTTTCATAGCCATTCTGCCCAGGCCTGCTCAGGATAATTAAAAGAAAGAATCATCTGTTTATTTTAGGGGAATTCCCACTGGTACCCACAGGTGTGGTCTAGTCTCCATTACTCAGACAAGAAAATTAAAATATTGAACAGTATATTTTTAAAAGTCTGTATTATTTAGTCATAAATGACATCAAGTGGGAGACATTAATATATATACAGGAAATCTCTTATTCTAGAAGGGCACAGTCAGGCTAAAGATTAATTCAATATATATATTTTTAAGAGCACACCTCTGTGTCTTTAACCCCAGCATTTGTACTTAGGTAATTTCACAGATTTCTTCAAGATTATTCTTTCAAAATAAAGGTAGTCTTACTTTTAAGGACAGTAACTGCTAAAAACCCCTAGTACTTCTAAAACAAAGAAAACGAAATTGTTTTTCTGTGCCATGTACCACAGTGAGATCAGTAATAATATTTGGTTTGAATAATCAATATAGAAAACATATGTAGTCTTTAAAATGTTCTATTTACTAGTATATGGTACAGGTAGAGTTGTGTGGTGGTTACTAAAGAAGCATTTTATTAGCTGAGTCTCTATCTGTGATTTATTGCCTAGTATAGTTTCATAGGGCTAAGGTGCTGTTCATTCATTTAACTGATTTTTACATGATTTCATTAATTCACCTTTTTACTAAAAACCTTTATTGAGTTCATACATTTAGTACCATAATAGACCTGGGAGGACAACAGGAAGAAAAACAGACTTAGTCCATACTGTCTTGGAACATAGACTAATGGAATTTTTTGAATGGAGCCCCAAATAAATATCTTTTTTTCACTCTGTGGGAAAAACACCCAAAAAATAAAATAAAAACTTCCATGTCCTTATGAAGAGAGCTGCATTGTTGTTATTCCTGATGTCCTGACCTGACTCTGGAAATTGTATTAGTTTACCTTAATGATTCATTCATTCATTCAGCTGAATGCCATTCTTTGCTTCCTGTCTCCAGCAGATCTATGTCTACCAGACCACAGGAATTAAAACTTCATGGTGAGAGGACTGATACCATGATACAGTTTAAAAATATTTGCACACTTCTTATGTAATCAGGGATTTTAATAAAGGAAATGACTCTTATTTATTGCTGATCAAACTACCAAGCTCTTTTCTCAGTAAATGTTTCACCTCCCTTTCTGATATAAAAGACTTATTTTACACATGTTCTTGCAGTTAATTTATTTGAGGCATTATTGTTGCACTGCTGTATTTTTGACTTGAATGAGTCCAATTATTTCATTATTTTACTAACTTGCTGCTCACAAGGAATAGGCAAAAACAAAACAAAACAAAAACTAACTCATAAATGGGATATAGTGAAATGATTTGAAAAGATATTTATTTTCACTTTACTGGTCTAGTTTGCAAGGTAAACAATAACTGATTTCTCTTTTTGAGCCCACTTCTCCTTCCAGCTCTGCCCTAATTCTTTGCTCCTCTTTTCCAATCTTCTGAAGTACAGTTGTCTATACTCCAATCTCTCTCTTCTGACTGCTTCTTAAATTGCCTCCTACCACTACATAAACTGCTCTTGAGACAGTGCCTAATAACTTCCTTATTGTTAAATACAAATGAAATTCTCAGTCCTCATCTACCAGAGGTAATGGAAATGCTACCCTTTAACTTGCTCAGGCCATGGACATTGGCATCATCTTCCTCTTGTATATCTCTTGAAACTGTTTCCACTATTACTGCAGCTATCATAATTCAGGCTCTTATTATCTCTTATCAGCTAACTAACTGGGGTCTCTGCCTCTAGCTTTGCCCCAACATCTTCCATGTTATAGATTTTCTAACTGCCTGTATTGTCATGTCACTTTTCTACTTAGGATCCTTAAACATCTTCCTAACATTCATAGGATAAAGTCCAATCTCTTGAGTATGGAAAATAGGTCTTTAATAACCTTATCAGTATCTTCACTTTTATCCTTTTCTTCCTGCTATTTCCTTTTATATATTCTATATTTAAGGCATATAGCACTTCTTAGAGTTATGAAATGCATGCTGTTCCTCCTGTCTGGAATACTCTTAATCTGTTTTACCCAAGAACCTATTTCATACTTTATTATGGTAGTTGTCATATGGAATGTTAAATGAACGTTTGCTTTTTCCCACTTCCAAGTACATTGTTAGCGCTCTGAGAGGTTATGTCTTATTTATCTTTATATTCTTTATATCTTACTTATCTTCATATAGTGATATTTAGCACATAATATAATTTATAACTTATTATAGCACATAATGTGCCTACTGATTAATAAGCCTTGAATCAATGGATGGATGAATGGATGGATACATAAACACCGCATCAGTAGTTTTGTATTTGGTTTTGCCTGTCAGGGAAAACTGCATAGTAGAAGAAAGTAAGAGAGATGACTGTCTGTTTGGACTGGTTAACACAGAGGTATGGAATGGGGAGAATTTACTTCTTGATATTGTTTGGAGATTTATGACTGTATGGCACATTTAGAAATTCCAGAACATTTAAAAAATGATAACTTGCAGAATGGCTTGGATACTGAGGCTTGGGGTGTTAACTGATTTGCTTAAACTTTTTCAACCAATTAGTGCTTGCATTTGAGTCAGTCTTTAATTTTACCAAATTTAGTATTCTGCAGATGCAAAATACATCACATTTAGTACAACCCTGTTATTTAACCAATAAAGTAAAGAAAGTACCAGGGTGATAAATCTATCCAAGATACCAGAAATGGAGATTTCCATTTCCATGCTTTCCCTACTATAGTATAAGGAGCATTACAGTGCAGTGGTCAAGAAGTTTACTCAATCCAGTCTGCCTGGATGTATATCCCAGCCCTGCCATTTACTAGCTTTGTGATTTGAGAAAATTCAGTACTCTTATCTGTAAAATCAGGTTAAGTATCCACATCATAGGACTAATGTGAAGATTAAATGACTTAATATAACAAAGCCCTTAGAAAAAGGCTGCCACATAGTAAGTCTTAAGGTATTAGCTGTCATTTTTTGATAAAAGCGCAATAATAATGTATTTTCTCTTCCATTGTGTTCCCACTGAGTTTATATTATAGGATATGCCATGCTGTGTTGCAATTACTCTCATGTCTTTATGTCCTTATACACTGTGAGCTTTTTTTTGTTGATGTTAATCCTCACCCGGGATATTTTTTCCATTGCTTTTTAGAGAGAATGGAAGGAAGGCGGGGGAGAGGAAGAGAGGGAGAGACAGAGAGAGAGAGAGAGAGAGAGAGAGAGAGAGAGAGAGAGAGAGAAAGAGATGAGAGACACATCAATTGGTTGTCTCCTGAACCACTAAGCAACAGCAGCCAGGGCTACACTGTGAGCTTTTTAAGGATAGAGATCTTGCTCAAGGACCTAGCACAGAGTCTGGCCCACAAGGGGCATTTGATACATACATTTTAAAAGAATTAACGAACTCTTTTATTCTTTGAAAATAACAATTGGATACAGATTTTACTCTTTGGTACTAAACCAGAATTCGTAGGCAATTTGTGAATTCTCATTTCTGTAAAAGAGATAGTAGAAGCATTGAGAAAGCATGTTGTAAGTTATTTGGACAAAGAAAGACTTACCACCACAGGATTTCTTACCCTGACACAGTAGTTACCACCCCAATTATTTTCTGTCAAGACATAGTCAGAAAAGATGGAATAGAAAAAAGATAGGAAGATGGAATAGAAAGGATCACATGCTTTCTATTCCATCTTTTCTGAATGAACTTCAATATGAAGTCTAAGTATGAGGCCACATTTCCATGCGTCATTGGTAATAGAAATACTTTATGTTTGCCTTGACCAGGTTCGTTGTTTTAAAAGTTTCTGACCATAGTACCAACTTTCAGTTTGGATTTGGTGTTCATATTTTTCTTTGTGGAAATTTGAATTGAGGCAAATTTCATTTGGTAACCTATACAAATTAGAGATCAGTTTTAGCATGACCCAAAAAGTAAGTGCTTTGGAAACAGCCTGGGTTGGAGTTCTGACTGCTGCTTAATAGCTGTGGGATTTCGGCAAGTTATTTAATTTCATTCAGCTTCAGTATGCATCTCAGGGTTGATATGAGGAGTACATGAAATAATTATATCAGATACTTGGCACAGTACATGATGTAGTAAATAAGTGGTAGGCTTTTGTTTTTAAACAATGGATGTCATGATAGATCATTTAAGATATATCCTAATAGTCCTGAGCAGTGGTTAGAGTGTTGGCCTGGGAACCAAAGAGTCATAGGTTTGATTGCAGGGCAAGGGCAAGTAACTGGGTTACAGGTTCAATCTCCAGCCCCCCATTGGGGTACAGGCGGGAGGCAACCAAGTGATGTGTCTCTCTCACATTGATGTTTCTCTCTCCCTCTCCCTCCTTCCCCTTCACTCTCTCTAAAATCAATGAAAAAAATATCCTCAGGTGAGAATTAACAACAACAACAATAACAAATATATATTCTAATACAGTGCTATGTATTGTCTGCTAAAATATTATAGGTATTTAAGCTAATTCTTTTTCTTTTAAGAGATAAGGTCTCTAGTTAGAGTAACATAAAGTATGGAAATCAAACTAATGATAGGTGATGCACAGACCACCTATATCAGGATCTCCTGTTAAAAATACAGAATCCTTGTCCTCAACTCAATTATTTTGATTAGAATCTTTGGGAAGTCTCTGGTGTCCCCTATCTCTGCCCTTATGGATTAGGCTCACTTTCTGTTCTTTCTTATCTGTCTTACTAGCCTTGAAAATGTCTGACTGTTTGTCTCCCTTCCAGACTGAGCTCCTTGAGGCAGAGCCTTTAAATTTCCAGCGCCTAGCACAATTTTGGATCAGTAGGAGGCATTTAAAATATCAGTTAAATGAATAAATAAAATTTTTATGTATCTCTCTTGATTTATAAGATGATAATATTCTTGAAAAGTGGCATTAAATTCAAACACCTACATCAAAATTAATTTTCTTGCTATAAATCAAAGGGAAGATTTCAGTTATTCAGTTTTGCCCTGTTTTATTAATATTGAGGTAAAATAATCTTTTTTAGCTTAATCTAGTCCCCTCTCTCCCTCTACATTTCCTTAACTGCCTAGCATTTCTTCATTTACTCATTGGTATTTAATGTCTTGGGAAAGAATGATATAGTAGAAAAGCTCGCTTTCAGTGTCAGAAGCCTAAACCTAGGTGGACACAGTTTCCAAACAACAGCCTTATAAGAGAAGATGAAGAGCTAGGCTGCCCATAGCAAAGGATTCTCTGGAATGGAGGAGGGGAAGAACTGGAAATGAGCAAGGGCTTCAGTTGCCAGTGTTCTTTCTCTATTGAGGGTGGGGGGAGGGGAAAGAAAGAAAAGACAATTCAAATAGGTTTGTAGAATTTGAAAGTAGAGGGAAATTGTGTCCCATTCCTTAGTAGAGCTTTAAGTTTCCCTCAGTCCTGTTGCAGCACAGGAGATCATGACTTCCAATTCGTATTTATAACAAACTAGAGGCCCAGTGACGAAATTCATGCACGGGTAGGGTCCCTAGTGGCTGTCAGCTGCTGGCTGGGGCCTCCCTTCACCTAGCTGCCTGCCACCAGGGCGGCCAGGGGGAGGGGCTGTGGGCAGTTGGCCATCCAGCCCCGCCCCCCTGGTCGAACTCCAGGTCAAGGGGACAATTTGCATATTAGGCTTTTATTATATAGGACTAGAGGCCTGGTGCATGAAATTCATGTGGGGGGTGGTATCCCTTCAGCCTAGCCTGAACCCTCTCCAATCTGGGACCCCTCAGGGGATGTCCAACTGCTGGTTTAGGCCCAGGGATCGGGCCTAAACCAGCAGTCGGACATCTCTCTCACAATCCGGTACCACTGGCTCCTAACTGCTCACCTGCCTGCCTTCCTGATCACCCCTAACTGCCCCCGCCTGATGGCCTGGTCACCCCCAATTGCCCCCCCCTCTGGCCTGGTCGCCCCTAA
The DNA here is from genome assembly GCF_027574615.1 of Eptesicus fuscus. Classification (NCBI taxonomy): domain Eukaryota; kingdom Metazoa; phylum Chordata; class Mammalia; order Chiroptera; family Vespertilionidae; genus Eptesicus; species Eptesicus fuscus. The sequence goes on from NC_072483.1 coordinate 40,340,556, forward strand.
CTGACCCCTGCCCCCCGCCGCCGGCCTGGTTGTCCCCAACTGCACCCCCGCCAGCCTGGTTGCCCCTTACTGCCCCCCTCTGCCAGCCTGGTCACCCCCCCCCCCCCCCCGCCGTGGGCCTGGTCGCCCCATGCAGCCTGCTGTTCAGTCATTTGGTCGGCCCTCACTAACACCCCTGCCAGCCTGGTCACCCCACGCAGCCTGTTCAGTCATCCGCTCAGTTGTTTTGGTTGCGATGGTCGCTTAGGCTTTTATATACAGTATATAGATAATTCTATTGCTTTAAATATGATGAAAATAGAAATAGTGATTGATGCCCCATTTCCCCAATTTTTAAAAGGAGTTTATACATAAAACATACTGAAATGTTAACAGTGATTATCTCTGGGTGGTGGGACTATGAATGACTGTCATTTTGGTTTTTATGATGCTCTGAATTTTGAAATATTTTCAGTATGGAATAACTTTTTCATCTTGGTTTGTCTAACTAAACATTACTCATCCTTTAGTTCAGGTCTCATTTCCCCCCCTTTTCGTCTTCTTTTTAAATATGTTTTTATTGATTTTAGAGAGAGAAAAAGGGAGAGGATGAGAGAGAAACATCAATGATGAAAGAGAATCATTGATTGGCTGCCTCTTGCACGGCCCCTACTGGGGATTGAACCTGAAACCTAGGCTGTGTCCTGACTGGGAATTGAACTGTGACCTCCTGGTTCATTGACCCCACTGAGCCACAGGAGGCTGGACCCTTACTTCTTAGTTGTGCAGTGTATTCACACTTCATGCTCCTCTCTTATTCTGGACATCTCATTCTCTTATCACCATAGACATGAAATAATAATCTGTTTCTGTTATTAAGCATCTAATTTGTGCTATATATTGATATCATATCTTATTTATTTTTGTATCAACATATAGCACAAAATAGATGCTTAACAAATCTTTTCGTTGAATTAACTGATAAGAAATTCAGTAAAATTATTTTATGGTTTGCCTAAATTATAGTTTCCAATCAGGTTTTCTCCATTAAAAAAAGAGGCTGTTTATAAGTAACTTGTAAAGACATATGAATTATGTAACTCTGAAAATTACAGTAAAATTAGAACACAAAATCAAGTTCCTAAATTATGTAAGACCATGTATAAAATGTATCTGACATCATATATTACATGTATCTGAACACTGTTCACTAATAGTTTGATTGCTTGTGATAAAGCTGAGAAATTGCTCTGAGAAAGAGTTTAGATATTTTTCCTCCCTTTTTCCTGTGTGACATTTGTCATCTTTCTTTGACAGTGTAAACTCAATAACAAACACAGATATTTTTCTTGTTTGTCATCACTTGAGAATGTATGTAAAATTTACATATGGACACTGAATAATGATTATTGTAGTGTAAATCTTTATAAATTGGTATAGAAAAAGGGCAAGTTAAGGAATATTTAGCTATGAGATTAACTCTGTAATAAGTGTGATATTGATTATTTTCAAGTTAGGAATACAAATGATACATTCAGGACCACTTAACAAAGACAAGTGATAATTAGGCTTACAGGCTGATAATTGGAGAAGTAATATGTTGAGGCATGCATATACTTCTTGTTTACATAACAAGTAAAGGAAATTAGATTTTTTTTAAACAAAAGAAATACCCCATGGATTTTAAATCTCTACTGTAAGGGTGAGAAAAATGCTATTAAAAGTTAATCATTTTGTCTTCTGGTCTACCTCTGTTTGCACATATTTTTACCTAAGCACTTGTCAAATCATATTATGTTTCTTCTCTTCTAAACTATGACTTCTTTGAGTGCAGGGTTTATGTCTTGTTTGTTCTTGTATAGTTGCTAGCACATGATAGGTGCTCAGTTGTTTATTAAATTAAGTTGGTTAAGATGCTACCCTAAAGGCAAAGAATTGAAATCAAGTCTTTGTCCTAATCTTCAGGATTGGAAAAACCAGTCCTGAGCTAAAAGAAGTGGAACTTAAGGGTCTTCTAAATCTGGACATTCACCTAACATTGGAATGGGCTTCCTAATTACTTATTTCCTATCTTTCCTTTTCTGATAGTTGATGGCTAGAATCATGCTTATCAGGTTGGTGGCCAAGAACATTTGTAAAAAGAAGTAAGATTCGTTACCTTTAAACTCTAGTATTATACAATGAAGTTCCTTATTGTATATCAGATTTTGGAGTGGGCATTCTAACCTTTTTTATTAGTAGTCAAATGTCATCATTTTTTAAAATATATATATTTTTATTGATTTCAGAGAGGAAGGGAAAAGGAGAGAGAGATGAGAGAGATAAGAGAAAGTCACCAATTGGCTGCCTCCTGCACGTCCCTTACTCAGGATCAAGCCTGCAAACTGGGCATGTGTCCTGACTGGGAATTGAACCCTGGCCTCTGGTTCATAGGTGACATTCAGCCACTGAACCACACTGGCTGGGCAAATGTCATCATTTTTTAAGCTGTCAAGAAAAAGCATTTTATTATTTCTTGAGTTTGTCAAATTCACTTAAACACTTTTGGATTGATAAGTCTGTCAAATCTACATAATGTGCTTTAAGTTGTTCAGAACATTTGTATAGGCTACAAAGGATAGAAGTACAAAGGGATAACACAGAAGTAAACGATATAAACAATGCTGGGATACATTTACATGTCATTTTTTGAAATATTAATCTTGAGCTAGTAATATCATCAATGCAGTATAATTTTCAGAGTATATTTCTGATCTTGTTGCCTACTTAAAGTTTAGCTCTTTTATACTAAAAAGGATAAAAACAAAGGGCTTTGAGATCTAAGCCAGAAACCTAATACTACCAGGACCGAAAAGTGTTTTTTTTAAATACTAGTGTTGACAATCACCTTTTGAATCCAGTGTCTTCCTCAAATACAATTAATGCTAGATAGCCTCTTCTCTAAGATAAACATTGTTTTAATGTGCATATCTTAACCCCCAGGACTTGAAATAGCAAAAGGAGGTAGGAACTAAAAGGACACTGGATCCATGCTAACTTGCATCCTTGGGGGATTAGTAAAAATCGAGGTCAGCAAGAGTCCTAGGAAGCAGGACAAATCAAGGAAGAAAGCACACCATGGTGGCTGTGTTTCTTTCCTACTGGCCACCACATGGGCAGCTGGAGAGGAAGGTGGCTCTTCTGTTTAGTGCTTTCTGTAATTCCTCTGTCTGTATGGTTGGCTTCTGGCCGGTCGCTTTTATTCATTCTTCAGAGAGGAAAATTCCACTTTAATTTTGCTGGGTACGACAGGAAGCAGCATCAGTAACACAGTGCCTCCCACATAGTAGGACTGACGGAATGAAATCAGACTGTTGTCTCATTCCAGTGGTGTGTCTGGAACATTCAGTTCCTTGGACAGATTCAATCTTGCAATACTTAATTCAATGTTTGAAATTATGGCTGTCAGATTGTACTAATGAAATCTCATTGGATTTCTAAATAACAGGCTAACCAGGAGCCCATTTTTAAACACCTGGGATCCAAAAAAACTTGACTGTAGTGGAAAGAGGTTTGGATTTAGAGACGTATAAAAGTTACCTGGAATCATTTTTCATAAAAGTGTATTATTCTTAGCTACTACCTCTACTAGCCTCCAGCAAGGATACATTAGAATCTCTAGGACAAGACACATGTGGTTGAAAAAAAGCTGCTCATGCAGTTCAGATTTCCTCTTCCCTTTACCTCTGGAGTTTGGAAATCAATGGAGAAGTTGCTCTCCAAGGGTCTATCTGTGAAATTCTATGGTTTTATTGGTAAACATTCTACTACCTGGTGATGCTTTTGTTGCAGGAGTTATCAATTCTATACTTATCTCTTTATTGGAACTTGTTTATTATGTGGATATATTCTCTCAGGTATGGGCCTTAATTCTAAAGCTTTTAGAGCTATAAGATAAAGGTAGTGTATTAAGTAAGGATCACTTTCTTCTTTTCCACTTTTTTTTTTTTTTTTTTGGCACATTCAACATCTTGGATCAGAGAACTTTGGAGATATGGGCTTCCTTAATCTTTAGAGGTTGAACAACTGCTGTTGAAATTCTGGCTGAGTTCTATTGCACTGGTAGAAATAGTGGCTCTAGCATATAGTAATGACTCAAGAAATGGTGGTTCCAGCAAAGTACCTACTATATATAGTTTAATAATACACATTGTAGGAAAATATTGGTTAAAAGTAATTTATATTTGTTCAAAAAACACATAAATACAACTAGAAAAAAGTTTTCAAGAGTCATTTTTGTTTTGACTCTTGAAAACTTTTTTCTAGTTGTATTTATGTGTTTTTTGAACAAATATAAATGGAGTGACTTAGGGTTTTCTAATGAGATAAAAAATAATCTTTCTAAAGAGAAGTTATTTTTTTTCTAATAAGTTGTTTGTGATTATCTATCAATGGTCATTTGAGTGGAAATGGAGCTTTTATGCTGAACCCCAGGCTAGTCAATTCCTTATTAGACATTTTATTATTTAAGTCTTTGGAATCATCTCAATGTGTTGAGCACAAAACTACCACTCAAATATATGAATTATTATGATTAAATTTTTTTTTATCATAAAAACACTTGAAGTTTATTATAAAGAATTGTATTGATTGACTTGGGGTGGTAACATCATAGTGTACAGATGATGTGTTGTTGAATTGTGACCTGAAACCTGTGTAATCTTGTTAACCAATGCTACTCCAATAAATTAATAAAAAGTAAAAAAAAATTGTATTGAGAAGGAAACCATAAAAGTTATCTATAATTCCATCTATGATGAGCGTTGTGGGAAATTTTGGTGTGTTCTGAAAAGAATATTCACTTCTGCTGATAAAAGGTTTTTAAAATCTGTTGAAAATTTTCATATTTGAGATAAATTGTCTTAATAATTTTCAGTCATCCTCTCTTAACCCCCTTTCATTATTAACCTCCATGTTCTTAGTCTGGGGTCCAGTGATATGCAGGCTTCATGACTTAAGTCCTCTAGGACCCATAATCAATTTGGGAAACATGTGTAGTTACTGAGCAACAATTATCAATTACATTTCCCTGCAAAAGAGCTTCTCTAACTGATTCCTTTTCTTCCATGGATTAGAGCATCCCTTACCTCTCTGTTGTTGAGACTTTTTAGGCACTTTTCAGAGTGCTTTATTATCTTCATCATTGATATTGTGACAATACTTTATTTCCTTATTATTTTTTGTCAGAAATTACAGAAAATATATTTTATTTGTAATCAGGTATAACTTACCTTAAGTTTATCACAATTAAAATGTTGAAAGTATCTGTCTACCCAATTTTTATTGAGTCAAAACTGATTTAAATGTCTGATTTCCTTGTTACTGCACTGTTCAAGCTCACTAAGTGATATCAATTTTGATGCCATCTTATCTGTTTTTAAAGACCCCACGTACTCAGAGTGGGACAACTAGTAAACCTTATTAATGTCATCTTGTTTGAATTATGTCTCTTAGGGGAATGAAGAGAATTGCCTCAAAGTGTCAAAATCTGGCTGAGCTGCTGGAGTCCACCTTAGACTAGTTTATATAAGAAGTTAGCATCTTAGGTGAGATTCATTAGACTTGCAGCACTGCAGGCTGTATATTATACCAGTAGCCAGGTGTGGGCAGTGATACAGGCTTTGAGAGATCTCTCTTACTGGCCCAGGGATCCAAGGCATTCAGTGCAAAACCTGGCCAGCAGCCCGTGTGAGTAGGAGCCATGTGACTCTGGTGAGTTGGAGTGTGCAATTGCCTCCTGCCTCAGAGCTACCTGATCCGAATACTAAGCAGAGCGAGTGCCGGGCTGAGTGTAAGACACTGAAGCCACTGCAGAGAAAGGTGCTTATTCCAGAGGCATTACAAAACATGGAGATTAAAGACCAGGGAGCCCAAATGGAGCCGCTGCTGCCTACGGTAAGAGACAACCTGCTGTGATGTAGCTTTAACCGCCGGCGGCGTTTACTGCAAAACCTGTCAGGCAAGCGGTCTGTTAGCTAGGTGCAGCGAGTGTACTTTCGGGGTGGTGGATAGCTCCCACGACATAAGGACAGGGGTCTCCTCCCATTTTGGGTGACTGAAATGCAAAACACATGATTTCGCCCCCCCCCCCGACCCCTCTCAATATGGATGCACTATGGTGATGAAATGTCTTGTGTTTTCTGCTGTTTGAAGGGATGGCTAGGTTTTAGCAGCTGTGTGGCTTTCCCTGCCTGTTACTGCCTATCTCGGTGTCTCAGGCTGTGCAGTGATGTTTCACGCCCCTGCAAAAAAGGCCCCTTTTATCATATTTATCCGTGGTAAATTTCCTCCTCATGCCTCATGCCCCTCACAGGGAGGTAAGGGAATCGGCTGCTGTTGCAGCTTAGAGATTTAGTCTCTGCAGAAACCAGGGGAAAGGCGAACAGAAGGATCACGTTCCGTGTGTGTGTGTGTGTGTGTGTGTGTGTGTGTGTGTGTGTGTGTGTGTGTTCTCTCAGTCTCTCTCTAAGGGAAATGTGTCATGGTTTACATACAAAGATGGTATGCATTTTGGGGAACAGGTATACAATCCAGATTTGAATATCTGAAGGGTTCCTGAATGCTCATTTGGAAATAGCCTGTTTATTGCTGAGTCTTTGAGCCTCCTCCCTCGACCTAATTCTTGGGTAAGTAGTTGATTTATCTATCGTCTGCACAAATCTCTCTGGCTGGCTCACAGACTTTGTAGATCCTCAGGCAGCATCTTCTTTCTCATCCTGGAGCAGCTGATGTTACTGTATTCAAGGGGGAAAAAAAGAAAAAAGCCCCAACGGTATTTTCTTGATGCAACAGAGATGCCAAATGAAAGCTTCCAGCCATCTATCAGAGCTGTCACAGCTCAGAATAGCAGACAACTCCTCCCTGCACCAAACCAGGTTGTTCTCAGCTCTCGGCTACTCAGGTCGGTGACCCACCTAGCAGAGTAGGAACTGGCAGGCAGCTGTCCATTTCCCAGTCTATTCCCAGGCGTTGAACACATCTTTAAATCAAATAATACCTCCATGGGAAGTGGGCAAATTCGGGGCCACTGTATTTTTAGGGCCTTACCTCTCCTGCTGGCTCAAAATCTGCAAAAGATTCCAGTTTGCATCCCGGAATCAACTTTGGTCATTGAGCATGCCCAGTTCTCCTCAGGATGCCAGATTTGGGCAGGGAGGAAGCAGGGAGATGGGAAGAATCAGGAGTCACCATAAGAATGGAGCCTAATTAAAGGGCAGGGGCAGTGTGTGTGGGGGGAGGTGGGGGAGAGGGGAGAGGGGTGTGGAAGGGAGGAGAGGAAAGCATGCCAGTTAGCCTGGCTGCTTAAAAGTAGAGACATTTCTTTGCAGATCAGAGAGGAGTTATTTTACAGAATGAGAGTAAAAGGTTTGTCTGTCTTTTCAAACTTGTGTAGACACATAAATTAGGATTCTGTGGGTACTGAGAGTAAAGGGTGTCAAGACTATCAGAGAATTATTGTTCCCTAGATGACAGGAGCTCATCATAGGAATTGGGGGATGGGGAATTAGGGAAGATTAAGACACAGGGGAAAACCCTGTTTTAGGGGAAGGGGGTTGGGAATTGTCCTAGAAAAGCAATCTGAAATCATTTTAATGTGGTGTGTGAGTTGTCACTTGTGGGGGACAGTTGAAGAATTTTGGAGCAAATGAGAAATTTAGAAGAGAATGATATTATGGGCTAGATTGACAATCTGTGGCTTAAAAGAGCATAGAAAATACAAGTTTGTCTAGAAAAGAAGGTCTATAATAAGTTGATGGAATTTTTGAAGAGTCAAAAGTTTGCATTTTATGTGGATAATGGCCAGAATAGAATAGTTACATAGTTTAATGACAAGGAAGGATCATATTAGCAGTTCATTATAAGAAAAAAAAAAAGCCCAAGAAGATAGAAAGGATGCTGAATTATTGGCCTACTTGTATTTGTATAGTATTTTCAACTTCCTCAAATGCTTTTGTGGATTTTTTTTTAGTTCTGAAAACAATCATGTTAAAGCAGATTTTATTTTCTTAATTTTAAAGATGAGAAATTAAAGCACAGGGAGTTTGAATAAAATGTCTAAGTTCACATAGGGATGAAGCCAGGACTAGAATATAGGTCTTCTAAAACTGGTTCAGAACAAAAGCAGTGTGTTTTTTTTTCAACATGACATTATTAACCAGGCTTATTATAATCAGATTCTGGACTGGACTTTTATGCTTGGAAGAAAAAGAAAGAAACAACTTTGGGTTCTGTTTTAGAAAATTTGCACATAATTATGTGAGAGGCAATATGGCATAGTATTTACAAACATAGTCTCTAGGTCCCGGCATTGCTGTTTATATGCTGTGTGATAGAGGTAAAGTGATAAGCCTTAGTTTTTTCAACTGAAAAATGGGAAGGGAATGATACATATCTCTTGGGGTTTGTGATGAGTAAATGAAATAGCATATGTCCAGTACCTGACATTTAGTAGTAGTAAGTATTCTGTAAAAGCTGCTATTATTATTGATGGAAATATAGACACTGAGATGAGTTCCAGGTTTCAGGTCTTATGGAAGGTGGCTTGTCAGTGCTATGTCCTAAGAAGGAAAAGTGGGGAAACGGAACACCGGAAAACGCTGTGCAGTGGAGGTGGAGGTGGGATTTTTAGTTCTAGCTGTGGAGTCTGTAGTATGGCGGGAAAGCTAATCAGAAGGGCCTAAGAAAACCTAGATTAGATCTGGGACAGAGCAGTCAGACATAGGTAGATGGAGAAGTCAGAGAGAAAGAAAAATCATAAGAATAGATAAGTATGCCAAATGAGTGAATGTATGAATTTTGATTCCAGCGAAAGGGAGGAAAAGATTCTTTTTAAGCCCCCAAGGTTTACCTTTGTTTAGTATATACAAAGTACTTCTTAAGAGGGTGTGTGGAGGAGACCCTGATGTGTTTCCCTTTTCTCTCAGCTCTTCTTTAAACTGATAATTTTCTTTTGCTGGACAAGGCCTCACTGCGTTGTGTAGACCCCAGTCACTCTTAGGGTTAGGGAATTCAACTCATGTAGGCCCAGAGTATAGGCTGGCTTCAATAGTACCCGACTGTTATGTTTGAAGCTATTACAACAAGCCATGTTACAAAGAATTATTCACTTATTAAATGCCTACTATTGGTCAAATATGTTCTTGATGCTGGGGATACAGAAAAGAACAAGGCGGACGAAACTCTGTCCACATGCATCTCACAGTCTAGCTAGTCCAGAAGTTGGGCTCAATGTAACTTCTTGAGAGACTGCTGTTTTCTTCTCAAATATTTCATCACTCTTATAAGCTCTTTGAGATGGGTACATATGGGGAGTATATGTGACAATCATGATGCTGACATCACTTCAGTAATAATAGTTTTAATCATTTAAAAATATGAAGCCAGGAATTTAGGATATTGCACATGACTTCAAATTTTCTGTTGACATTCAGTGTTGAATTTGCTTCTAAGAGTAATCTGGCAATTTTAAATTACCAGGCCATGGAAGAGGCTTTTAGGAGGATATTTTTATAAAAAATATTTATATCTCCTGCCATTTAATCTTAGGTGCTATGTAGTGGGGTCCATGTTGAATTCATTCTAAAATTCTGATTTTCTAAAAGGTACTCATTTTAAGTGGAACTTACTCATAAAACTGTCCTGAAGTATGGAACTAAAGTAAAGGCAACTTTTTAAAGGTAATTTGATAGTATAGTGTGGCTGGTGGAATTAAGCACCTTTTTAAATGCTAATTCCAGAATTCCAAATGGTCTGATTTATTGTTATTTTATTTGTGCAAAACAGTTATGAAAATCTTTGATATTAGTAAATCAGTGAAAGGAAAATGGGACTAAAGTGTCAGAGTAACAAAAAGAGCACATAGGTTGGCTAAGTAATATTGGTATTTATATTTTACTTGAATTATAATTCAGATATAGTATGCATTTAAATAAAACATACTCATTACACATGGAAGCAAAATGTACACATGGAAGCCAAAGAAATAAATTCTCATTTCCACTTTCATGACTTGAATTGTTACTTTACAATGGTGAATGACTATAGAAATAAAATACGTGTATAGGATGCTGAGGTTGGTAATGAGTGGTAGAACATAAAACCTACAGTATTAAATTCATGATGAAAATATTGAGGCCAGGTGAGGAAGTGGGATAGTATATGAGAGAGGGGTAAAAAAATATCTAGGCCAAGTTCTGAAACTCAAATAGAGTCAGAGAGCATGGTAAGAAAAATAATGACACTTCCAATGTATTATTTTTTTTTTCTAACCTTAGAATGATGGTTGCTTCAGAAGTTAAACTGGACATAGATAGACTATAGAGCATTGCACGATGCTACAAGTGAATGGAGAAATGTGGGTGCTACTCTCAACCCTTCTTGCGGAGAAATTACCACTCCCTTTGCCACATGGGACACATGACTTGATTATTTGGCTTTCTGCGAAGATGCACTTTCAATCTATATAGTAAATATTAGTGAAGTGGTATTTACTTTTAGGTAATATAGCTGTAAGTTAAAGTTCTAATATATTGTCCCACTTAAAAGATTTGTCTCAGATACTCCTTGGGGTGTGTTCTTATTTAGAAAGAGGGAATAACAGTGTATAATGCATCCATCTTGTGGAATCATGTATGTTTTGGTCAGAGAACTGTAGAGATCATTTGGAGGCCAGACTTTAGATGAAATCCTTAATTTACAAACGACATAACTGAGAGATAAGGACTGTATTTAAGGCATGCCATTTATGCTAGTTAATGGCAGAGCTTGGCCTGGAGTCAAATCTCTTGATTCTGAGTTCATTCTTCCCACTGTTGTATAATCCCTATTCTATCATAAACAGCTGAATGTCAAATTAAAATTATTATGGTAATTAGATAATCTTTGTGAATTATTAGTAGCTATTATCTTAGGATCATGCTAAACACAAACATCTCTAGTCTTCATGATAATCCTGAAAGGTTGCTAATGTTATCCAGTCTTACAGATAAAAAATAAGGCTTAGAGGGTTGAATAAGTTACCCAGGTTCACATAGCTAATGAGTACTGAGCCAGGGTTTGAAAATATTGTATCTAATTGACTTTGCTCTTTTTAATGTAAGTCAATTAAAAATAAAAAGAATCCCATTATCAAATTGGCTTTCACATCTAACTCTTCAAAAATCAAAGTACTATGATACAAGGTGCTATAAAATGTACTACTAAGGCATTGCAGGCCACATATTGCATGATTCCATTTATATGAAATGTCCAGAATAGGCAAAGCCTTAGAGACTAAAGTAGATTAGTGGTTGCCAGGGCCTGGGGTGTAGGGAAGGCTGCTAATAGCTATGGGGTTTCTTTTTGTAGTGATGAAAATGTTCTGGAATTAGATAATGGTGATAGTTGTAGAAGATTGTGAGTACACTAAAACCTACTGAATTGTATGCTGCAAAATGGTGAATTAGATCTAAAAAATTTTGCAAATAAAAGTAAGTTATTGTTTAACCATTATCATTAACAGGGAGAAAGTTGTAAGTTGTCTTTTATATCAGTCAGATTTATATAAATCAAAAAAGGGAAAGAAAATATTCATGAAAATTAAAAATCTCCTCTCTCTCTCTCTCTCTCTCTCTCTCTCTCTCTCTCTCTCTCTCTTTCAGATTGTATTTCCCACAAAATTTATTTCCTGAGATTGGTTAGGGTTTTGGCAAACTATTTGCAGACCTGAGGTCTTTTGGAATATATTTTCAAAGCTGACTTAAAAGGGTATATGAGATATAATATCTACAGGAAATGTAGAGAACTCTTTAACTAGGATCAAATTGTTATTTCTTCTCCAAATCATCTCTTTAAAAAATTCTTTATTGTTGAAAGTATTACTTATGTCTCCTTTTACCCCATTGATCTCTCCCTGTCTGCTCTCCCCCACCAACTCAAGACCTCCCTCCTACTGTCTGTGTCCATTGGCTTTGCTCATATGCATGCATACAAGTCCTTTGGTTGATATCTTACACACCTCTCCCCACTCTCCCCTGCCTTCCCTCTGCAATTTGATAGTCTGTCCAATGCTTCTATGTCTCTGGATCTATTTTTGTTCATCAGTTTATGTTGTTCATTATATTCCACAAATGAGTGAGATCATGTGATACTTACCTTTATCCGACTGGCTTATTTCTCTTAGCATAATGCTCTCCAGGTCACCTGTTGCAAATGGAATTAATATTGTAAAAAAGAGGTTTTTTTTATAGCAGCATAGTATTCCATTGTGTAGATGCACCACAGCTTTTTAATCCACTCATCTGCTGATGGGCACTTAGGCTCTTTCTAAATCTTAGCTATGGTAAGTTGTGCTGCTATGAACATAGGGTGCATATATTCTTTCTGATTGGTGCTTCTGATTTCTTGGGATATAGTCCTAGAGTTGAGATTACTGGGTCAAATGGGAGTTCCATTTTTAACTTTTTGAGGAAACTCCATACTGTTTTCTACAGGGGCTAAACCAGTTTGCATTCCCACTAGCAGAGCACGAGGGTTCCTTTTTCTCCATGTCTACGCCAGCAATTGTTCGTTGATGATAGCCATTCTGAAGGTGTGAGATGGTACCTCATTGTCATTTTGATTTGTCCAAATCATCTTTCTGAATTTTCTCTTGATACACTTTAATATAAGGAACACCAGAGCAACAAAATTTCTAAAAAAAATAATTAAACCTTACTTGTGTTACCAACATTGTTTTAAGGTCTTTGTTGGTAGCCTTATAAAGTGTTATGTTACTCTATGGCAAATCAATCTCCAAAGAAAACTATCAGTTAAGTATTTTATACTGATTTTTATAATATGTTTCTGCCAGGATCTTATGATGTCCAAGATTTTTTTCCATATAATATATACATACATAATGGTTTACCTATCATAAAATTCTTCTGTTCAGGAAATTTACAGAGCTGCCCAACCATCACTACAATCTGTTTTAGAACATTTCATTGCCCCCAAGGTTTTCTCCAGCCCATTTATAGTTAACTCTCAATTCCTACCCTAATGATTGATATACTTTCTACTATTTTCTTTTTGTCTCTATAACTTTGCCTTTTCTGAACATTTCATATAAATGAAATTACAAATGGGAAGTATTTTGTACATGGCTTCTTTCACTTAAGTGAAATGTTTTGAGGTCCATCCATGTTGTGGTGTGTGTCAGAAGTTTGTTCATTTTTATTGCTGGAACATATTACATAGTATATAGTTTCTAACTTTTACCTATTACAAACAATGCTGCTATAAATTCTCATGTATATGTCTCCATGTATATGTTTATTTACCTTTCTCCTGGTAGAGTACTACAAGTGGAATTGCTGTATCACATAGTAAGTTTATATTTAATGTTTAAAGAAGTTGCCAGGCTCTTTATCAGCTGCACCAGTAATATAAGTGTTTTGGTTTCTTCACGTTTTTGCCAACACTCAGTATTGTCTGTCTTTTTGGATAGTCATTCCAATGAGTGTGAAGTGGCATGCTGTTGTGATTTTCATGCTGACTAATTATCTTTGTCCATTTGGATAGTTATAACAAAATATCCCAGACTGGGTGGTTTATTAATAGCACACATGGATTTTGCACAATTCTGGAAGCTAGAAAGTCCACGATCAAGGAGTGGCAGATTTGGTGTTTGGTGTGAGCCCCTCCCTGGTTCATAGATGGCCATCTTTCCGCTGTGTTCTCACAGGCCAGAGTGAGAAGGAAGCTCTCTGGGGCCTCTTTTATAAGGGCACTATCACCTTATAAAAGACCGAATCACCTCCCAAATGCTCCACCTTCTAATATCATCACATTGAGGATTTGTTTTCCCCCTTTTTTTAATTTAATTTTTTTTTGTTGTTGAAATTATTACATCTCCTTTTCCCCCATTAACCTCTCCCTGCCCCATTGACCTCTCCCCCCAGCACATGCCCGAGGATTAGGTTTTAACATAAAAAATTTGGGGAACACATTCAGTCTTATAGTATTAATGTTGAACATGTTTTCATATGCTTATTAATCATTTGTATATATTCTTTGATGAAATATCTATTAAAATCTTTCACCCATTTTTTCCAAATTGGACGAGTTTTTAAAATATATTCTGGCTACAAATTTCTTGTTAGAAATATGATTTTTTGACTTAGCTGGTTTGGCTCAGTGGATAGAGCATCGACCTTCAGACTGAAGGGTTCAGGGCTCAATTCTAGTAAAGGGCACATGCGTGGGTTGTGGGCTCGATCCCCATTAGGGGACATGCAGCGGGCAGCCGATCAATGATTCTCTCTCATCTTTAATGTTTCTATCTTTCTCTCCCTTCCCCTTCCTCTCTGAAATCAATAAAAATATATTAAAAGAAAAGAAAAAAAGAAATATGATTTTGCAAATATGTTCTCACTGGTCATTAGCACAAAAGTTTAAAATTTTGATAAAGTATAACATCAATTTTTTATTATTATTGCTTTTGGTGTTGAATCTAAGAACTCTGCCTATACCAAGGTTACAAAGATTTTCTTTCTAGAAGTTTTGTAGTCAGCTCTCACATGTAGATCAATGATAAATATTTTGACTTAATTTTTGTATATGGTGTGAGGTAAGAGTCTAAGTTCAAATAATTTTTTGTGTGAATAGATATACAATTACTGCAGCACCATTTGTTAAAAAGACCACCTTTCTCTGTTGAATTTTCTTTGCAGCTTTATTGAAATCAATTGATTATAAATATAAGGTATCTTATATGGGCTCTGAAGTTAATCTACATGTGTATCCTTACCCTAATAACACACTGTCTTGATTATTGAGCCTTTATAGTAAAATGTGAAGTCAGTAGTGTAAATACTTCAACATTGTTATTCTTTTTCAAAATTGTTTTGGCTATTCTAGGTCCTTTGTATTTCCATATAAATGGCAGGATCCACACGTTTGATTTCTATAAAAAACCTGCAAGGATTTTGATAGAGATTGCTTTGACCTTATAGATAAATTTGGAGAGAATTGCCATTTTACAAAATTAATTCTTCCCAAACATGTGTGTGGACTGTATCTCCATGTTTTTATATCTTTAGTTTCTTATGACAATATTTTGTAGTTTATTTGTCTTAGTGAGGACTTTATGCACTGAATCAAGGATGACATGGGAATCTCTGAAGTGCTATTTGTACACAGTTCCTATATTAAGTTTAGGCCCAATTCCAAATAGTTTAGTACTCCAGATTTTTCTCAAAGATGAAAATGGAGATTAATCTACTGACTCGGTGGGGCACAGTAAGAATGTATCATAGACAAGGAGTATGTATAGTTTTGATTTAGTCATAAATTCCTTTATATCAGTATTATCAAGACTTGCTCATTCATCATTAAAATTATGCTCTGAGAATCTAATAAGCAAGGTTTTTAAGAAAAATTTTCCCATTGTGTATTAAAGGTGTTAGGGTGCTGGAGTGCCTCCAAAATTTATTTGTACCTCTGCTTATTCTTGCTTATTCTGAGAAGCTAAATTATTTAGAGAATAACTATTTTTTTTCTTTTTGACTACCGAGGCTTTGATATCAAAGATGATAACCCTAGTCAAATTCCAGAAAGCAGGTGCCATAAAATGTAGTTAGGTACATAACAACCACTGAATGGAATATAAACATAGCTCTGCTTATGAAGCACATTTCATTATTGTTAGATTCATACTGCTTCTGTCATAAAAGCAGTGGGGATTTTCTGTGGATATTTAAACTGCTCTGGGAATAAGCCTACCCTTACTCTTTGATTTGCTCAGAAATATGGATGTGGTTAAAAAACGGAAAAACATGTATATAGCAAGTGATAGATCTAATGTATAATGTCATTTGAGTACATGCCATGCAATTTGTGTTTCATTAACAAATTACTTTATGATTTAAATGCCTGTCAAAAAATCAGACATTAGGGGAGAAACCAAGATGACGGCATAGGTCAACACCTGAACTTGCTGCCTCGCACAACCACTTCAAAACTACAACTAAAAGACAAAACGGTCATCATCCAGAACCACAGGAAGGCTGGATGAATGGAAATTCTACAACTAGAAGGGAAGAGAAAAGCACACTGAGACTCAGAGGAGGTGCGGAAGTAAAGTGCCAGGGTACGGAGGCCCAAGAGTGCGGAAAGGGCTGGCAACTGAGGACGCGGTTGTCTTTCTCAATCGGGAGGGAGACACAAGCTCCCAACTGCTCTGAACTCTGGTTCCGGGCAAGACTCTGGGAACCCAGACTCATATGGGGGAAACTGGACTGTCTGGCATCGGGCGGAACTCGAGGGTGGCTTTTTCTCAGAGGTGCTTGCAGCGATTACCGAGGGACACTGAGACCTGAGGGCCTCTTAGGGCAGGGCTGAGGATCAGCCATAGCTGTTTGCTCTGCCCTGTTGATTCCCTGAGACCCCGCCCCACCCAACTTACAACCCCACCCCAGCTGTGTGCAGAGGCTTTTGCATATGAATGGCCTGGCCCTTTGTAATCTAAAATTACCTAACAAACAGCAGCTGGGTCAGAGAGCCCCACAGATTCCAAAAGAAGGCCCAAGGCTCCATAGCAACTTGCATTGCTTCACAGCTGGGCCTCATTTGGGCACCTCCAAACCCCAAACAAAGAAGATGAATCTGCAGATCTCTCCGTAGCTCCTGCTGGGTGGCCTCAGGCTAAATTTGCACCTTCTTAGAGATCCAAGAGCCAGTGTACCCAGGGGTCAGAGTGGGACCATCCAGATTACAACTCCTCAGATCTATAAGGGACACACTCAGGGGGCAGACTCAGTGAGCACCAAAGCCCCACTGAAGCAAGTCTTGTCTCATAAGGGTGTCTCCAGCACAGAAGTTCTCCCATTGTAGACACAGTTGATCCTCACAGCCAATTGGCCTGGAGGTCAATTCTTCCCAGTGATACCAACAACAATCAAGGCTTAACTACAATAAGACTGTGCACACAGCCCACAAAGGGGTGCACCAAGAGTGTCCACCTCAGGTAATTGGGCAGGCTGAGCCACTGGGCCCTATAGGACACCTAGCACACAAGGCCACTCTATCAACACAGGGAAGCAGCCAAAATACGAAGACAAAGAAACAGGTCACAAATGACGAAAATGGAGGGAAGCAAACTACTGGATATAGAGTTCAAAACCACGTTTATAAGGTTTTTCAAGAATTTTCCAGAAACTGCCAATAAATTTAGTGAGTCCCTTGAGGGTATGATAAAGGACCAAATAGAAATTAAGCATACACTGACTGAAATAAAGAATAATATACAGAGATCTAACAGCAGACTAGAGGATCACAAGAATCAAGTCAATGATTTGAAATACAAAGAAGTAAAAAACACCCAACCGGAAAAGAAAAAAGAATCCAAAAATATGAAGATAGTGTAAGGAGCCTCTGGGACAACTTCAAGCGTACCAACATCCGAATTATGGGGGTGCCAGAAGAAGAGAGAGAGCAAGATATTGAAAACCTATTTGAAGAAATAATGACAGAAAACTTCCCCTACCTGATGAAAGAAATAGACTTACAAGTCCAGGAAACAAAGAGAACCCCAAACAAAAGGAATCCAAAGAGGGCAATCTCTAGGTGATTTTTATGTACCTTGCCATAATGTTAACATCTTACATAACCATAGTTCATTATCTAAACTAGGATATTAACATTGGTACAATTCTATTCATTAAGCCACAGTATTTATTGCAATATCACCAGTTTTTCCACTAATGTCCCTTTTCTGTTCCAGGGTTCCATTTTGTGTTTAGATATCATGTCTCTTTAATAATTTCCAGTTTGTGGGTTACTCAGTCTTTCCTTATGTTTCATGACCTTGACACATTTGAAATGTACAGGTTAGGTTAATTTTTTTTGTAGATTGTCTCTCAATTTTTGTTTGCCTGAAGTTTTCATCGTTAGATTGAGGTTATGCATTTTTTTATCAAGCATATCACTGAAGTGATGTCCCCTTCCTAGTGCATCATATAATGGGATAGTTGATGCCTTATTTCTTGGGGATGTTAACCTTGATCATGGAGGTGTCTGTTGGGTTTTCCACTCTAAAGTTAAACATTTCCTTTTTGTAATAATGAATATCTTGGGGGAGATATGTTAAGACTATGCAAATATCCTGTTTCTCCTCAAACTAATTTTAGCATTCAGCAATGAATATTTCTGCTTATTACCTCTGTGTTACTGTAGTGTTTGGTGCTTTTCTATTTCTCTCATTTTTCCTGCAATAGAAATTAGAAATTTTTGGTAGGGGAGAGCTGTTCCTTCTCCATTTATTTACTTATTCATTCAATTGCTTATTTTAGTATGGACTCAAAGATATTTATTTTACTGTTAGAGGCCTGGTGTAGGAAATGCACGGGGGAAGGGAGTCCCTCAGCTTGACCTGCACACTCTCCAATCCGGGAGCCCTCAGGGGATGTCTTACTGACGGCTTAGGCCTGTTCTTTGTGGTTCTTTGCTCTCTGTGGGGCCTGCCTGCTCCACACCACAGTGATGGGTAAGCAGGCCCTGCTGGGTGGTGCCTGCAGGCCGAGTTTGTCTGCTCCTGGTTCGCCACGGTGAGGGCCAAGCAGGCCGTGCTGGGTGCTGTCTGTGGGCCCCGCTGGCCTGCTTCTGGGTCACCACAGTGATGGCCAAGCAGGCCCTACTGTCTTCTGTCAAGCTGCACTGCCCACCCTGGAGTCTCGGGTCTGGCCCTTCCTGGCTCCTTGGGCCTCACAGCAGCTGCGGCCGCTGTGGGTCTGGCCCTGCCTCCCTCTCTGGCCCTTGAAGCAGAAAAGAAAAAAAGAAAAAAGCCACCAGCTTCGGTGGCTGCTGACCAGGCCCTCCCCCAGTGCAGGCGTGCAGAAGCCCCTGCCGCTCCGCCCCTGCCTCTGTGTGTACAACCTCCTCCTGTCCGGTTGACCCATTATGGCGTCCCAGTTAATTAGCATATTTCTCTATTATATCTATCTATCTATCTATCTATCTATCTATCTATCTATATATATCTATATCTATATCTATATCTATATCTATATCTATATCTATATCTATATCTATATCTATATCTATATCATCTATCTATATCTATCTATATCTATATCTATATCTATATCTATATCTATATCTATATCTATATCTATATCTATATCTATATCTATATCTATATCTATATCTATATCTATACCTATATCTAATAGAGAAATATGCTAATTAACTTGGAGTATGGTCCATATATGGATAGATATGGACCATACTCCAATACTCTCAGTATTTATTTTGTTGCTCATAAGATTTCATCTTTGGACCTTAGGAATTCCTTCAACTAGCTCTCATCTTTTCAATATGCATCCATTCTCTTTTCAGCATTTCCTTAGTACTTGGCACCACAAGATTTTCCAGCATTATCTTGTATTTTCCCTGCCTCAGCTCCAGAATCAATTATTTCTTCAAGGACCCACTATGCTAATTTTTGAGGCTATTTATAAATATTGCCAAAATTCCTGCCAGAGATATTGTATAACCAGTTTTCACTTCCACTAGATGCTTCACTGGTATTTGGAAACTTTGACAATTGGCCTGGTAAACATTTTACTAATAATTCCTTTCTTATCCCATTTCCAACTTTGTTTGCTATTAGTGTTGTTCTATGAAGTAGTTTATTTTTTTTAAATTACAGTTCAGAAGAAATGTTGAAGTATTTGAAAAATTTCTCAGTGTTGTTCACTTTACTGAAGGTATTACTGAAATGCTGCTTATCTCATCTCTTAGGACAGTTACTAATTTAACTCTTTTATACATGGCTCTGTTATACAATGAAGGTATGAACCTCTAGCCCTTAGCTCCATCAACACAGATCTGTACTAGATACTATTTTAGCCATGAAAAATTTCATTCTTCTTTGAATGAATGAAATGGTTTCTCTACTTCCTTAAAAACCATATATATATATATATATATATATATATATATATGTTTTAAAATATATTTTTATTTATTTCAGAGAGGAAGGAAGAGGGTGAGAAAAATAGAAACTCCAATGTTGAGAGAGAATTGTTGATTGGCTGCCTCCCTACTGAGAATCGAGCCTGCAACCTAGGCATGTGCCCTTGACCAGAATTGAACCTGGGACCCTTCAGTCCCCAGGCCGATGCTTTATCCATTGAGCCAAACCGGCTAGTGCAAAAACCACATGTATATATTTTTAAGAATGAAGTTGAAAGGGGTCCATTTAAGAGATGTTTCAGAGTCTTATCTTTTCCCTCAGACTTACTATTTATTATTAGTCTATAATGGAGTGGATATGGATACTCAGATTTTATTTTTTGTGTTAAGATGATTCTTATGTATAGTACTTTAATCTGTGTTACTTCTTAAGAAGAGACTATAATTATTATTTGAGTCATCCAGGACCTTCCAAGTCATCAAAACCATGTTGAAGAAGTTCCTGAAGATCCTGATAGATGACAAACTTGACAAAAGTAAAATTTCTAAGCCTTTCTATATGTTGTTACTTAAAGAAAACATGATGATTTGGACCCTGCCCATAATTCTCTGATTTAATAATTTTTTAATCTTTTTGTGATTTGAAAAAATAGTTTTTAGAACTGAGATTAGGATTAATCTATGTTAAAGCAAATAATTTAGTAACAATAATTGTTTTATATTTATCTTTACATTTTATGATAGTACTTTCTTTTTATGTCTTTACCATAAATATCCATTATAAATGGTTGTCATAAAAGATAATCAGCAACAAATCCTGAACATTAAGCCTCTTAGCCTGATATTAGGAGCTGTGTAGCTACTAGTGCCAGTGTAATAAAAGGAGTTGGAATCTCCAGTAAAGACTGTTTCTGTAAAGTAAGGTAATATAATATTTTGCCTAATCATTATAAAAACAAACATACAGAAATGGTGAACTTAATATTGACTTTGTCCATTTAAAAATCCATGAAGCTTTCTTATAGTTCAGGAAAGTCTAACCATAGTGTATTCACTTAAAACATACTGAGTCAGCCTTGAACTCAGCTTTAAAAAGATCGACCTTTCACAAAATTACTTTAGTTGCTTATAATTTCACTTGTTCCCTTTAATGACTTAAAAATACTTCTTTCCTTATACTTACCTTCACCATCTCTCTTAGCTATATAATTCAGTATTCCTAGTCTTTCTCATCTCAACTGATTTCTCCTATCTTTGGAGATGGTTGCATGATCTGGCAAAGGACAAAAAGAGGGCTTATATCTTTGATTCCCTAGGATATTGCTATATCTCAGTGCAAAATACCTATTTAGCTCAATAGCTCTCTTGATTTCAAATAGACCAAATATTTTAGAATGAATTCTATCACCTAACTTTCAGGTTACATTGAAACTTTTGACATTAGAATCAGTTTTTCTTGGAAAAAAATATACTTTCTTGATGTTTTACTTGGTTAAGAAAAATGCCCTGAAGAGGGTGTAGAAAGATTTCAAAGTTTATTTAATCTCAAATTGTTCCGTAAAACAATAATTTGAAAATTGTGTTTCAAGAATTTACAAATACATATTTACGTTTATTTTAAAAAGTACATGCATATTTACAAGCAAGAGTGTGTCAAAATACAATTGAATACAAACAATATTTGAATGGTTCATTTGATTTAATGAATCTGAAGTGTTAATAATTTGTTTACATTAATCATATCCCTACTGGGTAAGAACAGAGAGGTAAAAATGTAGCTTGACCGTCTTTTAAGGAATGTTTCAAGGATTCTACCCATGTGAGAGGCATAATAAAATGTTCCAATTATGGGCTTAAGAAACGTCTTGCACTGCTTTGATCATGATGTCTTTATGCAGATGATCCATGGTAAAGGGAGAAGATCAGTGCAAATAAATAAAACTCAAAGATAATTCAGATTATCTTTTTAATTCAATAGTTTTAGTGTTGTTCTGTGTTCTTTAATGAGATGGTGAGCTACATGCAGCCACAGGAGGAGACAAAGGAAATGATGAATAAAACAATATTGTCCACCCCTGTCAACCATTCCTCAAAGAAAAAACAGACATACAAACTTAGCAAATGAAATTTATTTCTTAAATATTTTGGGACTTTATGGACTACAATTTGAAATGACAGTAGGTTAAAATAAGATAAAAATGGATGGATGTTAATTAATTTAATGCTTCATGATAAGTGATTAGGCATGAGAGAGTTAGAGACTAATTGATTTTTAGGATTAATAATTTAATAATCAGAAGTAATTGAGAAGGACATTACTCTATGTGAAATAAACCAGGCACAGAAGGACAAATCCTGCATGATCTCACTTACATGTGAAATCTAGAATAGCCAAACACACAGAAGCAAAGAGTAGGAGAATAGTTGCTAGGGGTTGGAGAGAGGAGGATATGGGAGTGTTGGTCAAAGGGCACCAAGTTTCAGTTATGCAAAATAAATAAGCTCCGGAGGTCTACTGTAAAAAAAAGTGAGCTGAAAACGTATAAAAGCAATAATGTAGAAATACTTTTATGTAAAACTAGAGGCCCAATGCACAAAGATTCATGCAAGAATGGGCCTTTCTTTCCCCTGGCTGCCAGCACCACCTTCGCTCTGGCCAGAGCTGCCTTTTAGCTCTAGCCCGGAGCTGCCTTTCCGCCTTCCCACACTGCCCAGAGGCCCGGAGTGGCTGGGGCGGTGCAGAACGCAAGCGTCCTTCCCTGCCCCTGGCCGCTCAGCACCTCAGTATGCAAAGCAATATGCCATATTTGTTGGGTTAATTTGCATACTCACTCTGATTGGCTGGTGGGCATCATGATGGTACAGTCAATTTGCATTTTACTCTTTTATTAGTGTAGATATGTCAATATTAATAAAAATATATGGTTGAAATTTTTACATCACTTGTTCAAGTATTGATAGCTATGTCAAGGGAAATTATATGCGTGATAATGTGATTGTAAGATAAAAATAATCTGGTAAATATAAATTAGTAAATACATGATGCTAGGACACATAACTATTTTGGAAATTAAGTTAGATTCTTATTTCTACCTACTTCAAACTACATCTTAGGTTTAACATGGTAGAAATAGATGTGGTGATCTATCTTCTCTTTGGGTTGTAAAACTGTATGTAAGCATTAAAGAAACAAGAAGTAAACAAGAAATATCTATGTATCTGTCTGTCTGTCTATCAATCAAAGCAATTGAAAATTGGAAGGGACTCCTTAAGTAGAATTTTGTTCTGTCTTCTTTTATAAGATGGTCAGTTGATTGTAACCACAAGAGGAGACATAGAAGAGGTTCAGGAAAACCATATTTATTGTATTTATAGGTCCCTAGGGAAGGAGTCGCTGCATGCCATGCATGGCCAAGGGGAAATGCCAGGTTTTGGTCAGGTGGCAGACGACAGGAGTAAAGAAAGCATTTAGGCTAGAGACTTTATTGGGGTTTCCATAAGAAAGGCAAGGCAGGGTAAACAGCACAGAACTGTCCAGTTTGAATAATTGGGTTTTGGGCTATAGGAGTGTTCCTTAGGTGCTTGGCCCTGGAATGATTAATGGAAATATTGGCTTGATTGTGTGATTTAGAGAAAAAGGAAGTTGGGAATATAGATTTGTGATTGGTTGATTTGCATGTTTTGTGGGAAAGTTGTTAATCATTTTTAGAATTTAGCTAGCCTTGGTAGGCTTAATCTCTCCCTACGTCTGTAAGGCCTCAAATGCTAGAGTATCAGCAATACAGAAAATAAAAAAAATATAGTACTATAACTGGCCCAATGATAAATGGATGCCAAATAGGCAAATAGAACCTAAGAAAACACAGAACAAATAGGTATACTATATTAATCTGTACATTCTCTTTAAAAAGGAAATAGAAAAAGATTACCTATCAGCCCATGTGTCACCATCTCACTTTATCTATATCTAGATGTAAGAAGAATTTTCAAAATTCCCAGTAACTTTCTCTCTCTTGGTTTTATATGCTCCCATGACTATGGACTTTAATATAAATTTTATTAAAAATTGAGTATATACCACTAATATTTTTATACTATACAACCTATTGTAATAATATTTGCCCAAAACTAATATATATTGCTTATTAATATAAAAACATAGGGAAGAAAACATATAATTCTCATTTTGTTCCCCAGCCTTTCAAAAGTGGATTAGTGATAATTTCATGTTGGTCTCACTTTCTAATTACATATTCCTCCTGATAAGCCATGACAGTGGTTTTATATTATGTGAATAAAGAGACAAGAGTTCACCTTTGATTATTTTGGATAAAGCCTGCACAAGAAAACACACTGTACTAGTATTGTTTGGATTTCGTTATATTTTCAAGAAGCTAAGATTTTAAAAAACGTAATATTCCCAAAGAATTTAGTGTTGGCTGAACATTCAAATAGAAAACCAAGTAAAGGAATTTTATATAAACCTGAGAGCCAGTCAAAATAAAGAGCAATGAACTTTTATCAAATGCTGAGAATGTGCATGGAAACTTCTTAGATCTTGTTCATTTTTGTTCACCTGAATTATATACTAAATTCCCTTTAATATTAGTAAACATTTACAGTACATATGGATGAGAGAAAGGAAGTAGTCTAAGGAAAAGGTGATAACTCAATACAGACAACCTCTATTAATGCACATGACTATTCTATGAATTAAATCAAGTTTTTTAAAAAAGTTTAATAGCAGCTTTTTAAATTCCATGGAATATAAAACTTTTTTTCAAAAAAGTCCATGTAATTCTGTTATCAATTTGTAAAGCAGCTAAACAGATAAATTGATTACGTTTTCATAAGAATCACATCCAGAATCAGGGTATGATGCATAAAAATAAAGTACGGTTATGGCTCATAATGAAAATTTAGAGTATTCTGTTTAGATCTCTTGGCTTAATCCCATTAAAGTCTAGCTACATTTCTTTGTGATGCTTTCAACTTAAGCAGTTAATATTTGTTTAATAATTCCTTTAAACCAATTGACTCTTAGGATGCTATAAAGAAAACAATGCAAAAATTTCTCTTTGACTTGTTTTTATCAGTTTGAATTGTGTGTTACACATATATAAGAAATATTTGATACTATGAAGTAGAAAGCATCAGGCTAAATTAATAATTTTCACCCTCTTAATTTCAGAATGTATAAATCTTTATAGCTATATTTTAGAGTTCAAATTCTTTCTTGTACAGACTATTAACTGATTTGGAAGTTTTATGCAGGAACCAGGAAATTTGAGGACATATTTTTAAATGTTTAAGTAAGTAAATGTAATATTTTATAATCTTCACTACTGACAGTACTCTAAAATTTAAACTAGAAAGTGACTTCTCCATTGTAAATTAACTAGCTGCTTCAAAATTAGACATAACCAATGCCAAAGATATTTTTATCTTTGATATAGTGACAAAAGTCAAGCTACTATGATATAAAAACATTTCTCATTTTTTGAAATCCATCCTTTAGCCTACTTTTCAAATATGTATTGTTTCTGAAAGTTTCATTCTCTTAGGTAACAAGAATTTTATGACAACATAATTTCTAACTTTTTCCTCATTTATTCACAATTCTAGAATAGGTACTATTCTTTTAGTGATTGCATATCTTTTGCACTCAGAGATTTTTTTTAAAAAAATATATATTTATTTATTGTTTAAAGTATTACAAATAGTAGTACATATGTCTCCTTCCCCCCCGCCCCCAATTGGCCTTCTCCTGGCCTCCCCTACTCCCTGGCACATGCCCTCACCCCCCAACCCCAGTGTCTTGCATCCATTGGTTATGCTTATATGCATGCATACAAGTCCTTCTGTTGATCTCTTACCTCCCCCCCTCAACCCTCCCCAGCATTCCTGCTATAATTTGACAGTCTGTTTGATGCTTCTTTGCCTCTGTGTCTATCTTTTTGTTCATCAGGTTATAATGTTATTTATTATCCATAAATGAGTGAGATCATGTGGTATTTTTCTTTCACTGACTGGCTTATTTCATTTAGCATAATGCTCTCCAGTTCCATCCATGCTGCTGCAAATGGTAAGAATTCGTTCTTTTTTTATAGTAGCATAGTATTCCATTGTGTAGATGTATCATAGTTTTCTAATCCACTCATCTGCTGATGGGCATTTAGGCTGTTTCCAGATCTTAGCTATTATAAATTGTGCTGCTATGAACATTGGGGTGCATATATCCTTACTGATTTGTGTTTCTGTTTTCTTGTGATATATTCCTAGAAGTGGTATTACTGGGTAAAATGGCAGTTCCATTTTAAAATTTTTGAGGAAACGCCATACTGTTTTCCACAATGGCTACACCAGTCTTCATTCCCACCAGCAGTGAAAGAGGGTTCTTTTTTCTCTGCATCCTTGCCAGCACTTGTCATTTGTTGATTTGTTGATGATAGCCATTCTGACAGGTGTGAGGTGGTATCTCATTGTTGTTTTGATTTGCATCTCTTGGGTGATTAATGACTTTGAGCATGTTTTCATATGTCTCTTGGCTTTCTGAATCCTCTTTCAAAAAGTGTCTATTTAGGTCCTTTGCCCATTTTTTGATTGGATTGTTTATCTTCCTTTTGTTAAGTTGTATGAGTTCTCTGTAAATGTTGGATATTAAACACTTATCGGAGATAAATTTGGCAAATATGTTCTCCCATGCAGTGTGCTTTCTTGTTGTTTTTATTTACTTTTATTGTTTAAAGTATTACATATAGTAGTACATATATCTCCCCCTTTTTTCCCCATTGACCTTCCCCCAGCCTCCCCTACCCCCTGGCACATGCCCTCATCCCACCCCCGCAGTGTCTGTGTCCATTGGTTGTGCTTATATGCATGCATACAAGTCCTTCTGTTGATCTCTTTCCCCTCTACCCCAACACTCCCCAGCATTCCCACTGTAATTTGACAGTCTGTTCAGTGCTTTATTGCCTCTGTATCTATCTTTTTGTTCATCAGGTTATAATGTTCTTTATTTTCCATAAATGAGTGAGATCATGTGGTATTTTTCTTTCATTGCCTGGCTTATTTCACTTAACATAATGCTCTCCAGTTCCATTCATGCTGCTGCAAATGGCAAGAATTCCTTCTTTTTTATAGCAGCATAGTATTCCATTGTGTAGATGTACCATAGTTTTCTAATCCACTCATCTGCTGATGGGCATTTAGGCTGTTTCCAAATCTTAGCTATGGTGAATTGTGCTGCTATGAACATAGGGGTGCATATGTCCTTTCTGATTGGTGTTTCTAGTTTCTTGTGATATATTCCTAGAAGTGGGATTACTGGGTCAAATAGGAGTTCCATTTTTAGTTTTTTGAGGAAACTCCATACTGTTCTTCACAGTGGCTGCACCAGTCTGCATTCCCACCAGCAGTGCACGAGAGTTCCTTTTTGTCTGCATCCTCGCCAGCACTTGTCGTTTGTTGATTTGTTGATGATAGCCATTCTGACAGGTGTCAGATGGTACCGCATTGTCATTTTGATTTGCATATCTCGGATAATTAGTGACTTTGAGCATGTTTTCATATGTCTCTTGGCCGTCCTTTTGTCTTCTTTCAAAAAGTGTCTATTTAGGTCCATTGCCCATTTTTTTATTGGATCATTTATCTTCCTTTTATTAAGTTGTATAAGTTCCCTGTAGATGTTGGAGATTAGACCTTTATCAGTGATAACATTTGCAAATATGTTCTCCCATAGAGTGGGATTTCTTGTTGTTTTGTTGATGGTTTCCTTTGCTGTAAAGAGTTTTATTTTGATGTAGTCCCATTTGTTTATTTTCTCCTTAGTCTCTCTTACCCTAGGATCTGTGTCTGTAAAGATATTGCTACGACATATATCTGCAATTTTGCTGCCTATGGAATCTTGTAGGATTATTATGGTTTCCTGTCTCACATTCAAGTCCTTTAGACATTTTGAGTTTGTTTTTGTGTATGGTGTAAGTTGGTGATCTAGTTTCATTTTTTTTTGCATGTATCTGACCAAATTTTCCAGCACCATTTATTAAAGAGACTGTTTTGACTCCATTGTATGCTCTTGCCTCCTTTGTCAAATATTAATTGAATATAATGGCTTGGGTCAATTTCTGGGTTCTCTATTCTATTCCATTGGTCTATATGTCTGTTCTTGTGCCAGTACCATGCTGTTTTGAGAACCGTGGGTTGGTAATATAGCTTGATGTCTGGTATTGTGATCCCTCCAACTTTGTTCTTCTTTCTCAGGCTAGCTGTGGCTATTCGGGTCTTTTTTTTATTCCAGATGAATTTTTAGAGAGTTTGTTGTAGATCTTTGAAATATGCCATTGGTATTTTAATAGGTATTGCATTGAATCTAGAGATTGCTTTAGGTAGTATGGCCATTTTAATGATGTTGATTCTAACCAATCCATGAACATGGTATGTTCTTCCATTTGTTTATGTCTTCCTCTATCTCTTTTTTCAATGTCCTGTAGTTTTCTGAGTACAGGTCTTTTACGTCCTTAGTTAAGTTTATTCCTAGGTATCTTAATATTTTTGATGTAATGGTAAATGGGATTATTTTTTTTTTCATTTCTCTTTCTGTGAGGTCATTATTGGTGTATTAAAAGGCCATAGATTTCTGGGTGTTAATTTTGTATCCTGCTACATGGCCAAATTCATTTATTAGGTCTAGTAGTTTTTTTGATGGAGTCTTTGGGGTTTTCTATGTATAGTATCATGTCATCTGCAAATAAGGACAGTTTTACTTCTTTTTTTTCCAATTTGGATGCCTTTTATTTCTTCTTCTTGTCTGATTACTATGGCTAGTACTTCTAGTACTATTTCGAAAAGGAGTGGTGAAAGTGGGCATCCTTGTCTTGTTCCTGATGTTGGCTGTAGGTTTGTCATATAGGGCTTTTTATTATGTTGAGGTATGTTCCCTCTATTTTCACTTTGCTGAGAGTTTTTATTAAGAAAGGGTGTTGGATTTTGTCAAATGCTTTTTCTGCATCAATTGATATGATTATGTGATTTTTGTCTCTCAGTTTGTTTATGTGATATATTACGTTTATTGATTTGCAGATATTGTACCATCCTTGCATTCCTGGAATAAATCCCACCTGGTCATGGTATATGATCTTTCTAATGTATTGCTGAATCAGATTTGCTAGAATTTTGTTGAGGATTTTAGCATCTATTTTCATCAAGGATATTGGCCTGTAGTTCTCTTTTTTTGTGTGGTGTCTTTATCTAGTTTTGGGATTAGGGTGATGCTGGCTTCATAGAAAGAACTTGGAAGTGTGCCTTCCTCTTGAATTTTTTGGAATAGTCTGAGGAAGATAGGTTTTAGTTCTTCTTTGAATGCTTGTTAGAACTCCCCTGTAAAGCTGTCCGGACCAGGGCTTTTGTTTGCTGGAAGATTTTTTATCACTGTTACAATTTCTTTGGTAGTTATCAGCCTAATGAGGTTTTTGATTGTTCTTGGTTGAGTTTTGGGAGCTTGTATTTTTCTAAGAATATGTACATTTCATCTAGGTTGTTCATTTTGTTGGAATAAAGTTGTTCATAGTGTTTTTTTCATAATCGTTTGTTTTTCTATGGGATTGGTTGTTACTTCACCTCTTTCATTTCTGGTTTTGTTTATTTGGGTCCTCTCTCTTTGCTTCTTGGTGAGCCTGGCTAGAGGTTCATCAATCTTGTTTATCCTTTCAAAAAACCAGCTCTTGGTTTTGTTGATCTTTTGTATTTTTTTTTTTGGGGGGGGTCTCTATGTCATTATCTCCGCTCTGATTTTTATTATTTCCTTCCTTCTGCTTACGCTGAGCATTTCTTGTTGCTCTAAGTCTTTGAGTTGTATGGTTAGATAATTTATTACCATTCTTTCTTTATTTTTGAGGTAGGCCTGTAGAGCTATGACCTTCCCTCTCAAGACTGCTTTCACTGTGTCCCATAGATTTTGGATTGTTGTGTTTTCATTGTCGTTTGTTTCCATGATGCTTTTTATTTCTTCTTTGATCTCTTTGATAACCCAGTCTTTGTTTAATAGCATGCTATTTAGCCTCCAGGTATTTGATTTTTTGAATTGTTTTTATTGTAGTTGATTTCTAGTTTTATGCCATTGTGATCTGAAAAGATGCTTGATATGATTTCTATCTTCTTGAATTTGAAGAGACTTTGCCTGTGTCCCAATATATGGTCTATGTTTGAAAATGACCTATGTGCACTTGAGGAAAATGTATATTCTATGGCTTTTGGGTGAAGTGTTCTGAAGATGTCAATTAATTACATCTGATCTAGTGAGTCATCTAGGATTGATGTTTCTTTGCTGATTTTTTGTTTAGAGAATTTGTCTAGTGGTGTTATTGGGGTATTAAAGTCCCCTACTATGACTGTATTGCTGTCAATCTCTCCCTTGATATCCTCCAGAAATTTTCTTTTTATGTATTTGGGTTCTCCTGTATTGGGTGCATATATGTTTATCAGAATCATATCTTCTTGTTGGATATTCCCTTTAGTATTATGAAGTGGCCTTCCTTATCTCTTATTATGTCCTTTACTTTGAGATCTAATTTGTCAGATATAAGTATTGCTACCCCAGCTTTTTTTCATTTCCATTAGCCTGAAAAACCTTTTTCCATCCCTTCACCATCAGTCTGTGTGCATCCTTTTTTTCTGAGGTTGGTTTCCTGTAGACAGTAGATATATGGGTCATGTTTTCTTATCCAATCAGCTACCCTATGTCTTTTGATTGGGGCATTTAATACATTTACATTTAAAGTTATTATTGATAGGTACTTCTTTGTTGCCATTTTTATTCTTTATGCCTTGTATACTTTCTTAGCTTCCTATTTCTTCTTTTTACAGCAGACTCTTTAGCATTTCTTGCATTGCTGGTTTGGTGGTAATAAACTCCTTTAGTCCTTTTTTTGTCTGTGAAGCTCTTGATTTCACCTTCAATTTTGATTGATAGCATTGCTGGGTACAGTATTCTTGGATTCAGACCCTTCCTTTGCATGATTTTGTATATTTCATTCCATTCCCGTCTGGCCTGATGTATTTCTGTTGAGAAATCAGTCGCTAGTCTGATGGGGGATTCTTTGTAGGTAACTTTCTGTCTCTCTCTGGCCACTTTTAAGATTCTTTGTCGTTGATGTTTGCCAATTTAATTATAATGTGCCTTGGCGTTGGTCTTTTGGGGTTCATTTTGTTTGGGACTCTGTGAGCTTCTTGGACTTGTGTGAGTTTTTTCTCCCTATATCAGGGAAGTTTTCTGTCATTATTTTTTCAAACAGGTTTTCTATTCCTTGCTCAGTTTACTCTCCTTCTCGCACCCCTATTATGTGGATGTTATTTTGTTTTGTGTTGTTCCAAAGTTCCCTTAGGCTCTCCTGTTTTTTAAGTTTTTTTTTCTAGATGCTGCTCTGCTCAGGTATTTTTTTCTACCTTGTCTTCTAGTTCACTGATGTGGTCCTCTGCTTCTTCTAGTCTACTGTTGATGCTTTCTATTGAGTTCTTTATTGCAATGATGTCATTTTTTGTATCTTCTTGGGTCTTCTTCATTTCCTCTTGGTTCTTACACATATTGTTGAATTTGTCTTCCAGCCTTTCAGAGACCTTATGACCATTTCTCTGAATTCTTTCTCTGACATATTGCTTGCCTCCATTTTGTTTACTTCATTTTCTGGTGATGCCTCCTTTTCTTTCGTATGTGGGCTGTTTCTTTGTCTCCCCATGATCTCTCCTCTCTGGGTGTCTGGTTATGTAGCTCTCTCTCTCCTGTGTTGACTTAAAGGCACACAATACAACACAACAAGGCACAATGCACAAGGCACTGAACACAAATGTATTCATGAGACTAATAACCCCAAATAAAGGTGACTACCAGAGAAAAGAGGATTAGGGGATCAAAAAAAAGAGAGAGTGCAAAAGTGATATTGAGGAAAGGAAAAAAAGTAAGAGATAAAGAAAGAGAATGAAAAAGAAGGTGGAAAAAACTATTTATATGGTATTTATATGGGGAGAAAACTCAATAGAACAACAAATAATCCAAAAAAATGCAAACTCTAACACCCAGAGATGAATTCAAACTGCAAACAACAACTAATAACAAGTGAGGAGAAGAAAAACAGAAGCAAAAAAAAAAAAAAAAAAGAAAAAAGAGAGAGAGAAACAATCACACAAACAAACAAATAAACCAATCTAATCAACAAACAACAACAATAGGACAGAGAGAAAGAAGGGCAAAAACCAAACAAAATAAAACAAAAAACATAAAATAAAACAAAAACAAGAACAACAACAACAAAAGAAGGAAGAGTGAAAAAAAATTGGATAGTGAAGAAAGAGAAGAGAGAAGTGTGTATGGACTTGGAGCAGGGGATCGGAAATTAGATATATAAGTAGCATTAATTTTTAGGGGTAAAAAGAAAGAACAGGGAAAATCTAAAGCAGGAATAGGGTAAGAAAAACAGGACAACAAAAGGAGAAAAGTGAGGAAGAGAGTGTTGGCATAAAGGTAAAGTTGAGATAGAGTGAAATGATGTTAAAGGAAAAATGAAAATAGAATGTAAAACATTAATCCCAAAATAAATTAAAATAAAGAGAAAATAAAATGAAACTTAAAAAAGGTAAAATAATACTAGTAATAATACTGATTAAAAATAAAAATATTATAATTAAAAAGGTAAAATCAAGTGAGAAAAAAGAAAAGTGTTTCTTAAGTAACAGATAAAAAATAAAAATGTGCAGTAGTGAAGGTCATTCACTTCTTCTACTGTTCTGCTTGGCAGGCCTGTTTCCTGTCAGGTAGTCAGGACAGTAATGAAGTTCCCTGCATTCCACCACTTCTCTGTGTCATAAACCACAATCCTATTTTCAAGCACACAGTATTTTGTTGTTTCTCAGCCTGCCTTTAGTTATATTTACATAAGGGTCAATTTGTGATTCAACCCCTGGGTGGCAGTGTTTCTGTATTGACATCCGGGGCTATAAGTCCTCTCTACCCAGTATTTAGATTTTGTTTTCCCTGCAGCACTTAATACTAGTTTGGGGGAATGGACTGCCCCAGAGCTGATTTTCTGATCATTTCTCCCCACTCTGATCCCCAGGTTCCACAAAAACAACTTTCCCCTGCAGTCTCTGAGAGCGTTTTTAATTGGGTGATCCTATGTACTGGGCTTAGTAATCAAAAGCAAGGATTTAAAGAGAAAAAAGAGTCAAAGTAATCGCACGAACTTGCGATTTTTTCATCCTGGCACTACGTGCAACTCTTCGTACATCTCTGCACACGTCTTTTACCCCTGGCACAGCACAGCCGGTATATTGGTAAAACTTCAGGCTGCCTTTTTGTGCCCAGCCCAGCTATGTGTTGATTTCTAGAGTTCCCTTCTGCCAGCAGCCCTGTGGACCCCCTTCCACATTCTCAGACTATTCTGGCCCCAACAGCCACGGATTTTGTGGGGCGCAGACTTCCTCTGTACCTCTAGATCTCGCTGCACACGTTTCTCCCTCCAGCCTGGATTGCAGACCTCACTGTTCTCTGAGCAAAAATCTGACCTTTCTGTGAGAAGGTGCGGAGCTTGTCCAAGTCCGCGTATTTGTGCTGCTTGAGACCCGGTGTTTGTGGGTTCGCAGCTGGTCCCTGGGTGTTGTGGTTGTAGGGTCCCGGCAGGTATCCGATTCTTCTCGGTTGAAGGTAAGGCTAGGCTTCCAATCACAGCCACTCTCCCCTTCAAGATGGCACAGTTGCTGCCAAGATGGTGCGGTCTCTGCTCATATACTTTTATATCACAGTCATACCCTTGATAGATCCAGAAATATGAGAGTAAAAAAGGAGACAGCTGAATAAAGGTCACCCTTGTAATTCCTAGTTCAGGCTCAAGTTTTGGTGTCGTCCCCAGGTGTGGTCCCCTGCCCTCTTGCCAGGTGCTCAGCCCAGTCAGACGCTGCCTGCGCCCAGGACTTCAGGCTTCTCAGCTGATTCCTGTGGGAAAAGACTGTAAATCCACATTACTTCCACGTTCACGGACTACGCTGGCCCCAAGGGCTGCTCGTGCCCCCCTACACTCAGAGATTTTAGAACAGACTTTTTAAAAATCAACTTTCTTTTTTTCTGGAGTTATTATACGGAGTCTTCTTAATTTAAGACTGTTAGCAAAATTCACTGTGGTTGTTTTTTCATTGGGAGGAATGAAATTGCCCTGATTTAACTTTGAAACTCGGTGGTTCCTTAAATATCCTTGTAACCAAGAAGTTAGCAACCTTTACATGCCTATCATGTTTAATAGTGTTGTAATTCTTCAAACAATTGAACAAACTAATTTCAGGTACTTTAATTGTCAGGGCAATTGTGAAGGAACATATTTATTTTCATGTCCAAATTAGAGGTGATTAAACTATGAAGAATTTGAAATATTAATTGATAATCAGGATGACATGCTCACATCAATGCACAAGTCTCATTTTTATGTACATGACTGTAATAAAAGTAACTTTTTGATGTGTTCGATCAATATTTTAGAATATTTACTACAAAATAATTTGTATTTATAAACTAGTACAGACAGCTACCAAAATTTGAAATTTACTTCAATGTCAACTTAGAATAGATGCATAAATTAATTTGTCGAAGAAAAGAACTACTGGAAAAAAGATGCAAGCACAACAGAGTTTATGGGGCCAGTGAAAATAAAGAGCAATGTACCTTTATCAAATGCTGAGAATGTGATTAGGTATCTAAAGTGTTCCCATTAGATAAAAAAGGGAAGCCTAGGTTGAGCTAAAAATGAAAATATTAGTATGATATTATTTAAATTTATAGTAATTTTCTTTCAAACTGTTTTCAAGATTTAGTTTTTTAAAAATTTTAATACAGATAATTTCTATTTCTATATTTTATAATCATAAAACTTATTTCCATCAACCTAATATCATATAGACCAGACAGTTTGTGTTAAATTGGTGGATCTAGTGTCATAGTCCAGTTCTTCACTAATAGTACTTGGGAAAGAGCAATGATACCAACCCAATTAAACATCATGGCTTTTCAGAACTTTTCAAAAGTTCTTTACTAGTACAGCATCCATGCATCTACACTAATAAAAGAGAAACATACAAATTGACCATACCTCTGCTATGCCCATAAGTCACACCCACAAGCCAATCAGGAGTGAGTATGCAAATTAACCCAACCAAGATGGCTGCGGCCACGGAGTGAGCAGGAGGCTTGGGTTTCCCTAGCAAAGGAGGAAGCCAAGCTTCCCGCACACTGTGGCCTGCCCTGGAAGGCTACAAAGTTTCAATTATAGAAGATAAATAAATCCCAACTAAAAATGGATGCGGCCACGGAGCGAGCAGGAGGCTTCAGTTGCCCCTGGCGATGGAGGAAGCCAAGCTTCCCGCCACCCCCCCTCCTCCCCGCCGCCGGGCCTGCCCTGGCCTGCCCTGGCCTCTGCTCAAGGCTACAAAGTTTCAATTATAGAAGATAAATAAATCCCAGATACCAGGGCCTCTGCTTGGGTGGCCGGGAGGTGTGGCCAGCCTGCAAACCACCACAGGCCCCCTCGCCCAGGCCACCCCACGCCCCAAGATAACCCCCACCCTGATCTGGGACACCCTTCAGGGCAAACCAGCCACCCCACCCATGCACCAGGCCTCTATTCTATCTAATATAAGAGTAATATGCAAATTGATTGTCACTCCAACACACAAGATGGCTGCCCCCATGTGGACACAAGATGGCCACCACAAGATGGCCAGCAGGGGAGGGCAATTGGGAGGACCAGGCCTGCAAGGGAGAGCAGTTGGGGGAGACCTGGCCTGCAGGGGAGGGCAGTTAGGGGTGACCAGGCCTGCAAGGGAAGGCAGTTAGGGGCAATCGGGCTGGCAGGGAGCAGTTAGGCATCAATCAGGCTGGCAGGGGAGTGGTTAGGGGGTGATCAGACTGGCAGGCAGAAGTGGTTAGGGGCAATCAGGAAGGCAGGCAGGTGAGCAGTTGGGAGCCAGCAGTCCTGGACTGTGAGAGGGATGTCCAAATGCCCGTTTAGGCCAGATCCTACCGAATTGGGCCTAAACGGGCAGTTAGACATCCCTCGAGGGGTCCAAGATTGGAGAGGGTGCAGGCTGGGCTGAGGGACACACACCCCCAAGCACGAATTTCATGCACCAGGCCTCTAGTTTTTCAAAGTATTATTGTATGTCTGTCCTCATTTCTTTTTTTTTTTTTTTTTTTTTTTTAAATTTCTTTATTTATTAAGGTGTCACATATTTGTCCTCATCCCCCCATTCCCATCCCACCCCTCTCCCCACGCATGCCCCAATCCCCTGTTGAACTTAACCGTTGGATAGGCTTATATGCATGCATACAGGTCCTTTGGTTGAACTCTCCCCCTCCCCCCCCCCTCCCCCTCCCCTCCCCTAGCCTCCCTCTGAGGCCCGATCGTCCGATCGATGCCTCCTTGCTTCTGGTTCTGTTCTTGTTCCTCAGTCTATGTTGTTCATCATTTCCCCTAGATGAGCGAGATCATATGTCACTAGATATATACTAATAAGAACCGAATGTGAGACGAGCAATAATAGTTATGCTGACAGGCAAATGAATCAATCTGTAGCGAGCTTCCCCCTGGACCAACAGTTCTTTTGAGACCCAATTTCAATGTCCAGTAGTTCCTTATGTGTACATGTCAGCACTGACCCCTCAGCTCTGGATGGTGGACAAATGGTGGTAATGGAGGTCCGACTCCCTCTGGTTTGGTCTCGGCCGAACCCAGGGGCACGGTGTCACCCAGACTAAGGGGCACGTGGCCTCACCCCTACCCAAGGGGCGCGTGGTCTCACCCGGGCCTGGGACCCAGCCTCACCCGGATGGATCCAGGGGCGCACAGCCTCACCCGGACCCAGGATCTGGCTTCACCCGTACCCAGGGACGCTTGGCCTCTCCCAGACCCAGGGCCACTTGGGCTCACCCGGGCCTAGGTGTACGAGGCCTCACCCGGATCCAGGGACACATGGTCTCACCCGTACCCAGGGACGCTTGGCCTCTCCCAGACCCAGGGCCACTTGGGCTCACCCGGGCCTAGGTGCACGAGGCCTCATCCGGATCCAGGGACACATGGTCGCACCCGGACCCAGGGACGCTTGGCCTCTCCCAGACCCAGGGCCACTTGGGCTCACCCGGGCCTAGGTGCACGTGGCCTCACCCGGATCCAGGGACACATGGTCTCACCCGGACCCAGGGATGCTTGGCCTCTCCCAGACCCAGGGCCACTTGGGCTCACCCGGGCCTAGGTGCACGAGGCCTCACCCGGATCCAGGGACACATGGTCGCACCCGGACCCAGGGACGCTTGGCCTCTCCCAGACCCAGGGCCACTTGGGCTCACCCGGGCCTAGGTGCACGAGGCCTCACCCGGATCCAGGGACACATGGTCGCACCCGGACCCAGGGACGCTTGGCCTCTCCCAGACCCAGGGCCCCTTGGGCTCACCCGGGCCTAGGTGCACGCGGCATCACCCGGATCCAGGGACACATGGTCTCACCCGGACCCAGGGACGCTTGGCCTCTCCCAGACCCAGGGCCACTTGGGCTCACCCGGGCCTAGGTGCACGAGGCCTCACCCGGATCCAGGGACACATGGTCTCACCCGGATCCAGGGACGCTTGGCCTCTCCCAGACCCAGGGCCACTTGGGCTCACCCGGGCCTAGGTGCACGAGGCCTCACCCGGATCCAGGGACACATGGTCGCACCCGGACCCAGGGACGCTTGGCCTCTCCCAGACCCAGGGCCACTTGGGCTCACCCGGGCCTAGGTGCACGAGGCCTCATCCGGATCCAGGGACACATGGTCGCACCCGGACCCAGGGACGCTTGGCCTCTCCCAGACCCAGGGCCACTTGGGCTCACCCGGGCCTAGTTGCACGCGGCCTCACCCGGATCCAGGGACACATGGTCTCACCCGGACCCAGGGACGCTTGGCCTCTCCCAGACCCAGGGCCACTTGGGCTCACCCGGGCCTAGGTGCACGAGGCCTCACCCGGATCCAGGGACACATGGTCTCACCCGGACCGAGGGACGCTTGGCCTCTCCCAGACCCAGGGCCACTTGGGCTCACCCGGGCCTAGGTGCACGAGGCCTCACCCGGATCCTGGGACACATGGTCTCACCCGGACCCAGGGACGCTTGGCCTCTCCCAGACCCAGGGCCACTTGGGCTCACCCGGGCCTAGGTGCACGAGGCCTCACCCGGATCCAGGGACACATGGTCTCACCCGGATCCAGGGACGCTTGGCCTCTCCCAGACCCAGGGCCACTTGGGCTCACCCGGGCCTAGGTGCACGAGGCCTCACCCGGATCCAGGGACACATGGTCGCACCCGGACCCAGGGACGCTTGGCCTCTCCCAGACCCAGGGCCACTTGGGCTCACCCGGGCCTAGGTGCACGAGGCCTCATCCGGATCCAGGGACACATGGTCGCACCCAGACCCAGGGACGCTTGGCCTCTCCCAGACCCAGGGCCCCTTGGGCTCACCCGGGCCTAGTTGCACGCGGCCTCACCCGGATCCAGGGACACATGGTCTCACCCGGACCCAGGGACGCTTGGCCTCTCCCAGACCCAGGGCCACTTGGGCTCACCCGGGCCTAGGTGCACGAGGCCTCACCCGGATCCAGGGACACATGGTCTCACCCGGACCGAGGGACGCTTGGCCTCTCCCAGACCCAGGGCCACTTGGCCTCACCCGGGCCTAGTTGCACGAGGCCTCACCCGGATCCAGGGACACATGGTCTCACCCGGATCCAGGGACGCTTGGCCTCTCCCAGACCCAGGGCCACTTGGGCTCACCCGGGCCTAGGTGCACGAGGCCTCACCCGGATCCAGGGACACATGGTCGCACCCGGACCCAGGGACGCTTGGCCTCTCCCAGACCCAGGGCCACTTGGGCTCACCCGGGCCTAGGTGCACGAGGCCTCATCCGGATCCAGGGACACATGGTCTCACCCGGACCCAGGGACGCTTGGCCTCTCCCAGACCCAGGGCCACTTGGGCTCACCCGGGCCTAGGTGCACGAGGCCTCACCCGGATCCAGGGACACATGGTCTCACCCGGACCGAGGGACGCTTGGCCTCTCCCAGACCCAGGGCCACTTGGGCTCACCCGGGCCTAGGTGCACGAGGCCTCACCCGGATCCTGGGACACATGGTCTCACCCGGACCCAGGGACCCTTGGCCTCTCCCAGACCCAGGGCCACTTGGGCTCACCCGGGCCTAGGTGCACGAGGCCTCACCCGGATCCAGGGACGCATGGTCTCACCCGGACCCAGGGACGCTTGGCCTCTCCCAGACCCAGGGCCACGTGACCTCACCCATGCCTAGGTGCACGAGGTCTCACCCGGATCCAGGGACACACGGTCTCACCCGGACCCAGGGACGCCTGGCCTCCCCCAGACCTAGGGGCACGTGGCCTCACCCGGGCCTAGGCGCACGAGGCCTCACCCGGATCCAGGGACACACGGTCTCACCCGGACCCAGGGACGCCTGGCCTCCCCCAGACCCAGGGGCACGTGGCCTCACCCGGGCCTAGGCGCACGAGGCCTCACCCGGATCCAGGGACACACGGTCTCACCCGGACCCAGGGACGCCTGGCCTCCCCCAGACCCAGGGGCACGCGGCCCCACCCGGGCCTAGGTGCACAAGGCCCCACCCGGATCCAGGGACACATGGTCTCGCCCGGACCTAGGGGTGCGTGGCCTCTCTCAGACCCAGGGGCACGTGGCCTCACCTGGACCTAGGTGCACGAAGCCACCCGGACCCAGGGGCGCGTTACCTCTCTCAGACCCCTGGTCGCGTGGTCTCACCCGGATCCAGGGGCTCACGGCCTCACCCGTACTCGGGACCCAGCCTTACCCGGATCCAGGGGCCCATGGCCTCACCCGGACCCAGGGTTCAGATTCGCCCGGCCCCAGGGGCACATGGCCTCACCCGAACCCGGAATCCAGCTTCACCTGGACCCAGGGGCGCGTGGCCTCACCCAAACCCAGGGGCGCGTGGCCTCACCCAAACCCAGGGGCGTGAGGCCTCACCTAGACCCAGAGGCGTGTGACCACATCTGAGCCCAGAGGCTCGCAGGCTCGCCTGGACTCGGGTCTCAGCGGGGTTTCGTCTTCTTGATCCCAATTCCTGTTGGTCAATTCCCTCTCAGCAATTCCTTCGGTCATTTTCTCAGAGCTCCAGGGCGGCTGCCGCAGAACTCGTTGGGCGGCGGGCTCGGCAAGGCTCCGGTGTGCCCGGTGCCCGGCGGTGGGCTGGTCCGGTGTCGCTGCGTCGGCCCTTGGGTCTGCAACGGTGGCCAGTCGCTGAGCGTGCGCACCTGGCCACTTCGGGGCATTGAGATTCTTGAAGGACTCGGAGGTCAGCAAGCACGGAGTCTCCCACCCCATGTCTCCCAGGGGCTCGTCTGTCTGTGCTCGGGAGCGAGTGGAGCCGTCCCCTCAGCCGGAGACCGCCGGGGGAACTGCGTCAAGCATGTTCCTGGCCACCATTGTGTCACCTGAGCCATAGTTCT
The DNA here is from genome assembly GCF_027574615.1 of Eptesicus fuscus. Lineage (NCBI taxonomy): Eukaryota > Metazoa > Chordata > Mammalia > Chiroptera > Vespertilionidae > Eptesicus > Eptesicus fuscus. Next base: position 40,381,058 of record NC_072483.1, read on the forward strand.
TAAAGTGTGCACTTTGGGTCACCGGCATCAGCATCATCCTGCGTACCCCTCTCTTTTATTCTAGTTGTAGAGCATCTGCTCAGCCAGCCCCCCGGTCTTTCTGGCTGGTGTCTGCTCTGCTCTCCCGTCGTAGTCTCAATATTGTTGTGGTAGGCAACGATCAGGCTGCCGCCCTATGTCTCCATCTTGGTCCTCCTTTGTACAGTTAAGTCTTGATTGTTGTTGGTGTCACTGGGAGGAATTGTCCTCCAGGCCAATTGGCCGTGAGGACCCTCTTTGTCTATATAGGAAGAGTTGCTGTGCAGGAGACATGTTTGTGGGCCGGGTCTTGATGCAGCAATGCCTTGGCGCTCACTGAGTCTGCCTCTAGAATGCCTCCCTTATGCAAGTGATTGAAATCTGGTGTCATCTCCCACCAACCACTAGATGCCCTCGTTTCTGGGTCTCCAATGCAGTGTGGGTCAGCCACTACCTGAGGCACTCAGCAGGAAAAAGCTTCTGCTCAGCTTGGCTGGGGCGGAGCTTCAGGGTGGAGCCTACAACCTTGGCTTCCTGTCAGCCCCGCCGTATGAGGCTCCTGTGTCTGTGTCCCTCTGTATTCCTTGCAAACACCTCTGAGAGAAACGCGCCCTGGAGTTTCGCCCACTGCCAAACAGTCCAGTCCCTCCCCTAATGAATCTGGACTCCCAGATTTTCGCCTGGAACTGGGTTTCAGTGCAGTTGGAACTGGGTCTCAGCGCAGTCTGGCGTCCCTGTCTCCTTCCCAGCAGGGCCACCCAGTGGCGCAGGCAAAAGTCCGTCCTCTGCGCACCTTCCAGTGCGCGCGTCTGGAGCCGCCGCTTCTCTGTGCCTCCGCCACCACAGCCCAAATTCATTCCCCCAGCGTGCGCCTGGCTTCCCAGGGTTTCGCCTGGAACTGGGGTTCAGTGCAGTCGGAACTGGGGTTCAGCACGGTCCTGAGCTTATGTCTCCTTCCCGCTAGGGCAGTTCAGTGGCGCAGGCAACAGTCCGTCCTTTGCACCCCTTCCCGTGCGCGCCTCTGGAGCTCTGCCTTCCCCCGCTCCTCTGTGCCTGCGCCCCACAGTCCAGATTCATTCCCCCAGCCTGCGCCTGGCTTCCCAGGGTTTCGCCCGGAACTGGCGCTCAGTGCAGTCAGAGCCGGCGCTTAGCGCACTCTGGAGCCTTTATCTCCTTCCTGCCAGTGAACGCCGGCCAGGCCGTCAGCCGCCCCTTCCTCTCCGGCTCCATCCTCCCCGCAGGCGCGCGTGCTCGTGTCTCCGCCAGTTTCTCCATACCTCAGGCTTTTACGGCTCCCCCGATTGTCCCCGTGGCCTTCTCCTTCCCCCCAGCTGTGGGCATTTCAGTCCGCCAGCTCTCCTGTGGTTCTGGACGATGTCCGTTCTGACCTCTAGTTGTGCCTTTGAAATTGTTGTGCCCGGCTGCAGGTTAGGTGTTTCACCTATGCCGCCATCTTGGTTTCCTGTCCTCATTTCTGCCTCTTGCTCCCCTATCTCTATGATGGTAAATAGGCTAGGCAACATTATTTTCTAGAAAAGATGATCAATAAATTCAGCTCAGTTGGATATTTGAACATCATGTACTAAACTAGTGGTAAAATCAAGACTAGCACTCAGATGTCTTAAATCTTAATTTGATCAACATTTTTCTATTAATCTGTGAAATGGCAGAGTTCCCTTATAATTTCCTCATGTGAGGGTGAAACTGTACTTTCCCAAACAGGTATTTTATGTGTTACTTGCTCACTCATACACTTACTTATTCACATATTTATTGAAGACATACTGAGTGCTAAGGATTTGGCTCAGCTGATTTTGTTTCCCATATAAACTTGATGCTTCCTTGGTTAGAACTTTGTAATATTTATCAGAGTGTTATTGCTCAGACTCTAATAATTGGTAAGTAGGACTAAAATGTTCTTAAAAACAAGAAATTACTAAAGCTTTAAAAATTAATGTTAATTTACTTGTAAAAAATACAAAAGCTTAGGTTTCAATTGATCCTGAGTTCCTCTCCCCTCTATTCTTTGAAGAATTAACCCATTTTCAGTTTGGTGAGTATGCTTCCAGAGCTGGCAGACACTCATAGATAATACATGACATTGTAGGTGTTTTAAAAAATGGCAGCATACAGTTGCTTCATAAACTGTTTTTTAAAACACTATGTTTTAGAGATCTATTTCTATTGGATGATTGACCTACCTCATTTTATGTTGGCATTTAGGTTGATTTAAAAAATTTTTCCTTTTTGCATTAAAACTCTTTTTTTAAATTTAATAAATCTTTATTGTTGAGATTATTACAATTTTTCCTCCCCCCTCCCCCATAGCTCCTCTCCACCAGGTTCCTACCCCACCTTCTGCCCTTACCTCCCCCCCACTGTCCTCATCCATAGGTGTACGATTTTTGTCCAGTCTTTTCCCGCACCCCCCACTCCCCTTTCCCCCCGAGAATTGTCAGTCCACTCCCTTTCTATGCCCCTGATTCTATTATATTCACCAGTTAATACTGTTCATCAGATTTTTTATTCCCTTGGTTTTTAGATTCATTTGTTGATAGATACTTATTTGTTGTTCATAATTTTTATCTTTACCTTTTTCTTCTTCTTCCTCTTCTTACAGAATACCTTTCAGCATTTCATATAATTCTGGTTTGGTGGTGATGAACTCCTTTAGCTTTTTCTTATCTGTGAAGCTCTTTATCTGACTTTCAATTCTGAATGATAGCTTTGCTGGGTAGAGTAATCTTGGTTGTAGGTTCTTGCTATTCATCACTTTGAATATTTCTTGCCATTCCCATCTGTCCTGCATAGTTTCTGTTGAGAAATCAGCTGACAATCATATGGGTGCTCCCTTGTAGGTAACTAACTATTTTTCTCTTGCTGCTTTTAAGATTCTCTCTTTGTCTTCTGCTCTTGACATTTTAATTATGATGTGTCTTGGTGTGATCCTCTTTGGATTCCTTTTGTTTGGGGTTCTGTGCGCTTCCTGAACTTGTAAGTCTATTTCTTTCACCAGGTGGGGGAAGATTTTGGTCACTATTTCTTCAAATAGGTTTTCAGTATCTTGCTCTCTCTCTTCTTCTGGGACCCCATAATTCTGATGTTGGTATGCTTGAGGTTGTCCCAGAGGCTTCTTATACTATCTTCAAATTTTTGGATTCTTTTTTCTTTTGCTTTTCCAGTTGAGTGTTTTTTGCTTCTTTGTATTTCAAATCTTTGACTTGTTTCTTGCAATCCTCTAGTATGCTTTTAGGTCTCTATATAATATTTTTTATTTCAGTCAGTGTGTGCTTAATTTCTAGTTGATCCTTTTTCATATCCTCGAGGGTATCGTTAAATTTATCAGCCTTTTCTAGGAAATTCTTTTTTTTTAAATATATTTTATTGATTTTTTTAAAGAGGAAGGGAGAGGGATAGAGAGTTAGAAACATCGATGAGAGAGAATCATCGATCACTGCCTCCTGCACACCTCCTACTGGGGATGTGCCTGCAACCAAGGTACCGAATCTGGGACCCTTCAGTCTGCAGGCCGACTCTCTATCCACTGAGCTAAACTGGTCAGGGCAGGAAATTCTTGAAAAACCTTATAACCGTGGTTTTGAACTTTATATCCAGTCATTTGCTTTCCTTCATTTGTGACCTGCCTCTTTGTCTCCACATTTTTGTTGCTTCCCTGAGTTGATGGAGTGGCTTTGTGTGCTAGGTGTCCTAGCAGGGCCCAGTGGCTCAGCCTCTCCAGTTACCTGAGGTGGACACTCTTGGTGTGCCCCTTTGTGGGCTGTGTGTGCTGTCTTGTTGTAGTTAAGCCTAGATTGTTGTTAGTATCACTGGGGGGAGTTGATTTCCAGGCCAATTGGCTGTGAGGATCAGCTGTGTCTCCACTGGGAGAGCTTCTGTGTTCAGCTTGGATAGGGCGGAATTTCAGGGCTGAGCAGACAGCCTTGGTTTCCTGTCAGCCCCGCCCTACGAGGCCCCTGTGTCTCAGTGTCCCGCCGCAATGACTGCATGCACCTCTGAGAGAAGGCTGCCCTGAGTTTTGCCCGCTGCCAGACAGTCCATTTTCTCCCCAAATGAGTCTGGGTACCCAGAATCTCACCCAGAACTGGATTTCAGTGCAGTCAGGAGGTTTTGTTTCCCTCCCAAACGAGAAAGCTAGCTGCACGCTTGCTGCCCGCCCTCTCCGAGCGCTGCGAGTAAGCAAGCCGCGTATTCAGCTGCCCACCCTTTCCGCGCGTGCGGGTTTCTGCACCTGTCCTCCACAGCTCCTCTGGGTCTCAGTGTCCTTTTATCTTTCCTTCTAGTTGTAGAATTTCCACTCAGCCAGCTTTCTGGTGGTTCTGGACCATGTCCGCTCTGTCTTCCAGTTGCAGTTTTGAAATTGTTGTGCAAGGCAGCAGTATAGGTGTTTACCTATGCCGCCATCTTGGTTTCTCTGCATTAAAAATCTTAATAGGTGCTGAGAAAATTACCCTCCAGATTGGCTGACCCAATTTTTATGCAACCTATGACACCTTCTTCTTCTTCTTTTTTTTTTTTTTTTTAAAGAACCCAAATGCTCATCAGTGGATAAATGGATAAACAAATTGGGTTTGTATGTATTGTCTGTGCATATACAAAAGAGTAATAACCTCTTCAAAATTCTAACATGTGAGCCTTAAAAGTGCACAATTTCTATAATGAAATGTAAATGTTTACAGACTTTTTTTTTTCTCGCATTTGACATTTTTTTTTATTGAGGTATTATTGTGTACATATCTTACCATTGCCCCCCCCACCCCACACCCATGCCCTCACCCCCCCGAGTTTTCGTCCATTGTTTATGCTTAATGCATGCATACAAGTCCTTCGTTTGATTTCTTATCTCCCCCACCTCTCCCTAACTTTCCCCCTGTAATTTGAAAGTCTCTATGACACCTTCTTACCATACTCTTTTACAAATATATTACATAAATTTGTTTTGCCAATCTAATAGATAAAAAATATTCAAAATATTAATAAAATTTGCATTTCCTTATAATATATTTTAAGGTTTATTGTCTATTTCCTCTTCTGTGAATTGCCTTTTCATACTGTTTTTCCACTTAAAAAATTCTTTCTCTTTTCTGTAAATTCTTATCAAGTTCAAATTCTTATAGATTGTATTATTTGTCTATAAAATACATTACAAATTTTATTTTTAAGTTTTTTCTCATTTATTAGTAGTGTTATTTCTATAGAAATGTTTCATTGTGATGTAGTCAAATTTATTAATCTTTTCATTTGTCAATTTTTGCTTTTTGTGTTTTACTCAAGTTCATAATATATTTTCTTGTGTGTGTGTGTGTATATAAATATATATGTATATATATATAATATTAAATTTTTTTTTAATCTTTAACCTAACTAGACTTTTCTTGTATAGTGCTATGAGACAGATATTTGACTTTACTATTTCAAACCAAATGACTAAAAAAAACTAACCTTTTTATTTTGGTATAAATTGAGATTTACAGAAAAGATGCAAAGGTACAGAGTCCCAGTATATCCTTCACTCAGATGCCTTTAATAGTAATCATAAATTGTGTATTTGTCAAAACTAGTAAATTAACATTGTTATATTAATTGCAATTATATTACAAAGGTGTTTTTTTTTTTAACTTGAAAACATGGCTATTTTCTATTTATGGGGTCTCATGCCATAATTTCTTATTTGTTTTCTTTACCTGCAAGCATTAGGTGGTTTCAGATGTTAACTGACTTGTTAATTTAGGAGATAGTCACTCTCCTCAGCATACTTTTATGTTTCTCCAGGTTATCAAATTTGTTGGCATATTATTGTTGGGATAGTTTCTTCTGATCCTAAGTATTTCTGCAGTAGTAGTTGTAATGTCTCTGTTTTCATTTCTGACTTTGTCTTCTCTCTTTTTTTCTTAAGCTAGCTAAAGGTTTGTCAATTTTGTTTACGTTTTTGAAAATCAATTCTTAATATTGTCTAGCTTGTTTTTTTTTTTCTGTTTATTTATTTATTTATTTATTTTTTTAATTTCTTTATTGATTAAGGTGTCACATATTTGTCCTCCCCCCATTCCCATCCACCCCTCTCCCCACGCATGCCCCAATCCCTTGTTGAACTTAATCGTTGGATAGGCTTATATGCATGCATACAGGTCCTTTGAACTCTCCCCCTCCCCCCACCCTCCCCCTACCCTCCCCTATCCTCCCTCTGAGGCCCGATAGTCCGATCGATGCCTCCTTGCTTCTGGTTCTGTTCTTGTTCCTCAGTCTATGTTGTTCATCATTTCCCCTAGATGAGCGAGATCATATGTCACTAGATATATACTAATAAGAACCGAATGTGAGACGAGCAATAATAGTTATGCTGACAGGCAAATGAATCAATCTGTAGCGAGCTTCCCCCTGGACCAACAGTTCTTTTGAGACCCAATTTCAATGTCCAGTAGTTCCTTATGTGTACATGTCAGCACTGACCCCTCAGCTCTGGATGGTGGACAAATGGTGGTAATGGAGGTCCGACTCCCTCTGGTTTGGTCTCGGCTGAACCCAGGGGCACAGCGTCACCCGGACTAAGGGGCACGTGGCCTCACCCCTACCCAAGGGGCGCGTGGTCTCACCCGGGCCTGGGACCCAGCCTCACCCGGATGGATCCAGGGGCGCACGGCCTCACCCGGACCCAGGATCTGGCTTCACCTGTACCCAGGGACGCTTGGCCTCTCCCAGACCCAGGGGCACGTGGCCTCACCCGGGCCTAGGTGCACGAGGCCTCATCCGGATCCAGGGACACATGGTCGCACCCGGACCCAGGGACGCTTGGCCTCTCCCAGACCCAGGGCCACTTGGGCTCACCCGGGCCTAGGTGCACGAGGCCTCACCCAGATCCAGGGACACATGGTCTCACCCGGACCGAGGGACGCTTGGCCTCTCCCAGACCCAGGGCCACTTGGGCTCACCCGGGCCTAGGTGCACGAGGCCTCACCCGGATCCAGGGACACATGGTCTCACCCGGACCCAGGGACGCTTGGCCTCTCCCAGACCCAGGGCCACTTGGGCTCACCCGGGCCTAGGTGCACGCGGCCTCACCCGGATCCAGGGACACATGGTCTCACCCGGACCCAGGGATGCTTGGCCTCTCCCAGACCCAGGGCCACTTGGGCTCACCCGGGCCTAGGTGCACGAGGCCTCACCCGGATCCAGGGACACATGGTCTCACCCGGACCCAGGGACGCTTGGCCTCTCCCAGACCCAGGGCCACTTGGGCTCACCCGGGCCTAGGTGCACGAGGCCTCACCTGGATCCTGGGACACATGGTCTCACCCGGACCCAGGAACGCTTGGCCTCTCCCAGACCCAGGGCCACTTGGGCTCACCCGGGCCTAGGTGCACGAGGCCTCATCCGGATCCAGGGACACATGTTCGCACCCGGACCCAGGGACGCTTGGCCTCTCCCAGACCCAGGGCCACTTGGGCTCACCCGGGCCTAGGTGCACGCGGCCTCACCCGGATCCAGGGACACATGGTCTCACCCGGACCCAGGGATGCTTGGCCTCTCCCAGACCCAGGGGCACGTGGGCTCACCCGGGCCTAGGTGCACGAGGCCTCACCCGGATCCAGGGACACATGGTCTCACCCGGACCGAGGGACGCTTGGCCTCTCCCAGACCCAGGGCCACTTGGGCTCACCCGGGCCTAGGTGCACGAGGCCTCACCCAGATCCTGGGACGCATGGTCTCACCCAGACCCAGGGACGCTTGGCCTCTCCCAGACCCAGGGCCACTTGGGCTCACCCGGGCCTAGGTGCACGAGGCCTCACCCGGATCCAGGGACGCATGGTCTCACCCGGACCCAGGGACGCTTGGCCTCTCCCAGACCCAGGGGCACGTGGCCTCACCCGGGCCTAGGTGCACGAGGCCTCAGCCGGATCCAGGGACACACGGTCTCACCCGGACCCAGGGACGCCTGGCCTCCCCCAGACCCAGGGGCATGTGGCCTCACCCGGGCCTAGGCGCACGAGGCCTCACCCGGATCCAGGGACACACGGTCTCACCCGGACCCAGGGACGCCTGACCTCCCCCAGACCCAGGGGCACGCGGCCCCACCCGGGCCTAGGTGCACGAGGCCCCACCCGGATCCAGGGACACATGGTCTCACCCGGACCTAGGGGTGCGTGGCCTCTCTCAGACCCAGGGGCACGTGGCCTCACCTGGACCTAGGTGCACGAAGCCACCCGGACCTAGGGGCGCGTTACCTCTCTCAGACCCCTGGTCGCGTGGTCTCACCCGGATCCAGGGGCTCACGGCCTCACCCGGACTCGGGACCCAGCCTTACCCGGATCCAGGGGCCCACGGCCTCACCCGGACCCAGGGTTCAGATTCACCCGGACCCAGGGGCACATGGCCTCACCCGAACCCGGAATCCAGCTTCACCTGGACCCAGGGGCGTGTGGCCTCACCCAAACCCAGGGGCGTGAGGCCTCACCTAGACCCAGAGGCGTGTGACCACATCTGAGCCCAGAGGCTCGCAGGCTCGCCTGGATTCTGGTCTCAGCGGGGTTTCGTCTTCTTGATCCCAATTCCTGTTGGTCAATTCCCTCTCAGCAATTCCTTCGGTCATTTTCTCAGAGCTCCAGGGCGGCTGCCGCAGAACTCGTTGGGCGGCGGGCTCGGCAAGGCTCCGGTGTGCCCGGTGCCCGGCGGTGGGCTGGTCTGGTGTCGCTGCGTCGGCCCTTGGGTCTGCAACGGTGGCCAGTCGCTGAGCGTGCGCACCTGGCCACTTCGGGGCATTGAGATTCTTGAAGGACTCGGAGGTCAGCAAGCACAGAGTCTCCCACCCCATGTCTCCCAGGGGCTCGTCTGTCCGTGCTCGGCAGCGAGTGGAGCCGTCCCCTCAGCCGGAGACCGCCGGGGGAACTGCGCCGAGCACGTTCCAGGCCACCATTGTGTCGCCTGAGCTATAGTTCTTAAAGTGTGGACTTTGGGTCACCGGCATCAGCATCATCCTGCGTACCCCTCTCTTTTATTCTAGTTGTAGAGCATCTGCTCAGCCAGCCCCCCGGTCTTTCTGGCTGGTGTCTGCTCTGCTCTCCCGTCGTAGTCTCAATATTGTTGTGGTAGGCAACGATCAGGCTGCCGCCCTATGTCTCCATCTTGGTCCTCCTTTGTACAGTTAAGTCTTGATTGTTGTTGGTGTCACTGGGAGGAATTGTCCTCCAGGCCAATTGGCCGTGAGGACCCTCTTTGTCCATATAGGAAGAGTTGCTGTGCAGGAGACATGTTTGTGGGCCGGGTCTTGATGCAGCAATGCCTTGGCGCTCACTGAGTCTGCCTCTAGAATGCCTCCCTTATGCAAGTGATTGAAATCTGGTGTCATCTCCCACCAACCACTAGATGCCCTCGTTTCTGGGTCTCCAATGCAGTGTGGGTCAGCCACTACCTGAGGCACTCAGCAGGAAAAAGCTTCTGCTCAGCTTGGCTGGGGCGGAGCTACAGGGTGGAGCCTACAACCTTGGCTTCCTGTCAGCCCCGCCCTATGAGGCTCCTGTGTCTATGTCCCTCTGTATTACTTGCAAACACCTCTGAGAGAAACGCGCCCTGGAATTTCGCCCACTGCCAAACAGTCCAGTCCCTCCCCTAATGAATCTGGACTCCCAGATTCTCGCCTGGAACTGGGTTTCAGTGCAGTTGGAACTGGGTCTCAGCGCAGTCTGGCGTCCCTGTCTCCTTCCCAGCAGGGCCACCCAGTGGCGCAGGCAAAAGTCCGTCCTCTGCGCACCTTCCAGTGCGCGCGTCTGGAGCCGCCGCTTCTCTGTGCCTCCGCCACCACAGCCCAAATTCATTCCCCCAGCGTGTGCCTGGCTTCCCAGGGTTTCGCCCGGAACTGGGGTTCAGTGCAGTCGGAACTGGGGTTCAGCACGGTCCTGAGCTTATGTCTCCTTCCCGCTAGGGCAGTTCAGTGGCGCAGGCAACAGTCCGTCCTTTGCGCCCCTTCCCGTGCGCGCTTCTGGAGCTCTGCCTTCCCCTGCTCCTCTGTGCCTGCGCCCCACAGCCCAGATTCATTCCCCCAGCCTGCGCCTGGCTTCCCAGGGTTTCGCCCGGAACTGGCGCTCAGTGCAGTCGGAGCCGGCACTCCGGAGCCTTTATCTCCTTCCTGCCAGTGAACGCGGGCCAGGCCGTCAGCCGCCCCCTCCTCTCTGGCTCCATCCTCCCCGCAGGCGCGCGCGCTCGTGTCTCCGCCAGTTTCTCCATACCTCAGGCTTTTACGGCTCCCCCGATTGTCCCCGTGGCCCTCTCCTTCCCCCCAGCTGTGGGTATTTCAGTCCGCCAGCTCTCCTGTGGTTCTGGACGATGTCCGTTCTGACCTCTAGTTGTGCCTTTGAAATTGTTGTGCCCAGCTGCAGGTTAGGTGTTTCACCTATGCCGCCATCTAGCTTGTTTTTCTGGTCTCAACATATCTTAGAGATTCTTTTGCCAGGAATATAAGCTTTTCAGTTGTTTGATCTTTTTTTCTTATTTAAAGTCTGCTTGGGACTTTTGAAATGTGACTTGATGATTTTCATTAGTTTTGGGAAATTCTTAGTAATTATATTTTCAAATATTGCCTCTTTCAATTTTTATCTCTTGTCCTCCGGAATTCCAATTCCATTTAAATTGAACCATCTCACAATATCTTTGGTATCTCTTACTCTTCTGCAGTATTTTCTGTAGATTGACTCTTTAACATTTTTTCCTAGATAATTTTGAGCTATTTCTCATCCATTGACGTCTTAGTTTCAGTCATGATAGGTTTTAGTTCCATATTTAGTTCTATCTAGTTGATTCTTTCATAAATAGGCAATGTTACTTTTAATAGTTTTAGTTCCTTGAAAATTTAGGTTTGACTTTTATTGCCATAACTGTAGTAAATGCACTTTAAAAAAAACAACAACACACATTGTCTCTGATAATTCTTTTCCATGGGGAACTGGTGGGTCTGTTTCTGTTGTCTATTATTTATGGGGTTCTTACTCATGTTATTGTAGCTTTTCTTTTCTCTGGTTACATTTGATCAGGTATTGTAGATTGTTGTAAAAGTATTAATAGAAATAATTTAGAGTTTAGCATCTGAAATGATTTTTCTCTCTCTGCTACTGCCAGGCATCCAGAGAGCCAGTGATTCTGGGTCATCTTAATCTGATTTTAACGTGTGAGATTTTCTGTGACATTCAGATAATTCAGTGCATGACAGAAGTCAATGCGAAGGTGTTTTTACTGCCAGTTTATCCTTACATCTAGGTTACAGTCTTTTGACATCTCAATCTCAACCACTGGTCTTCCAAATTTTGCTCTCTAAATCCAAGAGGCTGTCAGAAGTAGGTTTAGTCTCTCAACCAGATCAAACCAGTTTAGAGCAGCAATTCTAATCTTTATTCATCTGTCTGATTTTCGGTCTATTTTTGTCCTGTAATTCTTTACTGTTTCATTAGCTCATCTATGCTTTTAGAAAGATGTTAGTTATAGTTCATCTTGATTTTAAAATTTTTTTATAAAGGCCCTTGGAGTTATTAGTGGGAGGTTGGTCTGAAATGCCTAGTCCACCATTACCAGCAGTACAAATCCCTCTACTATACCTATTTGCTTCGAAATTAAAGTCTATCTCTAGGTAGCTCTTTGTAGGAAAACATGGACACAGAATTAAAATTGTATTCTATATTGACAATTAAAACCAAATGCCATGGCTATTTTTGCTGCTTGTTTATTAGTCCAAATTGAGATCTACTCTTACTCAGAATTTCTCAGAGGGGATGACTATATGTAAATTTAAAGCTTTACAGAAATCTTTATTTCTGTAAGTAATGAACTTTTAAGGCAAAGCATGAGTGAGCATATATCAATGGCCATGCTGATAGAAATGAAATTTGTAACACCTGTTTAAACATTTGAAGTAGATTTAAAGCAAAATGAAATAATGTTGTGTCAGAAAATAGCACTATAGTAATTTGATTATATTTAATAAAAAGATTTAAAAGGTTAGTTCTTACCTAAGGTGCAAAATTTGATTTTACATCTTCCTTTGACAGCAACCATCCACGTGCATTGTAACTAAAATATCAAAGTCATGATAAACTACCATAAAAGGTGGATTTAAGGTTTAAAAATTTTAAAGAAATAATTTTGTAATTTATTTTACTTTTTAAAAAAGGTATAAGAGCAATAAGTAAGAGTATAGTCAATATTTCCTTAGTTGATCTTTGAGAGAATCCTTCATTAGCTCTTAGAGGGAGAGTATCTCTAAATATAACTTTGTTTATTGCCAAGCATGTGCTCCCCTGTTCCCTCTCCTGGGTCACATGATTACCATATATTTAGATTTTAACAGGATTATATGTGATTACAACACTTGTCTTCACTAGTAGAAGTGATTCTACTGATGATTTGAGGGCAGAGGCAATCAGTGAAAAGCATTTTGTGCAGGAAGTGTTTCTGATATTGTTGAAATTGTCTTGGTCATAGTACCTCTGCACATTATGCACTTACAGTGGGACCAATGAGTTGTGAACCAGGTAGGGCATACAAAGAAAAGACTAGCAAGTGATAGTAATTTGATAAAAGCTTAGTTAGTAGATAGCTTGGCATCATAAATAGAAATAATTTAAAGTTTATTTACCATTTCAAACATTCTAAAATCAATTTATTTTTAATTAACAAAATATTAGCTTTTTTGGTTTATTTTTCTTCAGAAAAAATATTGAAATATTAAAAAAAATTTAAATCCTATATTACAGATAATATGATTCCTAGAGATCTGAGGAGGGCTTTCAGAACCAGGCACGGCTATAATGGAACAGTCTGAGTCCTTATAGGGAAAAGGAGAAGATAATGGTGTTAGCGGTCCGAAGAAGTTAGAGGAAAAATGTGTAGCTCATAGGAAGGAGAAATGTTTGAAAACAGCTATGGATAGTGCAAAAATTAGCAAAACATATGAAAAACCAAGAAGATTAGAGAAATTGGGGCAGTCAGAGAATTTGTGTGTCATTTTTGCAGAAAGCTGGAGAGGCATAAAGAGTAACAAAGGCAAAGATCTTTCAGGTGACATTGTATTTGTAAATTGCATCTGTTTTTTTTTTTTCATGATAACAAAAAAGAAAGCCCAGAGATAATTTGTGACTGATGGAAGTAACCAGATCCTTGATTGTAGAAAGTAGGACTTTATCACTGTTAGAGGACAGCTTTGATCAGAGATACAGATATGTCTTTTTTTCTTTTTGTTCCTCCTCTCCAAATTCTGTCCTTGGCTCTTCTCTGAAGCGTGTGTGTGTGTGTGTGTGTGTGTGTGTGTGTGTGTGTGTGTTTGCGGGGCGGGGGGCGGGGGAGGTCGGGTGGTGGGGAGGGAGGAAGTATTGTAGAAAAGGTAGGAGACCAGGCATCCAAACCAGGGTCTAATCCTCATTCACTAATTGAGTGGTAAGTCAACCTCTGAATGGTAGTTTCTATAGCTATAAAGTGGAAATAATAATAGTTATACTATTACCTTACAGGGCTATTTTAGTATAAGCTAAAATATTGAAAATGCTTTGAAAAATATATAAAATGTAAAGTTTTATTTCATTCAATACTTATAAAAAGCAGTATTTATAGAGTCATAGAGATCTAAGTATAAATCTTGATATTCCCCTCTCCATTTTAGTCTAGTTATTTAATGTCTCTGATTAGAAATATTCTTATTTATATAATAAAGACATAACTCTACCTTACAGGATTGTGAAAATTAAATATGACACTATAGTTGACGAATCTAGTGGAGTACTTGGCACACAGTAGGTGATAAATATGAGCACTTGCCCTTACATAGAGACATCAGAAATCTGCTTCATAGTTGATTTGTATGGTTCCATTTTACTCATTATTTATAACTAATTTATTTGCTCTATAATGTACTTGGTTTTCATGTTTCTTGTAGCTTATATGCCATTTACTATAATTATATGTATACTTCTGGGTCTGCCAGTAAATGTTAAGCTGCTGAAGGCTGGGAACCCATCTTGTTCACTTTATATTCTTCATCATGCATAGATAGTAGGCAATTTTGCAATAAATTATATTAGAAGGGTTAACAATTAGGTTCAGAATGAAGTTTCTATTCTTAGTAGGGTCTTCAGTTTGACTCTGAAGAATGGTTAACATCTGTGCTACATAATGGATAGTTATTTATAAATTCAAACATTTATTTATCTATTTTTGGGTTTTGTCCTCATGCAAGTACATGTAAACAGTGTCTTCAGTGTACACTTGAATAGGTGCTGGGATCTCTTTTGATTAACATACTATTAATTAGGGATCTTTTTAAAAAATATATTTTTATTGTTTTCAGAGATGAAGGAAGAAGGAGAGAGAGATAGAAACATCCACGATGAGAGAGAACCATGGATTGGCTGCCTCCCGCACACCCCTCCACGGGGGGTGGATTCCGCAACCTGGGCATGTGCCCTTGGCTGGATCAAATCCAGGACCCTTCAGTCCAAAGGCCAATGCTCTATCCACTGAGCCAAACCAGCTAGGGCTAATTAGGGATCTTAATTGCATGTAAAAAAATCCTTCACTTTTGCCACATAACAACATAACACAAGAACACAACAACATAACATAACATAACATAACATAACATAACATAACATAACATAACATAACATAACATAACATAATTATATGAGTTACATTCCCTCACTTTTGACATATTCTTTTGGTTAGAAACAGTTACAGGTCCTGCCCAAAGACAAGGGGAGGGAATTTCACAAAGATGTGAATATCAGGGTTGGAAATCATGGGGGGCATGTTAGAATTATGCTTATCACATTAGTATAATTTTGTGTCTCCATTTGTAAATAATGTTAACAAACAAGAACTTCTATGACTTGAGAAGTTCTATTTTGTTAGTACATTAAAATTTTGCATTAGAATTGTTTAGACTGGATCTATTACCTTTTAGATTGATTCATCATAGAACCTTGACCCAGAAGAAAAAAAATAATTTAAGGAAAACTTCAGATGAATAAAACTATTTAGAATAAAATAAATGGTAGTGTTTGTTTTGCTGCTTAATAGGTTCATACTTTTGTGTTTTAGTTGACAGAAATCAGGAGATAAGAGTTCTTGAAAAATTCTTGGTTTTGCATCTCTTAAAACTTAATTCTGATAATTATTTTAATGGATAGTAATTTCAACTAAAGTCAATCAGTAAAATAGAAGAGGAACTGGAATTGAATATTATATTGTGAACATTACTTATGTATTATTGATGATTGTAACCACTAAGAAAAGGTATTGGGATAATTATAAAATATTTTATATATCTTTAAGAAAGGAATATTCAAAATGGAACATAGAGGGAAACATATACCCAAAGAAAAACTTGTACAAGAATGATTTTAGTAACATTATTCATAATAAACAAAAAGTAGGAAAACCTAAATGCCCATCAGCTGATGAATGATCAAATAAAATTTAGTATATCAATATAACAGAATGTTATGTGACAGTAAAGAGGAATGAAATACTGATATGTGTTACAGCATGAATAAACCTTAAACACATTATGCTAATTGGAAGAAATCAGTCACAAAACACTACATCTATACTAATAAAAGAGAAACATGCAAATTGACCGTACCTCTGCTACACCCACAAGCCAATCAGGAGCGAGTATGCAAATTAACCCAACCAAGATGGCTTTGGCCATGGAGTGAGCAGGAGGCTTGGGTTTCCCCGGTGATGGAGGAAGCCAAGCTTCCTGGCTGGCCCTGGCCTCTGCTCAAAGCTACAAAGTTTCAATTATAGAAGATAAATAAATCCCAGATACCAGGGCCTCTGTTTGGTTCACTGGGGGGTATGGCCGGCCTGAAAACCACCATAGGCCCCTTGCCCAGGCTGCCCCATGCCCCAAGGGAACCTCCACCCTGATCCGGGACACCCTTCAGGGCAAATCAGCTGGCCCCCACCCATGCACCAGGCCTCTATCTTATCTAATAAAACAGTGATATGCAAATTGACCATCATTCCAACAAACAAGATGGCTGCCCCCATGTGGTCAAAGATGGCTGCCCCCATGTGGACACAAGATGGCTGCCACAAGATGACCAGCAGGGGAGGGCAGTTGGGAGGGACCAGGCCTGCAGGGGAGGGCAGTTAGGGGTGACCAGGCCTACAGGGGAAGGCAGTTAGGGGTGACCAGGCCTGCAGGGGAGGGCAGTTAGGGGCAATCAGGCTGGCAGGGGAACAGTTAGGCATCAATCAAGCTGGCAGGTGAGTGGTTAGGGGGTGATCAGGCTGGCAAGCAGAAGTGGTTAGGGGCAATCAGGAAGGCAGGCAGGTGAGCAGTTGGGAGCCAACAGTCCTGGATTGTGAGATCACAGGTAGGATCGGGCCTAAACGGGCAGTTGGACATCCCTTGAGGGGTCCCAGATTGGAAAGGGTGCAGGCTGGGCTGAGGGACACAACCCCCGTGCACGAATTTCATGCACTGGGCCTCTAGTATTGTATGATTCCATTTATATGAAAACAGAGGCCTGGTGCACGAATTCGTACCCCAGTGGGATCCCTTGGCCTAGCCTGTGGCATCGAGCTGAAACCAGCTCTCTGACATCCCACAAGGGGTCCTGGATTGTGAGAGGGTGCAGGCCAGGCTGAGAGACCCCCACTGGTGCACGATAAGGGCTGGGGAGGGATGTGGGAGCTTGGCCAGCCAGGGACTGCTGGAGGGCTCCAGGGCGTGTCTGGCCTGTCTCACTCAGTCCCGAATCGGCCAGACCCCAGCAGCAAGCAAACCTACTAGTTGGAGCATCTGCCCCCTGGTAGTCAGTGCACATCATAGTGACTGGTTGACCCATTGACTGTATGCCCCCTAGTGATCAGTGCATGTCATAGTGAGCAGTTGAGTGGCCTTAGCATATCATTAGCATATTGTGCTTTGATTGGTTTAATGGACTACAGGATGACTGGACACTTAGCATATTAGGCTTTTATTATATAGGATATCCAGATTAGGCAAATCCATAGTGACAGAAAAGTACATTAAAGGTTGCCTAGGCTGATAACAGGAGGAGGGTTGTCCAGAAAAGGTAAGTAACTGCTAATAGGCACAGGGTTTCCTTTTGGGGTGCTGAAAATGTTTTGAAATTAATTGTGGTGATGGTTATACAACTCTGTGAATATACCAAAGACTATTGGATTGTATACTTTAAATGGGTGGATTGTATGGTATATAAATTATGTCTCAGTAAAGCTCTATAAAACATGAAATTGCATGGCATTCTAGCATTTTCATGCAGTCAAATTATTTACTGCTGTCCTTACCTCTCCTGACTTTGTTCTGAGCATCTTATTGTGTGGCATGTTTCATCTGCTAAGTCAAAATTGAAAAGCGTGCCCTACCTGGTTTGGCTCAGTGGATAGAGCGTCGGCCTGCCAACTGAAGGGTCCCAGGTTCAATTCTGGTCAGGGGCATGTACCTTGGTGGCGGGCACATCCCCAGTGGGGGGTGTGCATGAGACAGCTGATCGATGTTTCTCTCTCATCGATGTTTCTAACTCTCTATCCCTCTCCCTTCCTCTCTGCAAAAAATAAATAAAATATATTTAAAAACAAAAAAACAAAAAACAAAATTGAAAAGCGTAATTCTGTATTGACAAATTTTCAGTAAGAACCAGTAGAAGTATGTGAGAGCTTTATTGTTGTTAGGACTTTGACCATATTTGATCAAAAGTCATATATAATTCTCTTGGATGAAAGTAAAGGACACAAGCACATTGTCTATTTATTAAATACTTTAGTATCCATTTTTATTGATTTATATTTAGACAAAAGCTCTGATTATATGAATAAATTTCAGGCACACATTTAAAACTGCAGCTTTAACAATTTTAATTTATACTGCATGATTTTCTTTTATTTTTTATGCTTATTAGGATATTTTAATTTAATTTGTTTCTCTTCTAGTGTATCATAAAATGTCAAATAAAAATAATGTTTAATGATGATGCGGATGAAACAGAATGGGTGGAAGGCATTCTTCTAACTAGATAGGGAATAGAAATCAAGGTAGTCTGGATACTTGGCTTGTTTTTGATGCTTTATGAAATTTTCTTAGAGATTTTCTTAGAATGCCTCTGAAAATGTACTGCTTTACTTTTCAACAATATTTGTTTATGGATATCTGAAGAATTCATTAATATTTTTAGGCTTTCTATTTGCTGGTTTCATTCCCATTTTGCAGATTAAATTACTCAAACTGCATACTTAACATGATTTGTCCAAAAACTGAGTGGGTTGTAGAAGTGTTGAAACATAATCTTTCAGCAACAAATGTATTCATTTAGTATAATAGGACAGTTACTTCAGGCAACATAATTTTATTTTAACCTGCAATATTCAAAAGCTAAACACAGGACCTTATATCTCTTACTTTAAAAAGTAAAGATAGTGGTTTTATGAAATATGATTTATGGAGATAGTCTACTCATGAATAATTATTATTAAAGTGAATAATATCCTGACTCTATGGAGTCTTCAATTTCTTCCCAACTCTATGACATAATGTGAGTGTGATAAATGGGGTATATATTCTTGGTATCATGGACAATTGCTAAAGAGACTGTAGGGGATCAACTAGGTTTTTTCCTTATCTTGGGTAGTTTATCTAAATTGTTTTAGAGATTTTTTTTTTCCTATGGTAAAAAATATTGCTTGAGTGTTCATTTTTTTTAAAACTATGTCTAAAGTAACGAAGCCTCTTTATTCATTGTTTGGGGAGGCAAATACAGAGTGGCTCTCTAGCATCCTTAAAATTGTAATTTATTATAATTAGTTTGTATTTAAAAGAACTTTCTCTCTAAGGAGAGGCAGGATTTTTTAAAAACACTATCTGCCAATAATTCCTGTGACTAGAAATTTTTTCTACCCTGTCAAAATAGGTAGGCTGTGTACAAACATAGAACAATATAATTTTGTCAAATTAGTGCTATATTATAATATAAATTTTTAACAGCTGCTGGTTTTATAAGAGACCTTGATATTTATAGAGAAATGTGTACATTGTGTACATTTTTTGTAAGTAGGTATTTGTAACATTGTATTTCAACCTCCAACAAATTTTCTGAGGCAAAGAAACATGATCTTGAGGAGCATTTCTTAGATTTGCTTTATTGCATTAGTGAAATATTAGGCTTCAGTTAGGAAGTATTTGTAATAGTATCTATGGCCTATTGGGTATAGAAAAACTGGAAACAAGAAGCTGTGTTTGTGATGATTCTAACTCTTAATCCTCTTTTTTGATCTTTCATGTAATGCTGTTTTCTTAATAAAATACATGAGAGTTTTGGCTGTCTCTATTGCTGTTCCGGTCCATTTGGACTGCTGTATATCAAAAATACAACAAACAGGGTGGCTTAAAAACAGCGCAAATTTATTTCTCACAATTCTGGAGTCTGGGAAGTCCAAGAGTAAGACAGATTCAGTGCCTGGTGAGTGCCCAAACTATAGTTCATGGAGAGCCATCTTTATGCTGTGTCTTTTTATGGCTGAGGGGGCAAGGAGCTCTCTGGAGTATCTTTTATAAGGGCACTAAATCCCATTAATGAGGCTCTTCTTCATGACCTAATGACCTCCCAAAGGCTCTACCTCCAATTACCCTCACATTGAAGATTAGGTTTCAATATACAAATTTTGGGGGAATACAAACGTCAGTCTACTGCAATGACCATGTCACAAAAGTTAATATGCAGCCATAAACAGAATAGTTGAAACTTTTGTAGAGTATTATTGATATAATACCTAAACATTACCTGGGCTAGAAAATTATCAGAACAGCATTTGTGCTAAAACCTTGGTAAATTGTGCAATGTTGATAGAAAAACATTGGATATTTGATATCTAATGAATGAAGCAAAGGACAGCATTTTTAAAATTTGTAACCAGAGATAGTGACCCATTAAGGAGCTATTATATAGCCCATTACAGTATCTTTGTATAAATAAACTTCCTATAGCATATTTAGAGGCTAAGATATCCATTGCTAGAGCAAATTAGATCACTTAAATATGTAGTTCATATTTGAAAACAGCATTTTCCTATAATATTGCTCTTTTAAAAATGTAATGTACAATATTAAAAGCATACAAAGAGAATGAAAATATAAATGGGAAACCTTGACTTTTTACTGTCTAAATTTAGTGGGGATTTTTTTTCTTTAGGTCTTCTTAATTTTTTAGAGGAATGAGTTGATCTAACATCAGAAAATTATATAGTACTGTAGTTGCTTTTATGGGTAAAGTTAGGTCTTTTAGCTGACCTGCCATTCATATTCATATGATTTTCTTTGTGGACACATATTTTGGGTGAGTATTTGAAGTTTTGAGAAACAGTTTAAGAAGTAGCGGCAACACCTAAAATTTTCATTTTGACATTTATTTCACTTTAATGAATATACTACAATTAAAAT
Organism: Eptesicus fuscus; assembly: GCF_027574615.1. Classification (NCBI taxonomy): domain Eukaryota; kingdom Metazoa; phylum Chordata; class Mammalia; order Chiroptera; family Vespertilionidae; genus Eptesicus; species Eptesicus fuscus. The sequence goes on from NC_072483.1 coordinate 40,401,534, forward strand.
TTGAAATATATTTTTAGAAAAGTCTTGTATGACATTTAATATGTGAATTATTTCAGAAACCGAAGAACGTATTTCTGTAAGCAGAACTGAAGGAGTACAACTGAAATAATTCTATGAAAGACAGATTTAATCCAAAAATAGCAGCTTTTGATAAATGCTACTGTGGTCAAGTCCTTAGAATGAATTCATTTCCCCTTGGAATTAATGATAAATGAGATAATCATGCACTTAAACTTTTCAAAAGAAGTTATTTTACTTTTCAGGACCATATATCTGAGAGACTGTATAGTATAATGCTGTCAAAGACAGAAAATTAATATTCAAGCTTGGCCTGTGCCTGGGTAGAGTCATATTTTGAATGTAGCCAGCTGTGGTATTCTGTGTCACTAAATATGACACATATGTTCTAATCTTGGTTGAATCATTTTGCTTATGTAGTTAAATTCTGTGTGTGAGGTGGCCAGGATTTTCACAGAAAGAAAAATAGGAAACAAGATAGGTGGTTCTATGAAAAAGAAAGCATGTTTTTAATATTGGTTTCACCATTGATGTTGAATCTTGGGATTTCAATTGGAGGCTAAATATATTTTCATAGATACTTGGGATCAGTAAATTCTCAAAAAAGGATCAAATCCTAAGGTATTTGATGATGGAAGGAAACATTTTTATTGTTATCAATAAACTCCATTTTAGTATAAAAATTAAGGATTCCGCACAAGTTAACTTTTACATATAACACCGAGCCATAGAAAATCGGTTTGTGTAATTTGAATGGGTGTCTTTGAGGCAGCTAGATACAAGTAGAAAGAGCCAGAGGCCATCTTTCAGGGTAGTTTGTGCGTCAGTGTGTCATGAGTATCCAAAGGGTTGCACGTTCTTTGTTCAAATTCAGGTCTTCCTGTGGAAAACTCTTACCATAGTCTTTAAAAAGTTACCATTTAATGGGAAATTATTTTATTTAAATGACACTATTTGTGATTTTTTTGGCCTTACCTGGAAATAAAAATGCATGCTCTCAGCTATTTAAACTTTCAATGTAAAAATATAATGAAAGGACAAGATTCATATACTTGTGATCTAGACAGATCTAAATAGAAATAAAAAGCTGTATTAGTCCAACAGTAATTACTAACAATGAAGAGTTTTTGAGGATATAAAAATTAACATGTAGTTTTCTCATGACAAGTATTGTACCAAAGAAAACTTCAGAAGCTTTGAAATGATATTCTTTTTGTTAGAGTGCCAGTTTCTTTGGTATGTATTTCCTTTTGTCACCTGGGGCAATTTTTCCAACACGTAACACATGTGATGTTTTTTCTGCATTTGGAATAATCAGCTTTTCCCTGTGCTCATTAAGGGGAAAAAAACTGCAGCCAAGGTATTAACACAAAGCAAGGTATTAACAGTGCCCAATCTCTACCAAATACCAAGTTTCTTTGTCTATTACCTAATTAACATACTTTAATGAGTTCACCAAGTTTAATGAATACTTCATGTAAAACTAAGCACTTTCTACCTCCTAGATTAATTTGACACCTAATGTAACAGATCTGGTTAGCTATATGAATAATTCATGAGCTAGTATTTTTCAAATAACAAATAATAAAGAATATAAAACATTTAATATGAAAGGAGTTCTTAAAGATTTGCTATATACTTACTTGAACATAGTATAATTCTCTCCAGCATCTGTTGAAGTGCATGTTCTAGTTAACAATAGTCTGAAACAATGTGATATATGTATATATTTCTGTTTATGCTAATGATTTAAAAAATGCAATGAATCTTTTAGTAGTAAAACTCATTGCTTATAATTCATATTCTAAAAATAGACTCAGTTACTGAAAAGTCATTTTAATTTTATGATGTGAATAGTAAATATTTCTTTCATAAAAATTGACTTTTGAACTGTTAAGGTTGGAAAGAGTAGTCAAAATAATGTTGATATTTTTTTTGATAATTTTTTAAAAGTAGAGATTTAAAAAATATATATTTTTGTTGATTTCAGAGAGGGTGGGGAGGGAGAGAGAGATAGAAACATCAATAATGAGAGAGAATCATTGATCGGCTGCCTCCTGCACACCCCCACTGAGAATTGAGCCCACAACCTGGGCATGTGCCCTGACCGGGAATCAAACCATGATCTCCTGGTTCATTGAGTCACACCATCTGAGCATAATGTTGATAATTTTTATTGATTTGTATTGACATTTAGTTTGTGTATTTTTTATTTTTTTAATATATATTTTATTGATTTTTTACAGAGAGGAAGGGAGAGGGCTAGAAACATCGATGAGAGAGAAACATCGACCAGCTGCCTCTTACACACCCCCTACCGGGGATGTGCCCACAACTAATGTACATGCCCTTGACCGGAATCGAACCTGGGACCCTTCAGTCCGCAGACCGACGCTCTATCCACTGAGCCAAACCGGTTTCAGCTAGTTTGTGTATTTACATCTGTGAGCAGCATTTAATTCACCATTATATTTGGGGGTATAATAGGTCTTGGAATTTTAAGCAACATGTCTGAAGGCAACATCTTGGAATTAGGATCTCTTTTCTCCCATTTTCTTCAACCTATTAAAAAAAGAGGAGCAGAAAAATGTATAATTTTATAATGATATTTTTGTAAATATCCAAAATATTGGCAAATATTATTGTGTTCTAGGAACTGACGAAACAAATGAAAACCAACATCTCTGCCCTCAAGGAGCTTAGACTCTAATAGGGAAGACAAGTTAATAAATAATTGCAATGCAGTTTTATAAGGCCTAACCATTTATGACTCAGCAACAAGAGCGAAGGTCTATTTTGACATTGCATAAAGTACAACAGGAAGGTATTGTGAGAATTCCTACTTACCATTTCAGCTATATTTTCAATATAAACTATAACCATAAGCTAAAGTGGATTTTTAAAAAAAAATTAAAATATACCTACCACAATGAATTGATATCACTTACTTTGAGAAAAAAAAATATATTCAAGTAATATTGCCATCATTCAAACTGTTTTTTGCTCTTTTGGACTTCTATTCAGGGCCCATGGCAAAAAAAAATTTTTTAAATGTTTTAAGTGTAGTAGCAGATTTTCATGCTTTGAGGGTATATTTAGTTTTTCAAAAGAACCAAAAATTATCTAGAACGAAATATGTCAAATATGGTAGCTGAATAACAGTACAAAATTATTTTTATTGTTTTAAAATAATAATAAAACAACCGATGCAACAATCAAAGAGTGTGACTGAGGCGATCAGTCTAATTTTCTACTTGTAAACTGACTCTAAAAGCATTTTCCAAAGGTATCAAAATATTTCACAACGCTGGTATTGTTGCTTCAATGACAGAAACTTTGTAGTTGCAGTATGTATATGCTACTAATAAATGGCTATTATTATATTGACTAATACATGGCTCTGATTAGAAAACTTTTAAATATGTCACTAATTAGAGTAAGGAATGTCAGATTTTCCTGAGCCCTCTTCAGGTTTTACTTGGAGTTTTGCATTTAAGAGGAGGGCAGCTGGGGTTGAGGAGGAGAGGAAAAAACTTGAATACTAAGGAATAAGTGAAGGAATCAAGAAAATTTAGTCTAGAGAAGAGAGAACTCAGAGAAAATCTGATAGCTGTTTGAAAGTATCTGAGGAATTAGGCTTATTCTGGGTGTCACAAGAGAATAAAACTAGAGCCAGGGAGGGAACAGTTCATCTGCAAAGGGAGCAGGTGGCCTCAGAGGCAGTGAGTTCCTCGTCACTGGAAGTATTCAAGTAGAGAACACGTGATCTCTTGGTTGTATTGAGCGGGGAATTGATGTTAGATGATAGTGTTTTATCAACCCTGTGATTTTATCCTTGACAGCTGAAGATTTTCCTTTCCAAAATAGATTTTACTGGTGAAGGGAACCCATAACTTTCTTTACATATGTTTCAATTCTCATTTCTTGGACTATATTCAGGTTATAATATAGTCTTTTGGAACACATTACTTGATTTTTTTTATACACAGAGAATATGGATATGTATATTTTTTCCCTTTTTAGAGGAGTCCTTTAAAGATTTCCACATGGATTAATTTATCCTTATTCCTGGTTCTCTGCATCTATTTTGTGCATTTTCACCTCTCAATTTCTTTCACTTTGTTCTACAAAATGCCAACTTTCATTATTAAATGAAAAGCATTGTGTCATGCTATCAAGTTCCAGCTTTTCATGGTTTATGCTAAAAATTTTGTGTAGAGGATCTTTCCCCCTCTTTTGAATGAATTAGTTTTGTATCTGCTTCAGGTTGAAGCTTGCCTTTTGTCATTATTTATGATAAATTAGCTTCTGAATACCATTTGAAATGCTAGAGACAAGCTATATGACTAGAAAACAATCTCCATTATATCAGATGAAATAGTTTGTTTTTAGCCCACCAGGGTGACTGTCTTATTTTTGTGAAGAAATAGGCCATATTCAATGCCTTTCTTACCGAATTGAGATTACTGGATTGGATTGAATTTGTGACCTTTATAGACAAACATTTTTATTCAGGATCACCGAAGGATGTATTTGAATGAAAAGGCACTTGGTCCGTCTCACTTATTTGAGGTTATATATTAAAAAAAAGTACAGATTAGTGTTTTCTTGGATTGCCCCTTTTCAAGCCTAAGAAGATTAATTTGGTAATTAAATGTGCCATGGTTACGTTTGGTGCAATTATTGTTTGGTGCACAGGTAGTGTTCTATGCAACGCTAATGTGAGTGGAACACTGAGATTTGGAAATCATTTATAATGATGGGTCCTTTTTATAGTACAGCACATTCTTGAATAATGTCATTTCGTTTAACATCATTTCATTATGACATTGATAAGATGCTATAGGAATTTAACTTGTTTATATCAATTGGCCTGTAGTAAAGTTGGTTAGTTATACATTGTTTTGCTTGAAGTTGCAGATTTTATGGACAACATTAAGTGAAGACTTACTAAATTGGTAATAGGAATATCATGTGATATGAAAACATAGGGCACAGTTGGTATTTTAAAATACTAGTATGATTACCCCTCACCCTTCATCTAGAATAGGCAGAGGAAAGTATGTTACTCTTATTTTTATTTTAAAGATGAGGAAACATGCTAATTGTTGTTGTCACTCTGCAAAATAGTAATGTGGTCAGTTATAATTTGATTACCAATTCAGGCCTCCAACTGGGTGACTCAGTAGAACTGACTAGCTAATTCTGAAGCCATGGTTTGATATATTTCCCCAAAGCTGATGAAAAACCTGACCTTTTTATGGTTATAAGTATAGGGTCTGGGGTCAAATGGTCTGAGTTAAAAATCTTGGTTTTACTGCTTACTGTCTGTGTGTATGTCTTGCTGTCTCTCTCATCCTCAGTTTTTGTATTCATACATTTGTTAAAATAATTGTGTCTACTTTTTGGGTTGGTGTAAGTATTAAATAAATTAATACCTATAAAGTGTTTATAGCAGTGCCTGGCACACAATAATAAATATTATCATTAATATTTCAGACTCTAGGTTTTTTCACAGTATCTAGTTTCCTGAGAAACAGCCTTTTAAGTTTCTACTATTGAGAGCTCTTCCTCTTTCCCTCCCCTCCCTTTCTTCTTCCATTCTTTCCTTCCACAAGCATTTATTGAGCATTTACTATACTTTGGCCTTTGCATATGAGGGGGAAGAAATTTTCATTTCCCCTGTTGGATTGAACAATCTGCTGGTCTAGAGATCAGTTGGTTTAAGTTGTTTAGCCATCCAGAATGGATGAGGCAATGGTATTAGAATCTTTGATCCCTCAATTCTTCTTTTCTTTTGAGTTTTGAGTCCTTTCTACTCTTGGGTGGGTTTTGTTTTATGTCCAAATAATTTACTTTCCTATGGCTTTTAGATTCTTTCTAAAGTCACAAGATTAACTCTATCTGATAAGGGTGTTATACATGCTTCTTTCTACTTGAGTATAACATTTCCTGTAGTCAGGAAATTAACTTCTCCAAGGTCTAGATCAGAGCTCACTCTCTGTAAAGCCTTCTTAGACTACTCTAAGTGTAAGATGTCTCTTCCACCTCTGAGAGCTTGTGGTACTCATTGGAGCCTCTTACATGTCCTTTGCTGAGTATCCTTTGAATGCAGAAATTATTTTAGTATTTTTTTGTATTCTTTCTGATAGCATTTGGTACTGAACAGGTACAATAATAATATATCTTCAGTAAATATCTGTTGATTTGATTTGTTGACACAAGGCATAATTTTTTTTATATTATGTATTTCAGGGTAAAATATAATATAAACTCAAAAATTGTCTGAAAATAATTTTATAGCTTTTAATTTCAGAGTTTAGGGAAATTTTAGCTTTTATTTTTATTATTTTTATTTTTAAATTAAATTTATTGGGGTGACATCCTATATAATAAAGAGGTAATATGCAAATTAAACCTCACTCCCTCACAAGATTGCTGCCTATGACCAGGCCAGCAGGGGGGGCAGTAAGAGGTGACCAGACCAGCAGGGGGCTGGGGGGGGGGAGGTTGGGAGTGACCAGGCTGGCAGGGGGGCAGTGAGGGGCGACTAGGCTGGCGGGGGGGCAGTTGGGGGCAACCATGTTGGCGGGGGGGGCAGTTATGGGTGACCAGGCCAGTGCAGGGGGGGAAGTTAGGAGTGACCAGGCTGGCAGGGAGGGGGCAGTTGGGGGTGACCTGGTTGGCAGTGGGGGGCAGTTAGGGGTGACCAGGCTGGCAGGGGGGAAGTTGGTGGCAATTAGGCTGGTGGGGGGGGGGTAGTGAGGGGCGACTAGTGAGGGGTGACTAGGCCGGCAGGGGTGCCAGTTGGGGGCAACCAGGCCAGCAGGGGGAGGGCAGTTAGGGGCAACCACGCCAGCAGAAGGGGGTGGTAAGGGGTGACTAGGCTGGCGGAGGGGGCAGTTAGGAGCAACCAGGCCGGCAGGGAGGGGGCAGTTGGGGGTGACCTGGTTGGCAGTGGGGGGCAGTTAGGGGTGACCAGGCTGGCAGGGGGGGGAAGTTGGGGGCAATTAGGCTGGTGGGGGGGTAGTGAGGGGCGACTAGGCCGGCAGGGGGGCCAGTTGGGGGCAACCAGGCCAGCAGGGGGGGCAGTAAGGGGTGACTAGGTTGGCGGGGGTGCAGTTAGGAGCGACCAGGCCGGCAGGGAGGGGGCAGTTGGGGGCAACCTGACTGGCAGTGGGGGGCAGTTAGGGGTTCAGTCCAGCACACAGAGGCAGTTAGGGTGACCAGGCAAACAGGCAGGTGAGCGATTAGGAGCCAGCGGTCCAGGATTGTGAGAGGGGTGTCCGACTGCTGGTTTAGGCCCAATTGCTGGGATCTGGCCTAAACTGGTAGTCGGACATCCCCCAACGGGTCCTGGATTGGAGAGGGTGCAGGCTGGGCTGAGGGGACCTCTCCCCTTCCCCCATGCATGAATTTCATGCACTGGACCGCTAGTTGGTTAATAAGGTTAGATACGTTTCAGGTGTACATTTCTATGATGCATGATCTGTATATAGCATTGTGTGCCTGGCTTTTAAAAATTATAATCCTAATGCTAGGTCCTAGGAGGGACATGTAGAAAGATAAAAATGATCTTTGATCTTAAGGTAGCTGCAATTCATAAAGGGGTAGAAAAGCATAAATCAAGGCAGAAGGAAATGGGTTCTTATTTTTGGTTATGTGTTTTGATGGTGTGCGGAAAGGACTATTTAATTTTGACTGGGTGAAGTAGAGAATACTAACATCAACAAAGTGGCATTTGAGCTGACCTTTGACTCCTGAAAGGCATTTGGGAGAAGCATAGGAGGGTGTGGACAAATTGTCATGTTATGAAGATAGGGTACTTGGTAGGATGTGCTGAGAAGGGAGGTTGGTGATGTAGTCTGGAATAAGGTTATTATAGACCTGATGGTATTTGAGAAGTGAAATAACATAGGCCAAACTGTTTAAGCATGATAGCCCTACTAGCCTCTTTAGAGGTAAATGAGATTTGGATTATTTGAAAAGGAAACTAATTTTGTAATAAGTTTTCTGCTTCATGCATTTTTAGTGACTTGTGATATATCTGAAGAGAGCCTTTCAAATGAAATGTTATAAAACCCCCACATTTCTAGTAAGCAATGAAGTAACAAATATCTACTTCTTTTTTTTTCTTTTTCTAATTGGAGACAACATCCTTTCTGATTAAATGAATTCTTTCTTTGCCTTATTGATTTTTTCAATCGTCTTTTATTTTGAGGGGTGTAAGAAATATGGAAACCTGTTATGCTGCATTACTTACCTTTTGGCATATAGATGTCTGTGCTTTCAAGATGATATATAAATAATCAGTCCACTATTCAGCAAAATGAATTGTGGCATTAACAACTGAGGTTTACAGGCATTAATCTCAGGATCCAAATTATTGATCTAATTCCCAGTCAGTATTAAATCCCAATACTAAATTATACCAAAGTGAATATCTAATTTTATACTTCTCTAAGTATCATAAATGCTATAAATGGGTTTTTGACTTTTTCATTTAATTGTAGTGATTTTGGTTATTGTAAAAATATGTGTTACCGAGGTACAATGTAAAAGAAAAACATCTTGAGATGGTGCAGTTTGGAAAATGAGGACAGTTATTTTAGGTCATCAAATAAAGGTCAAACCATCCTGCAATTTTCTGAGCATCAGGCCATTGCTTGTATTATCTGGATATGTTAATGTATGTTATTGCACCAGGAAACTGCTCTGGGCAGGGAGCTGAGGAGTGCACTGTATATTAACTGATGCACTAACCTGTCAGTTAAGGATGAAATTAGCAACATGGGGTTAGCTACACTTCTTGGATAATGTTGGAAGTGTCTGAGGTTGTATCTGGACTCTTCCTAATTCACTGTGTGACCCTGAGACACTAGTTTCCCATCTTTAAAATAAAGTACAAAATGCCTTGCTAGGTTTTACCAAACATTCAAAGGAGAACTAACACCTATCCTCCTCAAACTATTCCAAAAAGTCCAAGAGGAAGGAACACTTTCAAGCTCTTTTTAGGAGGCCAGAATTATCCTAATTCCAAAACCAGATAAAGACACTACAAAGAAAGAGAATTACAGGCAAATATCTCTGATGAACGTAGATGCTGAAATCCTCAACAAAATATTAGCAAATCACATCCAGCAATACATTAAAAAGATCATACACTATGACCAAGTGGGATTTATTCCAGGGATACAAGGCTGGTACAATATTCACAAATCAATAAACAGGATACATCACATAAACAAATTGAAAATAATCTATTTTTTACAAATGAGGATTAGAAGTTCATTGTTTTTCAGACATGTTTGAAAAAATAGAATCTATTTTTTAAAATAGTTAAGTTTCTGATGCATGTATATCATCTTTGGAAAAGTTTCTATTCAGGTCTTTGTCTATGTGTTAATTGGGTTGTTTGTTTTTCTGCTGTTAAGTTATCTAAGTTCTTTATACAGTTTGGATATTAACCCCTTATCAGGTGTATCATTGGTGAATATCTTCTCCCATTCAGTAGATTGTCTTTTCATTTTGTTTATGTGCAAACCTTTTTAGTTTGATATAGTTCATTTGTTTATTTTTTCTTTTTGTTTCCCTTGTTTGAAGAGATGTGTCTTATTGTTGCCTTTTAATTTCACATTTAATTTTCAATCATTTCAATATGAATGGCTGCATATTCAATAATTCAGGTCTTATCCAAACTATCTTTTTTTTGCAGTTAATTTTATAAATTTTTTATTAGTTTTAGTTTTTAATAACAGTTTACATTCCGTATTATTCTGTATTACTTGCAGGTGTACAACATACTGGTTAGACAATCATATACTTTACAAAGTGGTCCTCCTGATATTTCAAGTACCGACTTGAGCTCATACATAGGATTGGGAGAATGGAAGTTACCTTTTTGCATCAGTACACTGGAGTAATTTTTTAGAAATAGATTTCTTTTGAAAAACAATAGGTCAGTTTCAAGAAGATGATCACATTCATCTGAAAAGGGCTTAAAAACATGTAAGAGTCATTAATTAGATACATATTTATTTCATGGACCCTAAGAAGGTCCATTATCCCTGCTTGTGAGATGTTAGGAAAGTATCTTAATCTTGCTGAACCTAGTGTCCTAATCTATAAAATGGGATAAAAATTCCTACTTCACAGAATTGTGAAGATTATGGATAAAGCATTTAAAGTGCCTGTTACCTGGTAGGTACTAAGTAAATGTATTATAGCAGATATTTAACAGATGATAACTATTATAATTATTTCTGCTGCTGCTGCTAAGCACCATGCTAGTAGTTGAGAATAAACATCTTTTTGTACTAAGGGAAGGACTTTCCTTTCCTTTTTTAATACACTGTTATAATGAAAGGGGAAACATCTAGTTGATCACCTAAAATTATATCACAGATGTTTTGATTTTTATAATATGATTGGGAATAGATGACATTGTGGTTAAGGGAAGAAATATACACATGGCCTGTTTCTCTATACTCTAATTTGGAAAGAAATGATCTTCCTTATTTCCTCCCTCACTCCCTCTCTTCTAAAAAGATGTAAATACTTTTGATGAGCAGCTACTTGACACAGCTACTGTTATGTCCTGGGGATACAACGGTGAACAAGACAGAAATGACTCCTGCTACTAAAGAGCCTAGTGAGACAGACAGACAGACAGACATAAAAATCTAAGGGAACTAATTTTGTTAATTCAAACATTTAAAAAAGAAAGAAACCAAACGCCTTTAAGCATGACATCTCTTGAAATGCGCAAGCATCTAGTACTTGTTTCTCTTTCCAAGTTAAAGCAGCTTAATGGGACTTTAATAAAAAGTTCTTAACCCAGCACACCTATTCCATTTCAACGATCTTAAGAAAATAAAATCCATTTTGTGATTAGAATTGTGAAGTTGCAATTGGACCAGCTTACTGAAGTTGTAACTAACTTTGTGTGGCAGCGGCCTCCGAGGCCCGGGCCTTCATTATGTGATGACGGAGGGACTCCTGCTTTGGCCACTGATTTAATTGTGTCCTTGAGGCCATCTTGAAACCTCACGAGTTTTCTTTCATTCTGTTTAAAAAAAAAATAAAAAATATATATATATATATATATATATATATATATATATTTATTATTGATTTCAGAAAGGAAGGGAGAAAGATATAGAAACATCAATGATGAGAAAGAATCATTGATTGACTGCCTCTGCACATCCCCTACTGAGGATCAAGCCCGCAACTGGGCATGTGGGAATCAAACCATGACCTCCTGGTTTATAGGTCAGTGCTCAACCACTGAGTCACACTGGCTGGGCCCATTCTGTTTTTGTATTTTATTGCCTTTTCCCTATGCCAAGGTAACATTCACCATGGTGAACATCTTTCTGATGGGAGGATGGCCCCGATGCCTGGTCACACAGCACCTGCCCAGCTCAGAGGGCTCTGAGTATCAGGTGGCACAGACATGCACCCAAGTGCTCCCAGGACTTGTCTTGTTCTGGTAGCTCTGAAGTAAGATTCATTATAGTGTGTTTTTACTTAGGAGGAGAGAGGATTTTTAATACTAAGATATAAAAGTAAAGAACCATAATATATGCTACACTTGTTAGCTACGTGACTGTAGCAAGGCTCTTTACCTCCTTAGCTTTCCCTTTTCCCCACCTGTCAAACAGGAGGACTTGCCCAGATCTCTTCTATGGTCCTTCTTAACTCCGAAAGAATTCTGTAGACCCTTTTTTCTTATATTACCTTTTACATGTCTACATTTTATTTATTTAACTATAAAATAGCTATTTTCTGCCACAATTCACTTTTACAAAAACAATAGTGAAAAATAGACAAAGCATCTGATGTTTATTTTTTAAAAATTTGAAAACAAAATTTTGACGTTTTGGCTTTGCTCTTCTATTCCTATCTTTTTATTCTTCTGTCACTAGTATTGGATTCACTCAATTAAATAATGTATTTGTTTCTTGAGATTTTTATTCAAAATTAGAATTGTCTTTTAAATTAAATAGTCTGGGAAAACCCTCTTTATACGCAGCCTCTAGATTAGAACTTGAGGGCCAGGGACTATGGCTGTTTCAAGGGCTCCATGAAACTGTAGGCACAACACTCAGTGGATATCCTTTGTATACTTATGTGAGCAGAGACCACATAAGCCCACAAAATTGAAAAACTACTTACTACATTAGGTAGATCAACAAAAAGTATTATTTGAGAGAATCTTTATGATGTAACCAGGGGGTTAGGGTGGATAGGAATGATTGGCTCATGTACCCTCTGAGAAGATTATAGGCTCTATCTTGAACCATGGATGCAAATGCCATTTAAAGTGAAAAGAAAGGTCATTTCTTTCCTTTTTTGTTCGTCTTTTGTTGAGAAACTTGACATACAAATGCCATTTCTTTTCCTTATTCTCTACCTCATATCTTATGTCAACTTTACACATATGGTGATGTTGGGTTATCTGCTATCTAAGAACACCAGGAAATTATTACAAAAGGATTTAACCAGCTAGCTTATTCTTGTGGTACAGAATGTTACATACTTTGAAATATTCAGTTCAGTTTAAATGATATGGACAGACACTCAGACATTTTAGCCAGAACGGCTATGAAGTTTTGGTCAAGCAGCATTTATGATGTATAATTCATATCCCAATTATTTGATAGGTGCTATTAATATATTTATTTTATGTATGAAAAAACCAATACATAAAGAAATAGGTAACTTGACAAGATTAGACACAGTTGGCCCATGGTAGAATCAGAAATAAACTTGGACGGTTTCACTGTTGCACAGAGAGAGTAATCTTTTTGTTTTGTCCCCCAAATCTTTGATTCTTATCATGGCAACAGAATGCTACTTTTAGAAGAGGCCACGGTTGCAGGGTGAGCCAAGGGTATGTCCTGAAATTACATGGTCCTTCCTATCATCATTTGTTCTATTCATGGGGTCTCTCAATTTTTAAAGGTTTAGATGGGAGCTATTTTTACTTATTATCTTCACCCATCCCCCGTTTTATTTTTTTCTTTTTCATTGTGCATTTTAAAATATTAACTTTAGACATTCATTTTTCCTTATAACCTGACTTCCTTTAGGCCCAAGTGAATTCTTTTTCGGACCCAAATCTGTCCTTTTGATTGGCTTAGATAATGAATCTGGGGGAGTGACTGAGTACAAAATGGAAACAGAACATTGCATTCAAGCTCTTGTTTCTTCTGGGTGTGTCCTAAGATATGGAGAAAGGACTGTATTTACTTAAAAACTTGCTCATTTTTACAATTTATAGAAGGGGGAGTACTGTACACATGAAGCCAGATGATCATCAATTTCTCTGAGACATGATTTAAAATTAATGTAGTAAACCCTTTTATTAATACTAAAATGAAGGATTATACAGATATTTAAAAATTAATTACACATACAATAAAGTGTATGAATCTTAGGTGTATAATGAGTGAATGTTTATATATTCATATGCCTGTGTAACCATCATTCTGAAGAAGATGCACAGCTTTTCTAATACCTGTGAAGCCTCCCTCATGTACCTTCTCATTGTTCTTTCTTACTCAGAGGTAACCATTATTCCAATGTCTATCACCATAGATTAGTTTTACTTGTTTTTTAGCTTCATATATGTTGAAATCATACAGTATGAACACTTTAGTATCTGACTTCTTTTGCTTTTATTATGTATGTGAGATTCACCCAATGTCCTTGTATATAACTTAAGAATGAAATTATTAGATCATAGGATATGCATACATTTTGCTTTATTACCGATTGCCCACAAGTTTTTCAAAGTGGTTTCATCAATTTAAATTCCCACTAGTAATATATGAGAGTTATAGTTGCTCCATATGCTTGCTAACTCTTGGTACTGTCAGTCCTAAATTTTAGTCATCCTTGTGAGTGTTGAGTGAGATAGATATTTCATGCATAGGTAGGAATTTAAAACTTGTCTATTTTTAGTTTGTTTTCAGTTCAACAAATATTTGAGTTTATTGTGTTCAAGGTTCTTAGTTCAAGCTCATAGTCTAAAGTAAGTCATGTCTTGCATGATGGGGCATAAAATCATCTATTTAGTACATATTTATTAACTAGAGGCCTGGTGCATGAAATTTGTGCACTCAGGGGCAGGAGGTTCCCTCAGCCCGGATTGCGAGAGGGTGCAGGCCAGGCCGAGGGACCCCATTGGTGCACGATTGGGGCTGCGGAGGGACGCAGGAGGCTGGCCAGCCAGGGAGGGACCGCAGGAGGGTTCCAGGGCACACCCGGCCCATCTTGCTCAGTCCTGGTCAGCTGGACCCCAGCAGCAAACTAACCTACCAGACAGAGTGTCTTCCCCCTGGTGGTCAGTGCATGTCATAGAGAGCAGTTGAGTGGCTTAGCATATCATTAGCATACTACTCTTTGATTGGTTATATGGATGACTGAACACTTAGCATATTAGGCTTTTATTATATAGGATACTTGCTAAGTTCTTAACTGTGTGCTTAGTCCTGGGAAGGATACAAAAAGTATCCTTACCCTCAATGATTGTACAGTCTGTGTAGGTCAGTAAAAACAACACACATAAAATGAGAAATTCAAATTACATGATAGCATGTGAGTGCTAAATTGTATGTGATAGAATTTAATTAATATAGAAAGAGGGAATTGATAATGGTATTCCTTTGATTACCTCTAGAAGCTCTCTTCTTTTTTAGTTTCCCATATTGAACCAATAACTAAGTGTAATCAATTTTGCTTTCTATTTAAAACAATATATATTTTTATTGATTTCAGAGAGGAAAAAAGAGGGAGAAAGAGATGAAAGAAGAGGGAGATAGAAACATCAATGATGAGAGAGAATCGTTGATTAGCCACCTTCTGCATGCCCACACTGGGGATCAAGCCTGCAACCCAGGCATATGTCCTGACTGAGAATCTAACCATGACATCATGGCTCATAGGTGTATGCTCAATCACTGAACCATGTGTTCAGGCCCATTTTACATTCTAAATATCTGGAATAGCTTTGCATATTCTGCAATTGCAGGTCAACATTTTTGGTTTGTTTGTTCTTGTGTAGTATATTAAAATTGCCTTGTAAATGGTCTCTCCACCTTCATTTTTCATTTCTTTTTTCCATTCTCCTGTTAGAATGGTCTTCCTTTAAAAGCTAGGTCTCATCACTTGAAGTCACTCTCCTACTTAAAATTCTTCAATTTCCCCCTATTGGTTTTAGGGTAAAATAAACTCTTTAGCATATTACCTTAGACTTGATTATAGTCTAGCCCACCCAGCCAATATTTCTAGCTTTATATTTTGTCGTTTCTCGCAGATATACATACAATTTTCCATATATCTGGATTGCTTCCTTCTTCCTGAACCTACTAAGATAGTCCATGCCTTTGCATATGGTATTTCCTTTTGTGTTTCTCTTCCTTAAAGACTTGGCTAAAGGTTCGCTTCTTCTAGGAATCCATTTCTGATATACCATCTGTGACTGGTTTAAATGCCGCTTCTCTGTGTGCCATGTATTCAGAACTCCATGCATTCTGCTTACAGAGTATTGTCATTTTGGACTCATTTATTCATTTTCTCTACTAGACTATGACCTTATTGAGGTCAAGGCTGATGTCATTCATACTTAATAGATGATCAGTAAGTACATAGATTAGCTGGCATTCTAGCCACTTATTGTATAGGATTTTTATAGATGAACAGGATGGGATGAAATATTTTGAAGAGGAGAAATCAAGATGGCGGCATAGGTTAAACACCTAACCTACAGCCTGGCACAGCAATTTCAAAAATACAACTAAAAGTCAAAACGGACATCATCCAGAACCACAGGAAAGCTGGCTGACTGAAATGCCCACAACTAGAAGGAAAGAGAAAACCACAAGGAAAATCAGAGGAGCCGTAAAAGCCTGAGGTATGGAGACACGAGCACGCACGCATGCGGGGAGGACAGAGCCTGAGAGGAAGGGGTGGCTGATGGCCTGGCAGGCGTTCTCTAGCAGGAAGGAGATAAAAGCTCCAGATTGCGCTGAACCCCAGCTCCAACTGCACTGAACCCCAGTCCCAGGCGAAACCCTGGGAAGCCAGGCTCATGGTGGGGGAATCTGGGCTGTGGGGCGGAAACACAGAGGAGCGGCGAAAGGCAGAGCACCTGAGGCGCTCAGAGGATGGTCTGTTGACTGTGCCGCTGAATTGCCCTGGTGGGAAGGAGACAAAAGCGCCAGACTGCGCTGAGCCCCAGTTCCGACTACACTGAAACCCAGTTCAGGGCGAGAATCTGGGAATCCAGATTCATTGGGGGAGAGACTAGACTGTTTGGCAGCGGGTGAAACTCCAGCTGCGCTTTTCTCTCAGAGGTGTTCGCAGGGAGTACAGAGGGACACTGAGACGCAGGAGCCTCATAGGGTGGGGCTGATGGGAAGCCAAGGCTGTAGGCTCCACCCTGAAACTCCGCCCCATCCAAGCTGAGTACAGAGGCTTTTACAATTTTGCAAGTCTAGTTGAATAAGGCTGTCTCCCAGCATAGACACAGCTGATCCTCACGGCCAATTGGACTGGAGGTCAAATCCTCCCAGTGTACCAACAGCAATCAAGGCTTAACAACACCATGACTTTGCACTCAGCCCACAAAGGGGGTTATCAAGAGTGACCACCTAGGGAGATTGGGGAAGCTGAGCTATAGGGAGGTAGCCAAAAGGTGAAGACACCGAAGCAGGTCACGAATAGAAGGGATGTAGGAAAGTAAACTAATGGACGACACAGTGTTCAGAACCACATTTATAAGGTTACTTAAGAATCTTCTGGAGGACCAAGATGGCGGCATAGGGAAGACGCCTGATTGTTGCCTACCACAACAATTTTGAAACTACAACTGGAAAACAGAGCAGACACCATCCAGAACAATGGCCAGAGGGATTGCTGAGAAGGAATTGACCGATGGGAGTTGGGATCGGGAAGACGAGGCCCCGCTGGGTCCCGGATCCAGGTGCGGTCGCCCAGTGACTGGTAGCCGCTGCAGACCTGAGTGCCACTGCAGCGACCTCGGACCAGCCTGCCGCCGCGCACTGGGCGCGCTGGAGCTTCGCCGAGCCCGCTGCCCAGCAAGTTCTGCGGCAGCTGCCCCAGAGCTTTGAGAAAATGGCTGAAGGAATTGCTGAGAGGGAAATGACCAACAGGAATTGGGATCAAGAAGATGAAGCCCCGCTGGGTCCTGGTTCGGGGTGAGGCCATGCCCCTGGGTCCGGGTGTAGCTGGATCCCGGGTCTGGGTGAGGCCGTGCGCCCCTGGATCTGGGTGAGGCCACGCGCCCCTGGGTGAGGCTGGGTCCGGGTGAGGCCGTGCGCCCCTGGATCTGGGTGAGGCCACGCCCCTGGGTCCGGGCGAGACCAAACCAGAGGGAGTCGGACCTGCATTACCACCATTTGTCCACCATCCAGAGCTGAAAAGTCAGTGCCAACATGTACACATAAGGAACTGGTGGACATTGAAATTGGGTCTCAAAAGAACTGTTGGTCCAGAAAGAAACTCACTACAGACTGATTCATTTGCCTGTCAGCATAACTATTATTGCTCGTCTCACATTCAGTTCTTATAAGTATATTTCTAGTAACACATGATCTCACTCATCTAGGGGAAATGATGAACAACATAGACTGATGAACAAGAACAGACCCAGAAACAAGGAGGCATCGATCGGACTGTCGGGCCTCAGAGGGAGGGTAGGAGAGAGTGGGGGTAGGGTGGAGAGATCAACCAAAGGACTTGTGTGCATGCATACAAGCCTAACCAATGGTTCAGGACAACAGGGGGGTGGGGGCATCCGTGGGGAGGGGTGGGGGATGGGAATGGGGGGATGAGGACAAATATGTGACACCTTAATCAATAAAGAAATTTAAGTTAAAAAAAAAAAGAAATATTTTGAAGAGGTGGAACTTCCAGCAAAATCATGGAGGTGGGACTTAACATTATGTGTATGGGAATAGGAGAAATAAGTGGAGTGTGTGTGGGGGAGCTGTGTTGAAAATTTTTGACTAGAGGGATTGTTTACATTGAAAAATACAGGAATAGAGATAGAAAAGATGGGATGAGATCAGATTATGGAGGGCCCGGAGAGTCTGATAGAGGGTTAGGCTTGATAAGGATAGCAAGAGGTGGTCATTATAGGTTTTTAGAGGAAAATAATGTGATGAAAGAAATTACTAGGTGTACCGGTTAATAATGCAGATTTTTTTCAATAGATGGAGTTACACATATGTTGATATATATGCGATTT
This sequence comes from Eptesicus fuscus, assembly GCF_027574615.1. NCBI lineage: Eukaryota > Metazoa > Chordata > Mammalia > Chiroptera > Vespertilionidae > Eptesicus > Eptesicus fuscus. The sequence goes on from NC_072483.1 coordinate 40,419,832, forward strand.
GATATGTATTCTATTTTGTTGTATTGCTCCTTCAGATTACCACTTGTTCCGATTCATGGCACACGCACTTTCTGAGCAGCACTTCAAAATGTATGAAGAAGTGGAAAATTGGGTCTCTGAATGTTCTGCCTCAAAACAAGAAAAGTTCTATTGGGACGGTATCCACAAATTACCTGAAAGATGGGGAAAATGTGTAGCTAGCGATGGACATTACTTTGGATAAAGCACTTTTGATGTTTCTCTTGAAATTATCGTGTTTTCTTTTATTACAAAATCTGCATGATTATGGTTAATAATGCAGAATAATGCAGATTAATTATTAACCAGTTAATAATGCGGATTAACTAGTAACTGATTAAAATGCAGTTATGAACCGGTTAATAATGCGGATTGATCATTGACCAGTTAAACATGCGGGTTGAGCATTAACCAGTTAATAATTTGGATTAATTATTAACCCACATGACTTCATTTTGCTTCCTGATCTAATTTTTTGTCCTGTGCTGTATCATCTATAGATGGTTTTTACTGTTAACTTAAAGGATGTTTTTTTAGAGAGGAAGGGAGAGAAACTTGGTCAGCTGCCTCCTGCATACCCTGTACGGTGAACTGGGAAAGGGGCCACGTCCATTGTCACCCACCCTCACTTCCCCGTCCCATCCTGGGGCCCGGAGTGGGGGGGGCGTGTGGGCCACCATTCCCCGGGGAAGGAAGAGAGGCCGGGAGCGAGACAAACCCTTGTGTTGAGGGCTGACTTTCACCGGTTAATAATGTGGATGGATCCTTAACTGGTTAAAAATACGGATTAATTATTAACCGTTTAATAATGCAGATTAACTATTAGTTAGTTAAAAATGGGGATTAATCACTAACTGGTTAATAGTGCAGATTAACTATTAACCGGTTAATAATTCGGATTTTGTAATCCAAAGAAAACACGATAATTTCAAGAGAAACATCACAAGTGCTTTATTCAAAGTAATGTCCATTGCTAGCTACACATTTCCCCCATCTTTCAGGTAATTTATGGATACCATCCCAATAGAACTTTTCTTGTTTTGAGACCGACCATTAAGAGCCAATTTTCCACTTCTTCGTACGTTTTGAAGTGCTGCTCAGAAAGTGCGTGTGTGATCGATCAAAACAAGTGGTAATCTGAAGGAGCAAGGTCTGGTGAATACAGCGGGTGGGTTAATACTTCCCAGGCAAAATCTTTTAACATGTCTTTAACTTGTTTTGAAGTGTTTCATGGTGCATCATCATGAAGCAAAACTACTTTGCTGGTCATTTTACCATCAAAGCGTGGTTCAAATTGATTATTTGTTGTCGATAGCGATTAGTATTAACGGTTTCACCTGGTTTTAGAAGCTCATAATACACCACACCTTCCTGATCCCACCAAATGCAGAGCATTGTCTTCTTTCCCAAGTGATTTGGCCTTGAAGTCGATGTTGATGGTTGACCTGGATCAACCCATGATTTTGTGCATTTGGGATTCTCAAAATAAATGCACTTTTCATCGCCAGCCATAATTTGATGCCCAAAAGACTTTCTTTTGTGCCATTGAAGCACCATTTTACTGATGACTTTTCGGTTTTCCAGTTGTCTTTCATTCAGTGGCACTCATTTATTTTCCTTTCTTTAAAATCATTCCCATTGCTTGTAAATGATCGGAAATTGTTTGCTGAGCAACGTTTAATCTTTCTGCAAATTGGTTTTGAGTTTGACATGCATCTTCATCCAATAATGCTTGTAATTGTTGGTCTTCAAACTTTTTCGGTTGACCTGGATGTTCTTTGTCTTTCACATCAAAATCATCACTTTTAAAGTGTTTAAACCAGCATTCACAAGTATCTTGAGATGGAGCATGTTCACCATAAGCTTCCCGAAGTATATGATAACTTTCAGCAGCACTTTTCTTCAAAATAAAGTAATCAATTAAAACTTCCCGCAAATACTCTTTTTTTGGCATGAAATTCGACATTTTTAAGCGTAAAAATATCTATGATGTTAGCACCTTCAGAAAATTTGACATATGAAGGTTTTTTTTGCTAGTTCTTTTATTTTAAATTACTTTATTGATTAAGGTATCACATATTTGTCCTCATCCCCCCCCCATTCCCATCCCAAACCCCTCCCCACGCATGCCCCCACCCCACTGTTGTCCGTGATCACTGGTTAGGCTCATATGCAAACACACAAGTCCTTTGGTTGATCTCTCTCCCTTATCCCCACCCTCCCCTACCTTCCCTTTGAGGTCTGACAGTCTGATTGATGCTGTTCTTGTTCATCAGTCTATGTTGTTCATCATTTCCCCTAGATGAGTGAGCTCATGTGATACTAGAAATACACTTATAAGAACAGAAAATGAGACAAGCAATAATGGTTATGCTGAGAGGCAAATGAATCAGTCTATAGTGAGTTTCTTTCTGGGCCAACAGTTCTTTTGAGTCCCAATTTCTATGTGTATATGTCAGCAATGATATTTCACTTCTGGATGGTGGACAAATGGTGGTAATGCAGGTCCGACCCTCTCTGGTTTGGTCCTGGGCAACCTGCAGAGACGCACAGCTGCTGACTGCTAGTATGGCAAGGCATCGTCAGTGTCTTCCATCTCTGGACTGTTTCTCTTCTGTCTTCATGGCTGGAGCACTCCTGACATATGAAGTTTTGAAGCTTGTTGTTAATACAACAAAATAGCATACATATCAAATCGCATATATATCAACATATGTGTAACTCCATCTATTGAAAAAAATCCTCATTATTAACTGGTACACCTAGCATTTCAATAGAAATCTGCAGAGTGGATTTTAGAGGACAGATTAGACCCAGTGAGACCAAATAGAAGGCTTTCAAGGTAACTTAGGTGAGATAATGAGAATTTTGACAATAGTAATGTCTGTGCAGATACAGAGGAAGAGATAGCTATAAGTAATATTTTAAAGGACACATTGATATAATTTAGCAATAGATTAGGACATTATTAAAAAAGTTTTTCCTCAGTTCAGTAAGAAGCTAGGGTCTAGGTTTACCCACTTCTACTTAAAGAATATGAAGTTCCAGCCTTCTCTGTCCTTTATCTTGTGAAATCTATGCCACTCACTTAAAAATTCTCATTATTACTTACTATCCATCAAAATCTATTTGTCACTATCCATAGAGAACATAATGGACTCACAATCTTTCTTTCTCTGCAGTTGGCTGCTAACATTCAGGCTCATGAGTCATGTAATTCTTCACTGTCAGCACTTCAGCCATGTACTGGTTAAGACTTAATCATTATGTGGCATGAATCCACCTAGAATCAGAGGCCTACAGAATTCTAAAAACAGGAAGGACCATACAGTTCATATTCATATTGGAGAAGAGAATCTGAGGTCAGAAATATTGAGATCTATTGTAGCACAGCTAGTTAAGTCTAAATCTTTTGAATTTTAGTCCAGTATATGTTACATTAAATTATATCATAATGTATTTTCTAATCCTACATTTCTATGTTCCAAAACATGCTTAACGCTTTCTTAGATAAAAAAGTTAGTAACTTTGCTCCTTGTATTCCTATGCTCATTGAACAAACTCCTTTTTTTTTTTTTAACCATGACTCTTATTCATGAGGTACTTTACTCCATTACATACCTTCTCACTACATATGACTGCTAGTTTGGTCTGTAGGACATTTATAGCTATGATAAAGGTCTCTTTACTAATAAACTAAGCTTTCTCATCTTTTGTGATTCTTTCTTCCTCTTTTCAATTTTTCTGTTTCTGTTCCCAGAGTGCAGACCTAATTAAGGAAAAATAGGAATCATGGAATTATGCTGACATGAACCACTACAATTTTATGTCATTGGTTCTTAGCATTAATACCTATCCACAGCTATACCTTGAGCTGATGTTTCTATTTTTCTACTTTTTATTAAAGTATGTTATACATATAGAAAAAGATGCTTTTGCTTTTGTCTTTAGAGTAAAAGAAAGACCTTCAGGAACAACTGGACTGTTTCTTTTTTCTGGATCTTAACATATCACTTTATCCTTACTTTGTTCATTTTCCCTAAAAGTGTATTTTATATTAAAAAAAAACTAGTCCTACCAGATAGTTTGTGGAAAATATAATTCTTTGTCAAACATATTTTTGAAATATTAATTTTATATCCCTTTCTTGAATTTAACAAGCTCAGTAGCAAAGTCTCTAAAAAAAAAATCTAATAGTAAAGACAGTTTTATAGTTTCATTTAATCCAATGTTTTATAAATTTACTTATCTATGAGCCATTTTTGTTCTAACATTCTTAATATTCTTTAGTACTAATGTAACATAAAGTGAGTAAAGCTGATGTTTTCAGAGCTCTATACATGTAAGAATGATAGGACTACAAAGAAAAGGAAGTTGATTAGATGGAACTTGAATGGGAAGACAAATGAATTAAGTTTTTAGTTTTTAATATAATGATATATGGAAATTTTCAGAATATAGAATCAGTGAAATTCTGTTTTGTTTCTACATAACAAACCATCCCAGAATTAATGGCTTAAAAAACAATCATTTGTTCACTGTACTCTGGCCTGGGCTCATCTGTATGGTTCAATTAGAGGCAAGGACTGTATTTGGTTTACTATGAAATTCCTAACCATAAGCACAGTGTGAGGTACTTAGGAGGAATTCAGTCAACTTACGTATATAAGGAGAAGAGCGATTTACAGAGTGGGAGCTGTCAGAGAACCAGCCAAGGGAGAGTTTCAAAAGAAATTATAGTGGGGGACAGTATTCATTGTAGCAGAAAAGTCAAAGAGCATTAAGGTAGGGAAAAGCCTGTAGGTTATTATTTGCATTCCTTGAAGCTGCAAATATCATTCTTTGTTCTGTATTCCTATGCTGGTAGGTTGAAATGTTTTTAGAGATTTCTCAAGTTTTAAAATATCTAATTTAACTAAATTTTATATTTTAGGCACTTTAAAGAGTAATAGCCCTAGTGAATCTGGATTATGGTAATTAACCTGAAAGAGGAGTAATGCTTGACAAAATAGCTGAAACATTTTTCTAAAGTGTTATAATTTTATAAATTTTTAAATAATATGTAGGGAAAATAAGACTAGTAAGATCAGAAAAGACAATCAACTCTAGAATTACAATCAGAGGTAGAAATCACATTAATTTTTTTTCTTTGTGGTAAAATATACATAAGGTAAAATTATCATTTTGGCTGTTTTGAGTGTTCAATTTAGTGGCATTAAGTGTCATTCACATTGTTTTGCAACTATTACAACTGTACATCTTTAGAACTTTTCTATAATCCCATTCTGAAATTCTGTACCCATTAAACATTAGCTCCCCTTCTCCCATCCCCCAATTGCTGGTTATCCAATTATACTTTCTTCTGACTACTATAGGTTCGCTATATAAGTGGAATCATATAGTATTTTTCTTTTAGTGTTTGGCGTATTTGACTTAGCACAATGCTTTCAAGGTTCACCCATGTTGAAACATGTATCAGAATTCCAGTTCTTTATAAGGCTGAATAATATTCCATTGTAAGTATATATCATGGTTTGTTTATTCCTTCACCTACCAATATACATACATTTGAATTGTTTCCACCTTTTGGTAATTGTGACAATTATTTTTCTGCATGAGAAAAAAGATTTTGCATTTTTTTCCCTCCTGAAGTCTGTTTGAGTTATCTGTATTCACTTCTAGTTCTGCTCATTCAGGAAATTTTCTGGAAAAATGCCCTGAAGAGAACAGTGAAAGACACATTCCTACTTGTAGGTAGAAAGCAGAGCCATATTTTTTCTGATGGTTGGAGAAGGGCTTGAACAGGACTTGAAAGAAGAGGATGATGTTTGCCTGTAGATACAGTCCTTATAAAAGAAAAAGGAAGGAATTGTGCCACCGTGTGGCCTTAAACACTGTACTTGATCTACTTGAGCCTTGGTCTCCTCAACTGTAAAATATAGAAATAATTTCCTTCTCACAATTTGTTTCAGGGATTAAATGAAAGTACTTGGCTCATAAGAGATTAAAAATATACTGATGTTTCTGTATGTGTTTCTGTTCTTGCGTCAAGGATGGTGGATTTTCACAAATACAGGCCAAGTTCTTGTGTTGACTTAACTTCAGATATGGGTTTGTTGCATAATCACTCAGTGACTGAGGAGAGTGTAGTCAGAAATGGACAGTCATCTTCCAGAATTGCTGATTCTGAGGTCCAAAAAGAGGCCAGTTGTGGAATCACATGCTCTGCATGTTAAGATGCTATAGGAAGAGAAGATAAGCAACAGGTTCACATATAGACCCCATAGAGAAGCATAAGGGCAGTCAGCCTACGTAATTGCAGGCGTTGACTTGCAGTTGAGCTGCTTATCACCTTGGCAACCCAATTTTGCTAGATCCAGGGTGATTACCTGCAGGGATTTATTTATTCAATTATGGTTAATGATTCTTCTAAGCAACATTGGGTAGGCCAGTTAAAAACCAATAGCAGCTACCATTTGTTGAGTATTACAGTGGTCTAGGCCCTGTGTGAAGTGTATGACCTATCATTTCATATAATCATCATAGTCATTCTGTGAGGTATGTACCATTACTAATCTAATTTTATAGATGAAGAAATTGAGATTTAGAAAGATTAAATAATTTGCCCAAAATTATAAGACTAGGAAGTGGTTAAGTTAGTATTTGAGCTCAAGCACTTTTACGTAGCTGTGCATTTAACTATTACACAGAAGTTAATTTCCTCTTTTCTTTTTTTATCCTGATTATCATTCAAGGTTATTTGACTTAAATCCAATTACATTTACACATAATTTATCAATAAGTTTATCAGTTACTAAGTTTTAAAGATATAATCAGGAAGGTTAAAATGAGAAAATAATACTTTACTTAATGTTAATTTTACCTTTGATTAGGTAAACTAATTTAAAGAACTTAGTGCATTTTTACAAAGAGAGGCACTATCCATCAACATGCTTCAAGGTCAAAGATGTTGCAGTTAAGCCTGGAGAGGATGTTATGAAGTCACTAAATATTGTATTTTTTTTAAGTAACAGTGTTATTATTAACACTATTTTCCCTCTCAGAAATTGTACCAGAGGAGAAGCCTATTTTTTTATTTTGTTCCTCTAGTGAATATTTGTTAAACATCTACTGGAGATTATATACTATAAAGATTTGCAATGAAGAAAAGCATAGTTCCTGTCTTCAAAAAGATCATAATGTGATGGTGAGAATGGACAATCAAACACTATAATATCAAATTCAAGGTCCTGGGGGCAGAGGAGTTAGCCCTCAACAGGAAGGTGGAGAAAGGAAAGGTAGAGGAGAGAAAATTAAATTGAATCTGGGGTACCCAAGGTTAAAGGGGAATGATTACAAATAAAGTAAATAACATTATAAACCAAATGATGGACTTGGAAAAAGATTTATAGCATAGGTGATAATTCAAGATTAATATTTTTAGTATATAAACCACTTTTATAAACAATCTTAAACTCAAATCTCTTTGACTGGAATTTGAGAGAGGAAGCTTACAGAGCACATAGTCAATATCCTTGTGGAAGAATACAGTGAACAAGTAAGCCTCAAAAGAATTAAAAATAGCCTCAAAAGTAATAGAAATGAGAAATTCATATAAAATTGAGATATATCTTTTCAATTGTTAATTTGTTAACGTTTAAATGGTAGACAGTCATTACCAGTATTGATGAGGGAAGGATAAGGGAGAGGGGCACTACTGTTCACTTACAGGTACAGATTAGATAGTTTGATTCCTTTTAGAGGACACTTTAGCAACATGTATTTGGAGCATTAATTTATTATGTTAGAGAAATTTTACTTCCAGTTACCTCATCTGTAAAATGAGGGCATTGGATCATAGTCCCCGAGGTAAAAAGCAAGAGCTAAATATGTGGCAATTACTGTAAAACTATTGCTGTTAAAAACTGTGTTACATCTACACAATGGAATACTACGCTGCTGTAAAAAAGAAAGAACTCTTACCATTTGCAACAGCATGGATGGACCTGGAGAGCATTATGCTAAGCAAAATAAGCCAGTCGGAGAAAGATAAATATCACATGATCTCACTCATTTGTGGGATATAATGAACAACATACACTGATGAACAAAAATAGATCCAGAGACACAGAAGCATGGAACAGACTGCCAAACCTCAGAGGAAAGGCAAGGAGGAGGGGGAGGGTAAGAGATGGCATGCATATAAGAGTAACAAATGGACACAGACAGTAGAGGGAGGGGTGAGGGCATGTGCTGGGGGATGGGAATGAGCTGGGAGAGGTCAATGGGGGAAAAGGAGGCATATGTAATACTTTCAACAATAAAGAATTTAAATTAAACAAACAAAAACTATTGCTGTTCTCAAGATGCTGATCCTATATCATTTTGGATGTTCTGATAACTCAGCCAATCATTAAAAGGATAATGTTACTTTTGACTTACGCTTTTCACCCTTTTGGTCCTTCCTCATTTAGACCAAAAGGTTCTTTTGTTATGTGTCGGCTGATCTTCATCCCTTTTATCAAACCTTTGTTAGATAGATTTATTAGGGAAAATGTAGAGGTATTGTGCTTTGCTATTATGAGAACACCTTAATAACACTGCTATGAATAGCATAGTGTGGGAATGAAAATAAATATCTATTAGTTTTCATTGGTTAGCCCATGCTAAATTACTGTTATGTGGGTCAAATAATGGATTATAATTTTCCGTTTAAATTGATTTCATTAACTGGATGGTAGAGGAATTAAGAGCTTCTTTAGAGGATAGATTTCATGTTTTTATTGCGAAGATCAATTAAATATGTAGGCAAGAAAACACTGAAGAAATTTAGATTACATGCACTAATTAATAATGTCCAGAGACTGATGTAAACAAAGTTTATGTTCATGTTATGAAAAAATGTATGAAAGAGAAGTTCAAATTATTTACTTCCCATATATTTATTCATTTATAATTTGTTTGAAGTTATGCACATTATGAGAGGGCACAGAAGGCATATAAGATGTCTTCTCACAATTTTTTGACCATTTTATAAAACCTAAACATACACACATGAAAAGGATAAATAAGAAGAGCACGTGATGAAAGTATATTGATTGTCAAAATGAAATCTGTAATAATATAGGAGGTTAGTATTAGTCTTAGTTAGTATTTTCTCCCCCTAATTTCTCACATTCAATCCCCAGATCCTATCCTTTTAAACTAAAAAGTATATCTGGAATCTATCCATTCCTTGTCATTCCTACTGTTACTATCCCCTGCTCAAAATTCTGTAACTTGTCACTCTGCTTCCGGTTTTGTTTTACTCAATTGGCTCTCCACTGTGGCCAGGATAATCTAAAACTGCAAAACTGATTATGTTGATGACCTCTCATTCCCCTTAGGATAAACGTCAAACTCTTTAAACGGCTTCTGAGGCTTCGTGTGATTGCACTTTGGCCTCCCTTCCCAGCCCCATCTCTGTCTTCTGTCCGACTTACACTTTATGGTGTAACCATGCTGTGTATATCGTTCTTGAATGTGACTTGTTCAGGTCTTCTTTGTTTTAATGGTACTTTCTTAGGGAGACCCTTTCTGACCTCTAGATTAGGGTTGGATGCCCTTATCGCTCTCATATCGCCCCTTGATTCTTCTGACCTCTAGATTAGGGTTGGATGCCCTTATCGCTCTCATATCGCCCCTTGTTGTTTCACAACAAAACATATTTGTTTAATTATCTGCTTTTGTAATGGCATATTTTGTGTTGTCATGGAGTCTCCAGCACCTATACAGTATCTGACACATTGAAGGTTTTTAATAATTTGTACATGAATATAGAAAGGGAGATGGTGTAATTTGGGAGAGCCTTATTGAGAAGACAGATCTTCAAGAATGAGTACCTCTTTTTTTTTTTTTTTCAAATAAGAGAATAAATACTGCATAGATAGGACATATTTTTCTGCATTTGGTTTTTTATTTAAGTGTATCATTGTATGCATTTAGGTAAAATGCTGAACCCTTTGTCTGAACCTGTGCAGTTAGAGGCAATAATTTCTCTAAGGGGATAGTGTGCATCAGGCGATTAAAGAAGCCGGATTTCTTTATTTTGTACAAATGAAAATTGTATATTTTTAGGGTATAATAACTTTACCCCCAGATTTATTGAGATACAATTGACATAATATTATATAAATTTAAGATTGACAACACATTGACTTGATACACATATTTTTGATACTTATATATTGCTAAATTATTAGCACCATAGTTCAGTTTCTAAATATTTAATATAATATTATCAACTACTAGTAGCCCATTTGCAGGAAGAATCCTGCAAGCGGCCGTTGGGGCCGCATGCGCTACGGCTGCCGCCACCTTTGCGGGCCGCCGTGCCTGCACCCACTGCCACCTGCCCAGCTTCACCCCACTCCGCCCCGCTCCGCCCCGCCCGGGCTTTCCCTCTGGCAGCCACCTTGCTTTCCGCTTTTCCTCCCTCTTCCTTCTAAGTTGTCTTCAGTCTTCACTCCTCCCTCCCTCAGTGTATGCAAATTAGCTGCCATCTTTGTTGGGTAATTTGCATGCTCGCCCTGATTGGCTGGTGGGCGTGGCTTTGGCTGGTGGGCGTGGTTTTGGCATAGTGAAGGTGCGGTCAATTTGCATATTACTATTTTATTAGGTAGGATAATCACTAGGCTGTACATTAGATCCCCAGAAATTATTCATCTTATAACTGGGTCTTTGCACTTTTTGGCCAACATCTCCGCTTTCCATCCATATCCCCTGCCCCTTAAAGAAACCCCAACTTTAAGACTCATTTTGATTAGTCTTCATGATAATACATATTATACTTATCCAATGTTGTGAATGGGAGAAGAAGATTATACTGACTTATTACTAGTTTACATTGATCTAAAACATTTTCTGTATAGCACTTTAACTATCGTTAAATTTTATTTAGTTTATTTCACAGGTATATAGTGTTCATAGGTATTCAAATAAAGTGTTCATTAATTCAGATTATCCATAATGTGAAAGCTGTTTAAGGGTAACATGATGTATTCAGTGTTCTAATAATATTAGTTTATTTTTTTGTTTTATTTCTGAAACACAATCTTTTGTCGTATGGTAAAGAGAAAGTATTTTTACATATTATTTTAAAGGATATTGGTTCTCTCTTATCAGAACTCTTTATCAGTCTTAAAACTTCCTTATTTTACTTTGTTGTGGTAAATGAAAGCATTATAAGAACATCGATGAAGACAAATGAGATACAATGAGAAATCACAATAAGAATTTCAATAATATACATAGGTTTCATTCCTAGATTTACTATGCACTTTTGGAATTTAATACTAATAAATTGTCTTTTCTAGAAAATATTAAATAAACATATAAAGGGCATTTTGCTTTGAAGCATAAAGTCTGGAGAATATGAAATAAAAATGAAGTTTCTGAGAAAAGTGAAATACTTTTACTTATTTATCTATTGACTGTTATACACCGTTATCAAAGGTTGCCAGAATAAAAGTTTTTAAGTTTTAGGGACTTCTAATTTTAATGGGTTGGATGAGTAATGTTGGAAGAGAGAGTACATTTTTTTCTCGTTTTGACTTTATACTAAAGCTTAGTCATGCGTGGAGAAAACTGCCTAATAATTAAGAATTGCCATTTGAACATGGTATTTGCAACACACATTGACACTTAATTAGATAGAATATTGCTTATTTTTAAAGAACTGACAAAAAATAAAACTCTTCTTGGCAAGTGACATCTTCATAGTAGCAGAAGTGGGAAACTGGAGGATGTGGATCATTCTGTGTTTGGTGATGCAGAATTGCTCTAAGCTGCAAGCTTACTATTTTCAGAGAGCATTAACAGCTTCAGCAAATAGCAAACACGACTGTGTCATCCTCCCTTAATACAGAGTGTTTGTAACTGAAAGGAGAGACGATAAACAATATGTGAGATCTGATATTTTCATGATAGCTTAAAAAGATGGACAGACCTGCTGTTTGATTCTTTCTTCACTAGCCCTGAAGATGCTGAGACAGAGATGGCTGTGATTATCTTTTGTAAGACAGAAAATGCAATCTTTAGGGGTTTCTGGGAATAGAAAGGTCATGCAGTCTGGAACCTGTGAGTCTTTTCAATCTCTAAGTCATCAGGTATGACCTCATGAATTTTGATAAGACTATTAGATTACAGAGTTATTGCTTTTTCTAGCTCTTAGTCATTTGGAATATATTGATCTATGTAATTGTTTCTTATTAGATTTTCCTTATGATATTTGAAGGAGTGATATTTACAGTAATAGACACCAGCTAAGCAATCTGAATTTTAGAAACGTGTGTGTGTGTGTGTGTGTGTGTGTGTGTGTGTGTGTGTGTGTGTGTCTCAGCTTGTATTTATTTTAGCTTTTTGGGGGGGAAATGGGGATTAAGGGAAATATATCTTGCAAGAGATTAAAAACAAGGTTTGGGGCTTTACAGATTTTTCCAGATTAAGCCCGAATACTGCATCTTTTATTGGGAATGATAAAAATAGCACACACTGTTCAAACTGATAAGGATACTTCATAGCCAGCTGCTTATATACAGTGGTATATTAAAATGTTTTTATCTGGAATTTATTAAGCATAGAAATAGATGTTGCTACCATTGTGATGTGCAACCACACAGCAATATATGTGTGATGAGAAGAGATTTGTTTACTAGCATGTGGGCTATAAGCTAATTTCCTGAAATTTATGTTTCAGTATCTGACCTGTCTTAAAAGGCATTGATTTTAATAATTTTTCAGCTCTATTGAAATAATTATGCTCTTGGATCTTTCATCTGCTAAGGCATTGCTTATAGATGAAAGCAGATTATAAATGTATTTTTTTTAAAGAAAGCTTGTGACATTTAAGCTTGTTTAAGGTTTTTGACCCAGAGATGTTCTGCATTTGCTTACTTTCATTTTCAAAATGAAAAGACTTGACTACATTGACATATTAACTACAAAGAGTAGAGAATCATCACAGCAAAAAATTTGGATTTATATCTATTTTATCCTGAAACTCTCTTATTTTAAACCATCTTTACCTACCAGGTTATAATACATTTAACTTTGGTTTGATGTAGCATATTCTTAGAATTACATGCTTGGTAATTAATACTGTGCCTGTCTTTGACATTCAGATTATGAAGGAAATATGATACGTATTTTTTATGTGATACATATTTCTGCTTGAATTTTAGAGGATACTTGATCATATATTCCATATTAAATGAGCAAAAAGAGATAAAATATTGCAACACTTCTCAACAGATAGTTTTGTGTTTGTGATTTGGTAGCATGATTAGGCTTTAGTGCTTCATTAGAGTGAAATGATATAGTATTAAAAATGAATATATTATTAAAGGACTGAAGTGGAAGTCTGAAGCAGTGATTTAATTCAGTTTTCCTTTTTAATTAAAACCACATTGAAAAATTATACCTACTGATATTGGCTATAATTTATATGTTATTCAGGCTACTTAGCCAGCTTATATTTTTATTAGTAGGGAAGATTGCCATATTTTTAAGCTTGATTAGTTTTGGAATGATGTGAATATACCTTTTAGTTGCTACAAAACCTGTTTAATCTGTTAGAATTTATTTTCAGTATTTGCATGTATTAGTCACTATGAGTACATTCTGTTTCTTGGCATTGCTTTGGGATTACTCTAAGTATTGGTTTCACAGCATTCTCCTTGTTTTCACTATATTTATGACCTTTCAAAGGAACCAAACCATAAAGATTTTTTGGGGGGTTACTTTCCTTTAGTGATACTCAAATGAGGATATTTCAAAAGTTTTATAAGGTAAAAAAAAATTACTGTATTAGAATTTTTTTTTCTTTTACAAATAGGAGAAATTCTCTCCATTGCTGTGTCAAAATATGTTACATTAAAAAAGTAAAGATTGGTTAGAATGTCACAAACATTTAAATTTCTGTCAACCATTTTTCCTATCCAGCAAGATGATCTTGACATTCTGAATGGTGGAATGAATTGTAAATCTGCCCACTAGCAATTGGCCATCTTCTTTTTACATTGGTTATCTCTGTCCATACTTTTCATAATGCCTTTCCTTATACATCATAAAGGTTTTTAAAGGTGAGCAGCCTATATTCAACTATTTGAGTAACTATTTAATTCAGTAAACATTATGTGCAAGCTGATCATTTGCACAAAACTGTATTTGGTGTTGTGAGGAATACAGAAAAGAAAAAGTTGTTTCCTGCTTTGAAAATCATGAGAAAATGTACATGAGCTATGCTCACATTTTGAATTGATTTTTCAAAGGAGGTATGCTACAATCAGTTTTATGAACTGACTAATCCTAGAATGAGTTATTCATAACTATTTTTCCTCATGTAAATGTCTTGGTATTAGAGAAATAAAAGATTGGGTCAGCCGAGACCGGTTTGGCTCAGTGGATAGAGCATCGGCCTGCAGACTCAAGGGTCCCAGGTTCGATTCCGGTCAAGGGCATGTACCTTGGGTGCAGGCACATCCCCAGTAGGGGGTGTGCAAGAGGCAGCTGATCGATGTTTCTAACTCTCTATCCCTCTCTCTTCCTCTCTGTAAAAAATCAATAAAATAAAATTTAATAAAAGATTGGGTCAAACTATATAATCAAGCATCTATAATTTTGAAAATTGTATTGAATTCTTTTAAAACACATAATTTATTTCACCAGGGCATTATATTAATAAACTGAATCAGTAAAATAACCTGGTATGTTTTATAAGCCATAGTTGTTATTTTGAGAGTGAAGGTGGATTTACTAGTAGCTCATTTGCATGAGGCAGAAGCAAGAACTCCAAGAATCAGCTCAAAATAGGAATGTGACCAATTCAGTCTAATTCCAGGCCAGGCATAGGTAATTATGCATTATGGAAGGGGGTTTTGACTTCATAGGGTTTGAACTTTAGCAATAAAGAGTAGCAAGTATGTGAGTGTTTGATCTAAGTAGGTCATTTGGGAGTCCTTTGTATAAAATGGGGTGGAGAAGATAGGATTCATCTCAAGCTCTGAGAAAGGGAACTGGGAGGAGCTATAATGGAAGTGGGCCTTAGCCCGCTGGCTGTTGGACATCCAGGCACTACTACTTTCTTTTTCATACCAGTATACTGGTAGAGTATATGCAAAATCCTTGTTCCTTGTTTCCTCAGAACTCCAAACTGGGTCATGTTGCCTAATAATGCCTCCAAAGTGCTTCTTTTCTTGTATCAAAGCAATAGAAAATTGATATGTAATTTCTTCTGGTTTGTATAGTATGATGGTTAAGCATCTGGACTGCCACATTCACTGTGTTCAGTCTTAGCTATACCACTTCGCAGCTGTATGATCTTGGGCAGGTTACTTAACCTTTCTAGGTATCAGTTTCCTCATTTGTAATATAGGGATAGCAAAGATTTACTGTGAAGATCAAGTGAATAAATGTTTATAAAGCACTTTTAAGAGTAGCAAGAGCAGCCTTAGCCAATTTGGCTCAGTGGATAGAATGTTGGCCTGTGGACTGAAGGGTCCTGGGTTTGATTCCAGTCAAGGGCACGGACCTTGGTTGCTGGTTCCCTGGCCCTGGTCGGGGGGTGTGCAGGAGGCAACCAATCGATATGTCTTTCTCACATCGATGTTTCTCTCTGTTTCTTCCACTCTCTCTTAAAAAAAAATCAATGGATAAATATACTCGGGTGAGGAAAAACAAAACAAACAAAAAGTAGCAAGCACATCATTGGCAACATGAATTATTGACAAATATTATATACATTCAAAGACATTGAATGAGCTATTGGCAAGTGTTGGTCATGGTAGTCATGCAGTTTAGTTTTAGTTTTGTTCCCTCTTTCATTTTCTTATCAAATAAGAAATTAAGTAAAAAAAAACAAATGGTATACTGAATAAAGATGATTACAAAAAGGCAAGCCAAGAAAAACATGCTACTGCTAATAAAATTCTAACATTTACTGACTATAATAATTGTGGTTTGCTGAGAAATTTTGTGTTTCAAGTTTTTTGCATCTGCTTACTTGGCTGATTGAAGCTTCTATAGTATTCTATGTGTAGATCTTTTGCTTTCCTATGTTGTACCAACTACATTCATGACAGGAAGATTATTGGGCCTTTGGGCAAATTTAATATCAATGCTGAGTCTTTTTTACTTATAGTTGAAGATTAAAATTAAGAAGTAAAATTAAGGTTTATAGAAAATAATAGAGACAAGTTATATAGCTTAGATTTCATGACCTGATTTATTTTTAAATAAAAAAAACACAGGACAAAAAACTTTACTGAAAGTTAAATACACTTGTTTTGTAATTTTATTTTATTTTATTTAAAAATATTTTTATTGATTTCAGAGAGGAAGAGAGAGAGGGAGAGAGTGACAGAAACATCAACGATGAGAGAGAACCATTGATCGGTTGCCTCCTGCACGCCCCCTACTGGGGATCAAGCCCACAACTCTGGGCATGTGCCCTTGACTAGAATTGAACCTGGGACCCTTTGGTCTGCAGGCCGATGCTCTATCCACTGAGCAAAACCAGCCAGGGCCTGTAATTTTATTTTTTTAATTAATATTTTTATCCTAGATGAAAGACCAAAATGAATTATGTTATAAAAGCAATATTGTGTATGAATAGAACATTTCAGGTTCCTATTTGTAAAAGTATAATATTTTGATTAATATAAAAACATCTATTTGCTAAAAAATTGTCATGCTTTTAAGTACAAGAGAATAATTTGGTATTTAAATGAAATCTAAATGCTTATG
Organism: Eptesicus fuscus; assembly: GCF_027574615.1. Lineage (NCBI taxonomy): Eukaryota > Metazoa > Chordata > Mammalia > Chiroptera > Vespertilionidae > Eptesicus > Eptesicus fuscus. Next base: position 40,436,632 of record NC_072483.1, read on the forward strand.
TGTTCCATTTTGTGACAGTTTTGCATTTTAGTTGTCTTTTCTTGAACTATTTTCTCAATGTACAACTCTTTGCACCATTTTACACAGGTTTCAGGCAAACCTCAGCATAATGCAATCATACAAAACCCTACAGTGTTCTGGTGATAGTATTAGGCAAGAATATAAAGACTGATGGTTTACTTCCATCAGGAGGTCACAGCTCATGAGTCATACACTCTAAATACAAGTAACTGTAACACAATGTGGGAAGTGGGAAGTGCCACAGAGATTCAAAAGAGAGATGAAAGAAGCACAGATATTTTTTGTGTGAGAGTACAATGGGTAGACTTTTTCCAGCTGAGTGGGGAGAGAAGAGGAGAGGCAGGGTAGATGGGGTGTTAGGTAATTGTGGAAAAGGTAGCATCTGAGGTAGACCTTGAAAACTGGCCAAGATAGGAGAAAGGTCATTTTGGGCAGAGGAAACAGCAATGACAAATGGAGGGAGGCAGAAAGAAATAATATACTTGAGCAGAATGAAATAGTTCATTTTGGGCTAGCCTGGTGGGGTACTTTAGACTATCACAGGGAGTTTGTTGGGACCAGACAGTGTAGAGTCTTGAGTGTTAGATTATGATTTTTAAAGTAAGAACATTTCTGTTCCGATCTAGTTATTCTTGAGAGGAAATAAAATTAAAAACAAAAGAGCAATACCTATATTTTACAGTGATTTTCAGAGCTCTAACCCTCCTGAGACTTTGGAAATGAAAATTAAATTCCTGAGTAGATTATTAGTAGTTAGTAGACAAGGTAGGGGGTAGAAGCAAAATGAAGGTTTTTAATAAAATTCTCTATCAAAATTGCACATGAGGGCATTTCTCAGTCTATCCGCAACCACTCACAAGTCCTAGATTTCAGATCCTAAGAGACCTCCTGCTTGTCCCTGATGTAAACTCTGTTTTATTGGTAGGTAATCTGATTTAGCTTTGGCTTTATTTTTGACATTTCCTAGACTGAGGACAATCTAGAGGGATCATTTTAATACAATGAATATGAATGTCACTATGGTGAATATTTGAATAATAAGGACTTTATCTTAGGGAAAATTGAATTTAGTAATTGCTATTTATAATCATGGAAGCCACAGAGATATTTTAGCTTTGCTCTTTGTTCATTTAGAAGTGATAAAGTAAACCATCATTGCTAATACTTTTCATGTGACCTTTAAGTCTACTCCATACACCAGAAGCATTTCAGTATTCCCTGAGGCTAGTTAAAAAGCTGGTAACATCCAAGAGCAGATTTCGTTTAGCTGTGACATCTGGGATGGGACTTTTGTTATCAGGCCCAGGAAGTTGATATTTGTATGTAGGAATTGTACAAAAATTGGAATTGAAGACTCTCATTTAAAGTATGTCAGAAGTAAAACTTGTGTGAATAAAAATGAAATCAGATACACTTGCTCTTCTGGCTCTATATTTAGAGCAATAGCAGACCCATAGAATTGAGAATACTCTGTATCTTCCCATAGAAGTTTGCATTATTAAGAAACCCCATTTTCTAGAAGTTCTTGTGAGGATGCTTTTATTTTATTTATATTTACTCTTAAAAATTCTCACCCAAGGATATGTTTTATTGATTTTAGAGAGAGAGAAAAGGAGAGAGAGAGAGATTGAGAAACATCAATCAGTTGCCTCCCGTACATGCCCTGATGAGGGATCAAACCCGAAGCCTAGGTATGTGCCCTGACTGAGAATTGAACCTGGTGTATATGACACGGGATGATGTTCCAACCAACTGAGCCACCTGGCCAGGTAAGGTTGCTTTTATTAATCCTTGTGACTTCACATTGCCTGGGAATGACCCATACATATGGTAGGGAGCCAATAAATTTTCAGTTATTGTTTAAAATCATAGACCCATTTCTGGAAAATACCTTGGAAATTATAGGGCTTTGGGTTGCTTTCAAACTTTTAAACATTTAAACATTTTTTTCCTCAAAAAACAGATAAAAGATTTTAGTGAAGTGATCCTTTCCCCATTTAAACATTTTAAAAATGATAATATGGGAATATAGATCAGAATGAGTTAAAAGATAGTTGGGTATTTCTTTATCAAGCTTATCTTTCTAAAAGGCAACAGAGCCCAGTTTCAATGCAGCCCATTGCAAAATGTGCTGCAAATAAATGTATACCATTTATTCCTATGAGTTTTTTTCAAATCTTATTAAATCTAATAAGAATTTGAGTCTATTGTATAGTCTGGAGGGAGGCAATATAGCACAGTAGTTAAGAGCTAGAGTTTTAGAGCTGGACTTATTTGGATGCCATATCTTCCACTTTACTGGCAAATTTTATTTTGAAAATGTTACCTAATCTCTCATTCCTCAGTATTGTCATCTGTAAAATGGAGATATTAATATACTAATTTTTGGAATTATGAAAAAGCTACAAAAGATAGAAAACAAATCTATCCCTTCAAGTAATTTACATTATTTTATAAGTAAAGACTAGAGGCTCAGTGCATGAAATTCATGCTTGGGGTGTGTGTCTCTCAGCCCAGCCTGCACCCTCTCCAATCTGGGACCCCTCCAGAGATGTCCAACTGCCCGTTTAGGCCCGATCCAACCGGGATAGGGCCTAAACAGGCAGTCAGACATCCCTCTCACAATTGAGGACTGCTGACTCCTAACTGCTCACCTGCCTGCCTTCCTCATTGCCCGTAACCACTTCTGCCTGCCAGCCTGCTCACCCCCTAACCACTCCCCTGCCAGTCTGATTGATGCCTAACTGCTCTCCTGCAGGCCTGGTCACCCCTAACTGCCCTCCCCTGCAGGCCTGATCACCCCCAACTGCCCTCCCCTGCAGGCCTGGTCTCCCCTAACTGCTCTCCCCTGCAGGCCTGGTCACCCCTAACTGCTCTCCCCTGCAGGCCTGGTCACCCCCAATTGCTCTCCCCTGAATGCCTGGGTTCTCCCCAACTGCCCTCCCCTGCAGGCCCAATTGCTCCCAACTTCCCTCCTCTGCCGGCTTAGTCATCCCCAACTGCCCTCCCCTGCTGGCCTGATCGCCCACAATTTCCCTCCCTTGCAGGCCTGGTCCCTCCCAACTGCCCTCCCCTGCTGGCCATCTTATGACAGCCATCTTGTGTCTACATGGGGGCAGCCATCTTTGATCACATGGGGGCAGCCATCTTGAGTGTTGGAGTGATGGTCAATTTGCATATTACTCTTTTATTTTATAGGATTACATATATATATATATGTTTAGTACTTTCATATATATGTATATATGTATACATATATATATATATATAATATACTAAAAAGAAACTAAGTAGCTTGCCTAAGATAAAAATTGCCAACAAAAGAAAGGATGATATGGGATTCAATCCTAGAAGTCTAGCTCTAGAGTGCTTGCTATTAGCCATTGTGTTATACTACTTAGAGTTATATACACTTGAATTAGATAGCAATGTGTAATTTAGTATATTCAAAATGCCAATTAATATGAGAAACATCAACATAAATTGAAACTGCCATAGAAGATATTATTGAAGAGATGTGACTTGACTTTCACTATACTTCTTTCTGCTTTCTCTTTCACTACAAATAATATATGTAAAGTCATTAGCACAGTTCCTGCCATAGGTGCTTAATAAATTATGAGTTGTTATTCCTATCATAATTGTTCTGATAATTTCTTTTCAACATTCCCTAACTGGTGCAACATAATGTTTGAAAACCATGAATCCAATCTAGAGTCATGAGTCAAATTACCCACCAGTGATCCTTAGTTGTAATTATGCATCAGGGTCACACATTTAGCTTTTTAAAAACATTGATGCTCAAAGCTTGTCTTCGAAGTACTAAATAAAGTCTATGAAAATAAAACCTAGGCTTCTATATTTATAAAAAGCTTTCCAAGTGAATCTGATGGGCAGCCAAATGGAGAACTGCTGCTTTACATGGTGATGAATTCCGAATTTATTTCTCCATTCTACATTTTAACCTCTGTTTAGTGTTTCAGACATTGCATCATGATAGACATCTCTACTCATTTATCTTATAAATATCTCAAACTTGGCATATCCCAAATGAAACTTATTATTTTCTCTTCAAAAATTCTTTATCTTTACTGGCATGATGACCTCATAATCATTTTCAACCACTTTATCCCAACCTTAAATCCAATTACTCATCAAATTTGTAGATTGTTTCTCCTAAGGAGTCTAAAATTTACACCTTCTTTCCCCATTGTCTTGACCTCAGTGTGAGTTCACATTCATTTTTCTCCTGGACTAATTTCTTAATTAGTACTTTTTTTTCTTCTTCCTATCACCTATTCCCAAAGCAACCTACTCCCCACTCAGCTGCCAGAGTATGGTTTCTGAAATTGAAACCAGAAACTGACATTTCACTACTTACATTCCCCCATTACCTTCACAATAATTCTCAGAGTTAAGAACATACAATATTTGTTTCTTTTTTGACTTATTTTATTTAGCATAATGCCTTCTGTGAATGACCCACGTCCGGCGTGGTTCAGGTTTCGGGATCTGGAGAAGGTGCCGCATGCAAATGAAAGATACAACAAATAATAATTTGGGAATATTGGGGGCCAGGCTGAAAGCCCAGTGCAAGGGAAAGGACTTCCACTGGTGCTCAGGCCTTGCCAACATTTTATTCACTTGTGGATACACATCTAGCCCTTAGTCAGGCAGGTAATTGCGGTAACAGACAGACTATCCTAAAGGTCAGTAAATATTAGAAAGACTTACCCTGAGACTATTTAGTCAGGAAATTGCTTGAGCCCCCATTGTCTGGACTAAACAATCAGTGCATAGCTCTGGCCCTTGCCAGGGGCTCAAGGGTCACCAGCATTCCGGGATACTTGTTTACACTTCTCTGATAGTGAAGACTATGGTGGCTTCCCACAGCCTTCAATGTCTATCTATATTTTGCAAAAGGCAGTATTTCTTTCTTAGGCATGGCTGAATAATATTCCATTGTGTTAATTTTATCTGTTTATCTACTGAAAGACTTTGGTTGTTTCTATATCTTGGATATTGTGAATAATGTGGCAATGGACATGGCATGGAGATATCTCTTTAAGATAGTGACTTTATTTCTTTTGGATATATACCCAGAAGCAGGATTTTTGGATCATATGGTAGTTATATTTTTACTTTTTTGAGGAATGAGGAAGTGACATTTAAACAGCCATCTTTAGTTAAACTTAGTCTAAATTCTACTAGTTAGAAAGAGACAAGCTCATTCAAGCCTTTAAAAATGCTCTCCGCTCTGCTTATAATGCTTTTTGCCCCTTATTTCTCCTTGTTTTTGCTTGCCTACTTCTTTCTTATGCCTCAAGGTTTATTTAGATTAAATAAGTTAAACATCACCTCATTTTGAAACATTCTTTCTTCCCTACAGAGTGAATTAGGTGTTTTTTTTTTCCCTTTTGTTCTTCTGGGTTCTACTATTTACCTTAATTGAAGCACAATGAATACTGTATTGTCGTCATTGATTTTCCTGTTTGGACTATGAATGGTTTAATGGTGAAAGCAGTATTTTTTATTTCTTTATAGCCAACACTAATACAATGCCTGGCACATGGTAATTACTTAATAAGTACATTTTTTCTTGAATAATAAAATGGGGAACGAGTATGAAATGTTTAAAAAAAGTGGCCTAGGTCACTTAGGTAACCATTAGGACTTCATCTTAGCTGAGGTGTATAAATAGACTTGAACCAGACTCTGAAGTGTTTTAAAGTTAAATTAAGGAATTTTAGATTTTATGTTTAATATAATACCTTTGTAGTGTAGCATATTGGCTAAGAGTATTGACCTTGGTTCAAACTCAGTCTCTGCTTCCTAGTAGCTGAAGATTCCTGGGAAAGTATCTTATCCTCTTTAAGTCTCAGAATACTCATCTGTTTTGAATATTTTTAATGAGTAAATGTATGTAAAGTTCTAGTACTTTGCCTGTCACATTGTAAACTTTACAATGAATATTACTTGTTATTTTTACTGCAATTATAGCATTATTAAAAGAGATGGAAAAGCACACAATGAAATAGAAAGATATTGGAATAATCAAAATAGTTAAAATGGCTATATTACCCAAAGCAATATATAGATTTAATATATCAAAGTCCCAATGTCATTTTTTTAAGGAAGTATAACAAAAAATTATGGAACCACAAAAGACCCCAAGAGCGAAAGCAATCCTGATAAAAGAAGAAAGCGAGGTATCATACTACTTGACTTCAAATTATACTACAGAGCTATGATAATCAAAACAGCATGGTATTGGCAGAAAAACAGACACATAGAACAATGAAACAGAATTGAGAGCCCAGAAATAAAAGCATAGCTGTATGAGCAAATACTTTTTTGACAAAGGAGCCAAAAACACACAATGGAGAAAAGAATGCCTCTTCAATAAATGGTGATGGGAGCATTGGAAAGCCACACTCAAAAGAATAAGTTAGATTACCATTTGTCATGAATTCAAAATGGGTCAAATAACTAAATATAAGATCTAAACAGTAAAGTACATGGAAGAATGTATGGGTAATAAACTTATGGAGCTTAGAGAACATTTGATGAATTTGATCCCAAGGGGAAGGCAAAATAAATGAATGGGACTATATAAAACTAAAAAGTTTCTGCACAGCAAAAGAAACCAAACCAAAACAAAAAGGCAACCAACTGAATGGGAGTTGATATTTGCAAACAACATCTCTGACAAGGGGTTAATATCCAAACTATATAAAGAACTCATACAACTCAACACCAAACAAACAATCCAATTAAAAAATGGACAAAGGACCTGAACAGATACCTCTCCCAAGAAGACATACAAATGGCCATCAGATATATGAAAAGATGTTCAACTTCACTAGCTATTAGGGAAGTGCAAATCAAAACTACAATGAGTCACCACTTCACACCTGATAGAATGGCTATTATTAACAAGTGTTGGAGAGGTTGTAGAGAAAAAGGAACCCTCATTCACTGCTGATGGAAATGTAAACTGGTACAATCACTATGGAAAAGAGTATGGCAGTTCCTCAAAAAACTAAGAATAGAGTTATCATATACTAGTAAAAGCAATTCCTCTAAAGGGTTTCTACCTAAAAAACTTGAAAACATTTATTCACAAAGATTTATGCACCCCTATGTTCATTATAGCATTATTCACAGTGGCCAAGACATGAAAAGAACCAGTGTCCTTTAATAGATAATTGGATAAAGAAGATATGATACATATACATGGTGTCCCCCCCCCCCGCCCCAAATATACACACTTTAACAGCTGATAGCTCAATTTTACAAATTAAATGTATTTAAATAAACACTGCTTTTATAATTATTCAAAGTGTGTATATACATTTCCAATTATTTAATACATGCTATTTTGAATTAAAATTGTGTTTTAGTTTACTTGTTTGATCAAGCCATCAGTGACTTTGGTGAAAATAAATGCCTTCCTTCCTTCCTTCCTTCCTTCCTTCCTTCCTTCCTTCCTTCCTTCCTTCCTTCCTTCCTTCCTTCCTTCCTTCTTTCTTTCTTTCTTTCTTTCTTTCTTTCTTTCTTTCTTTCTTTCTTTCTTTCTTTCTTTCTTTCTTTCTTTCTTCTTTCTTTTTTTTTTTTGAAAAGTCCTGCCGCAGAGCCTTCTTTTTTATATTTTATTTTATTGATTTTTTTTTGACAGAGAGGAAGGGAGAAATAGAAACATTGATGAGAGAGAAACATTGATCAGCTGCCTCCTGCACACCCTCTGCTAGGGATGTGCCCACAACCAAGGTACATGCTCTTGACCAGAATTGAACCTGGGACCTTTCAGTCTGTAGGCCAAGGCTCTATCCACTGAGCCAAACTGTTAGGGCACAAATGCCTTTCTTTAGTCTAATCTCTTTTGATTCCCCATAGTGCCTTCTCATTGCTTTCCATTTCAAATCTAATTTCATTTTTTCCATGTTTAGGGTATTTTTATTTTCTTTCTCTATGCTCATTGAAGTTTTAGGTAAATAGGAAATTTAAGAGTACAAGGTTTTGTTTTTTGTTTTTATTCTTTATTAGCTCTAAAATGGCAAATAAATAAAGCAGCCTTTTCCCATTTCCTCTCCCACATTTTTGGTATTTGTATAATTAGAAAAATCACTTTGTTTAAAGTGGCTGTTAAATGTAATAAAAGTCAAATTTTTAGTAAACTGCATGCCTAAGATTTCTACCATTTTATTAATGATATGATAAAACATATCACTTATCCACAATTACTGAGGTTAAAGGAAAAATATCACTGAACTTTACTTTTAAAATTACTTCTTTTCATTGCTTTTCTTATCATTGAAGTTCATCTTATAATGTTTTATTTATCTTATTCCTCAGTACCATTTTAGTTATCTAAAAATATTTTGAAATTTTCTTATTTACTCAAGCCATAATACCTTACAAATATTATTTAATTAATCCCTCTCTGACTTGGTTTGTTGGCTTTCTTATATTAGGAATCTTCTTTCCATTTCCAGTTTGCAAATTATTGACTATTGAAGTCTAAATCATCTATAAATCATTAAAATGCAGGCAATAGGGTATTATTTGTTTAAATAATTTGTATAATTGATTACTATGTATGTAGGCCAACTCAGGACTGTCCCAATTTATGATGAGAAGGCTAAATACTTGTTTACTACTCTAATTTTTAAGATTCTGACAAGTTGTAAAGAACAAGTCTTTATTCATGATGCAAAAAGTAAACATTGCTAATTTTATTTAAAAATGTGTATGTTTATCTTTGCCCTGACTGGTTTGGCTCTGTGGATAGAGCGTCGGCCTGCAGACTCAAGGGTCCCAGGTTCGATTCCAGTTAAGGGCATGTACCTTGGTTGCAGGCACATCCCCATTGGGGAGTGTGCAGGAGGCAGCTGATCGATGTTTCTCTCTCATCGATGTTTCTAACTCTCTATCCCTCTCCCTTCTTCTCTGTGAAAAAATCAATAAAATATATTTTAAAAAATGTATATGTATATCTTTATTCCCTTTTTATAATGGATACTAATATGACTTCTACAAGTTTACAATATGTCAGTAAAAACATCAGGGTTTTGGATGGCAAGAAAGGAGAAGGGTATTGATATATGAGAGGATTACAAATGTTATCATCTTAGGCTAAAGCACAGATAGGTATTTAGATAAAAAATAGTGATTGTTACACTGATATGAAAATAGCTTAATATAAAAAATTCCAAGTATTGTTCAACTAGAAAGGATCTTTTTTTCCCCTTACTGTTTTGAAAATATCTCATTCTGTAGTTTCACATGATAGGTGTAGATGTGAATTGTCTTTTAATTCCTGTTTGTGATTCATTGTGATTACTGAATCCAAGGATTCATGTTGTCTATCATACTCACCTATTATTTTCAACCAGTACTCCTTCTCATTTTCTCTACTCTTAACTTTAGAACTTCCAATTAGGTATATGTTAGACTTTATCATATTATCCTCCATTTAAAAAAATCAGCATATTTTTCATATTATCATTCTGTTTTATATTCTGTGTAACTTTTTCAGATCTTTCCCCAGTTTTCTAATTCTTATGTAATTTTTCAATCTACTGTTTTACCTATCCATGAAGTATTTAATTTTAAGAATTATGTATATCATTGTGTGTTATACTTAACATGAGGTCTGTAAGCTCTTTGTGGGAAAGAATCATGCCTTACTGAATTTTGCAGCTCCAATAGTAGAAATAATAATATAAATATTATTTATGGAGAACTTAATACATGCTTGGCAGACTCAAGGACTTTATATCTTTTAATAAGTTACTCAAGATACAGAGAAATTACAGAAGATGCCTAAGTGAAGTGAAACAAAATTTCAATCCAGGTAGTATGCAGCTCCATATACCTCTCAGCATTTACCCAACACCAACTTTTGTTGACCTCCTAAAAGGGAGCATCAGCAGCAGAGGGGAAGGTCAGATCTGTAAAACTTGTACTTGAACATCAAACAAGCTCATGGGGATGTATCAGATGCTTAAGGAAGAAAGGACATAGCAGGATAAATGGAGAAGGCCTATCATAAGACAGATGGAGACTCATAGGGCACTTATGAGCAAGCAACATGAAGAGGCTAAAGACAGCATGAGGCAAAAGTAAGGAAATGTAGCAGCAGTTAACATCATTTTCTGGGTATAAAATTTGGTAAATAGGCAGAACTGAGGCTCTAGAAGGATTTTTAAGAGCAAGATAAGAATCAGGTCCAGAATTCAAAACATATCTAGAGGATCAGGTGGGCAAACAAGGCAGGAACTCAATTGTGAGGTATCACAACCCTTTGAAATACTTTTGGCTAATTAAAACTGTTCCTAATTTCTCAAACACTTTTTATCCTTAACTATCAGATGTTAAGCTCTCTAGGAGAGAACATATTCTTTAAATCACAGTGACAGTAATAAAGTACAATACTGTATGTTGTGCTGATGTTAATTCTGAGCCAGAATCAGCTTAGCATTGGAAGACTTTCACCCCTGAACCTTTCAATGCTGAACTTGACTCTGGAGTATTTCATGTCAACCAATGAACTTCCCTGACCTAACTGTGTACTCCCTGGCTGGTCTTTTTTATTTTTAATTTAAATTATTTATTGTTTAAAGTATTACACAAGTCCCCTTTTTCCCCCCATTGACCTCTCCCCGACTGCCCCCATACCCCAGCACATGCTCTCCCCCCGGCCCCGTTTATGTTCATTGGTTATGCTCATATGCATGCATACAAGTCCTTTGGTTGATCTCTTTACCCTGGCTGGTCTTTAAAGCTTGTTTGGGTGGAGTTTTCTAAGTAAATGAGATTTTAAAAAATCTTGAAGTTTTTACATGATGATTTATAATGCCTTCTTAGTTCTATTCCTTTGATAGAGGGTTTTACTCTCCAATTCTTATTCTCAGTTCTATTTTTTCTTATATGTGTAAAAATGAAATAACACATTTACTTTGCATAAGTAAATGAAACTTAATTGCCACCTCCCCAATTAGGTACTTTAGAAAGGAACTCAACTGCTTTTATTAAAAATACATAGGAAGGGAGATAGAGTGGTTTATTGGGCTACTTTAGGATAGATATATTTTATATGATTGAATTAGTATAGTATATATGATAGATTTAAGTTATATTACTGGAGGTGGTATAATCTATATTTAGGATAGATGCTAGATTTTAAATACCTAATTTCAAAGTAATATGCTAGTAAAAATAGATGGGTTCATTTATTTTTTGAAAATATAACATACTTAGTGAAATCCAAAGTTATGCTTGACTTATGCTTAGATTTTAGGTCAGCTAGTATTTTCTTGAGCTCCTATGATAAGCTAATCTCTGAACTGATACTTTCATATCTAATGTCCTATGTAATACAGTCTAATATAATTAGAGGTTAAAGCATGACCTTTTATATTGGTATAATACTTTAGTTTACATGGGAAAAAAAAGGAATGCCTCTAGAATAAATATGGAAGCACATGTAGTATATTAACATTGAATCTAAATGTTAATGCTCAATTTTCTTAATTTCATAATTAAAAATAAAAGGTAATGAGGATATGGCCAAGAAAACTAAGAAGTAAAAATCCTGCATTTATTTGGTAATGACAAAAAGGTAACTTCGATATATTACATAATGGATTCATATGTTGACTATTAACATCAAATCTATGAGTTAATATCAGTTTCTTAATTTTAGTTTCTTTTATAATTGAAAATAAAAGGTAATGGGATGAATGAGAAAAACAAGAAGTTAAACTTCTGTATCTTAGTTAATGAAATAGGTAGTAACAACACATTGATTTAAAGCAGAGCATGTAAATAATGTGGCGAAATGTTATGTGTAGAAAATACATGCTTTAACATTAGTGAAATGAATACCTTAGTTTTCTGTGAAATATTTTAATATTAATGAGAAATGACAAGTTTTGAGGCTTTGTAAATAATAAACACTTTTAAAACTAGCTCTCAGGTCATGCTTATAAAATACATTTGTCTATATATTTCTACTACTCTAGTCCTATGTCATTATCTCTCATTGGCTGAACTCAGTTGGAAGGTAGAAGCAACGGGGCCTGATGATGCAATCCATAAAGATAGAGCGTGGATAAGAGTGGAAAGTGAATCTGTAATGGCTAGTGGAGAATATTTAGCACATCATATTTTCCAATACCCAGTATCTAACAAAAAGGCAGTAAAGTGGTTGCTTTAAAAATTGTTATGACAAATACTTTTAGGGAAGAAAATTCTGAATTGAAAACAAACTGCTTTCTTCTCTATTAATCCATTCTCAAATGAGATGAGACTTATCAAAAGGACATGAAAAAGTTAATCTTCCTGCTCATGGGATTGCTGTTATATTTTGGCTTATAAAACTAGAAAAGTTTATTTTGTTGAAGACTGTGCTCAAGAGTTCTGATAAGTCAGAAAAAATGAATTTTTATATGTATTCACAGAGAGCTTATTGATATTTACAAACAATCCTAGAATAAATTGTTATGTATTTTTTAAATATTTTAACACTTAAATGTGCAGGCCCATATTAATTGCTCTTTTAAGAGAGAGTGTACTGGTTCAAGGTCACTTCATATGTGAGAGTTGAGTAGAAAGTGTTTTTTTTTTCCTGCTATTTATAATAATTGTTCAGTTAAAATAATAATAACAAAACTCTTTCCTTTAAATACTTTTTTAGAGGATACATATTTCTAAGTTACATTTATAAACATCCAAGTTCAATACGACAATGTCCTAATGTTTAGAAGTAATCAAATTTTAGAAAATTATAGAATACATTTGGGTTATGCCAATTACATAGAGTGTGTCTTTAAAATAGCTGAATACAAATTCAATTTAGTCATAAGCAGGGTTTAACTAGAAAGGATAGTATATAATGCTATATTTTCCTTGAAAAGGAATGGAAGATACAGAAAACTAAGTCAAAATAGATCAGGAAAAGATATGTGGTATATGCCATTACAATAATATGTCCTTAAACTTAACATGGCAGAAACTTCAGAAATTAAAAATATTGATTTGAAGACTAAGTATTATTTTTTGTTAGAGGCTACGTAAATGGATTAAGATGTGATTTCTGTGTGAGTTAGTTACTGTTTCTCAGTCTCAGAGCCATAGTCTCTACCAGTGATTTTCAAATTGCAGGCTACAATTCATTTTTAAGTCCTGAAATAGATTTAATAAATAATGACTGATATTTTTAAATAAAATAGAATATCCTGTAATAGAAAATACCAGGACACATTGTTTATAGTAAGGGTAAGTGTTCATTTGTGAAACGTTTATTTTGGTTACATATATGTAAATATGTGATTGTGTTGAACTATATATCACAATGGGTAATGTCCAAAACATTTTAAAGATTGTTCTATCTTATTTACTGAAATCAATAATCTTAATAAATGTTAACCCAATAGTGTAGCAAAGGTAATTGTATTGAGAGGCAATATAACACATTTATGTGTCTCTCCCTGTACAGTGCTAAAATTTGTTCCTAAATGAATAAAAATACATAGAAATTAGGCTATACTAATGTATTTTATTTTCAACAAATCTAAAGAGATTAACAGTACAAAATGAAATAAAAATTTATTTTACTGGTGTATTGGGTTTACAACATAGACTGGCACCCCGTGATGTATGTCCCTCTTAATTCCTGTCATCACACCCCATGTTTACCTGGTAATGTGGTGGAAGGGAAATACCCTATTACAAAGTTTTGAATAATATTGAAATGACCTTGGGAACTATAAACAAAGTGGATGAATCTCAGTATGTATATCAGTATTAATTTGTGTAGAGAATTTTCAGCCTAAAAGATCATTCATTTGATGTATCTATGAAACATCCAGAGAGTATTTAAAGGGAATAATGTATAGGAAACCAAAAATGAGTCACTTACATTGAGTTACATTCATATTCTAGCTTCTAGTTCTTGTTATTTCAAAGAAATATTTAAACAGATCACTTCTGCTTACAATGTTATAGTAATTAAAGAATTACCATTTCCTATTTAGACCCCCCTCTGCTTTTCTTCAAAATTTCATTTTATCTCAGTATTTTTACATTAGCTAATCAATAGAATATCTTTTGTATGTGAGTAGTATACATATTTTATATAAATACAGACAAAATTATTTGTATCAGTAAAAAAAAGATTCAGGTCTTGAAGTCAAAATTCTACAGGGAGAAAACATCTTATTATATTCTATATAAAGCTTTCCATTTTGCAATTGTTTTAAGAGAAACATTGTAAAATCTAGTGGAATAGTCTTCCTTCTGACCTTTGAACATGGATGCATAATTAGCTTTTTGCATTTATCTTAACAACACTCCAGAGGTCAGAGATGCATTCCAATGTGACATATATTTGAATATATCTCACACAGAGGATAAGTTCGATTTGTAAATATATCAAGAATAGATTCTAAATAGGCTGAAACTTGCATTTGTTTGGTTCAGGAATCCTACATAATAAAAGGGAAGTATGCAAATTAACCATCACTCCGCTACGCCCACGATTGGGCCAGCAGGATGCACGGGGGCAGGACTCGGGGTGGCCAATCGCGCTGGCAGGAGGAGCTGGGAGCGGAGACTCGCGAGTGATCCCTGGCAAGCCGAGCCAGCTTGGGCTGGGGGTGTCTCAGGCTGCCAGGGCCTTGCCCCCAAGCACGATGGCTCTCAAGGCCCGCTGGTTTGGGCTGGGGTCTCAGGCCGCCAAGCCATGTCCCCAAGCTGTGTGATGGCTTGCAAGCCATGCCAGTTTGGGCTGGGGGTCTCAGGCCATCAGGGCCACGTCCCCAATCCGCGCGAGTGATCCCTGGCAAGCTGCACAGGCTTGGGCTGGGGGGTCTCAGGCTCCGAGGCCTTGCCCCCAAGCCATGCGATGGCTCTCAAGCCGCGCCGGTTTGGGCTGGGGTCTCAGGCCGCCAGGCCATGCCCCCAATCCCTGCGAGTGATCCCTGGCAAGCCTCACAGGCTTGGGCTGGGGGGGTCTCAGGCCGCCAGGGCCACGTCCCCAATCTGCACGAGTGATCCATGGCAAGCCGCACAGGCTTGGGCTGGGGTCTCAGACCACCAGGGCCCCGCACCCAAGCTGCATGATCCCTGGCCAAGGTGGCTGCCAGGGCTTGGGTCTCATTCCTGCAGGGCTGGGCACCCAACTGCATGATCACCCAGCCAGCAGCAGCAGTGGCAGGGTGGTGCACCCCCACCAAGCTATCTTCAGGCCAGTGAAGGCAGCCTGGGCTGAAGACGCACACCCCCACCGGGCTATATACAGCCAGGCTGAGATGGCAGCCTGGGCAGGGGTCTCAGCCTGGCCAGGGCCCCATCCCCTGCCAGTGGTGGCAGCCTGGGGTCCCAACCATTGAGTCACACCAGCCAGGCAGATATGGAGGAATCTTAAATGTTTCTTTTTTTTATAATATATATTTTATTGATCTTTTACAGAGAGGAAGGGAAAGGGATAGAGAGCTAGAAACATCTATGAGAGAGAAACATTGATCAGCTGCCTCCTGCACACTCCCCACTGGATATGTGCCCCCAACCAAGGTACATGCCCTTGACCAGAATCGAACTTGGGACCCTTGATTCTGCAGGCCAATGCTTCAACCATCCACTGAGCCAAAACAGTTAGGACTGTCCAATATGCTAAAGAAAAAAACCCTATCTAATAAAGAGAGAATATGCAAGGGAGGGCA
Source organism: Eptesicus fuscus (assembly GCF_027574615.1). Taxonomy (NCBI): domain Eukaryota; kingdom Metazoa; phylum Chordata; class Mammalia; order Chiroptera; family Vespertilionidae; genus Eptesicus; species Eptesicus fuscus. Next base: position 40,452,378 of record NC_072483.1, read on the forward strand.
TTTGGGGTGACCAGGGTATCAGGGGCTGGCAGGGAAGTGGTTAGCGGGTGATCAGGCTGGCAGGCATAGTGGTTAGGGGCAATCAGGAAGGCAGGCAGGCGAGTAGTTGGGAGCCAGCAGTCCTAGATTGTGAAAGGGATGTCTGACTGCCTGTTTAGGCCCGATCGGATCGGGCCTAAACAGGCAGTCGGACATCCCCCAAGGGGTCCCAGATTGGAGAGGGTGCAGGTTGGGCCCTCTCCACACACACACACACAGACACACACACACAGACATGCACACACACACACACACACACACACACACCACCCATGCACGAATTTCATGCACCGGGCCTCTAGTATTATATAAATACCATCTTTAGTTTTTTCTATTACTATTATTGCTCAAACCAACAGATATTTAAAATTTTGCCAAATAGAAGAACAATGGGCTCTGAATTGTATCTTCATTTTCATTTTTCTCTCATTTATGGTGTAGGTGTCATTAACTCTGATTTCAAACACTGTGCCCTGAACTGTCTCAGTTCACATTTTCAGAAAGATAAAGGACTACAGGGTTTCAAACATGCCCTGATACTATATACAATGATAGGCTTAGAAATAGATAGGTGTTACCAATCATATAAATGTTGGAAGTAATTTGCATTTTACTTCATTTAGTATTTTGTATTTTGTGTATTTCTGCATGGTCAAAATGAACTATATTCACCCTTCTCCCCATTATTTTATTGAGAACCAAATCAGTGGGCATATTGTTTTGAGTATGTATAATATGCATATGCTAGAACCTTTGCCCAGCCATTCTAAATAGGTTAAAAAAAAAAGAAACTGAATGAAAGTTTAATGCATATGACTGTACTTTACAGTTTAGTTTGAATAAAATGCATTATACTGAAACAAAGTAATTAGAGTTGTAGTTTACCTAATAATTGCTACTAATTGCTTTCAAGGGATTAGACCCCTCCAACCCCATTTTTAATGGCAATAGAATTATGTCACTCTACCATAGCATGAGTGGTGTTAATGCTAATGATTTTTATATTTTCCATCTGTAGTTCAAAATGTCATCTTGTTAACAAGAATTCTTTATCAGAGATAGAAATGCATGTTACTAAATCAACAAGATAATTGTTTATTTTCCATTTTTTATATCCCTAACAAATGATGCCAACTAGAATGTTTGTCTTCAATTTCATAGAAAATCAAATGCTATTTGATTTCTAAATATGTGGCCAAATTAATTTTATCCTTCTCCTTAAATTAACACTTGGAAATCAAATAGAATAGTCATATACAAATAGTTTTAACTGACTAAATTAAAACTCTAAAATATTAGATCATATTACAAGTTTATTTTCTGTTGTCTATGAGTGCTTGCTTGTTTTTTCTTATTTGTTCATTTGTTGCTTTCAGTTTTAAATCTCACATATGAGTAAAATCACATGGTTTTTTACTTTTTCTGACTTATTTGCTTAGCATGATATTCTCAAGATCCATCCATGCTGTCACAGTGGCAATATTTCATAGATACAGACAATAGTATAGTGGTTACCCGAGGAAAAGGGGGGTAGAGAGGATAGTAAAGGCTAAAGGGAGGATGGGGGAGGCAAATATACGGTGACAGAAGGAAATCTGACTTTGGGTGGCAAACACTCAAAGCAAAATAGAGAGAATGTATCATAGAATTGTACACTTGAAACCTATATAATTTTATTAATCAATGTCACTGCAACAAATTTAATTAAAAATATTGGAAGCAAAAAATACTTGGAGCTTCTAACTTTAAAAATACCTTTATTAATTTTAATCATTGTTATTTTTTTAACAGACATATTTTGCAAATAAATAGTATTTTTATCTCTGAAAAACTTTTATTTGCTGAAAGTAAGAAAAATATATGTATTTCCATTTAGTCTTCCTTTTTCCCATTCTACAGAGAAATGATGAAGAGGCAGTTGTGGATAGGGGTGGAACTCGCTCTATTCTCAAAACACACTTTGAGAAAGAAGATTTAGAAGGTAAGACATTTTTCCCACTTGGGATAGTTATTCTTATCTTTGTTTCAAAGAGAAATGTGAAATATGTTACAATGTAGAGAATTGCAACAGTCGATATCAGAATAAAGGTGGCAGTGGCTGTGATTGTTTTGGTGCAGCTGCAACGCCAATAGGCAGACCTGGAAAAATAAGAACATTCTTTGGCAGACATTTACTGAACCTCTACTATATTCCAGGCACTGTGTTGTGCTCCACTATTTTAATATTCCTTGTTTCAAAGAGTTAAATCAACTGGGGAATGAAAAGAAAAAAAGTGATGTCAGACTAATAAATGTGGTGGTATGTGAGAGGGGAGAACAGGACAGGAGAGACATCCAACCCAACCTAGTTGTCAGCGTAGGCTGTCACTGGGAGAGTTAAAGACAATGTGGTATTCCAGTTTTACTCAGATATCCGGGAGAGAGAGTGGTTGGAGGCACCATTTGTTTGTGTTCTCTTCAATAAGGAAGAAGGTCAAATACTTCAACAGGGAGGTGGTATATTCTTGGTAGTAACTCTGAAACCAAATTGTACTGGTTTCAAATGTTAGTTCTGCCTTATTTACTACAGAATCTTCAGCCAGTTAACTTCTCTGCACTGTTAAAATAGGGATAACAATGGAATGTATTTTCTAAAGTTTTCTTTTTTTAAGAATAAAGAGAAAAATACTTAGAATAATACCTGACATACGAGTTACAATAAGTATTGACAGTTGTCATTACATTGCAATTTAATGTATCCACTACACTACTAGTTCATTTTTATTTTTTAACCCAAAACTATTACTAGTGAGATACAAGATATTTGGTATTTTATATCTATTGGTTGAAAAGGGAAACCCAGGTAATCTTAAGTAAAACTAATCATAAGTAGCTCCCAATAAACACTGCAGTTGAGAAATAAGAGTTTATTCCCCTTAGTGATTATAATATAACCACATAAATTACCACAATTAAATTCGTTATTCTTAGATTTTATCTTTAGCTACAACAATTAAATAACAGGAGAATTAATATAAAATATTTAGAGACAACTTTCAACAGCTATAGCTACTGTGTGCCTGACATTTTGTTTGGGTGCCCAGAAAATACCCAGGTCTGGGAAGGCTATGCTTAAGGATATACATAGTGATTTGCTATGCTTTCCATATTCATTGTACAAATTGAAGGGAGCAAAAAGTTTAAAAAATAAATGTATTATGGATCATAAAATAATTATTTATTAAATTTGAAATGCTATTATATCACTTTTTTTTCCAGCAGCATATTTATCTTCCTACTTATGTTATGTCTTAAGCTATACTTATTTTTACTAAATACACACAAGAATACCTAGTAAACCAAGAAATTAGCCTAAAATATACTCCATTTCAAGGAAAAGCCATCTTGGGTTTAAAGACTATGATGGATAATCCACACATGAATAACTGGAAGTTAATAGTTAATAATCCTTATATAATAAAAGGGTAATATGCAAATTGACCCTAACGGTGGAAAAATCAGAACAACTGCTCGACCAGTCACTATGAGGCGCACTGACCACCTCTTGGTCCCTTTCCCTGGCCAGCAGGCTCCGATTGCCTGATGGTGAACAGGGAACCAGGGGTGGGTGACGGCGGGGTCAGGGCCAGCTGTGGGCAACCAGGGAAGATGGCCCTGATTGCAGGCCAGGCCTAGGGACTACCCGAGCATGAATTTTGTGCGCTGGGCCTCTAGTATACTAATAATTATAGCAGAATACTGAATGGTTTGTTTGAATAGAAAATACATAATACAAAAATTATATTTAATAAGGTCACTTTAATTATCATATGAACATGTATTACATACATTTTCTTTTATTGGGAATGGTTAGGGAATATGGGTAATAGTACATGATGCTTATTAAAATAGATTTCTGATTGGCAAAACAATTCATAAACCAGATTTTGTTGTTTATAGATGTCTTATAGTGGGTATTTTAACTCCAGCAGGGAATAAGTATGGCTCACTGGTGATTCAAATTAACATCATAGGATGCAAGTATAATGTTACATTTTAGATTTCTGAAGAAAAATAGAAAACACCTTATTTATATTAACTTTCTAAATATTTCTTCTTATTCCAAACCATACTAAGCAGATTAACATCCTGGCATTTGAGGATGCTATGAAAGATTCTGCTGTGATGCACACAGAGAATTAATCTATTTGTGTTTTCTGGACTCTGAATCAGAAAATAGCACAGGGGCAGTATAATAGATGGCGTGGTTTAGGAAAAATATACTGGCAGCATAATATAAGTGGGAGAATGCCAGGTAGAATGGTAGCATTACGGAGGGTAATGGTGGTGGTAGTTTCTCCCTTTGTGTAATTAAATGACTAGACCAGAACTCTACTTTGTAAGAGCTTCTTTAGTAATGTAGATAAAACATACAATAAATATTTATTTTAAATGAAATAGACTTCAGAATTGCTATTGAAGACAAACACAAATCTTCCTTCAATTAAATTTTTATTTGTTTTAATTTTATTTTACTGATATAATTCTATATAATAAAAGCTTAATATGCTAAGTGTCCAACTGTTTGTTTGACCATTTGACCAGTCACTATGATGCGCACTGAAAACCAGGGGGCAGATGCTCTGACTGGTCGGTTAGCTTGCTGCTGGTGTCCGGCCAATTGGGACTGGGCAAGAAGGGCCAGATACAACCTGGAATCCTCCCATGGTCCCTCCCCAGCTGGCCAACCTCCCGTGTCTCTCCATGGCCCTGATCGTGCACCAGTGAGGTCCCTCGGCCTGGCCTGCACCCTCTTGCAATCTGGGACTCCTCAGGGATGTCAGAGAGCTGTTTTTGGCCTGATCCCCACAGGCCAGGCTGAGGGACCCCACTGGTGCACAAATCTGTGCACCAGGCTTCTAGTTGATATATAACTGGGTAAATTTAAGGTCTATTATATGATGATTTGATACACATAGTTATTGAGAAATAATTAACATAATAAGGTTAGTTAACATAGCCATCGCTTTACATAATTACCTTTTTTTGTGTGTGGCAAAGATTTAAGATTTACGCTTTTAGCAACATTCAAGTATGTAATGCAGTGTTATTAACTGTAGTCACCATACTGTATAACAGATCCCCAGAATATACTCATTTTATAACTAGAAGTTTAAAAAGTACCTTTTGGCCAGTATCTTGCCATTTCTCCCACCCCCCACCCTGTGGCAACCAACCTTTCAATTAAAATTTTAAATTTGAAAATTACTGTTTCTCAGAACTGTGTAAATACTCAGGTAATAAAATTACTGGTATAATTTAATATCCTTAGTAAAGCTTGTAGAAATTCCAGATGGTTAAAAATATCTATAAAGTCTCAGGTGAAATATGTTTAATGGAAAATAAATACCTGACCAAGATCAACAGTTTGGTGTATATTAGAGTATTCATACATATTACACATTCTGATGAATGATTTGTCAAATGTATAATTTTCTCCTTCTAAACCTATTTATTCTTTTGTTTTATATATATCTTGTATCATTTCTCTCTTCTCCTCTTATTACATAAAATCAAGAGCATGCAATTTTACTAGATTCTGTTCACTTCCTATTTTTCTAGGAAGTGTAGTCAGAAAATTCTTTGAATCTATCTCAGGGTGTTTCTTCTCATCCCTTTTTGTTCTTACTGCCTTTGCTCCAATTCTTTCCTTTTCTATATACTGAGTGCTATGTCTTTCTCACCATCCTCCCTTGTTAGTATTGCTAGTATTCTTCCTAAGCATACTTCTGTTTCTGATGGTAAAATGTAGCTAGCAGGATTGAGTCCCTAAAGTTAGACCACTTCAGGATCTCGAATAGAGCCAAAATTATTGAGGTTAACCATTTTCATTTTGGTCTCCCACATTCTTGTGGAACTAGTACTGTTTAAAGAATAAGATTACAAAAGGAATAAGGCATTAATGCCCTTGAAATTCTTTCTTGTACTTACCCTTTAGTACAAGTGCAGTGGATACAGTGACTAGATAAAATGCACAATGTTCAGTTAAATTTGAATTTTATTTATTTTAAAAATATATTTTATTGATTTTTTACAGAGAGGAAGGGAGAGGGAGAGAGGGTTAGAAACATCGATGAGAGAGAAACACCAATCAGCTGCCTCCTGCACACCTCCCTACTGGGGATGTGCCCGCAACAAGGTACATGCCCTTGACCGGAATTGAACCCGGGACCGTTGAGTCCGCAGGCCAACGCTCCATCCACTGAGCCAAACCAGTCAGGGCTAAATTTGAATTTTAGATAAACAATAAATAACCCTTTAGTATAGGTAGGCCAGGTAATAATTTTATTTATATTTTAAAAATTTCTAAATCTGTCAACCTAATAGTGGGTGTTATGATGAATCAGCAATGTCCCCTCTTAAGACTGAGGCACTTATTTCCACATTTGCCATGGGTGTTGCCTGCAGTTGGTTCACACCTAAATCATTCCCCAGAAATTACATTTAGCTTAAGGGAGCTGCTCCTTGCCTATTAAATTCAATTCATGGTCAGAGAAAGAGTTTAAAGCTCCCTCCCTCTACTCTCATCCCCCCTCAATTTGGTATAACTCTGAAGGGTTGTCTCAGCTTCAGAGCCTCCTATGGAAACTGAGGCCTTCATTGCAGCTTTACCGTAATTCTTTCGCTTCCCAATGCTGCTGCCCATATTTCCTCACAGATGTTATTGCAGGCAGCTCTCTTCAACAAACCCTTTGGACACTCCTCAGAGTCTGTTTCCTGAGGAAGCTGACCCACTTATTGATCATTTCCCTGGTCCCTGAACAGCACTAATGGACATATTCGGTAATTGGCAGGACCTTCACATTCGTTTCTTAGCCTGAGGGTTGAGAACTATTTCAGAGAGTGAAAAGGCTCTGAAACTCCTTGCCTTGGCCATGAGAGGAAATGAAAATCAGTATTGCATGTGACAGGAAATGGCAGAGGTTAGTGTCATTTTTATTTATTTTATTTTTTAATTTAATTTTTATTGTTGATACTATTACAGATGTCCTCCATTCCTCATCACCCCCTGCTTTGCCCACCATTTAAAAAAAATTTTTTTTATTTATTTCAGCACGTTTTATTAAACTAGATAGATGCTAAACAAAATCCTTGCTAACACTTCTTACTTTCTTTTTGTTTAATAATAACCATCCTAATGAGTGTGAGGTGGTCTTTCATTGTGTGTTGTATTGATTTGTTCAATAATATATCACTAAGAAATTAAATTTGTATAATGTAATTAGGTACATAATTAACACTCATCAAATATTTAATCACCCTTCAAACATCTAACAATAAATACAGTAGTTTCTAATTATGTTTTGCTGTATGAAGATAGACCTAGTTACACTTTATTCTGTTATTCAAGAATTCATAAATATAAAACTTTAATGGAAAAGTTAAGCTAATCTTTAAATCTGGCTTATAAATTAAATAAAAACAACATTTTCTTTATCATATATTGCTTTTAGCAAATATTAAATTACTTTAAAGTCAAGGATTTAATAGAGAAAATGATACCTCTATATTGATATTCTTTTGCTCATTCCATTTGAGGGGAAAAATAGTTATGTTACTAGTTTATTTCCTTTGGGGACCTTAATACATAATGGACCCAACGTCCAGAGATAATGTAATAAAAGCACCTAGCACAAAGCTTTCATACAACATGATTCTTATTTATCAACTAGCGTTCCCGTTGCAGGAAAAATCCTGCAATAGGGTTTCCTGCTGCACTCCACCCTGCCCTGCCTGCTCTCCTCCCTTGTCCCCCACCCCACGTTCTCCGCCAGCCCCCCTGCTTTTCTCCCTTCTCCGCCAGCCCGCTCTCCTTCCTTCTCCCCTGGCCCGCCTTCTCCGCCAGCCCTCCTGCTTTTCCCTTCTCCCCTGGCCCCGTCTCTGCTCCTCCCTTCTCCCCCTGCCCTGCCTCCGCTCCTCCCTTCTCCTCCCTTTGGCTTACTTGCTTCTCTGCAGCTTTGCTCCCTTCTGCAGCTCTTGGCTTCTTTCTAAGCTGTCTTGATATGCAAATTAGCCGCCATATTTGTTGGGGGTAATTTGCATATTCGTCCTGATTGGCTGGTGGGCGTGGCTTGGGCATAGCAAAGGTGTGGTCAATTTGCATATTTGTCTATTATTAGATAGGATGGTAGCACCTATAATTATAATACAGTATTTTACAACTGAAGTAAAAAATAATATGGTGGGGGAAAAAAAGAAAAGAAAAAGCTAAAAATTAGGCCTAGACTTTTTCTTTCTAATCTCTTATTTCCAAAAAATTGCCACTAGAAGGGAAATGTGGAATCTGCTGAGAGAAACCAAAGATGGCTTCAGAGAGGCAGAGGCAGGCTTTGAAAAATGAATAGCAGTTCTGAAGGCAAAGAAGGAAGGATCAGTTGTATGCAGAGGATGGCAAACATGGTGTGGCTAAAGCATTAGGATAGTGTGCCTGGAGGTAGAATGACGAGATGAAATTTAAATATTTGCAAGAGGTCAGATAGTGAAGAATGAATTAATCCTTGAATTTACTCAATGAGGTAAGTATTATTATGATCTCCATTTTACAAATAAATAAACTAAACACAGAAGATTGACTTGCCCAGTCCACATGACTAGCAAGCCTTAGAGCCGGGATTCAAATGCACCTTGTCTATAGGTGACTGAATGCAGCAAGATTACCATTAACTGGAAGACTGGAGTGCATGTACTCACTTGATCATGACTATTTTTAAAAGTTGAGAAGGTCATATTATGAAGCAATAAGGAATTTGATAATTAGTATCCATATCACAATAGTTCTCCAAATGATTTTGCAAACATTTGAAAGTTTTATAATTAGTAAATTCCCATTCTCAAAAATAGGAAAAAAACCTCGCTCCCACTGGAGACTATTTCATTATAACTTCCTGTTCCCTTATTTTAAACTAGAGGCCCGGTGCACGAAAATTCTTGCACTGGGCAGGGGAGGGGGGAGGGGTCCCTCAGCCTGGCCTGTGCCCTCTCGCAGTCTGGGAACCCTCTGGAGATGTCCACCTGCCAACTTAGGCCCGCACCCCAGGAGATCGGGCTTAAGCTGGCAGTCAGACATCCCTCTGGCAGCCCAGGAGCCCTCGGGGGATGTTCACCTGCTGGCTTAAGCTCACTCCCTGGGGGATCGGGCCTAAACTGGCAGTCAGACATCTCTCTGGCGGCCCGGGAGCCCTTCAGCCTGGCTTGTGGCTGAGTGGAGCTAACCCTGTGGGAGTGCACTGACCACCAGGGGGCAGCTCCTGCATTGAGCGTTTGCCCCCTGGTGGTCAGTGCACATCATAGCAACCAGTTGTTCCCAGTTATTCCACCATTTGGGTCAATTTGCATATTACCATTTTATTATATAGGATTCCTGTCTCTGCTGCACCAAAAAATAATCGTATTGTTTCTTTATTCCAAATATCTTTTCTTTGAAAAAGAAAGAACCATTTTCCCCTGCTATTATTAGTTAACTTTTGTGCAATTTAGTGTTGTTGATAAAAGGATTTTCAAAGTCAATTGATAGGGCAATTCTAAGTTGTATTTGATGCACTGGTAATAATTAGTAGAGTTAATTAATTACACAGAATCCATTTGAAATTGTACATTTTGCATGCCAAACACTTTGGATATTTGAGGATGGAAATTAGGAAGACAGACTAATACTGAAGATTTCAGGGGGGAAAAAAAGCCAATAGTAAATTTCATTCCCTTCTTGAGCTATCTTTGCCACCTGTGCACATTGTATAATGAACTTTTCTATTTTTTTCACCGGTATCCTAAATATAAGAACCAAATAAGAGAATATTCTCTTAAAGTTTTTATTTGTAGAATTTGCTTTAATTCCTAAAATGAACTCTCAGGTGAGTTATATATTATTTCCATGTTTCTTCACTTTAATTGATTCACATAATTTTTGTATGTGACCCACATCAATTTTTTTGGTACATAATTTATTCATGATATTCTTTATATTTGAAGTGAGTGGTAGCTTGATAGTTATTTATAGTCTACTTTTACAGTATATTGTAATTCTAAAGAAATTTGAAATATCTGAAATATTTTTTAAAATTTGCATATGGTTTTTACACCATGTACAAGTAGTTATAGATGTGTTTGCATGAGGATAGTAACATATTCTAATGTATATATGTGGCTAAACAATTCTGAAAATTTATGGTTTCATAATTTAGAGGTTCTGCTTGTACATTTTGCATCCCTAGCTTAGGATGTCAGTTTTTAGGCAGCCAATTTTAGAATAAGAGCCTATATTGTAAATCTGTCTCCATCATTCCTTAAAGTCAGGCTTTGTTTAATACTACTCTCTATGTACCAAAGACATGGTACAGTATTTGGGGTATTTGCTATTTATGTGACTTAAAACCATATCTTCTGTGAATGAGGATAACTGTATTTGTATATGTATGTATATGCAATATTTTCAGTCAATTACTATTTCAGAGACATAATTGGTAAAGAGAATTTTTTTCATTATATTAAATACTAGAGGCACGGGTGGGGTCCTGCCAGCTTGCCCTGATTGGGGCTCATCCGGCTAGGCCAGTGTGTGTGTGGGGAGGGGCCGCAGGCAGTTGGCCAGCCGGCCCCACCCCCAATTGAGGTTTTGGGGGCCAATCGGGGGCCGGGCTGGCCAGGGGACCAATCAGGGCCCTCATCAGGCTGGTTGGCTGCTGCAGTGTGTGCCATAGCCACCGGTCATTCTGGTTGTTCTGGTTGTTCTGCCGTTCTGGTCGCTGGGCTTTTATATATATATAGATAATCCTCAAAGTGGGAATTTTATGGCAGATATATTATTTCTTTATTGACAAACCACAAATAACCAAAGCTTCTTAATACAGGGTGGGACAAAAGTAGGTTTACAGTTGTTTGTATGGAAAATAGTACAAAAAGTAATAAATAATGTTACACAAATAAACAACTGTATTCCTACTTTTGCCACATCCTGTATTATCATATAGGGTTATGTTAACACTATACTTTTATTTTGAGTTTTCCAGGCATTTGAGACTTCTGTGTGTTCCTTATTTAGTTATATAGTTTAATAGTGTGGGAGTGGTCCTATGAAGGTGATCAACTTAGTTTATTTCATGATAAATTTCTTAAATCTCTATTTCACTTGCTAATCTTTCCCAGTTGGGATATCCTACTTTAAAGCTCCTTGGCTGCATGTAATCATAGCCTCCACAGGTTATCTCCTTTCTACAGGACCTTCTCACAGTGTAAGCAGGAGTAGATTACCATCCATTGGGACTTTTCTTATGAATTTATCATCATTCACCAATAAGAATTAAGTGCTAATGGGATACAAGCACTGAGCCAGGTTTCTGTTCTATACTCTTTATTCTCCAAGGAGGTTTAGATAACCAGTGATTTCGATAGGGCATTTGACTCCCCATTGAGAAAAAAAAAAAATTACAGTGGCCACTTTGCACATAAATGTTTACATTTAAAAATTGTCAATGGATATACATGCTGATAATAAATACATATTAAATAATTGAAAAAGGTAATATTCTTGATTTTTTTTTTTTAATCCTCACTCGAGGACATTTTTTCCATTAATTTTTAGAGGGGGTGGGAGAGGGAAAGACAGAGAGAAATTCTATGTGAGAGAAACACATTGATTGGTTGCCTCCTTCATGTGCCCCGACCAAGAGCCTGTCCTTGTCCGGAATCGAACCCGGGACCCTTCTGCCGATGCTCTATCCACTGAGCCAAACCAGCTAGGGCAATGTTCTTGATTTTTAAATAACATATGCCTATTATTTTAGCAGTATAGGTATCACTAGAACCTCAGTAGAACTGATTCCGCTATGGGGACAATAGTCTGAGATTACTTTTTTCAATGCTCTCTTTTATATTTTCTCCCAGTAAGTTTGTTTACTCCCTCTCTATCTTCCCTCTTTCCTGGTTACCTTGTCATTTCTACTGCCTCTAGCATGTTAGAACTGCTAATGGCACAATGAACAAAAAATCTGATTTTCTTTCCTCCCTTTCTCTATCATTTTACCTTCCCTTAATGAGCTTCACCTGCGAAGATAAAACAGGAACCTAAAATGACTGAAATCATAATTATGAGAAAGCAAAATTTTAATTTTCTGCTGGTATATTAACCTTTTGTTTAGTCCCTGTGGCAAGAAGGCTATGAATATTGTTTGTGGCTACTTTAAAAACTGCTTTCAGATTACCTTAGGAGCTTTTGTAACTAAAGAATTACAGTCTTATTAGCAAAAGATTTCTAATTTCTAGTTAAAGTATTTAGAATTATACCTATTTTTTCTTTGAATAACTTTTTTTTCTTATAATGATAAATTGCCATGATTTATTTGGATAATAGTATAGCAGGAAATCATTTTATGACATCTCAGTGATTAAAACTATAGTGTCAGCAATACCAATGCAGTAACAATGTTGATCATAAAAATGAAAGTCATGCTTAGTAAGTTAAGCTATTGACTGTTTATAGAAATGGCTTATTTATCTCCTGCTATCTCACTTTAACTTTCTCTTAATATTGATTAATCTGCATTCTCTTTCACTATTAAAAAAGCGCTTTTGCCCAGGCTAGTATAGCTCAGTTGGTTGGACATTGTTCCATGCACCAGAGGTTTGCTGGTTCAATTTCTGGTCAGGACACATGCCTGGGATGAGTGTTTTCTCTTACATCAATATTTCTGTCTCTCACCTTCTCCATTCCTCTTTCTCTAAAGTCAAGAAAAGTTCATAAGTTTTACATTTGAAAAGACCTGCTCACTCTGTATAAACGAAGGGTTTAAAAAATATCCTGTAAATTGTTCATGCCTCTTGAAAACCACAGAAACTTACTCTATACCTTTTTGAAGAAAAAAGAAATTTGAAGTAGGGTAGATGTGTTAAAAAAAATACCATCTATAATAATAAAAGTGTAATATGCTAATTAGACTTGATGTCCTTCTGGACGACCTTCTGGATGAAGCCGGGGCTAAAAGAGAAGGCTGGGTCCCGGGTGCCAGAGGGAGGGCGGTGCTGGCAGCCGGGGGAAGGAAGGCCTACTCTTGCATGAATTTTATGCATCGGGCCTCTAGTCAAATATATATTTTTTAAATAAAAAAGTTATGTCTGGCTTTATAATCTTGAGATATAAAATTAAGTCATATTTGGTTAGCATTCAAAATATAATAACTCAGAGGTACTACCTGCCTGGTAGAGTTCTGGAAATATATGGTATTTCTCCTGGAATTCTCTTCCCAAGCTTTCCTAGGGTTACTTCAACTATGGTTGAATCAGACTTTAATGCCTCTAACCTGTTGCTAATCTCAGGTGAGAATGAAATGAACACCAGATTCACTCATTCAGTCATTCCTCCAACTCTCTTTTGAGTGCCTATTATTAAGTGCTAGACACTAGTCCAGGTATTAATAATATAACAGTGAAAAATAAAGATAAAATTATGGACCTTATATGCTAGATTTGCCCCTCAAGATTTATGTCAACTAATGTTTAACACTGGACAGCCTAGACCAGTGGTCAGCCGTTTGCTGCTCTGTTGACTAATGAGTTTGCCGACCACTGGTAGAGGATTAATCACAAGGAACAACAACAGCCTGTAATTATTGGAATCGAGAGTCTAGGTCAGTGGTCGGCAAACTCATTAGTCAACAGAGCCGCAGTTTTCCATCCACTGGCCTAGCCCATTACTATAGTTTCCATCCACTGGCCTAGCCCATTACTATAGTTCTTCTGCCACTAGGTAGAAATCTGGTGGCATTCAAGGAGTTGGGGTAATGCAAGTTACACTAGAGTTATGTGACTCCCCCCGTCCCATCATGTGGTGGAAGGTCCTGTCCACTACAACTATTGAGCCTTCATAATTTATCTGTACAGTGTTGTTCAGTTAGCCACATAACCTCCTCATCCACATACACGTACCAAAACCTGCCTTGAGCCTAAGTATTAAACTTCTTAGTGACCTAAGTCTTTAATTTCCCTTATTGTAAGGGCACATGTGTCCCCTTTCTCCATTCGTACCTAAGTGACTTTGTTGTAAAGGCCTTTAGCATCAGTCGTGTGATGGGCATAGATCCAGCAGTGTGTGCGCACACATCCTTTGTAGTCTAGTGGCTGCTGTTGAGTTTGGGAAGTGAGCCAGACTCTCTTCCCAGAGGTGACCTTTCCTCCAGATGGGGATGGAAGTGAGGGAATGTATCTATTTCTGCTTGTTGTCATTTAGGGCACGTAAATGGTTTAGTGATTTTAAATCTCAAAGCAAAGGGATTTGGGTTTAGCTTTTCTTCTTCCTAATAGACTCTTTGTAAATCCTATCTAAAACTGAGGATGAAAGTGGGTGCAGGAGCAAGGATACCTCCTAATTTCACTTTCCAAAATCTGAGCTTTATGCTTTTCCTTCCCCCCAAATAATTATTTTACATTCTTCACTCAGAGGTGGATACTTACTCAATAACCACGTAATTATAGAACTGCGCAAGTGGATCTTTCTAGAAAGTGAAGGCAGCCTTATTTAGGTAAATTGAGCAGATCACCTCTCTGTACAGAAAACTGTCAGCAGCCAAAAAAAAGAAAAGAAAAATTAGGAAATTTCATCTTTATCTTTCCATTTTTCTATCAGGCACCGGGTAATGATGTTCTGATAACCTTCCCACTAAACATCCCCTCCCCAACCCACCCACAGCTTCGATTTATGGCATTTGCCAAAATTCATGGTTACCTACCTTTTCTGTGGTTGAAAACACATCACCAAAGTGTTTTCACTGAACACACAGTGAGGAAGAGGTATGCACAGCTGCCCCGGGAGAACTGGGTGAGCCAGCTTCAGGCACTTGTGCAAGTCATTGTTTTCATCTAAAATTTCCTGCAAAAAAACTGAAAAATGAGAAACATAATTTTTATATGTCAGTATAAATCATGTTTATTGCAATAAATGTTAAAGGAAATAACAACTCTGTTTACTTCCTGGTAAAAACAGGTTAAGTATCCTAATATATATTTCTGTACCTTTTTTGTTCCCAACCCCCCTTCACAAGGCATACCATCTACATTTCACTTGCCAATACATATCCTATTCCTTGAAGTCTGATCTCCCCTTTTGTGAGCCAGCATTTGAATTTTTCAGCCTACTGCAGCATAAAATGCTGTAAAAAGGGGTTAAGATTTGTTTTCATTTATTTATTCAAGAAACACTTGCTGAGCTCTTAATATGCCAGGTACTGAAAATAGAAACATGATTAAACAGACCATATTGCTAACTATAGATCCTACCATGGGCATCATGTACCTGATAATATTGTTAGTTATTTGATTGAAATTGGAAAAGTTTTATTGGGAAGTATAAGGTGCCAAGGGAGTATATACTGGTGGTTATGTATATAAAATTAAACATATCTGATAGACCTGATTGCATGGTGACATAAGAGTTCCCAGAAGCAATAGAGAGGAAAAACCAATGCCCGAGGATTTGCCGAGCCTTTGTTTCTGTCACATTTGCTAATGTCTCATAGGTCAAAACAAGTCACATACCCAAATCCAGATTCAAAGGTTGGAAGAATAGATTCTACCCCCAATGAGAGAAGCTCCTAAAATATTGTGGCCCTCAAAAAAACAAATGAAAAAAACACACACCACACTGCAACACTATCTACTTATTTGCAAACATCTATACAGGAATGCCAAGTATTTTTCATCTTTGCTTTCAGATATTTTGTTTTATTCCTTCAGTTTCACAGTTGAATTCCACAATTGTCTTCATGGAACTCTGATTTTCTCCTCAATGACTCTTCAGTTTTTCCATGCAAGCCTTTGTGTTTCTAATTACCATAAGTCCCCAAATAAGCCACTTTCTACATGTGCATATGTCTTTTGAATAATCTATACTAATAAAAGAGAAATATGCAAATTGACCATACCTTCACGACACCCACCAACCAATCAGGAGTGAGTATGCAAATTAACCCAACAAAGATAGCTGGTTAATTTGCATACACAGGTGCAGAGTGTAGACTGAAGGCTCTGGCCCGAGTGAAGCCTGAAGACTGAAGACTGAAGACAACTGAAGACTGAAGACTGAAGAGGCTTGGCTTCTCCACTCTGGCCGGAGTGAAGGCCTGGTTCCCAGGTGCCAGAGGAAAACCGGTGCCGGCAGCCAGGGGAAGGAAGGCCTATTCCACAAATCTTTGTGCAATGGGCCTCTAGTACAATATAAAACTAAATCTGGAAAATTTTACAGTTTCACATTTTTGGTTATTTCCTGACCTATTTCCCTGAAGCAAAGTGGCAGGGCTGTTCAGAAATTATAATTTAGTTACAATGGGGTTGGGAAGGTAGAGAGTAACCACCTTCTCTTTTGTATTCATTTTTTAAGTATCCTAGGACATATGTTGATCTCTTTTCTCCCCCTTCCTTGCAAAATAAAACAACAAAACATAAATGCTTTAAAATAATAGAGAAATAACAAGCTTCAGTCATTATAAAAATAGATGCCTGGTCTGGCCGTTGTGGCTCAGTGTTTGAGCATCGACCTATGAAACAGGAGGCCACGGTTTGATTCCTGGTCAGGGCACATGCCCAGGTTGTGGGCTCAATCCAAAGTAGGGGACATGCAGGAGACAGCCAATCAATGATTCTCTCTCATCATTGATGTTTCTATCACTCTCTCTCTCCCCGCCTTTCTATCTCTGAAATAAATATAAAAAATGAAAAAATAGATGCTCTATCTCACCTTATTTTCCCCCATGCTCTACATACTATGACCCAACTCAAGTCTTACCTTTTCCATGAAACTTCCCTTGCTTGCCTAGATTATCCTTGATTTCACTCTGTTATGAACTCCTATAGATTAGTATTATTTACTGCTTTTATTTGTATTCAAATTTGTATTATTCACTGCTGTTTTCTTTGGATTTGAGTCCGTAACAATTGGATGGTTATCCTTTTTTAAGTGCAGCTATCATATCCTATAAGCATTCCTTATCCTGTTTCTTGACTAACTTGAACTGTAAGCCTCTCTTTGAGTGCTATAAATATCCAGCCTCAAGCTGTCTGATAGCCTGTCAACATTGAAATTCTCCTTTCCTTTATTTCTTAGAAAATACCTATTGTTAGGATTAATTTTATTTATTCAGGAAATGTTGAGGCTTACTATATTTCAAAATAAAAAAAAAATAACACTGCCATCTCAACTTGTTGTTTTGCTTAAGACAGTGGTACAAATGTATAGGAAAGTTCCTCTTAGTATTGCTGTTTCATTTCCCCTAATATTTTCAAAATATATTCATATCTCAATGACATGTATTTTTATTACTTTTTGGATTTTTAACATGATATGAAGTTAATTTGTTGAATGTTTTGAGTAATTTAAAAAATGAAAATTATTCTTATATCATCTTTAAAAATAATTTAGGTTAAGTTAATAAATGCCAAGTCATTTCAGAATAATGACATTTATCACTAAGTTTCTTGAATTTTTGTTCTTTTTTAAATTCTTTATTGTTTAAAGTATTACATGAGTCTCCCCCCCCCATTGACCTCTCCCCCCCACTCCCTACCTCAAGCACAAGCCCTCCTCCCTCCCCCCTACTATCTGTGTCCATTGGTTTTGCTCATATGCATGCATACAAGTCCTTTGGTTGATCTCTTAACACCTCACCTCCCGCCTTCCCTTATAGGTTGTACAGTCTGTTTGATCCTTCTATTTCTCTGGTTCTATTTTTGTTCATCAGTTTATGTTGTTCATTATATTCCACAAATGAGTGAGATCATGTGATATTTATCTTACTCTAACTGGCTTATTTCGCTTAGCATAATGCTCTCCAGTTCCATCCATGCTGTTGGAAATGGTAAGAATTCCTTCTTTTTTATAGCAGTGTAGAATTCCATTGTGTAGATGTACCACAGTTTTCTAATCCACTCACCTGCTGATGGGCACTAATTTTAGTTTCCAAATCTTAGCTATTACAAATTGTGCTCCTATGAACATAGGGGTGCATATATCCTTTCTGATTGGTGTTTCTCTTTTCTTGGGATACATTCCTACAAGTGGGATTATTGGATCAAATAGAAGTTCCATTTTTAATTTTTTGAGGAAACTCTATACTGTTCTCCACAGTGGCTGCACCAGTCTGCATTCCCACCAGCAGTGCACAAGGGTTCCTTTTTCTCTGCATCCTCGCCAGCACTTGTCATTTGTTGATTTGTTGAATATAGCCATCCTGACAGGTGTGAGATGGGACCTCATTGTTGTTTTGATTTGCATATCTCGGATGATTAGTGACTTTGAGCATGTTTTCGTATGTCTCTTGGCCTTCCTTATGTCCTCTTTCAAAAAGTGTCTATTTAGGTCCGTTGCCCATTTTTTGATTGGGTTGTTTATCTTCCTTTTGTTAAGTTGTATGAGTTCCCTGTAAATTTTGGAGATTAAACCCTTATCGGAGATAACATTAGCAAATATGTTCTCCCATGCAGTTGGGCTTTCTTGTTGTTTTGTTGATGGTTTCTTTTGCTGTGCAGAAGCTTTTTATTTTGATATAGTCCCATTTGTTTATTTTCTTCTTAGTTTCCATTGCCCTTGGAGCTATGACATAGTAGTATGTCTGATATTTTGCAGCCTATGGAGTCTTCTAAGATTTTTATGGTTTCCCGTCTTACATTTAAGTCCTTTTTCCATTTTGAGTTTATTTTTGTGTATGGTGTAAGTTGGTGGTCTAGTTTCTTTTTTTTTGCATGTATCTGTCCAATTTTCCCTACACCATTTATTGAAGAGACTGTCGGGACTCCACTGTATGCTCTTGCTTCCTTTGTCAAATATTAATTGAGCATATTTTTGTTCTTCTTAAGGGATATCTATGAGAATAGAAAATTCTATTTGAGATATGATATTGTAAGAAAAATTTATGGTAATAGGGATCCCAACCTTGAATGGGTAAATGGAAGAAGAACCAACAAAGGAAACTCATATGGATAAAACAAAGGTGGAGGGAGGAGGGCCAAGAGAAAGTTCAGTTATAGAGAAGAAAGTGGCCAATGCTGTCAAGTGCCACATACAGAAACAGTAGAGCTGAAAAAACTCCACAGAACTCGGTATCACTAGGGACCTTGGTGAAATCTGGTTTATTAAAGACTGAGTTTTCACTCACTTAACTGTGAAGGGAAGGGAACTGATGAGATAACTGACTAGTTGAAGGCTTGTAGAAAGAATGATTTAAAAAAAATAAACTATTGGTGATTATAAAATATATAACCAAGTAGTTAGTATTGTGACTGATCCATGGAATACCAAAATACAGTGCCAAACTTTAAGATTTACACACATCATACACACAAAGACTGTGTGCTGGATTGAATTGAATTGAGTTTTCATTGACATGTAAATCACTATCTTCTGTGATCTGGAATAATTTAGAGTTTAATTTGTGCTTTTACTTCTGATAAGGTCATCGGACACTATTTATTGGAGTTCATGTGCCCCTGGGAGGAAGAAAAAGCCATCGACGTCACAGGCATCGTGGTCATAAACACAGAAAGAGAGACAGAGAGAGAGATTCGGGATTAGAGGATGGAAGGGAGTCACCTTCCTTTGGTAAGAATTGCCTTGTTTTTATTAAATTTGTGACCATAATAATATTGCATTTGTTTGTACAATCCAAATTAACAGCCATATACTTGTTTATACTTTTCTAAATTATATTGTGTTGGACAGATTGCGGAGAAGTGGGAGAGAGAAAACTTGATCCTTTTTTTTTCCTCTTGTGCATCTGCTTTATGAATGTGAGAATTATGTTAGATTTGTGAGTGAGGAAAAACACTTAAGTAGTAAAACTTAGTTGTATAAACTCTTGATAATTTATCCCAATAATAGTCATTGCTCTATGTAATTTGAAAATCCAGGGGGAAATGTTTTATTAATTTCCCATTTACATTGCTAATCTGCCCAAATTTTATTCTTAGGATGTGAAATTTCTGCTATTTTGACTGTTTTTCCTTTGAAAGTAGATACAGAATATCAACATGTAGTGATATGGTAGTTGTTAACAATTCCTGAGAGCCTGTGTACGTGACATAACCAAGAACCAGCCTTTCAGTTCCTTGACCATCCCGTCTCCTATGATCTCCTCCACTGCAGCCAGCTCACCTACCCATCCATGATTACTTCATCTCTGAATGCACTCACCTTGCTCTCTGACCACAGTTTCTCTTTTTATTTGCTTGTGCAACTACTTGATTTCTCTACTTTTCCTCTATCCATGTAATAATCTTTATTTCTTTATCCTACTCTGATTTCATAGCTTGTAATTTTAGTAATACTTTTGCTAATATTCCATATATCGTAGGTCCCTTGTTATAGATTTATTCATACCTTCACTCCTACTTTAAAATCCATACTTATGCCAAAACCGGTTTGGCTCAGTGGATAGAGCATCGGTCTGTGGACTGAAAGGTCCCAGGTTCGATTCCGGTCAAGGGCATGTACCGTGGTTGTGGGCACATCCCCGGTAGGGGATGTGCAGGAGGCAGCTGGTCGATGTTTCTCTCTCATCGATGTTTCTAGCTCTCTATCCCTCTTCCTTCCTCTCTGTAAAAAAATCAATAAAATATATTTAAAAAAAAATAAAATCCATACTTATGTTGGGTTTTCTCCATGTTTTTGCTTTCTCCCTTCCTCCTCAAGTAGGGATGCTCTGCTGGACATAGTCTTTCAACAGGGTGGATTGTAGCCATTTAAACT
This sequence comes from Eptesicus fuscus, assembly GCF_027574615.1. Lineage (NCBI taxonomy): Eukaryota > Metazoa > Chordata > Mammalia > Chiroptera > Vespertilionidae > Eptesicus > Eptesicus fuscus. The sequence goes on from NC_072483.1 coordinate 40,473,178, forward strand.
CATGACTTACATGGATTTTCAATACCTCTTCCCAATTCTGTTGCATTTCTTTGATTAAAAAAATGATTTTCAACCTTTTTCACCATTCCCCAACACCCTCCTTTTCACCATCACTTAGCAGATGCTTTGTACTTCAGAAGGGAAATACGTCACCAGAAAGAACTCACTCAACTTCCTTCCTATTAAATATACAGACCTATATGCTTACATCTGCAACTGCCCCCCCCCTTTAATATAATGAGGGGGTTTTCTTTTCAATTATGTTTATTTCTTTTTCTCTCCCACCTGGAAACTTATACAATTTATAGTCTAAATGATTATTCTCATCATCTGTTAGACATAATCAAGTCTCTCCCATTTTAAATAGTTCCCCAACTTCCCTCAAGCCCCCATTCAGATGTATTCAGATATAAAATAAGTTAATGTTCAACAAAGACTTATATTCAGAATCTATAAAGAGCTCTCAAAACTCAACAGTAAAGAAACAATCAACCTAATTTAAAATTGACAAAATATTTCAACAGACATTTCACCAAAGAAGACATATGGATGACCAATAAACACACGAAAAACTGTCAACAATAGACATCAGAGAAATGTAAAAAGTACCACAATGAGATATCACTGCACAGAACAGCTAAGAAACAGTTGACACCAAGTGCTGATCAGGATGTGGAACAAGTACAACTCTCTCATAAATAGCTGCTCAGAATGCAAAAGAGTACAGACCCTCTGGAAAGCAGTTTTATAAAGTTAAAAATACACTTAGCATATAACATAGCAATCCTACCCCGAGGCACTTACCCTAGAGATATAAAGACTTATGTCCCACTGAAAAACCCATATAAGAACAAGTATCGCAGTTCTATTCATAATTGCCCCACACTGGAAACAACTAAATATCCTTCAACAAATGGATACATAAATAAACTGTGTACATTTCTACAATGGACTACTTCTCAGCAGTAAAAAGAATGAACTATTGATATACTTAGTTACACAGATAAATTTCAAAATCTCAAAGGCATTATACTAAGTGAATAACAACAGTCTCAAAAGGTTGCATATCATATTTTTCCATTTATATGACATCTCGGAAAAGGAAAAACTATAAGCAGTGGAAACCAGATTAGTTGTTGCTAGGGGTTGAGGGAGTTTTTTGGTGAGTTATATTCAGCATAGTTTTAGTATAAGTTAATTTATCATAGTCTACTCTTCTGAATATTACCATAAAATATAGCATATATGATGAGAGATGTATGTATGTGTTGTGTGAGGTAAATGGAAGTAGTTTTCATGATTGTTATAAGTAATACAAAATAATCATCATAATAATCATATTTTATTATATATATATATGTACATTACCTGCTTATGGGTTTACATATTTATGTTCCCAAATTATGCTAGACTTAATGTAATGCTAAATTTAGTTTTAATTCCCCAAGTTTACTTTAGATAAGTGTTGTAGTGGAGGCAAGGGAGGTGTGAGTTTGGAGTGGTGATGAAGGAGGTGACTGAGACATTTTAAGCTTAAAGTCATGGTAATGCATGCTCATGTCTCTGATTTTCCATAGACACCCCATCACAGCGGGTACAGTTTATTCTTGGAACTGAGGATGATGACGAGGAACACATTCCTCATGACCTTTTCACAGAACTGGATGAGATTTGCTGGCGTGAAGGTGAAGATGCTGAGTGGCGAGAAACAGCCAGGTGAGGATTTTTGTTGAAGGGTGAATGCATACTAAATAATTTTCATGCTATTAGAAAAACAGATAGCTACTGCCATGATTTTGCAAACATCCACAAATGCTGCTAATTTCTGAAATTGCTCATCTGGTCTGGGCATATCCTATAATGGGGTCTGGGTCAGAGTGAACTCTGAAGGCAGTAATTATAGTAAATAGTGACTCAGAGCCAGCAGCAGCTGCAGCCCTAAAGATAAACAGTAGCATAATTTGTGTGTCATCAGGAAAACAATAGAAATCTAAAAGTAATTTATTTATTTATTTTTGATTGCTGGCCTGTGCCCAAAATATATGATAATTTGAGTGGGGGGGGGGTGGGGTTAAAAAGGAAGGGAAAACATTATAAGAGGCTTTTTAAAAAAATATTTTATTGATTTTTTACAGAGAGAAAGGGAGAGGGATAAAGAGTTAGAAACATCGATGAGAGAGAAACATTGATCAGCTGCCTCCTGCACACCCCCTACTTGCTGCACCCAAGGTATATGCCCTTGACTAGAATCGAACCTTGGACCCTTCAGTCCGCAGGCTGACACTACATCCACTGAGCCAAACCAGTCAGGGCAGGCTCTAAGTATTGTCTTGGATTTATGTCCTATTTGGCGAGGATAAAAGTATTTTGTAATGTGTTTCTAGGATATGTATACATTCAAACATAGTGTTTTTCAAAATAACTTTCTCAAGATTACTTTTTCTGTCATTTGTAATTAATATTTCTATATTGTCATATAGTCATTGAATTGCTATAAAAGAGTAATAAGCTAAATTTTGCATTTACTTTTTATTTATTCTTGCTCATTGTCTCATTTATATAACAAACGCTTATGAAGTACCTATTATGTGCCAGGTGCAATGGATATAGAACAATAACAAAAAACTTAAAATTTTCCTTCAACAGTCTCATAGTCTAATTTGGGGATTTAGGCAAGTAAACAAAATTGTAAATGAATGCTGTAATACAGATGTGCACAAGGAATTGTGGGCACACCTAGGATTGCCACTTACCCTCTGCTTCCCAAGTTTTATTGTGAACACCAGCCACATGGAGTCTTGTTGAAATGTAGATCTAATAGGCCTCAGGCATAGTGTCAGATTCTAACACTCTTCCAGGTAGTGTCACACCAGTGTTTTTGGGGTGAGGGCCACATTTTGAGTAGCAATGATTTAAACCACAGGGCGAAAGAGAGGGAATCAAAATAGCTTCCCAGTATATATAAAATATACTTATAATATAAAAGTATATATAAAATATAATAATATATTTGGACCACTTTCCATGTTATTAGTACAGATGTACATCTTATAATGACTGCATTGCATTTAATTATATGGATAATTACTTATTTAGATTGTTTTATTTTTTGCTGTAATCGTTGATGCAGTAATTATTTACTCATATGTTTGGCATTATTGTGTGGGCATTTATGTGGGTGACTTTCCAAAAGTGGAACCTATGTACAAAAAAGCAGACGTTTTTACTTTGGAAGATATTTAAAAACTATCTTCATAAATTGTTTTGGTAACTTATACTTTTGTATGAGAGGGCTTATTTTGCCCAAATCCTTGCCATACTAAATCACCAAACTTTATTTTTATAGGTGAAAAATAAATCACATTGTTTTGAGTTGCAGGTTCTTTAATTCTTAGTGAGATTGAACATCTTTTCATATGTTTTTTATTAATTAAGTTATTTATGTGAGAGAGAGGAAGGGAAAGAGAGAGAGGGAGAGAAGAGAGACATCGATTGTTGCTCCACATATTTATGCATTCATTGGTTGATTATTTTATATGTCCTGACCAGGGATCAAACTTGCAATCTTTGTGTATAGGGACGACACTCTAACCAACTGAGCTAGCTGGCCAGGTCCTCATTTGTTTTTATTTTATTCTTGTGAATTAATTGCTTCTTTTCTTTACCTATTTTATGTAAAATCATAATTTTCTTTACTTGCCATTTTTAATACCTAAAATTGATGGAATTTTATTCTTTGTGAATTACGTTTTAAGTAAAAATTTACAAAATTAATGAATTTCCCTATGATGCCTTCTATTACAATATTTTAAAGATAAAACCAAATTTGAAATTGTTTTTATATAACCAAGTTGATTTCAGGATTAAGAACCTTTTACTTTATATTTTTCTTTCAATTGCATCAAAAACAAAATACTTTGGAGTTTTTAATATACATAATATATGTAGTCATCTTCTTTACTTGATGATAAAAACCACAACAATCTTCACAAATTAGTGATATAACTATTTATATGACTTGTTGATAAGGAATTTAAAGTGCTAACCTCCCTGTATAAGTTTAGAAGTATCAGTCTTCAAACAGTTATAAAATATAGGTGTTCCTATTTGTTCATTAAATTCCACATATGAGTGAGGCAAGAACACGTATTTCTTATAACTGCCAAGTAAAATATGATACAGATTCATAGATAGAGAGTAGGCAGACAGCTCTGGAGGGTATGGGGTGGGAGGATTGAGCAAAAAAGTAAAAAAAAAAAAGCAAGAGAACTCCTGGACATGGTGGTGATTTTGGGGGGTAGGAGAGGGTGGAGGTGGAAGAAGGTATAGAGGGGATAAATGGTGATGGGAAAAAAGAAGAAATAGGTGTTCCCAGATGACTTGAAGTATTTCTTTCTTTACTCTCATTCCATATAATATAGCTAAGAAGTGAGCTTGGAATATGTGTTTTGGCATGAGTAGCTCTCTTATTCTTAAAATGCTTGTTGATTTTCACCTTGCAGATCAAATAGTTATCTGTTCCTTTAAACCAATAGCTTCTTGTAATTTGCCCAGTCTCATAAAGCTAGTAGGTGACAGTGCAATTTAGAATCTAGTCTTTCACTCTGTCACAGTTGAGCTGATAAGATTTTTATCATGTTCTAATGGTTGAGTTGAACAAAGTGTTTATCCTAAACCACCAAAACGTATTGCTATTTATTTATCCTATCTAATAAGAGGGAATATGCATATTGACAATCACACCATCACAAAGATGGCAGTGCCCATAGCCACAAGATGGCGGTGCCCAGTCCCCTCAGCCCCGCTGGAGTCCCCCAGTCCTTTTAGCTCAGCCAGGGGGGTGGCAGGCACATGGTGCGGCCAGACCCGCCCTCAGCCCCCCAGCCGCCCAGGGCTGGCCCGAGGTGCAGGCAAGCCTTGGATGGTGGCTGCACAGCCGCCCAGGGCCGCCCGAGGCTCAGATAACCAGGGCCAACTGAGGCTTGCTCTGCTGGCAATGGCAGCAGCAGAGGTGTGATGGGGGCATCACCTTCCCCTGATCGCCGGGTCGCCTCCCACCCCTGAGGGCTCCCGGACTGTGAGAGGGGGCAGGCTGGGCTGAGGGACCCCCCCTCCAGTGCATGAATTTTCATGCACTGGTCCTCTAGTAAAGCATAAAAGAGATGATCTAGTTAATTATTGGTATTCTTGAATATTATTAGCTAGGACCTGTGTTCTCAGACATGCTTCCAGAACCTCATGCATGGTGCAGCTGTTTAAGGTTCAGGAAGACATCTGATTAGCAATCAAATAGTAACAGACATTGAAGAGGAGGGTACATGAATTTTGGCTGAGACAATACGTCAGGGAAGAACAGTACGTATTTATTGAAGACTTAGAAATATAGTGGGTTTTAAAGTGGCAGAAGTAACTTTGTTCTGGTGTCCCTAATTCCTTTAAAAAGGCTAATTTTAGTTAATTCATTACTCCATCTAATTTGTCAAATGCAACTTAATTCTAATAGATCATTAGCATACCATTTGAAGCACTTCATTCCTTTGATTAGCATTCCAGGGGGATTAATATGTTTCTACCCTAGTAGAAATAAAAAGAATAGTTTATCAGCACATTGCACCTGTCATATTTCACATCTTGAATAATTCATGCCCACCGTTGTTGCCAAGTAAAACTTGAGCAAAGTTTTAGATTTTCAAGTGAAATTTTTGAATCAAAATTATTTAATAAATGTTTGTGAAAAACAGCTGTTCACTTTTAAAAACCCTAAAGAAGCCATATGACAAGGACTAATGAAATCAACAAGATTAGAATGTTCTGCTTATAAATAACATATAATGTTATTAATAGAAAAGTGCTCAAAGACACCACAGCTGTGCACTTGTGGAGACAACATGCTTGACTCACTGTGGTTGTCCTTTAAAAAGTGCTTTCCACAAAGGAGCTCAGAGGAGGCCAAGCAGGGGGTAGCAGTGAGGCCTCTGATGCATACACGGTAGTATAGAAAGGATGACTACCTCAAAATGGTTTTATTGATGTTGTGAAGCATTTGATATTCAAAAGTAGCAAAGGTTCAAGTCATCACGATTTTTCAGTGCAATGGGAGGTGTGAAGATAATATGGATTAATAACAGCTAATATCAATAAACTCTAGGTTTGGATATATTTCATTTCCCCCTTTTTTGTTAAAATAGGCCCTTTATAATTACATACGTTTTCCTCAGGCCCCCACCCTAACCATTTCCCCACTCTAACACTCCATATCCCCAGCTCTACCCAAAGGAGGAGGTTTTCTCTTGAGAATCCATGACTTCCCCGAGGCTATAATTTTGGATGGTATAGTAACCTCTTTACTTTCTATATGAGTACAAGCAGAGAATAAAAATTCTTTGCAAAGGTCATCTGAATTAGTGGGAATGGAATAAACAGAAAGAGTTAATTATATGGAAAACATCTATGTCTAAATTACAGAAGAAATTTACTTTGTAGACTTTTAATATGAGTATTATAGAGATTATTGTCAACTTAATCCTCAAAGAATTAATGAAACACCTATATTAGGTTGTTGTAGTTTAGTACAAAGAGATTCCAATGTGTTAATCATGGATGAAAACAGATCCAGATACTGAAGGAAATGAAAATATTCTCTGAGTTTAAACCTGTCCCTCCCCCATAGAAAATGTCATGCATTTGGCCTATAACCTTGGTTTTTTTTCATTGTCCATCACTTCTCATTCATGCCTGTGAGACTCTTGTTTGCTTTGGTTTGCTATTCAAACAAATGTCAGCTGAGTTTATTTGAAAACTGGAATAAATTGCAGCACTTTAGGTCATTAACTGCAATCAGGCATTTTGCAACTGACAGCATACTCAGTGACTACAAATCTTGAAACAGGATTTGGTGTGTTCTCAGACCTGTTAATTTCTATCTTTGAAGTTTAAAATGGAATGAACCCCTGTTCCCTCCCCCCTCCCCGCCCCAGAAAGTAGCTATACTTATGCATTTTGTATATATATAAAATTTTTAATGTAGTCTTTAAAATATTTAAATATCTTAAAGCAGGGGTCCTCAAAATTTTTAAACAAGGGGCCAGTTCACTGTCCCTCCGACCATTGGAGGGCCGGACTATAGTTTTAAAAAAACTATGAACAAATTCCTATGCACACTGCACATATCTTATTTTGAAGTAAAAAAAAAACAAAATGGCAAAAACACCCGCATGTGGCCCGCGGGCTGTAGTTTCAGGACACCTGTCCTAAAGCCTTTGGCATTATTCTGAAGCTGGCATGAAGCACTGAATCTTGAAATGTTTAGTAACTTGCTATTTGTAACTTGCGGGTTCCTTTTTATGGAAAGGATCTTCCGCTTCCTCCTGCAGTGGTCACGAAACCTGTGGCTAAATCAAACCATTCGTGCAAAAAACTTATATGTGGTCCTTTTAACTACCAAGTTGTTTGGAATTCCCAGAAACTTCATTCTCCTTTTCCAAAAGGCAAAGCACCCAATTTGAAAGAAATTATTCTAAAGAAAAGAATATACCTTTTGGATTTGTTTTTAAAATGTCTTTTCAGACAGACACATAGATCAATGCAGCAGAAGAGGGAACTGGGAAAGACCAACACAAATACTGCTGAGTTTTGACAAAGGGAGCTTTTAAATGAAGAAAGACTTGTCTTTTGAACAAATGGTACTGAAACAATTATCTATAGGTAAAAATAAATAACCTTGGTCTAAACCTCGCAGTGTATACAAAATTTAATTGACAGTAAATTATAAATTTAAAATATAAAGCTATGAAAATTTTAGAGAAAGCATAGGCGAAAATCTTAAGAACCTGGGGCTGGATGATGAGTTTTCATATATGATATCAAAAGCACAATCCATAAAAGAAAAGAATTATCAACGGGATTTCACTCAAATTAAAAACTTTTGTGCTGTGAGACACCCTGTTAACAGGATGAAAAGATAAGCTACAGACAGGGAAAAATTCTTTGTGGTGATGGAACAGTGTTGTATCTTGATAGTGGTGGTGGTTTCTGAATCTATCTATACGTGGGATAAATATACAGGAGACTACACATTCACCCCCCGCCCCCAGGAATTCTTAAAATTTAAATTTTCACTTTCAAGGAGCCAAGATAAAATGAGGCCGATGTTTTATTATTTATTTAATTATCTTCACTGTTATTTGGAAGTATAAAATTTAACTATAATTTTCCTTATATGAAAGGGTTTGCTAATATATGTAGATCTAGAAGCCCACTAGTATTTAAAAAATGAATTTATTATTGGTGTTATCACAACTCACAAACAACATTATTGTATGGGTTAGTTTATGGATTTATACTTAAATAATTAAGAAATAATATTTTAATAATGTAGAAACATTTTTCAGGATTTCTTACTTGAGTAAAAAATTTAAACACATTTTAGGAGTGGTTTTATATGTAGAGATGACAGAATGTACTATTGCTCCAGAAACATTAACTGAAGACATTTTTCAGTTGAGAGAAATCTATAGTCCCTTATATCCTTTAATAACTCTAAGTCTTCTTTACTACCCAAGGGACTGGAAACTAGATTTCAATTCTATCAAGTTTCTTTAGTCAAACACCAGAATAAGTGTTGTTTATATACTCCCTTCTTTTTTCCTTTTTGTAAAAACATCATATGTGAATAGTATGCAAGGTGACAGAGGATTTAATAAAAGTTGTATTCACTCTCTTGGAGTCATGTGTGTGGATAATGTAAAAAAAAAGAGGAAGAGCCAAAGCCGGTTTGGCTCAGTGGATAGAGCGTCAGCCTGCGGACTGAAAGGTCCCAGGTTCGATTCTGGTCAAGGGCATGTGCCTTGGTTGCGGGCACATCCCCAATAGGGGGTGTGCAGGAGGCAGCTGATTGATGTTTCTCTCTCATCGATGTTTCTAACTCTCTATCCCTCTCCCTTCCTCTCTGTAAAAAATCAATAAAATATATTTAAAAAAAAAAAAAAAAAAAGAGGAAGAGAACAGAGAAGACTTTTCAGGTTGAGATTTGTTCCAGACAAGAATGGAAATCAAATGTTAAATCAGTTGTTTCCACTATATGCATTAGAAAAAGGTATTTCAGTTTAAGAAGTCCATAAATTCAACCAAAGTAATTGTATAATGGTGGAGAATGGTCACAGACTCTAGAGAAAAACAAGAACACTTGGAGTTGAAGCTGGTTGACAAGGTCATTGGCTAGGTGACCTTGGGCAAGTTTTTAATGTGTTGAATTTGTCTTATTTTATAGATGAGAAAAACATGGCCCAGAAAAAACTAAAAGTATTTCCCTTGGTTACATGGAAATTTAGCTATAGAGATAAAACCTAAATTTATTTTTATTCCCAACTAGTCCAAGACTCTTTCCACAATTCCATATTATCTCAAAATGTCTGCCAAGAAGTTGATCCTTTGAGATATTGACATTAAGAATGTGACCATGATTTTACTTTTAAACCTGGAAAGAAATACTAATTTATTATATTTATTAAAATTATATTTGCTTTCATCATTCATTTCAATTAAGATTTTGATGCTGGTATGCATAGCTAAAATGGCGATCTGTATCAGTTTAAGATAAGCTAAACTCTGTTAGAAAAAAAAATTCTGCAGTCTCTATGGTTTAAAATCACAAAGGCTTTTTTATGTTTTATGATACATGTCTATCATGGTTCAATGGAGGCTCTACACATCTGTTTACTGTAGTTACTTAGAGACTCCAACTTGTATAGCAGCCTCCATCTTGAACATTTCTGATTTCCAGAACTAGTCAACAGTCACATGGCATCATCCAGTTAGAAGGGAGCGAGGTAGTGATATCCTACTTTTTGCCAAGAAAAGAGAGAGAAACAATTATAACTGATAAATATTACTATGCTATGATCATCATATGATTTATGAAGCATTATGGCCCTGTTAAGGGCTAAAAAATGTCAAAAATCACTAATATGAAAAATTCCTAACTGAATAGATAAAAATCTTATATAATAAAAGCCTAATATGCTAAGTTTCCAGTTGTCTGGTTGTCCGTTCAACCAATCAAAGCATAATATGCTAATGATATGCTAAGGCCGCTCAACCGCTTGCTATGACGTTCACTGACCACCAGGGGGCAGATGCTCCAACCGGTAGGTTAGCTTGCTGCTGGGGTCTGGCCGATTGGGACTGGACGAGATGGGCCAGACACTCCCTAGAGCCCTCCCACGGTCCCTCCTCAGCTGGCCAACCTCCCGCGTCCCTCCCTGGCCCCAATCATGAACCAGTGGGGTCCCTTGGCCTGGCCTGCATTCTCTAGCAATCCCGGCTGAGGGACCCCCCCCCCCCCGCAGTGCATGAATTTCATGCACCGGGCCTCTAGTATTCTATAAAATTGCCAGCAATTTTAGAAATACAGTGATTTAGGACTTAAATGTAAGTTTCTTTTTTTTTAACCTTCAAGTGTTTTATATAGGTGCTAGAGGCCTGATGCACAAAATTCGTGCAAGGGGCTTGGCCCTTGCAGCCCCAGCCAGCCCTCCCTCACAGCCCTGGCTGGTCCTTGCAGCCCCCTGCAGCCCCAGCTGGCCCTTGCAGCACTTTTCAGCCTTGGCTAGTCCTCCCTCGCAGCCTCGGTCAGCCCTCGCAGCCCCGGTTTCATCCGGACAGTTGTCCAGAAGGATGTCCAGACGGTCGTTCTGCTGTTCAGTCTAATTAGCATATTAGCTCTTTATTATATAGGATTATATAGGATAGTTATATAGGTATAGTTATACCTATATTTTATGTAGGTATAGTTATTTCCCCCTATCTGAAACTTTTGGCCAGCATAACTATTCTTCCCTATTGGGTTTCTTTTCGCTTCCTGAAAATTTTTTGCTCCCTGAACACTGAGGACAGATCCATAGCTTTCTTTATCTTCCTTTGGAACTCTGCACATTAATCATTCTGACTAGCCCTTTTGGTTAGTTATTTTTGACTGATTCACTGTTTCCTAACTAGTTAGTGCAACATATTTGTCCTCTTTTGGCATTGGATCATTTGATTACACAAAACAGTAATATAATATCATATAGGGAATTGGAGTGGTATTGCATTGAGAGAGGAAGCTAGGGCAAAATGACACTAGAGAAAGAATGAGGAAAATGGTGGGGGATGGGGTAGGAAACACAATTTATGTTAGGATTCATTAGAAATGTTGGGATTAGCTTGCCTGGTGTGGCTCAGTGGTTGAGGTCATGGTTTGATTCCTGGTTAGGGTACATGCCTGGGTTGTGGGCTTGATCCCCAGTGGGGGTGTGTGTTCAGGAGGCAGCCATTAGATTGACGATTCTCTCTCCTCACTATTGATGTTTCTAACTCTCCCTCTCCCTTCCTCTGTCTGAAATCAACAAAAACATTAAAAAAATGTTGGAATTAAATTGGTCATCTATTAAGATTAGAGGGCAAGTCCCTAAGAGAATGAGATTTGGTGCTTATGCCAGAGCAGTAAAAATCATTGTTTTCTCTTTATTCCTTCCATTTGTCTTTAGAAACAATCTCAGATATATATTACTATTTATTTCACTCCAAGAGGGCAGTGTGTCCATTTGGCACCATGATATCAAGGTTCTTCTATTCTCCATTCCTGGCAAGAAGGCCCAGGGAATGAGGGCTGAGCTCAGTTCTCATAAGTTTAGTCCTTAGGAGGTGACTGCAATCATTAGATTTTATCCAACAGGCCTAGTAAGTATTTTCCCTATAGTATAGTCTCCAAGTTATACAAGCTTCTCTAATCGAATGGAAAAATTATCAAGATTCAAATATTCAGTTTTAAGCCCTAGCTAGTTTGGCTCAGTGAATAAGAGTGTTGGGCTGAGGACTGAAGGGTCCTGGGTTCGATTTCTGGTTTCAGGTTTGATCCCCAGTAGGGGGTGTGCAGGAGGCAGCCAATTAGTGATTGTCTCTCATCATTGATGTTTCTTTCTTGCTTCCTCTTGAAATCAATAAAAAAATATTTTTAAAAATATTCAGTTATAAGACCTCCCACTAAAGAAAAATGAGTATTCTTTTATTTTCTTTTGCATCTCTTTCTTTCTTTTTTTTTTTTTTTTACTTTATATTTCTTTATTGATTAAGGTGTCACATATTTGTCCTCATCCCCCCATTCCCATCCCACCCCGCTCCCCACGCATGCCCCAATCCCCTGTTGAACTTAACCGTTGGATAGGCTTATATGCATGCATACAGGTCCTTTGGTTGAACTCTCCCCCTCCCCCCACCCTCCCCCTCCCCTCCCCTATCCTCCCTCTGAGGCCCGATAGTCCGATCGATGCCTCCTTGCTTCTGGTTCTGTTCTTGTTCCTCAGTCTATGTTGTTCATCATTTCCCCTAGATGAGTGAGATCATAAGTCACTAGATATATACTAATAAGAACTAAATGTGAGACGAGCAATAATAGTTATGCTGACAGGAAAATGAATCAATCTGTAGCGAGCTTCCCCCTGTACCAACAGTTCTTTTGAGACCCAATTTCAATGTCCAGTAGTTCCTTATGTGTACATGTCAGCCCTGACCCCTCAGCTCTGGATGGTGGACAAATGGTGGTAATGGAGGTCCGACTCCCTCTGGCTTGGTCTCGGCCGAACCCAGGGGCACGGCGTCACCCGGATTAAGGGGCACGTGGCCTCACCCATACCCAAGGGGCGCGTGGTCTCACCCGGGCCTGGGACCCAGCCTCACCCGGATGGATCCAGGGGCACATGGCCTCACCCGGACCCAGGATCTGGCTTCACCCGTACCCAGGGACGCTTGGCCTCTCCCAGACCCAGGGGCACGTGGCCTCACCCGGGCTTAGTTGCACAAGGCCTCACCTGGCTCCAGGGACACATGGTCTCTCCCGGACCCAGGGACGCTTGGCCTCTCCCAGACCCAGGGTCACTTGGGCTCACCCGGGCCTAGGTGCACGAGGCCTCACCCGGATCCAGGGACACATGGTCTCACCCAGACCCAGGAACGTTTGGCCTCTCCCAGACCCAGGGCCATTGGGGCTCACCCGGGCCTAGGTGCACGAGGCCTCACCCGGCTCCAGGGACACATGGTCTCACCCGGACCCAGGGACGCTTAGCCTCTTCCAGACCCGGGGTCACGTGGCCTCACCCGGGCCTAGGTGCACGAGGCCTCATCCGGATCCAGGGACACATGGTCGCACCCGGACCCAGGGACGATTGGCCTCTCCCAGACCCAGGGCCACTTGGGCTCACCCGGGCCTAGGTGCACGAGGCCTCACCTGGATCCAAGGACACATGGTCTCACCCGGACCCAGGGTCGCTTGGCCTCTCCCAGACCCAGGGCCACTTGGGCTCACCCGGGCCTAGGTGCACAAGGCCTCACCCGGATCCAGGGACACATGGTCTCACCCGGACCCAGGGACGCTTGGCCTCTCCCAGACCCAGGGCCACTTGGGCTCACCCGGGCCTAGGTGCACGAGGCCTCACCCGGATCCTGGGACACATGGTCTCACCCGGACCCAGGGACGCTTGGCCTCTCCCAGACCCAGGGCCTCTTGGGCTCACCCGGGCCTAGATGCACGAGGCCTCACCCGGATCCAGGGACACATGGTCTCACCCGGACCCAGGGACGCTTGGCCTCTTCCAGACCCAGGGTCACGTGGCCTCACCCGGGCCTAGGTGCACGAGGCCTCATCCGGATCCAGGGACACATGGCCGCACCCGGACCCAGGGACGCTTGGCCTCTCCCAGACCCAGGGCCACTTGGGCTCACCCGGGCCTAGGTGTACGAGGCCTCACCCGGATCCAGGGACACATGGTCTCACCCGGACCCAGGGACACTTGGCCTCTCCCAGACCCAGGGGCACTTGGGCTCACCCGGGCCTAGGTGCACGAGGCCGCATCCGGATCCAGGGACGCATGGTCTCACCCGGACCCAGTGACGCTTGGCCTCTCCCAGACCCAGGGCCACTTGGGCTCACCCGGGCCTAGGTGCACGAGGCCTCACCCGGATCCAGGGACACATGGTCTCACCCGGACCCAAGGACGCTTGGCCTCTTCCAGACCCAGGGTCACGTGGCCTCACCCGGGCCTAGGTGCACGAGGCCTCATCCGGATCCAGGGACACATGGCCGCACCCGGACCCAGGGACGTTTGGCCTCTCCCAGACCCAGGGCCACTTGGGCTCACCCGGGCCTAGGTGTACGAGGCCTCACCCGGATCCAGGGACACATGGTCTCACCCGGACCCAGGGACGCTTGGCCTCTCCCAGACCCAGGGCCACTTGGGCTCACCCGGGCCTAGGTGCACGAGGCCTCATCCGGATCCAGGGACGCATGGTCTCACCCGGACCCAGGGACGCTTGGCCTCTCCCAGACCCAGGGGCATGTGGCCTCACCCGGGCCTAGGTGCACGAGGCCTCACCCGGATCCAGGGACACATGGTCTCACCCGGACCCAGGGACGCTTGGCCTCTCCCAGACCCAGGGCCACTTGGGCTCACCCGGGCCTAGGTGCACAAGGCCTCACCCGGATCCAGGGACACATGGTCTCACTCGGTCCCAGGGACGCTTGGCCTCTCCCAGACCCAGGGCCACTTGGGCTCACCCGGGCCTAGGTGCACGAGGCCTCACCCGGATCCTGGGACACATGGTCTCACCCGGACCCAGGGACGCTTGGCCTCTCCCAGACCCAGGGCCACTTGGGCTCACCCGGGCCTAGGTGCACGAGGCCTCACCCGGATCCAGGGACACATGGTCTCACCCGGACCCAGGGACGCTTGGCCTCTCCCAGACCCAGGGCCACTTGGGCTCACCCGGGCCTAGGTGCACGAGGCCTCACCCGGATCCTGGGACACATGGTCTCACCTGGACCCAGGGACGCTTGGCCTCTCAGTCCCCGGGGCACGTGTCCTCACCCAGGCCTAGGTGCACGAGGTCTCACCCGGATCCAGGGACACATGGTCTCGCCTGGACCCAGGGGTGTGTGGGCTCTCCCAGACCCAGGGGTGCTTGGCCTTGCCCGGGCACGGGATCCAGCGTCATCCGGGTCCAGGGGCACATGGCCTCACCCGGACCCGGAGTCCGGCCTCACCTGGACCCAGGGGCATGTGGCCTCACCTAGACCCAGGGACGTGAGGCCTCACTTATACCCAGAGGCGTGTGACCACACCCTAGCCCAGAGGCGCGCAACCCCGCCCGCACCCGGGTCTCAGCGGGGCCCCGTCTTCCCGATCCCAATTCCTGCCGGTCAATCCCCCCTCAGCAATTCCCCTGGCCATCCTTCCAGAGCTCCAGTATGGCTGCTGCAGAACTCGTCGGGCGGCGGCTCGGCGAAGCTCCGGTGCGCCCGGTGCATGGCGGTGGGCCGGTCTGGCGTCGCTGCGTCGGCCCTTGGGTCTGCATCGGTGACCGGTCGCCGAGCATGCGCACCTGGCCGCTTCCGGGGTGTTGAGATTCTTGACGGACTCGGAGGTCAGCAAGCGCGGAGTCTCCCACCCCATGTCTCATAGGGGCTCGTCTGTCCGTGCTTGGCTGCCAGTGGAGCCGTCCCCTCAGCCGGAGACCGCCGGGGGAACTGCGCCGAGCATGTTCCAGGCCGCTGTTGTATCGCCTGAGCCATAGTTCTTTTGTGTCGCCTGAGCCGTAGTTCTTAAAGTGTGGTCTTTGGGTCACCGGCATCAGCATCATCCCACATACCCCTCTTTTATTCTAGTTGTAGAGCATCTACTCAGCCAGCCCTATGGTGGTCTTGGATGGTGTCTGCTCTGCTCTCTTGTCGTAGTCTCAAAGTTGTTGTGGTAGGCAACAATCAGGCTTCCGCCCTATGCCTCTATCTTGGTCCTCCTTTGTATAGTTAAGTCTTGATTGTTGTTGGTGTCACTGGGGGGGCTCTCTTTGTCTATTAAGGAAGAGTTGCTGTGCAGGAGACACGTTTATGGGCCGGGTCTTGGTGCAGCAAGGCTTTGGCGCTCACTGAATATTCCTGTTGAATGTGTCCCTTATACACATGGTTGAAATCTGGTGTCATCTCCCACAGACCACTAGATGCCCTCGTTTCTGGGTCTCCAATGGGGTGTAGATCAGCTACTGCCTTAGGCACTCAGCAAGGATTACAGCAAAAACTGTAGTTTCTTCCTCCTGTCTGAGTGGCCCTGGAGCAGTCCGACTAGAACAGCAGTTCATCTGGTCCGCTGCCAGAGAGCAGGCCACCCACATGCATAAGCCGTTGCTTGGGGCGCAGGTGTGCCTGCAAGACTTCCGGGGCAGGTCTTCAAAACGTGCGGGGCGGGTCCCAGGGCGGGGCGGGGTCTCAGGGCGCCAACAGGCCATGGTGCGGCGAGCCGCGATGGCTGTGAGTCTGGTCCTTCTGCCTTCCACGTATCTAAGTCCCCTCGTTCCGCACTCCAGCGCAGCAAACACTGATTGCTGGGCGCACCTCCGCAAGAGTCCCGCCTCTCCCCGCAGGCATCTGGGTCTCCCGCGGTTCGCCAGAAGATGGATTTCAGGGTGATGGAGAGCTAATCTCCCCTAGGTTTGGAACAAAAGCCCCTTTCCCCCGCCACCAGCCAGACCCACGCGCCTCCACACCTCATCCCCTCCGATTTCGCTGGGTGCGAGGCAACAGAACAGCCTTTAACCTCCGCCGCCATCTTTTTCAAACTTCCCAATTTGTACTTCTTAATCCCTTCATTTCAGTCAACTCTACTGAAGTCTAGCGCCGCCGGGAGGTGCACGGAAAGGGCGCCCGGGCCTCCGTCCGGTGCGCGGTGCGCGCGTCCCGCGGAACCAGGCGCGCTAGGGCTGCGCGGCGGGTACGGGCGCTGGGCGGCCGCCGAGCTCCAGGCACCGCCATCGCCGCGTTCCGGGCGTCGCCGCCGCGGCGTCCCCCCAAATTGTACTTCTTAATCCCTTGAATTCAGTCAACTCTACTGAAGTCTAGCGCCGCCGGGAGGTGCACGGAGAGGGCGCCCGGGCCTCTGTCCGGTGTGTGGGGCGCGCGGCCCGCGGCGCCAGGCGCGCGGGGGCTGCGCGGCGGGGACGGGTGCTGGGAGGCCGCCGGGCTCCGGGCGCCGCAGCTGCGGCGGCGTCCCCAGCGTCCCGGGCCGGGCGGCCTGCGGGGGCGGCGGAGTTGCGAAAGTGAGTGAGTTTCCCAGAGTTTCGCCCTGGAATGGGGTTCAGTGCAATCGGAGCCGACGCTCAGCGCACTCCGGAGCCTTTATCTCCTTCCTGCCAGTGAACGCCGGCCAGGTCCTCAGCCGCCCCTTCCTCTCAGGTTCCATCCTCCCCGCAGGCGCGTGTGCTCGTGTCTCCGCCCGTTTCTCCATACCTCAGGTTTTTACGGCTTCCCCGAATGTCCCCGTGGCCTTCTCCTTCCCCCAGCTGTGGGCATTTCAGTCCGCCAGCTCTCCTGTGGTTCTGGACGATGTCCGTTCTGACCTCTAGTTGTATTTTTGAAATTGTTGTGCCCGGCTGCAGGTTAGGTGTTTAACCTATGGCGCCATCTTGGTTCCTCCCATCTCTTTCAATTATCATTATTTTTTCATGAAGTATAAATACTCTTAGTTCTTAACAGATTCATTATAACCACTGATGAAACATTTATATCAAAATACTTTTTCAGAGCTAGACAAATTAATATAAAAATATGTGAGTTTTTTGTTTTAATATGTTATTCAACAACAAAAAAGAATGCCTGTTAAATGAAAGAAACTGAGTGACTTGGGCTAGCTTTTACTTACTTTCAAAACCCATGAAACCAAGAAGCAATTGAATATCTTTATATTTCTACTTTTTAATATATGTATTTATTGATTTTAGAGAGGAAGGAAGAGGGATAGAAAGATACAAACATCAATGAGAGGCACGTGCTCTGAGTGGAAATAAAAATGGTGACCTTTTGGTTCCTGGGTCAGTGTTCAACCTCTGAGCCACACCAGCTGGACTATTTCTACTTTTTGATTATTAGGATAAAGCATCATGGACCTACAATATAATATTCAATGTTTTGATGATATTTATTTGTGTAGGTGGTTGAAGTTTGAAGAAGATGTGGAAGATGGAGGAGAGAGGTGGAGCAAGCCTTATGTGGCAACTCTTTCATTACACAGCTTGTTTGAGTTGAGAAGTTGTATTCTGAATGGAACTGTGTTGCTGGACATGCATGCCAATACTTTAGAAGAAATTGCAGGTATATCTTTTTTCCCCCCTTTAGCCTATTTCACTCTTATGCCTATAGCTGATCTTTGTTATTACCTTTTCCTTATAATTCTATACATGTATGATCTTTGAAAAATAAGTTCTCACAATCAGTGTATGACATCTTAAAAATAATTTTTCCGACCTTCTTATTTAACATAAAATAAGTTGAGTATCAGAAAAATATGGTTTAACTGGTCCAGTGGCATGTCTAGAACAAGAATCTAGATATCCTGTCTCCCACTTAGTTTTTATTGTTTTCACCATTATATTTAATTAGACTGTCACCATTAGAAAATGTAAGGAAAAAAATTATAAAGCTAGAGATTGATATTTTTCAATATTAAAGTACATGAAATAACCAAGTGAGAAAATTTTATTTAGTAAATGGGAAAAATGTTAGTTTACAAAAGAATAGGAAGGTATGATCATTTATTTTAAACTCTTGAATCCTAGAGGCTGCCAAGTGAGGCAGTTGAGATTAGTTTGTAATTGAATACTATGACCAGCCCCTGGGGTGAATGATTTGCATTAGAAGCCAATATGGCAACATCACACAAGCAGTGATATTTAGGAAGCATCTTTCTGGTATTCTAGAAATAGAGGCAAAGAGCTCATGTATCTTATGGTCTGAAAAACAAACACATTTTAGTAAAAACAAAATAATACAAAAAGCCCAGAAATGAGTTTTGAAAGAGTATAAATGAAAAGGTTAATGGAGATTTTAAAAATAAAAGCAAAGCAAAGATTCAAGCAGTCTTTAAAAATTCCTAGTTCGGCAGGGGGGAAAAAAGCAGGTCCATGTATATGTGGAACTTTTTGTGAAATAGAAAGACTTAAGGGAGATGTCACTGTCATAATTATATTGTAGAGATGGGGGGGGGGGGGGGGGGGCGGAAACTCACCAAACTGTGTGTTTTTGATCACATAAATGAGAGAATGTTATTAGAAATTAGAAAAATAATGTATTTAATTTAATCTTTAGCCTCATGAAGTGTCAGTCCCATTTTTAACGAGAAAGTAGAAATTCTGAAACTTTCATGGTCCGGGTTCCATGGAAGGGCCTCTGACTTTAGCCACGTGCTCCTTTTGTTACACCACTGAAAGAACGAGACGAGGGCCGAAACCAGGACTACAGGCTCTATTAGAGGAGAAGGACCCTGCCGGGCTGTCTCACAAGGGGAGAACAGCAACACGTGCAGAGGTGAACACGCCTTTTGAGGGGAGGAATGGGAAGGGCACGCTCTGATTGGTGGTTTCATATAAGGCACATGATTAGGCACTTAGGTACTTAGGAATCAAGAGCTTAGGGCATTTGGCAGGTGCTGATTGGTGGTTCAATGTATAGTCCATATAAGGTGCCTGGTTAGGTGCTTGGGAATGTCCAGGCCACAGGTGCAGGTTACTTCATACTCCGTCCATCAGTTGGGGAAAGGGAGGATCTATCAACTACATTACTGTCTGAAGAAAGAGTAAGCTTCCAGGGGATATAGCCCAGATTTTAATGGCAGTTTGATTAATTTAAAGATTATTTATTTGGTTGTTGGTGCTGATAGGCATGCATACATTGCATTACATGTGAAAAGTAAGTATGGGAAGATATCTTGGACTTATAATAGTAAGCCTAAACAAAACAAAACAAAACAAAAACAAGAAAGATAACCTTTCTTCCCTAAATTTCATATAACACCTATGAAGAGCTTATTACGCTTTAAAATACATAATTAGAGCCTAAAAGACCGTGTAAAGTTAAATACAGTATTTGTTTTTTTAAGAAAAACACAGGAAGGATTCAGTAATGGGTCACACTACACCAAGACTTAAAATGTTAACTTAGAAATTAGCAAACTTTCTGTGGAATAGTAGCTGTCCAGCTCATTTTTTTAGCTTTATATTATGGGGTCTTGCTAATGCCCAATAGACTTTTTTTTTCATTGACACATAATTGACATACAATATCCTATTACCTTCAGGTCTATACCATAGACATTTTAACAATATTAATTCAAGTCCTCCACCCATTTTTTAAATCAAGTTTTTAAAATTTTGTACATTCTTTATATTGTTTGGATATCAACCCTTTATCAAATGTATGATTTACAAATATTTTCTCCATTCAGTAGGCTGTCTTTTTATTTTGTTGATGGTTTCCTTTGTTGTGCAAAAGCATTTTAGTTTGATGTAGTCCTACTTATTGTGCTAATGCTGCCTTTGCCTAAAGAGACTGAGCCAAAAAATATTGCTAAGATAAATGCCAAAGAGCTTATTGTCTATGTTTTCTCCTAGGAGTTTTATGGTTTCAGGGCTTACATTTAAGTCTTTAATCTAGTTTTAACATATTTTTGTATATGGTGTAAGATAGTGATCCAGTTTCATTCTTTTGCATGTAGCTGTTTAGTTTTCCCAGCACCATTTATTGAAGAGATTTTTCCCCATTATATATTTTTGCCCCTTTTTTATAGATTTATTGACTATATATATGTGGGTTTATTTCTGGCTGCCTATTCTATTCTGTTGATCTATGTGTTTGTATTTATACCAGTATCATATCATTTTGATTATTATAGTTTTGTAATATAGTTTCAAATCAGGGAGCATGATACCTCAGCCTTGTTCATCTTTCTGGAGATTGCTTTGAATAATATTTTAGGATTTTTTGGATTCTTTGTACTAGTTCTGTGAAAAATGCCATTGGTACATTGATGCTAATTGCTTTGATTCTGTAGATTGTTTTGGGCAGTATGGACATTTTAACAATATTCATTCTTCCAATCTATGGGCACGGTGTAACTTTTCATTTATTTGTGTTGTCTTCAGTTTCTTTCATCAATGTCTTATCATTTTCAAAGTACAGGTCTTTCACCTCCTTGGTTAAATTTAGTCCTGGTTATTTTATATTTTGATACAATTGGTAGGGGAGAGTCACATAATAGGAATAGAATCACAGTTGTTTAATAGCTACTCATTATAGAGAAGAGATTTTCATACAGACCCTGGGAAATTGAAGGACATGTTACAAGGCTGTGAAGACAAGGCAGCCTAGAGCCCATATCAAGGACAGAACCTATCTGAAGGAAGGCAGCATTCTGGGGCTAATATTTTCAAGGACAATGAAAGAAGGCAGACCCTAACAAATCACTAACTTTATATTTCCCCCACCCACTAAATCTATATAACAGTTTATTTGAACTGAAATTAGAGAGAGCAGAATTTTCAGGATGACTTGCTGCTCTCCTCAAACTGCTGGCATTATTGGAATAAATGGTCATATTATGATTCAACCCTGTCTCTGCTTAATTTGGTTCAAGTAGTGACAGGTGACCTCAAGCCCATTTAGTGCCTGGCATCACAATTGTGTATGGGACTGTTTTCTTCATTTCTCTTTCTGATAACTCATTATTAGTGTATAGAAACACAACCTGTTTCTGTATACTAAGTTTGTCTGCTGTGACTTTACTAAATTCATTTATTAGTTCTAATAGTTTTTTTGTGTGTGTATGGAGTATTTAGGGCTTTCTATATATAGCATCATGTCATTTGCAAATAGTGACAATTTTACTTCTTTCTTTCCAATTTGGGTGCATTTTATGTTATTTCCTTGCCTAATTGTTGTTGCTAGGTCTTCCAATACTACACTAAATTAAAGTGACTTGAGTGGCTATCCTTGTCTTGTTCCTGACCTCAGATGAAATGCTTTCAGGTTTTCACCGCTGAGTACAATGTCAGCAGTAGGCTGGTCATGTATGGCCTTTATTATATTGAGGTACTTTTCTTCTGTACCCACTTTGTTGAGCATTTTTTTAATCATAAATGGGTGTTGAATTTTGTCAAATGCTTTTTCTACATCTTTTGAACTGATGATCTAATTTTTATCCTTTGTTAATTTGGTGTACCGTGTTGATTGATTTGCAGATGTTGAACCATCCTTGTGTCCCTGGGATAAATCCCACCTGGTTATGGTATGCCAGTGGCCTGGTGCACGAAATTCATGCATTGGGGGGGGGTGAGGGTGTCCCTCAGCCCAGCCTGCACTCTTTCCAATCTGGGACCCCTCAGGGGATAACCGGCAGTCAGACATCCCTCTCACAATCCAGAACTGCTGGCTCCTAACTGCTCTTCTGCCTGCCTGATTGCCCCTAACTTCTTCTGCCTGCCAGCCTGATTGTCCCTAACTGCTCCCCTGCTGGCTTGATTGCCCCTAACCACCTCTGCCTCGGCCCCGCATCCGGGACCCAGGATTCCCTCCTCCAGCCGACCACAGGCACCCGGGATCCGGGCTTCCCTCCCTCTGGTCAGCCATAGGCGCCCAGGCCGGCTGCAGCTGCAGGGGATGGTGGGTAGGTGGCTTTGCCTGGGCTGCAGCCTCAAGTGCTGGCAGCCCGGGACCGCGAGGTGGGTGGCTTCTCCATCTCCTGGGCCACAGCCAGCTGCAGGTACTGGTGCCCGGGACTGCAGGGTGGGCAGCTTCTCCATCTACCAGGCTGTAGCCTGCCGCAGGTGCTGGCACCTGGACTGCAGGGTGGGCAGCTTCTCCATCTACCAGGCTGTAGCCTGCCGCAGGTGCTGGCTCCTGGACCGCAAGCAGGCGGCTTCTCCGTCTTCCCTAGGATGCAGTGTGGGAGACTTCTCCGGCTGGCTGCGGCCTGGGATCATGGGGCAGGCAGCTTCTTCATCTCCCAGGCCGCACCCAGCCTCAGGTGCATATCTCGGAAATGGATTAATCCAAATCAATGTTGGATTGGCTACCTATAAGGAAGCTACCAAATTTCTCAATCTGGCAAAATTAGCCTCAGAAAATACCCTTTATAGTTTTACCAGGCTTTATGTTTCTTAAGCATATAATTTCTTCTGCTTTCTTTAAGAATTTATTCCTACCAGGAAATCGTCTCCCATTAATTTCACTAAAACTCTCCTGTTTATTACCTTAGCTCAGTTTTATTGTCTAAATTTATGCTTCCTTTCTTTAACCCTACCTTCTTCCCCAAACTCAATTCTGTAGAATTTGTGAAAGCTATTAGCTGTGTTAAATCTAGCTTTTAAAAGCAAATTACAGTTTCTAAGTCTATCTTTGAAGTAGTTCAGTGGAAGTTCAATATCCCAGATAGCTTTTTAGTATTCATTCTGCTCTTCTAATTAGTTTCTATTTTTCTGTCTCCAGAGTAGCCCATCTTGAATATCCTATTTTCAATATAGATCAGTTTGTAAAATATCTCTCATAAACTGTAAATACTTTAGAGTTAACACCACATAGAAAAATATTATTACAAATACTTAATCATTATGACCTTAGATGACTTTTCAATTATTAATGAACAAGATTCCCTCTCTGAGTAATTTTAATTTGACTTATTTAATACAAATATATTTGTTTCTACCCTCAATGAAATCTCATTTAAACATTTCTTCCTATAGCTTGTAATTATTTTCTTATTGTTTACTTACTACTATTTTTACTTTGTGACAAATAAGCTATACTATTAAGTAATATATCACAGACTTGAGGCCTGGTGGATGAAATTCACGCATGGGGGGTTGTGTCCCTCAGCCCAGCCTGCACCCTCTCCAATCTGGGACCCCTCTAGGGATGTCCGACTGGCCGTTTAGGCTCGATCCCACTGGGATCGGGCCTAAATGGGCAGTCGGACATCCCTCTCACAATCCAGGACTGCTGGCTCCCAACTGCTCGCCTGCCTGCCTGCCTGATTGCCCATAACCACTTCTGCCTGCCAGCCTGATCACCCCCTAACCACTCCCTTGCCAGCCTGATTGATGCCTAACTGCTCCCCTGCCGGCCCGATTGCCCCTAACTGCCCTCCCCTGCCAGCCTGGTTGCCTCTAACTGTCCTCCCCTGTAGGCTTGGTCACCCCCAACTGTCCTCCCCTGCAGGTCTGGTCCCCCCCAACTGCCCTCCCCTGCTGGCCTGGTTGCCCCTAATTGCTCTCCCCTGCTGGCCTGCCCTCCCTGCAGGCCTGGTCCCCCTCCAACTGCTCTCCCCTGCAGGCCTGGTTGTCCCCAACTGCCCTCCCCTGCAGGCCTGGGTCCCCATCTCCCCCCAACTGCCCTCCACTGCAGGCCTGTTTGCCCCCAACTTCCCTCCCCTGCAGGACTGGGTCACCCCTAACTGCCTTCCCTTGCAGGCCTGGGTCCCCCCCAACTGCCCTCCCCTACAGGCCTGGGTCCCCCCAGCTGTCCTTCCCTGCAAGCCTGGTCGCCCCCAACTGCCCTCCCTTACAGGCCTGGTCCCTCCCAACTGCCCTCCCCTGCCAGCCATCTTGTGGCGGCTATCTTGTGTTTACATGGGGGCGGCCATCTTGTGTGTTGGAGTGACGGTCAATTTGCACAATACTCTTGTATTAGATAGGATAATTTGTGACCATAATGATTAGCAATAAGGCCTGGAATTTTCTCTTTACCTTTATCTATCACAATTTTCTATATGTTAGGCAGTTACTAACATAATAGTCACTTATTTCTGTTTTCCAAAAACCTAGATGTAATAGTTTATTTTAAGGGCTCTAAACCTCAGTACTTTGCAAAATGCCTGGACTCTGCAGCATTAATGTTTTTTAGGAATTTTCTAGCAGAAGATTATGACTCAGATATTGTTTTAGAATGATGAAGGATTTTTATATCAGTATTCTGATGTTTTTAATAGACTCTTAGATCATTTTTTAAAGAGGTTTTATAGACTTAGTAGGAGAAAATCCCATTTATATCTGGCAGGTCTGTTAAGAATTTCTGGTATAATTAAAGTAGGATTTTCTTTTGGATAAAGTTAATTTAAAAATGTCTATTTCCCAATGTTTCAGGGAACTCAGAATAAATGTAAACTTCTTTCTTCAAAATATTACTTAACCCTTTCAAAACCCTTTCAAGATATATTTTCTTACCACAATTTATTCTGATATGAAGATTAATTTTATTAAAATTATTCTTAATTACATTTTACAAATCATAAGCAATTTTATGGTCTGTGTTAATCTCTTTAAAATATAACACTGTAAAGATGAATAATGGAAGTATTCTTTCTGCAAGGTGTATACTTTAGCCTAATTCTGTCAATGAGAGTAAGAAATTAAAACTAAATTAAAGTTAGTACCATGGAAAGATTAATCATTGCTCTCAACTTATTAAATTAAGTTTTATTGTCTAAATTCTTTCAGTGAAGTAAAAATCCATAGTTTGCTCTACTGAATGTAATATGCAAATTTAGGAGTATGGGAATGTCATACATTTTAAAACATGCTTACACTATTACAGTCCTTGGTCTGGAAAGTATGTATTTTCTTAGTAGTTTATATTTTTAGTAAATACATTTCTTAGTGCTGTCAACGAAATTGTAGGATTTAAATCCTTCCTATTTCCCACTCCTCCCTGAACATTCTTTAAAGTTAAGACAATGGGTTTTTAGGACAAAGCATTTATATGATAATCTTTAAAGAGTTCAGAGATTTATATAGAATCTATAAAATTACATAGTCTCTAGAGCAGTGGTTCTCAACCTTTCTAATGCCGCTACTTCATAACTGTAATTTTGCTACTGTTAATGAATTGTAGTGTAAATATCTGTGTTTTCCGATGATCTTAGGCTCTACAGCAGCGGTTCTCAACCTGTGGGTCAGAACCCACAGGTTGAGAACCGCTAGCAGGGTTGCCTACGACCATTGGAAAACACAGATATTTACATTATGATTCATAACAGTAGCAAAAATACAGTTATGAAGTAGCAACAAAAATAATTTTATGGTTGGGGGTCACCACAACATGAGGAACTATATTAAAGGGTCATGGCATTAGAAAGGTTGAGAACCACTGCTCTTGAGGGTTTCATTCAGTTGTCAAATAGATTGATCATAATGAAATAATTGTCTGATTTGACCTAGAGGATGTTATTGGTGAGTGAAATAAGTCAGCCAGAGAAAGACAAATACCATATGATTTCACTTATATGTGGAATCTACAGAGCATTATAAATGAACAAACTAAATAGAAATGGACTCATAGATACAGAGAATGGACTGATGGTTGCCAGAGGGAAGCAGGATGGGAGACTGGTGAAAGAGGTTAAGGGATTGAGAAGTACAGATTGATTACAGAATAATTACAGGAATGTAAATTACAGCAGAGGAAATATAGTCAGTAATCTATACTAATAAAAGGGTAATATGTTAATTAGACCGGGTCAAACGGACATCTTCTGGTCATCCTGCCTTCCTTCCGGACAAAGCCAGGGTGGCAAGGGCCGAGGCAGAGGAAGTTAGGGGCGATCAGGCCGGCAGGGGAGGGCAGTTAGGGGCAATCAGGCCAGCAGGGGTGGCCAGTTAGGGGCAATCAGGCTGGTAGGGGAGGGCAGTTAGGGGCGATCAGGCTGGCAGGGGAGGGCAGTTAGGGGTGACCAAGCTGGCAGGGGAGAATGGTTAGGGGTGATCAGGCAGGCAGGCAGGTGAGTGGTTAGGAGCCAGCAGTCCCAGATTGCGAGAGGGATGTCCGACTGACAGTTTAGGCCCGACCCCACAGGGATTGGGCCTAAACTGGCAGTTGGACATCCCTTAAGAGGTCCCGGATTGGAGAGGGTGCAGGCCGGGCTGAGGGACCACCCCACCATGCACGAATTTCATGCACCAGGCCTCTAGTGTATATATATAAAACCCTAAGCAACTGGTTGACTGGTTGACTGTTTGACCAGTTGCTATGATGCACACTGACCACCAGGGGGGAAGACGCTCAGTGCAGGAGCTGCCCCCTGGTGGTCAGTGTGCTCCCACAGCTGACCGACGGGCACCAGACACTGGGCTCATGGCTGGCAAGTGCAGGTGCGGTAGAGTGAGACTCTCCCGCCTCTGTGGCAGTGCTACCGAGCGGCTGCGGCAGGTGCAGCTGGGCCAGGATAAGCAGGAGCGGCACCTTGTCTGGGCTCGGGCCCCTCCTGGCCACCTGCCATTTCGCGCACTACTGCATCTTTCGGGGGATGTTGGACTGCCGGTTTTTGGCCTGATCCCCGCAGGCCTGGCTTTGTGCACTACTACTAGTTTCGGCCTGCCTGGCCTGCGGGGATCAGGCTGAAACCAGCAATCCAACATCCCCCCAGGGGTCCCAAATTGAGAGAGGGTGCAGGCCAGGCTGAGGGACCCCACCAGTGCACAAACCCGTGCACCAGAGCTCTAGTATTGTAATAACTGTGTATAGTGTCAGGTGGGTATTGGAAATTCTGGGGACCACTTAGTAAAGTATATGATTTTCTAATGCCATACACCTGCAAGTAACACAAAGTAATATTGAATATAAAAAATTTTAAAATAAAATTTTGAGTCAAAAAATAAAAAATTGCCTGATTAAGATGAAAAATAATTTTTCATTTTCTTAGGTCTTTTTACACAAATGCTACTAGTTTTTTCAGAGCCAGCTTAGTAATAGAAGAGCAAGACCTATATATCCTTTTTCCTTCTTGCTTCTTTTCTTACCATCCAGATCCTGGCATTATGCTTTGGCAGGCCTGTCTGTATCATTAGGCATGACAGCCTGCTGAGACTGTGGGACTTGACTCTGGGCCCAAAGCCATTATGGTCCATTATCCTTCCCTACTTCTCAAGGTTAATACTAACATATATTATAGTGGTGAAGAGAACAATGTAAGTGATCAGTGGAACAGACTCCCTTTGGTACTTAAAGATCACCTCAGTATAACTTATATTCTTAAGCAAGATGATTAACTTTTCCAGTTCATTAAGATGTTATTTGGTGCAGTTATAGCTCAGAGGAGTTTGCTGTGTATGTCTGTGTGACTAATGAGCAGATGAGTTTTTTCCCATTTGCTTTCTCTTATGTAACTCTTTCAAATAAAGACCTTATTTCTGAAACACTGTGAAGCTGGTGACATACAGGTTTTTGAGGTACTCAAGCCTGGAAAGACTGTGCTTCAGTAGGAATTACAAATCATAACTATGTCCTTGGTTTATTATATGACTCATTTTTATTCTGATTAGAATATTGAACTGGGGATACATATCACGGCTTATAGATGAAACTGCCTTACAATGGCATACCTCTGATGTTTTAATAACTTACTTTACAATTCCCAATATGAGGTATATATTGCATATTTTATGTACACTTTTCAATCTTGGTAAGATTTTAGTATAAAGTCATGTATATTGACAATTTATCCTTTCCTTATTTCAAAATTATTCCAGGAGTATTATAACTACTGATCTCCAAAGAACTGAGATATAGATGAGTTATTCTATACTATCATTGATTTTCAGAATTGGAAGGGACTTTGGAGGTAATTATAGTGGACATTACATTACAGCTGACTTTGAAACATGTATACTCTCCCTTTCATTTTAACAGCAAAGGGATAGAGCAAAGGTTGGCAAAGTATGCTCTATGTGCAAATATGGCCTACTGCCTGATTTTGTCAGGCTTATGAGCTAAGAATGATTACTACATTTCACATGATTGAAAAAATCACAAAATGATTAATATTTTGTGACATGAATATGATATGAAATTCAATTTTCAGTGTCCATACTAGTGTTACTGAAACACAACCATGCTTATTTGTGCACATCTTGTCTTTGACTATTTTTGTGCTGTAAAGGCAGAGCTGAGTAATTGTGACAGAGATTGTATGGCCCCCAAATCCTAAAATACATAATATTTGGCCCATTATAGAAAAGGTTTGTCTACCTCTGGTTTAGAGAACTGACTACCTCAGTTCTTGATTCATTTAAGGCTTCATGGTGGTGGTAGTGGGGCATTGCTTTTGCCAGTGATTGGCTCAGCATAGGCAAAGCTGTGTCACTTGACAGAGGAGAATTTTTCCTGGGCAGGGGAAAAAAATAACGATTTTTCTTTAAAGAGAGAAAGTCTCAAAAAGGCAAAGAATCGATGGATACGAACAAAGTATTTCCTTGTTGTTCTTGGCAGCCACCTTATGACATTAAGAAAAATCAGCCTGAGGTTAAAGCTCACACTTAGAGAAAGGGAATGCTGACTGACAGAATCAGAGAGAATGGAATTCAATCCAGCCTAACTCGGATCTTCCTGTTTTGTAAGCCAATGAAAGTGACTGTTTTAGTTTGATTTGGGTTTTCTGTTACTGGTAAACCCAATTTTGCCTGCACTTGATACATTATTATAAAATACAGATGAATGTATTAAAACTGCAAGATTCAAACCAATAACCTACTTAATGAAAATTGCAAAGGAAATCCTGTACTGGGAGTTATTTACTGAGGGTGTCAGTATTCAGTCAGTGCTTTAGGTGTCTCATGTTCTTAGTCATGGCAGCAACATATGAGATAGGTATTATCTCCATCTTACAAATAAGGACCCTGAGATTATTCAACTTTGCAAAGCCACACAGGTAGAATGTGCCACAGTGACCCAAGTCTGTTTCCATAGTCCATTTCTCGTTCACCCTGGAGGAAAACATTGTTTGTAAGGGAGAATTCTGCTAATTTTTAAACCTTCAGTGTATTCAGTGGGCAGTGGAAGGTAATTCATTGTGCTCTGCTTGCTTCATATAAGGAGTATCTAAAAAAATCAAATAAAGTTAATATTTGATCATCTAAATGCAGATTAATTACACTGAGGTTTATTGAAGCAAGCTTTGTATTATCAACAAATTTAAAATGCCTTTATTTATTTACTTATTTTATAGACATTTAGGACACTGCATATGGTAACTATTATTCTTAATTATAGCCTTCCGATATCTCACTTTTTATACTTTGTTTTTTGGTTATAGAAGACCTTTTTTACATAAACACATTTTCCAGGAAGGTTTGAAAAGTATGAAGCACCTTTTTCTCAATACACCTATGTCTATTTGAAATATAATCCTCTATATGATCATTACATATTTAAAGTTGAATGTTTATAATACAAATTTTCCCAAGTCTTTCTTGTGCAACATTTCTACAAAGAGAAACTTCCAAGAGTTTTTTAAAGAATTTATTCCTATTTTAAGATGACTAATATTATCTAGAGTCTGGATATTTGGACTCACTGGTTCCCTGCTGCCACACTACAGGAGAGCTGTGCTAATCTTCCTGCATTCCCTTTTCAGATATGGTCCTTGACCAACAAGTGAGCTCAGGTCAGCTCAACGAGGATGTACGCCACAGGGTCCATGAAGCATTGATGAAACAGCATCACCACCAGAATCAGAAAAAACTCACCAATAGAATTCCCATTGTCCGTTCCTTTGCTGATATTGGCAAGAAACAATCAGAACCAAATTCCATGGATAAAAATGGTAAATCTTTCTTTATTGTTCTCTTTATGTTTATCATAGGCATTTAAACTATCAAAGTGCTTCTAAATCCTTTAAAATATTTTTTATTTAAAAATCATCTATCAAAATTCAGATTGTTGTTATAAAATTGTTTCTTTTCGTATACATATGTAGTATTGTTATCAAGCATTGGATTGTAGAAATTTTAACCAAGGATTTAGGTTCCCTGAAAGGCTCATGAAATAATGCAAGGGAAACTTTTAGCTACTAAGAAGTTGTAGGCTCAAATGCAACAAACAATAAAGTGAGTGTCAATTGCATCCCAAACAAGGTCCTAGACTTTATCTCATAGCTTGAGAATAGAATGCAATACTTCAACTTATGTTCTTTCAGTTAAAATGAGTGTGATCTTTATTTAGTGTTTGTGGAAAAAAAAGATACTGGTTGCATATAGCTTGTAGTCAACAATTCCATTAGACAATGTGTTTGAAAAGACCAGCTAGGGCATTGCTTGTGGCTCCACATATATTAAGCCTGATTTCCAGTTCATGGGCCCATGCTGCATCCATAGTGCTACCATGCTTACCGTCTTCACACACAAACACAGGAGACCCCAACCATGGTTTCTACCAGTTATGACTTACTCCCTATGGTTTGTGCTTCAGACTGTTTTATCCTTTCTGTGCATTTTGTTCCTCCTTTGCATCCATTTGGTCCTTCATCATTTATGTTAAGGAAGTTGCTTAAGAATCTTGTTATTATCTATCCTTTCCATTAGTCTTATGAAGGAAAATGAAGTTATCATGAGGATAATATGAATTTGTTAAATTTCTTTTTTTAAAATAAATCTTTATTGTTCAGATGATTACAGTTGTTCCTCTTCCCCCCCATAGCTCCCCTCCACCCAGTTCCCACCCCACCCCATGCCCTTACCCCCCGCCCCACTGTCCTTATCCATAGGTGTATGATTTTTGTCCAGTTTCTTCCCGCACCCCCCACACTCCTTTTGAATTTGTTAAACTTCTATCAGCTATAAGAGTTCCCAGTTTTAAAAGATAAATATTAATGAAAAATAATTGCAAATGCTTTCCTAGAAAGACTCTGATTTCCACAAATGGGCTAAAGTATGTGTATTGTCAGCATGTATTATTTTATATAATTTCACTTCTATTTTCAGGCTTCAGAGATGCCTTAAATACAAAAGCATGACAATGAATTTTCCTTAGACTTTCTTTATATGGGAATTTTACCAGTTTTCATGCTATTGAATTAAATATACTACACAAAGAAGTAGAATAAATGATAAATCAATAAATATGGTACTATTGTCTTAGAACATAGAACCAGTTCTTATTGGCAAAATGATTTTGGAAATACTCATTTGACTATCTAAAGACCCTTCAATGACTGAATATAAGTCATTGTTATGAGTAGATGAGTCTATAGTTGTGCATATATTGAGTTCAATAAAAGTGTTATGAGCATTTTATGGTCTATACAAATTTGTATTTGTAAATTTCACTGAACACCTTTAGAATTTATAACTGCTTCAAGTCACCTCATATGTTTGAAATATATCCATATTCTAAATCGTAATTTGCTTAAAATATGTTATACATAAAAATGACACAATGAAGCTTTTTTATTTCAAGACAATATAAATGTAGCACTTTTACTATTGTTGCACTATTAGTATTTATTTGGCATGATGTTATTAAGAAAACAGACTTGGATGTTTTACTAATATTGGCTACGGGCTTATGTCCACATAATTCCAAAGACCATATTAAATATTCCCATGAATTAATTTTTGGGACTGCAAGCACATTAAAAAAATGTCTGCCTTCACTTCATTACTTTAACTGGAAAGCAGAGTATAAAATATATGTCTATAAGAAGAAAATGCATTTATTCAAATATGCAAGGATCTTGGACTGGTAACTAGCCATAATTTATATCTCAAATTTCACTGGGGATAATGTTTGCTATAAAATAATTTTATTGCATTAAGTTCTTGGAGGAAAGAGGTTGCTGAATTTATTGGATGAACCGTTTATTGTAATATCATGTAAACCTGGACACACTGTTTGTTATTTCTTTAAACATTTGTTAAACTTAGAAAGAGATGATAGAATTAGAGCCTTGAATCACAAATCCACATATAGATACATATACATACAACGTTTTGTGAGAGCCTGTTTTTTGTCTTGTTCAGACAACTGCTTAGTTTTTCTGTAAACTAGAATGTGAGTAGTTCTGAAGTGATTCTGTCACCATATGTACAATCAGCCTTTATCTGAACATATACAGACCCCTTGGAGGCATACGTTATGATAATAAAAACTTGGAAACATTTCTAGTAAGATTCATACATCCAATTAAGTATTGTAGACTGTGCTGTCAGAAGTGGTGTTCTAAGCCTAGGCCTATAACACCTCCTTATGACTCTGTTTTGCTTCCTCACACACTTTGCATAATTATGTGTATTGAGAATTCTGAAAATATGTATAGACTTCACCAATTTAGAAATAAATTTATCCAGAAGTGAAAACAGTGTGAAAGACCTTTATTACTAAGGTTCTCAATCTGCTTATGAACTCTAAAAACTGACAAACTTTAGATAAACAAACATCGAAATTCATAGCCATAAACACAGATTTCGGATTCTGTTTCAAAATATGCAATAGAGATTTATTTTTTGTGTGTGTGTGCAGTAGCATAGAGAGATGCAAAAAGATTTCAAAATGTACAAAAGCGAATAATAATATTTTTATTACTTAAAAATATATCTTCAGTAGATAAAGATATAAAAAGATGAACTTTTCACTTAAGATTATAGACTAAGGATTAGAGAGGATTTTCTAGCAACTTGAAAACAGAAACATTTGTCTTCCTAAGTACAGGCTAGAAATAATCCCTCTCTTCTTTAATATGCTTTTGTTTTGGAGGCAAAACGATTGAAACTCCCCCCAAAATGAACTGATGCTTATGTAAAGAAGTCTGAAGGAATGATATAGAATAAGGTTTTTACTTTCTGAATTGACTTGATCCTTTAGTATGCTACCTTGGTAGTATTCCCAAGGGTTACACATTCAGAGAAGTTTATCTGAATTTCAAATATGGATCTTTCCTACTATAGATTTTATGTATTTGTAAGATAGTGATTTCCTTGGTCCTCTTCTCCGAAGCTCAAAATATTTTGTTCATAATATTTTTAGTGATTTGTGGTAATGTATTCAATCTCACCTCCAGATATTACACTAGTTTTGCTTTTTTGTATAATCATTTTCTTGGTGTTCTGCACATTCTCTTAAGGACTAATATGCAGGATGCTATGGATTCACTATGCATTTTTAATGCCACCATGCTGTGTTTAACTTTCACTTTTCATTAAGCATCAAAACTGTGAGCATTAAATGTCTGATTCTGATGTTTCAATAAAAAATGACAGTTACATTTGGCAAAACAACAGCAAAAAATAATTAAAAAATAATATCTTCTTTAACATTATAACCCTGGAAAGGATATGGGAAGAAAATACTAAAAATGAATATGTGATTATTCTTTGAAACTAGAAGGACTTTCTAAAAATAAAAATAAGACTTTTGTGTTAAATGATCTAGAAAAAAATCAGTATTTGTATTTATGATTTAGGTTATGCATTCAATTATATTTTGAGACATTTGGATTATAAATCTATTATAAAATAATATTACCTTAGAGATAAAGTTTATATTAAAAATAATTTAGGACTCTTAGTTTCCTTAGGTATAGGGTTTTTCATTCCACTGTGTCTTTTACTAATAATTCTAACTCTATTTTTTTTCCTTCAGATATTTTTTTTCCTTCCTATTCTTAATACTTTCCAGTTGTACCTTAAACAATTTTTTTAAAAATTGATTTCAGAGAGAGGAAGGGAGAGGGAAAGATGAAAAGAAACATCAATAACGAGAGTCATTGATTAGCTGCCTTCTGCATGCCCCTTCAAAGGATTGAGCCCACAACCTGGGCATGTGCCCTGACCAGGAATAGAATCGTGACCTGCTGGTTCATGGTTCAAGGCTCAATCACTGAGCAACACTGGCTGGGCTCCAGTTGTACCTTTTATTTAAGATCTCAAAGGAATTACAGAGCAGAAGGTCTCTGACCTACTTTCAAAACCACAGTTTTCCTGGAGAAAATTTAGATTTGGAAGGATGGGATATGTGTTGACTCTTCTGTCTACATAGATTCCAGCCTTTACAATATTGTGTGCATATGTATTGTGAATTATTTTTATTTATGGCCTTTGGAAATCAGTTTTATTGTTTTGTAAGCACTACTTTTAAAAATGTTGCACTTTTTATTTTCAGAGGTATGATGTTTTTATGTGTGTTTAGATATTTATATGCTTTCTTATTTTTAAATACTGTGGTCTCATAAGTAAGATACCAAAAGTTAAAAATTATCCTTCACAATGTTCTACCCTTGAAGAAATAAAGCTAGAATAATAATTCTTAGAATTACTTGGAAAAAAACAACAATACAGTAAGAGATTTATTTTGAAGACAGAATTAGACATTTTATAATAAAGATATTTCCTATTGTTCCAAAATGTCAAGATAATATTGTAGACACAATTGATGTCTGTTCAGAAGCTTTATTATTGCTACTGAGTTTTGGAATGTCAGAACTAGTTTTTAACTGCAAAACTATTTCTAGTATGGTGCTTTTAAATTTGTTATTTCTTATATTACATTAATTATTTTCAGGCATAATGATTTTTTCCAGGTTTAATTAAGTGCATACTTTTTATGTTATTGAAGTGCAGCTCACTTAATCAACATTTTCTAAATATTTAGCCTTTCTTTCATGTTTCCTATTTCCATAAATTAATGTATTGTTACACATGTTTGTAACTTTGTCATTCATCTTTATATTTCTTTATTTTGCTCTGTCTTGTGTCTGTCTCTAACAGGCTCATCTCATCTCTGTACCTCCCTCATCTCCTACCCTTTGGGTACTCTAAATGCGTTGAAGGTTTCTGAGGTAGTGTAAACCAGCTTGGTCTCTAGGTTAAAGTAATGTACCTCCATGTCTTCATCACAGTTTCCTTCTATTACACATGATTTCCAGTACATTGAGCAGAAGGAAATAATTATATTCTTAAATTATATATTCTCCTATTGATTTGAATTTGGCCAAATAGAAATTATGGTGCTGTTTTACAATACTTATGTATATAATTTATTTGAAGACAAAGAAAACTATAGGTAAGGACTAAATACTTAAAGGTTTTTTGACAACATATTTTACTGTTGTGTTTCAATAACATGTTTTAATGATACTGATGTTAAAGTAAAATTAGTACTTTTGACATAATCTCATGTTACTTCCCTACAAATTTATAATAAGAGAAATGGCTATGCCAGTTACACAATGGACTTGGTGAAAAATTTATCGATTAGCAAGTAGAAAGGCAGAGCTTCCATATTCTAGTTAGTAATCACCTGAATTATTCTCAGTTTTCTCCTGAGCTTGTCCCACGTCTTTAATGATTTGCCTTAGAAAACTTCTTGTCTATAATAACTTTATCCAACTCATATATGATCCCTACATAGAGGTCCAGAGGACAAAATGAATTCATGATTCAAAAGAAAATTTATTCAAGCAGTTACTAATATGAATACTAGATAATATGCATTTTATTGATAAATGTATTACATATATCAAAACATATAACATTAAAAATGTGAACTCTTTGAGTTTAAAGGTTTGGAAAAATAAACACATATGGTAAATATATAGGATGATGTTAGGTTTCTCAAATGTTTACACTTAAATAGCCATGAACTCTTCCCAGTTAATAATAATGGTATTCATTTTTTCATCAGTTTTTGAATAATTTACCCTGAATGTAATGAAGTTACTGAGTTAATAAGTGTCTTTTTAAATTTCTTTGGATAGTCAACTTCATGTCTCATAACAGATGTGATTAAACATTGCAATGACATTTACTTATAGGATATATTAATATGAATAGTGATCAAGGGGTGAAGTGATGGTTATGTAAAGAAGCAGGCAAAAAACATGTATGTTCACAAGTATTGTGGCATAGTGATTAGACCAATTATAAAAAGTAGCACTCATAAAGCATATATATATATATATGCTAAATCCCAACTTTATACTATTTTGTCTTAGAGGGGAAAATAGCCCAGCACATTCTTTGTTATTCTTTTAGGAAACATATTCACTTCTGTTGGAAAGAAAATCCTGTACCTGAAAATTGTCATTATATGAACTACTATTGTTTTAGACATTAGTGAGAAAATAAGGGATGCTCTTTTAAAACCTAAATTTACTGATTCTTCTTATGTAATATTTGAGTTAATGAAAGTCATTTTGAAATTCAAGCCCATCGCCTTCTTTTGAAAGGCAGTGACTATTGAAGTAAACTAAAGAAATTAGTGCTTAGACAAATAAAGATTATAGTTGATAACAAAATTATAGAAATTAATTTATGAGATTTCCAGTAGTTCAATAGATTATAATTCATGTGTGCATTTTAGTTTGATAGAGAGCAAATAAAATTTTAAGTTTTATTTAAAGGCTTGTATTTTTTTCAAAATAACCCAAACTAAACTTGTTTAATTTTAAAATAATATTACCCACATATTTTTCTCTATCCTGCTAAGTTTTCAGATACTGCTTTGAAGATATATAAATTCAATGTGTATTGTTTTATGTTAACACATTAATGTACATATTGATAAGTAATTTTTGTAGGATTCTTTAAACTTTGCAAGATATTTGGTATATGACATTTGTTAGTAAACATATTTAACTACTAATATTTACTACTGTTAACTATTACTGCTGAAATATAAGAGATACCAAATTTGTAGTTTATATTGCTAGTCTGGTAGTTTTTAAGCTTTTATCATTTTTAAAATATATTTTTATTGATTTCAGAGAGGAAGGGAGAGGGAGATAAAAATATCAATGATGAGAGAGAATAATTGATTGGCTGCCTCCTGCATGCACTGGGGATCGAGCCCACAACCTGGGCATGTGCCCTGACCGGGAATCAAACTGAACCATGCTGGCGGGGCAGTTTTTAAGCTTTTTTTCCTGTGTTAGCATACATTCTAAGTACATATCTAGAATCCAGAACTAGCAAGGAAATTACTAACATCTAATATGTCTCCTGCTAGTTAAGTACTCTCCACTAGGTCATTATCAATATCCTTAAAATATTTATAAGAAATAGTTTTCAAATACCTTCCTGATTATCAGTTTTATGAGGTAATATTTTGTGGAATTTTCATCATATTATAACAAAAATATCATAGAACAATAAATATCAAAATATATTAATATTTACAAGATAAAAAACAAGTAAATGTTCTATTTTTAAAGTATATATATGAAAACATAGGCTATTCAATTTTAATTTATAGCATATTTTATATACAATTAAATTTCTTCAAAGCAAATTACACTTAATTAACTCTCTTTTTGTGTGTTTCTTGCTGATTGAATTAAATGAGTGTTCTTCCATGTATTTTATACCACATCAAATAAATTATTAAAAGAAAGCAGATATATGCTTATTTAATTTTTTAAGCCTTGAATTTCACCACTCAGTTTTACAGAACATTCAGTAAATTTAGGTTTAAATATATCTAATGTTCTAACTCATGAAAATATGGAGAAATGATGTGAAACTGGTGATTGAAGACATCTGTTAGTAGCACAAATGCATTATGTAAAAGGTTTTTTAAATTAGTTATTATTTTGAGAATGATAAATTAAATGGCTGCTAATGAACAGTTCACAGTCATAACTGCACATTGCAGTTAGAAATGGGAGAATGAAAATAATCGATGCTGCTTAAGTCTATTATTTCTCCAAAATTATACATGTGTCTTGGAATATGCTAAAATCAGAATTTGTGTACATGGTTTGAGGCACATTTGTTTTAAAAAATCATATTAAAATCTTCACCAAATGTATTATTTTACTTTGCTTAGTGAAAGCAAAAAACTATTTCAGTTCTAGAAGAATCTTAAACCCATTACTTTCTGGCAATATAACAATTTTAAAACATAAAAAAATTGTATCTATTAGTAAATAGCCCATTTGAGAGGCTTAATAGTGCACAGGGCAAAATTCGACTAATATTTGAAAGTAAGTTATAAGTGTCTTAAATCACACCTGGTAATTTCTGGGTAGTGAAGACTAAGTGGGATTTCGGGATAGAATTTATAGAAAAGGTTTTCTTTGTATATGTCCTAGTAGTTTAGAGGCATTCAGATAAGTACGGACTGCAGTAACTGGAGATGAAACTGCAGGTGAATTTGAATAAAGTGGGATTTAGGTAGGTAGCGAGAAGAACTAGGCAGACACAAGAGAGTGTATTCCCAACGTATAAGACTAATGAGAATAGGAGCAAGTAGTTTGGAGTAAGTTATTATAAATAAGGTCAAGGCTTTAAAGCTGGGTTGTCATCACTCATTTCACAACAAAAATAACAAATAAGTATGGAGAGACGTTAGGAAGAAGAGAGACACGTGTGAAATCATGCAGACCTCTTTAATTTTTATCATTGAATTGCTAAACATGGAGAGCTTACAGATAAGTTTAAATTAAAAAAATGTTTCATAATTAATGGATAATGGAATTTAATTACCATTTGCTAACCATTGTCATGTTCCCAGATCTGCTGTCCACTTAACTAATGTCATAATCTTCACTATAATTTGTGAAGGATGACAAAATAATTAAGTTCCTAGTTAGTGTTAATGGAAAATTGATATAATTCAAATCTATTGATCTTTTCTCTGCAGACCAATATCAGTATGCTTATGCAATCGAATAGTGACAAGCATAAAGTCATAATCACAGTGTTTGTATTGTATAAACACTACCATATAGAAATATCTGAAAGTTGTCAAAGAATTTTTTCTCATTAGTTTGTTCTTTCAGATGCAATGGAAACTACATGTATGCTGTGTGCTTTTCAGAGAAATATTCACCCTTTTTAAAAACTATACATTTTAAATTCTTTAATCTGAGCTTAAATCATAATAGATGTCTACCTTGTTATTTAAAAAATATATGTATATAATCAGTTTTGGATAAAATGTAAAAATCAATGATGTTTCAAAACCATGATTACTTTTTAATATTTTCATAGGTGATCTTTCTTCATAAGGAATAACTATTTAGTTATAGAGTTTTAACCTGGGAATTGGTTTACATTTTCTTGACTGAATTCTCCCATTTCTTTCTGTAACTGATAAATAAGAATATTAATAGAGTTCTATTTATATTGAACCTTCATGCTTACCTCATAAACTCATTAAGAAACTATATTAGTCTAGTTTAATTCATATTTCACTCAGTATGTCTGGAATTATGTAAGTAATTGTTTGTATTCTATAATAACAATCTCTTTTAGCAGGTCAGGTTGTTTCTCCACAGTCTGCTCCAGCCTGTGTTGAAAATAAAAATGACGTGAGCAGAGAAAACAGCACAGTTGACTTTAGCAAGGTAAGCTTTTCTCCCTTTCATTTAAGTAAGCTGCTGAACTATTACTGAATTTACTACACAATTTTTTTGCATGCACATTTTTTTTTGTTACTTAAGCAGAGCTGGATGTTGTTATAGCGTTGGTGTTTAAGTTCATATGTAGCATTTTACTTATTCACAAGACCAAACGTGTACATTTTAGGCATAGAGTTTAGGTTTGAGCCACTTGGTATAATGTATCCCTTCCAGTAAAAAGAATAACTGGACTTGACAGAGAAATTCACGGAAGTTTATTATTTAAATTTTTGCTGTTTCTTCAAAGTTATATCTTCCTTTATTTAAGGAAAAACAAATCATATAAAATTTCATTGTAGTAATTCAGAGAAAGGCATTAGTGTAAGAAAACACTAGAATATGGTGGAACTGAGCAAGGTTTCCAATAAAAACATAATAAAGATGGACTGTTGAGGGATACATCTAACTGGAGCCAATTCAAGTGCAATCTTAAATTATTACTTACTTAAATTATTCTAAGAAGATAATGAGTCTGTGAAAATAATGTGATTTTAGTCAGCAAATTCCTGACATTGTGCATGTGCTATTGTGGGCTATGGCAAACTAGCACTTAAACAGCAATGAGGAGTCGCAATACTGACCAAAAATAAAGAGGGTCAACCATTCCCTTCATCTGAGTGGCTGAAACAGCAGTAACTCAGAGTGTGTGTATGTGTGTGGTTTCCCCCCATAAAGTCTGTAGCACTGGCAGCGATTCTAACAGTGGGAGGAGATGGGGATGGGAGGCGCCAGTAAAGTTCTGAAGAAAGTAATGGCAGTCAGCTCCCCGTTGCTGTTTCAGAATCCCTCTGCTAATGCCTCAGTGGTCTGGGTCTAGTCATGTGCATGCTCGCCCTCTGGTGCCTGGCGGAGTCTCCGTGGCAGCGCGGTGTACCCGTTAAAGTCTGTTAATTATGCGTGCAGGGACTGGGAGGCCAACAAAAGGGGCACACTAGTCCCTGTGGGATGAAACACAGGCATGAAAAAGGACCTCCGCACCAGCAAGAGAGAGAGGTGAGGGCACACTCGGACTATGTTTCCACGATGGTTCAAAGCTCATTTCACTGTATGGAGGCATGTGATTCAAACATTAAGCCAGTTCAAATGTAATAATCCATTTTGCCTTTCCAAAAACTGTCTTTTCAAAGCATTACATCTTCATTCATCTGCAAGTTGGAATAAAATTGTTGCAAACTGCCATACATTTAATTGCTGATATTCTTCATTTGAAACATTATCTTAAAAGCAGTGACAGCCCTGAATGGGTGGCTCAGCTTGTTGGAGCGTCATCCTGTATGCCAAAAGGTTGCGGGTTCAGTTATGGTCAGGGCACATATGGGAGGCAACCAATCAATGTTCCCCCGTCTCTCTCAAAAAAATTAATAAAACATATTTGGGTGAGGAATAAATAAATAAATAAATAAATAAATGCACTGACATAAGAAATTGCTTATTTATGCAGGCATTTAGAGTACAACATGGGTATATTTAACATTCTCAAAAAAATAATAATCAATTTTATCCTTTCAACTAAATTACCTTTTAACTTTTTTTTAAAGGATATAATCCTTTCAAACTGAATTTTGTATCTCCATACCATTTTACTTTGAGTTGTCTGACCTATCTCTGGCAGCCTTAAAAATGCTTCACATTTAAAAGAAAAAGAATTTTGTCAAGCGGAGACTAGTCTTACCCTCAGGTCCCGCCAAACAATTAGAACTATGCGAGAGGGAAAAACACATTTTCTTTCCTTTAATCCTTTCTTCTTATTGCATTTCCAATCACTTGTCCATTTCATCTTTTAATAGGCAAACTAAATTTCTAGAGCCCTCTACTCAGTACTCACCTTCTATATTCCTCAGTCTCTCATCCCCAGCATGACACCTTGGAAAGAACATGGCCTTTTACAAAGAGCATGAGATCTGGAATCCTAACTCTACCGTTTATAAACTATCTGATCTTGAAGGAGTTCTCTGAACTTCAGCTTTCTCGTTTGTAAAATAAGAACAATAATGTATAACAATGTTGTAAAAATAAAATAATAGAGAGAGAGCCTGGCAGAGTGCTGGGAATATAGCAGGCATTATCCACTTAAATATTTTCAATTTTAATATGTAGATTCCAAACCCCAGTCAAATTTTGAGATGTTAAGGGTAAAAAAAAAGTCTTTATTCATGTCATGTGACTTGATCCTATCTATATTCAATCTACATTTTTTAACCCTTCCAATGGATAGGCCCATCAAACTTCCTAATTTAAGGAATGTTTTTGAATATAATCTAAGTTGTCAGGTTTTGCTTCCTAAAATATTTTAAAAAGCAGATGTGTCAAAACTCTCTGTCACCATTTCTTAAATTGACATGTAGAGGGTGGATATTTTAGTATTTCCCAAATGTTGGTGGCATTTCTTTTATTTCTTTTTTTATTTTTATTTTTATTATTTAATAAATCTTTATTGTTCAGATTATTACAATTGTTCCTCTTTCCCCCCCCCCCCATAGCTCCCCTTCACCCGGTTCCCGCCCCACTCTCTGCCCTTACACCTCCCCACTGTCCTCATCTATAGGTGTACGATTTTTTGTCCAATCTCTTTCTGCACCCTTCACCCCTCTTTCCCCCCGAGAATTGTCAGTCCACTCCCTTTCTATGCCTCTGATTCTATTATATTCACCAGTTTATTTTGTTCATCAGATTTTTTATTCACTTGATTTTTAGATTCACTTGTTGATAGATATGTATTTGTTGTTCATAATTTTTATCTTTTTCTTCTTCTTCTTCTTCTTAAAGAATACCCTTTCAGCATTTCATATAATATTGGTTTGGTGGTGATGAACTCCTTTAGCTTTTTCTTGTCTGTGAAGCTCTTTATCTGACCTACAATTCTGAATGATAGCTTTGCTGGGTAGAGTAATCTTGGTTGTAGGTTCTTGCTATTCATCACTTTGAATATTTCTTGCCACTCCCGTCTGGCCTGCATAGTTTCTGTTGAGAAATCAGCTGACAATCATATGGGTGCTCCCTTGTAGGTAACTAACTGTTTTTTTCTTGCTGCTTTTAATATTCTCTCTTTGTCTTTTGCTCTTGGCATTTTAATTACGATGTGTCTTGGTTTGGTCCTCTTTGGGTTCCTTTGTTTGGGGTTCTGTGCACTTCCTGGACTTGTAAGTCTATTTCTTTCACCAGGTGAGGGAAGTTTTCTGTCATTATTTCTTCAAATAGGTTTTCAGTATCTTGCTCTCTCTCTTCTTCTGGCACCCCCATAATTTGGACGTTGGTACGCTTGAAGTTGTCCCAGAGGCTCCTTACACTATCTTCATATTTTTGGATTCTTTTTGCTTTTCCAGTTGGGTGTTTTTTGCTTCTTTGTATTTCAGATCTTTAACTTGATTCTTGCGATCCTCTAGTCTGCTGTTGGATCTCTGCATATTATTTTTTATTTCAGTCAGTGTATGCTTAATTTCTAGTTGGTCCTTTTTCATATCCTCGAGGCACTCACTAAATTTATTGGCCTTTTCTAGAAAATTCTTGAAAAACCTTATAACCATGGTTTTGAACTCTATATCCAGTAGTTTGCTTTCCTCCATTTCTTTCATTTGTGACCTGTTTCTTTGTCTCTGCATTTTGGCTGCTTCCCTGAGTTGATAGAGTGGCTTTGTGTGGTAGGTATCCTATAGGGCCCAGTGGCTCAGCCTCCCCAGTTACCTGAGGTGGACACTCTTGGTGCACCCCTTTGTGGGCTGTGTGCACAGTCTTGTTGTAGTTAAGCCTTGATTGTTGTTGGTATCACTGGGAGGAATTGACCTCCAGGCCAATTGGCTGTGAGGATCAGTTATGTCTACGATGGGAGAACTTCTGTGCTTGAGACACCCATATAAGGCAAGACTTGCTTCAGTGGGGCTTTGGTGCTCACTGAGTCTGCCCCCTGAGTGTGTCCCTTATGGATTTGAGGAGTTCTAATCTGGATGGTCCTACTCTGACCCCTGGGTACACTGGCTCTTGATCCAAGGAGGTGCTAATTTAGCCTCTGCCTGAGGCTACCCAGCAGGAGCTATGGAAAAATCTGAAGATTCCTCTTCTTTGTTGGGGTTTTGGAGTTGCCCAGATGAGGCCCAGCTGTGAAGCAATGCAAGCTGCCACAGGGCCTTGGGCCTTCTTTTGTATGTTCTGGGTCT
The DNA here is from genome assembly GCF_027574615.1 of Eptesicus fuscus. Classification (NCBI taxonomy): domain Eukaryota; kingdom Metazoa; phylum Chordata; class Mammalia; order Chiroptera; family Vespertilionidae; genus Eptesicus; species Eptesicus fuscus. Next base: position 40,517,339 of record NC_072483.1, read on the forward strand.
TTCTGACTCAGCTTCAGTTTGTTAGGTAAGTTTAGATTTCAAAGGACCAAGCCATTCATATGCAAAAGCCTCTGCGCATATGAATGTGGGGCGGAGTCTCAGGACAGAGCAAACAGCAATGGCTTCCTGTCAGCCTTGCCTTAAGAGGGCCTCGGGTCTCAGTGTCCGCAGTAATTGCTGCAAGCACCTCTAAGAGAAAGCCGCCCTCGAGTTCCACCTGCTTCCAGACAGTCCAGTTTCTTCCCGTATAAGTCTGGGTCCCCAGAGTCTCTCCCAGAACTGGAGTTCAGAGCAGTCGGGAGCTTTTGTCTCCCTCCTGCTTGAAAAAGAGAGCCGCGTACTCAGTTGCCAGTCCTCTCCATGCGCGTCTTCGTACATCTGCCTTTACTTCCGCAGCTCCTCTGAGTCTCAGTGTGCTTTCCTCTTTCCTTCTAGTTGTAGAATTTCCACTCAGCCTGCCTTCCTATGGTTCTGGATGATGTCCGTTTTGTCTTTTAGTTGTAGTTTTGAAGTTGTTGTGTGAGGCAGCAGTTCAGGTGTTTACTTATGCCGCCATCTTGGTTTCTCCGCATTTCTTTTATTTCAAACTAGAGGCCTGGTGCATGGGTTTGTGTACCGGTGGGGTCCCTTGGCCTGGTCTTTGGGGATCAGGCCAAAACCGGCTCTCCAACATCCTCCAAGGGGTCCCGGATTGCGAGAGGGCGGTTCTCAGGTGACACACCCCAGAATTGAGCTCCCTCCTCTCTTCTCCCAATTTTATGTGACTTTCTCTCTGTATCTGTCTCGCTTCTTTCATCTCACTTTACCCTAAGTTTGGTGGTAACAGACAACTTGTGGGCATTTAGCTGCAAAATGCAATTATTTAGCAAACAGGATTTACTTAGCCTGGAATCTAGTCCGTCTAGGGCAGGACTCTGCTCAATGTCAGGCTCCTGCCCAGGCCCTTCCACCCAGGTGGAGTCCTGTGGTGGTGGGAACCTCCTTCTTCCCACCTGAGCTGCTCCTTCACCTCCTTCCCTCCCTGGAGGTTGCCCGCTGTCGCTACTGTCCGCCCAGAAGGAGGGAAGCCACGGCTGTTTTCCCAGCCAAGAGTGGTAGTGGGAAAATTTGCTGCCTCCACTGGAAATCGATATTAAGTGGATGGGCCGGCGCAGGCACCAGATGTGGGGCTGCAGCTAGTAGGTCCTGCACATCTCATCATTTAGCTAATCGAGTCAAAAAGTTTCTGTATGGGCCAGACCCAGGACTTCTGCAATGGGCTAGAGGCCTGCTGGGGAGCCAGACCTGAAGTGGGAAGCCAATGGACTAGAGGCCTGGTGCCCGGATTTGTGCACCGGTGGGGTGCTTCAGCCTGGCCTGTGGGGATTAGGCCAAAACCAGCTCTCCAACATCCCCTGAGGGGTCCTGGATTGTGAGAGGGCGGTTCTTGGGTGACGCACCCCGGAATCGGACTCCCATCTCTCTGGATCTGGGTGCATCACCTGAGAACTGCAGCTGCCAAGTCACCAAAGCTCAGCAGCTCCTGTGTTGAACGTCTGTCCCCTGGTGGTCAGTGCGCATCATAGCTACCAGTCAGATGGTCAAACGTTTGGCTGGTGACTTAGGCTTTTATATATGTAGATGACTCAAAGAAACATTCACATTATTTTCTAGAGAAAGAACTTTCTTCTGCATCTATCTTTAGTATGTGAAACATAGTATAAAGAGTTAGATGATTATATCCTTGAACTCTAGGAAAACTCAGAAATCTCCTCATTTAGAAGGTGAGAAAGCTATATCCCAGAGAGATTAAGAGAGCTGCTTAAGATCTCTGGTTGGTTAGTGTCACAGTGCCATTTCCCCCCAGAGACTCCCTATTACTTTTATTGTACTTCATGTAATGGGCTTAAGACTTAAACTTTCCCCTAAAGTCCCATCTGTATTTCCTTCACCTATCAGTGTGTAGCTTGACCAAACTTCCAGTTCCGCCATGATCTGTCTACCCTTGTTCCCTAGAAATATAACTGTTTCTCACCTACTGCTTATGCACCAAATGCCCAGAATGAAGCATCTTTCTCTTCTTAGCAAAAAGGTCTGGGGAACCTAAAAACAGGGTGTAAATCCTGATTCATAAAAGAAGAAATCCTTGATTTCTTCAAGGTCCTATTCAGAAGAACTGAAAATCCAGGATTTTTAAATGTTCATTCCAAGTGTTTTTAGTCAACTTGAGGATTGTCTTAGAGACATATTCAATCTAGTTCCTTTCTCAGAGGTCTTTTAGGCAGTTGTAATTTTATTACGAGTTAAATTGTGATCCTTAAATGTGACCTTTTGTTATATTTATTAGAAGGTAGTTAGTTATATTGCCAAATAAGGTTTTTTAATGAATTATATATTAACACAAAATAATATACAAAAATATAGGGATGCCCCCAAGAATAATATAATTGCAATATAATAACATCATTAGAGAATATAAATCTAATACCCTCTCAAATATATAACTACTTCCATAATAATATAATGGGGAGTGGGGATGGGGCTATAAGGGGTCAATGGGGAAAAAATGGGGACATATGAAATACTTTCAACAATAAAGATTAAAAGAAATTTTTGAAAATAAAATTTAAAAAAGTATAAATAATGGCCCTGGCCGGTATGGGTTCCATCCCAGGCTGGGGGGTGTGTGGGAGGGAACTAATGGATGTTTCTCTGTCACATTGATGTTTATCTCTCTCTAAAATCAATACAAACATTTAAATAAATAATAATATAATGTAATGAGTATAATATAATGGCTACTACAGATATATATTATTTAACTATAACTTATTATGTTTGAAATCAAGAGATAAATTTGTTAATCCTGAAATAAAAGTCTGTATATTTAATGCTTTTTCTAAATTACAGGTATCAACTAATAATATATTAAGTATTATGTAATGCAAAAATAAAATCATGTGTAAGGACCATATATTTTCTTTTATATAATTAAACTATTTTAGCATACTACTAGTATATACTTCTTGATTTAATTAAATTGCATCTTCAAGCAGTTATTTGTATAATTGCCACCTGCTTGAGGCACAGACTTCAATAGTTAAGACTATGGCATTTTTCAAACAACAAATGAGTTTATAGAAAGTTTTTCAGTTGGAATTTAGACTTTTCATTAAAGTTATGACAGGTATTATCAATATGGCCCATACTGTTTACCAATTATATAATTTCTTAAAAAGCTGTTTTTTATTTTAAATTTTGTTCTAGTGTATTAACATGTATAATTGTTATTTCCATTGGGAGGGGGAACTTAATTGTTTACTCTTTTAGGCTCTGAAAGACTTTGGGCTAATAGTGTATAAGTAATCTTTTATTCCCTTAGAATTTATGCTTTATAGTGAAATTATAAAGCATTAGTAACTGAAAGCATTTTCAATGTATGCAATCTCATAGATAGACAAAGAAATACAAAAATATGATAATATTTTCCATGAAATTCAACTTTCTAATAATAAGGTAAATAAATACTTTTCTGCCTATAAATTAAAAGGTCAGCTTCTGTAAAAGAAAATACTTACCATATAATATCCCAATGTATATGGTTTATGAGTTTACAAATGTATATTTGGAAATATATTTATAGGTTAAAACTTTGGAATTTTTAATATTTCTTATAATTTTACTAGAGGCCTGGTGAATTTGTGCATGGGTGGGGTCCCTCCCCCAGGCCGGCTGGGTGGTCAGTGTGCTCCCACAGACAACCTCCCATGGCTGGCCAATCTCCTGTGGTCCTTCCCCCTGGCCAGCCCCAATTGGCCCTGATCGAAGCTGGCAGCCTGGGGGGAGGGACTGAGGGAGGTTGGCCACCAGCCATGGGGGAGGGACCGCAGGAGGTTGACCAGCCATGGGAGGTTGGCTGTGGGAGTGCACTGACCACCAGGAGGAAGCTCCTGCATTGAGCATCTGCCCCCTGGTGGTCAATGCGTGTCATAGCGACTGGTCGACCGTTGTTCAGTTGCTTAGTCATATATATATATATATATATATATATATATATATATATATACTTTTGCTTTATTAAATTATTTTTTCTTTAAAGTAGAACATTGGTTCTAATTGATATTGTTAGTGGAGTACTACAGATTATTTTTATATTTAATCCTTAGGATAAAGTATATACTCTATATAATGAGTTTTATGTTTTGTGTCATCTTGGTTTTATCGATAAATTAAGTAGTTATAAACTTTCTAAATAGCTATGCTGAGGTCTTGATTTCAGAAAGCAACATATGTAATGTAATGTAGTCACTAAAGTCTGGCTATGGGCATTCTAAGATACTCCTAAAAATTCTAATATTTTTCATTTTAAACTTCTTGGAAAAGCTATTCTCATATCATTAAACTTGCAAAAGAACTGCCTGGCCCCTTAAAAAAAATCTCTGCCTCACTTATATTTGCCAGAACTCTTTTCTCTCTCTTGGCTATTCCCACTTTGATCTTTGGCCTCCATTTAATTGACACAGAGCATAAAACCAATTACTAGAGCAGACAAAAATCTTATTCTCCCTATAAAGTGATTTCCATAAAAAGCAACTCAAATGAATTAGAAACAAGAAATAGGCCTTGCAAAATTGACTTTAAAACCACTGCTTGGTTTGCATTGAGGCCCTGCGCATAAAAATGAACATTTACTCTTAAGGACAGTTACAATCATTTTTCAGACTTCACCCTTTAAGCATTTCTTCTTGTTAATGATCACTTTTGTGTTGTGTGCATTCATTTCAATCACAGACATCTCATATCAGAAGTTCAACTATGGCTCTTCAGCCACCCCAAATGTTAATATTTATATTCTTGTTTTTTGTTTTTTTGTGTTTTTTTTTTTTACTCTGCTATATCTAAATTCTCTAATGAGAAATTAAAATTGAAGAATGATCAGGCTAAGTATAGAATGTGAAGGATATAGAATAAAGGTGAAGACTAAAGTCATAATTAACACTGTAAGGAGAAACATGTTTAAATTTCTTTTGAAATAGGCATATTTTGAGTATTAATTAAAATGTATTATGCACAAAGTTTAGATGATGCAATCTAAAATATTTAAATCTATTGGAAAATGTGAATTAAATCATGACTCAAGCATATTAATTTAATTGAGCACATGTTCCTTTCTCCCTGAATATTTCAAGATTGCTGATACTGAAGAAGTTTCTCTTAAAGATATTAAATAGAGAACCTAGAATATTCAGCTTATTGATGACAAGTTAGAAAAATACACAAGTAAAGAAAAAAGTTATTTCTAAAGGGCAAAAGACCTTTAACTATTTAAAAATGTGTTTAAACTATATACATATATAAGCTATATTTATTCAAATGATACAGTATTTATTGATGAATTACAATATGTGAGGCACTGTGCTAGCATGTAATTTAGTGAATGTTTCCCATTTTGACTTATCTTATTTTGCTCTGTGATGCTTGCAGGTTGATCTACATTTTATGAAAAAGATCCCTCCAGGGGCTGAGGCCTCAAACATCCTCGTTGGGGAGCTGGAGTTTCTGGATCGAACTGTGGTTGCGTTTGTCAGGCTGTCTCCAGCAGTACTGCTTCAAGGACTGGCTGAAGTCCCGATCCCAACCAGGTAAAAAGTATAACAGCATCTTTTGCATTTTTCTTAAACCATTTTTTTTTTTTGTGGGGTAAAAAACAAGGAGTAAATATAATTTACTCTGAGAGTTTTTTTCTACAAACGAATCCACAAAACTGTTGTTTGGTCTTGCTTGTGGAGAAGGGGGAAAAGTTCTTTGAAAATTATTCTGTTCTTGCCTTAGCTGGTTTGGCTCCGTGGATAGAACATTGGCCTGCAGACTGAAGGGTCCCAGGTTCAATTCTGGTCAAGGCCACATGCCTGGGTTGCAGGCTTGATCCCCAGTAGGGGGTGTGCAGGAGACAGCCGATCAATGATTGTCTCTCATCATTGATGTTTCTCTCTCTCTCTTCCTCTCCCTGAAATCAATAAAAAATATTTAAAAAAATTATTCTGTTCTTTCCTCTTTCCTCTCAAACTTTTATGTTTTCTTTTAGGCATGTTCTTCTTCTCTAAATACCCTGATCTACACCACTATATGAATCCTTGATAAAAAGTGATCAAGTGTTAAGCTTTTCTCTAAGATTGCATTTGACATTGGGCTACCGAGAATCCTGTATACGAGTGTGGTCAAACTAAAAAAAAAAAAAAATCAGTTTTCAAGCTTGGTTAATGCTTTCAAAGTACATGTAAGTGGCATCATTAGGATAGCCCCTGCTGTATTTAATGTACTGTATGTTTTATTTTTTTTTTTTTCTTTTCTTTTCTTTTTTTTTTAAATATTTTTATTGAGGTATTATATGTGTACATATCTTACTATTACCCCCCACCCCACACCCACACATGCCCTCCCCCCCCAGAGTTTTGCGTCCATTGTTTATGCTTATATGCATGCATACAAGTCCTTCGTTTGATTTCATAACTCCCCCACCTTTCCAAACTTTCCCCCTGTACTTTGAAAGTCTGTTTGATGCTTTACTGACTCTGTATCTATCTTTTTGTTCACCACTTTATAATGTTCTTTACTATCCCTAAATGAGTGAGATCATGTGGTATTTTTCTTTCATTGACTGGCTTATTTCACTTAGCATAATGTTCTCCAATTCCATCCAGGTTGCTGCAAATGATGAGAATTCCTTCTTTTTTATGGCAGCATAGTATTCCATTGTGTAGATGTACCACAGTTTTCCGATCCAGTCATCTGCTGATGGGCACCTAGGCTGTTTCCAAATCTTAGCTATTGTAAATTGTGCTGCTATGAACATAGTGGTGCATATATCCTTTCTGATTGGTGTTTCTAGTTTCTTCGGATATATTCCCAGGAGTGGGATTACTGGGTCAAATGGGAGTTCCATTTTCAGTTTTTTGAGGAAACTCCATACTGTTCTCCACAGTGGCTGCACCAGTCTGCATTCCCACCAGCAGTGCACGAGGGTTCCTTTTTCTCCGCATCCTCGCCAACACTTGTTGTTTGTTGATTTGTTGATGATAGCCATTCTGACAGGTGTGAGATGGTACCTCATTGTTGTTTTGATTTGCATCTCTCGGATAATAAGTGACTTTGAACATGTTTTCATGTGTCTCTTGGCCTTCCTTCTGTCTTCTTTTGAAAATATTCTGTTTAGGTCTGTTGCCCATTTTTTTATTGGATCATTTATCTTCCTCTTATTAAGTTGCATAAGCTGCCTGTAGATGTTGGAGATTAAACCTTTATCAGTGATAGCATTTGCAAATATGTTTTCCCATGCGGTGGGCTTTCTTGTTGTTTTGTTGATGGTTTCTTTTGCTGTAAAAAAGCTTTTTATTTTGATGTAGTCCCATTTGTTAATTTTCTTTTTGGCTTCCATTGCCCTAGGGGCAGTGTCAGTGAAGAAGTTCTTTTGGCATATGTCTGAGATTTTGTTGCCTGTGGAGTCCTCTAGTATTTTTATGGTTTCCCGTCTTATGTTTAAGTCCTGTATCCATTTTGAGTTTATTTTTGTGTATGGTGTAAGTTGGTGATCTAGTTTCATTTTTTTGCATGTATCTGTCCAGTTTACCCAACACCATTTATTGAAGAGACTGTCTTGACTCCATTGTATGTTCATGCCTCCTTTGTCAAATATTAATTGAGCATAGTGGTTTGGGTCGATATCTGGGTTCTCTATTCTGTTCCATTGATCAATATGTCTGTTCTTGTGCCAGTACCAGGCTGTTTTGAGAACAGTGGCTTTGTAATACAGCTTGAAATCTGGTATTGAGATCCCACCTACTTTATTCTTCTTTCTGAGGATTGCTGAGGCTAGTCGGGGTCTTTTTTTATTCCAGATGAATTTTTGGAGAGTTCTTTCTAGGTCTGTGAAATATGCTGTTGGTATTTTGATGGGGAGTGCATTGAATCTGTAGATTGCTTTGGGTAGTATGGACATTTTAATGATGTTGATTCTACCAATCCAGGAACATGGTATGTTCTTCCATCTGTTTACGTCTTCCTCTATCTCTTTTTTCAGTGTCCTGTAGTTTTCTGCGTATAGGTCTTTTACCTCCTTAGTTAAGTTTATTCCTAGGTATCTTAATTTTTTTGGTGCGATGGTAAATGGGATTGCTTTTTTAGTCTCTCTTTCTGTAAGTTCATTATTGGTGTATAGAAAAGCCATAGATTTCTTGGCGTTAATTTTGTATCCCGCTACATTGCCGAATTCATTTATTAAGTCTATTAGTTTTTTGATGGAATCTTTTGGGTTTTTTATGTACAATATCATGTCATCTGCAAATAAGGACAGCTTCACTTCTTCTTTTCCAATTTGGATGCCTCTTATTTCTTCTTCTTGCCTAATTGCGATAGCTAATACTTCCAGTACTATGTCAAACAGGAGTGGTGAGAGTGGGCATCCCTGTCTTGTTCCTGTTCTTAGGGGAAATGGTTTTAGTTTTTGCCCATTGAGTATGATGTTTGCTGTGGGTTTATCATAAATAGCTTTTATTATGTTGAGGTACGAGCCTTCTATTCCCACCTTGTTGAGAGTTTTTATCAAGAAAGGGTGTTGGATTTTGTCAAATGCTTTTTCTGCATCTATTGATATGACTATGTGATTTTTATCTCTCAATTTGTTTATGTGATGTATCACGTTTATTGATTTGCGGATATTGTACCATCCTTGCATTCCTGGAATAAATCCTACTTGGTCATGGTGTATTATCTTTCTGATGTACTGCTGGAGCCGATTTGCTAGAATTTTGTTGAGGATTTTGGCATCAATGTTCATGAGGGATATTGGCCTGTAATTCTCTTTCATTGAGTTGTCTTTATCTGGTTTTGGTATTAGGGTGATGCTGGCTTCATAGAAGGAGCCTGGAAGTGTTCCTTCATCTTGAATTTTTTGGAATAGTCTGAGGAGGATAGGTTTTAGTTCTTCCTTGAAAGTTTGATAAAACTCTCCTGTGAAGCCATCTGGCCCCGGGCTTTTGTTTGCCGGAAGCTTTTTGATGACTGCTTCAATTTCTTCCATAGTTACTGGCATGTTGAGCTGTTTAGAATCTTCCTGATTAAGTTTTGGAAGGTTGTATTTTTCTAGGAATATGTCGATTTCCTCTAGGTTGTCCAGTTTGTTGGAATAGAGTTGTTTGTAGTATTTTGTAACAATCCTTTGTATCTCAGCGGGATCTGTTGTTATTTCACCTCTTTCATTTCTGATTTTGTTTATTTGGGTCCTCTCTCTTTGCTTCTTGGTGAGCCTGGCTAGAGGTCCATCAATCTTGTTTATCCTTTCAAAGAACCAGCTCTTGGTTTTGTTGATCTTTTGTATTGTTTCTTTGGTCTCTATGTCGTTTATCTCCGCTCTGATCTTTATTATTTCTTTCCTTCTGCTTACACTGGGCTTATCTTGTTGCTCTCTCTCTAACTCTTTGAGTTGTTGGGTTAGGTAATTTATTACCATTGTTTCTTGTTTTTTGAAGTAGGCTTGTAGAGCTATGAACTTCCCTCTCAGGACTGCTTTCATTGTGTCCCATAGATTTTGGATTGTTGTGTTTTCATTGTCGTTTGTTGCCATGATGTTTTTTATTTCTTCCTTGATGTCTTTGGTAACCCAGTCATGGTTTAATAACATGCTGTTTAGTCTCCAAGTATTTGATTTCTTTGGGTTGTTTTTATTGTAGTTGATTTCCAGTTTTATGCCACTGTGATCTGAGAAGATACTTGATATGATTTCTATCTTCTTGAATTTGTAGAGACTTTGCCTATGTCCTAACATATAGTCTATCTTTGAAAATGACCCATGTGCACTTGAGAAGAATGTATATTCTGTGGCTTTGGGGTGAAATGTTCTGAAGATGTCGATTAATTCCATCTGTTCTAGTGAGTCATTTAGGTTTGATGTTTCTTTGCTGATGTTTTGTTTAGAGGATTTGTCCAATGGTGATAGTGGGGTATTGAAGTCTCCTACTATGATTGTATTACTGTCAATCTCTCCTTTGATATCTTCCAGGAGTTTTTTAATGTATCTTGGTGCTCCTGTATTGGGTGCATATATGTTTACCAGAGTTATTTCTTCTTGTTGGATTTCTCCCTTTAGTATTATGAAGTGGCCTTCATTATCTCTTGTTATGTCCTTCACTTTGAGATCTAATTTGTCAGATATAAGTATTGCAACCCCAGCTTTTTTTTTCATTTCCATTTGCCTGGAAAACCTTTTTCCATCCCTTTACTCTCAGTCTGTATGCATCCTTTTTTTTGAGGTGGGTTTCCTGTAGACAGCAGATATCTGGGTTTTGTTTTCTTATCCAGTCTGTTACCCTGTGTCTTTTGATTGGGGCATTCAATCCATTTACATTTAAAGTTATTATTGATAGGTACTTATTTGACGCCATTTTTATTCTATACCCCTGTGTACCTTCTTTGCTTCCTATTTCTTTCTTTTTTTTTTTTTTTTTTTTTACAGCAGACCCTTTAGCATTTCTTTCATTGCTGGTTTGGTGGTGATAAACTCCCTTAGTCCTTTTTTGTCTGTGAAGCTCCTGATTTCACCTTCAATTTTGATTGATAGCCTTGCTGGGTACAGTATTCTTGGATTTAGACCCTTCCTTTGCATGACTTGGTATATTTCATTCCATTCCCTTCTGGCCTGATGAGTTTCTGTTGAGAAATCAGTTGCTAGTCTGATGGGGGTTCCTTTGTATGTAACTGTCTGTCTCTCTCTGGCCGCTTGTAAGATTCTTACTTTGTCGTTGGTGTTTGCCAACTTAACTATAATGTGCCTTGGCGTCGGTCTTTTGGGGTTCATTTTGCTTGGAACTCTGTGAGCTTCTTGGATTTGTGTGGGTTTTTTCTTCCCTATATCAGGGAAGTTTTCTGTTATTATTTCTTCAAACAGGTTTTCTATTCCTTGCTCAGTTTCCTTTCCTTCTGGCACCCCTATTATCCTGATGTTGTTTTGTTTTGTATTGTCCCGAAGTTCCCTTACGCTCTCCTCAATCTTTCTAATTTTTGTTTCTAGAAGCTGTTGTAATTGGGTATTTTTTTCCATCTTGTCTTCTAGCTCACTTATGCGGTCCTCTGCTTCATCTAGTCTACTCTTGATGCTTTCTATTGAGTTCTTTACAGCAGCAATGTCATTTTTCATTTCTTCTTGGTTCTTCTTCATTTCTTCTTGGTTCTTACTCATATTGTCGAATTTGTCTTCCATCCTTTTCAGCCACCCTATGATCATTTCTCTGAATTCTTTCTCTGATAGGTTGTTTGCCTCTAAATCGTTTACTTCCTTTTCTGGTGATGCCTGTTTCTCTTTCCTGTGGGGGCTGTTTCTTTGTCTCCCCATGGTCTCTCTTCTCCGGATGTCTGGTTATATAGATTTCTCTCTCTTTCCGTGGTGCAGTGAAGAGTTTCTTTGAATCCGAATGTTTGCGCTGATAGGGGACCGGTGGTCTGGTGCTCCCAGCAGCTCAGTGTTTGCAGTTGTCGCGGAAAGTCAGGTTTCCACGAAAATCCTTCTTTCCTTGCAAGATGGCGAGGCGCCCGGCGAGCCCGCAGCTCCAGGAGGGGACCCAGCCCCTGTGGGTGCTGCGCGGTCAGAGGAACACTGCCCAGCACTCCCCCGCCTTCTCCTGGAGTTTAGCTGTCCCTTGGCTTGCCCACATACACTCCCTCTGCGAGCCTCTGCTGCTCCGACTCTCCGCCCCAGGAACAGACTCCAAACCCGACTCTATTCCGTCGCCATTTTCTCCGTGCCCTGTACTGTATGTTTTAATCTTAGGCACAGTGTACTTCCCATATATAGAGTCTGAGGAATCATTGGTAGAAGCATCATGGTGCTGTGGCTGAATCCAAATCAAAAGCACAAATTTAATATGATTATCTGAACTTGTTTCTCTTTGAACTATGCATAAAACTAACAATTTAGGGATAGTATAAACTAAATTATAATTGTTTATAATATATCTATATTTTATGGATATAAGACTATCCAACAGGCAAAAATATGAAAAAAAAAAAGAAATAGTTGACTTTAGCACATTAGGTTCCTAGCAATTCACCCAGGGACTTTGTTTTCTTCCCTTTTTCCTCCATCAAATGTAATTTCTATATAAAGACAGCCTTTCACTGGGATCCTATTTTCATAGCAAAACATATCTCTCTGGGCCCCATCCTTCAAATGACTGGGGCCGATCGTGTAATGCTCTGTTTCAGATGCTGAAGTATGCCTCCTCTTCCAAACATTGAATGCCTCGGCCAGGTTAAGATGACGTAAGGTACAGGTGCTGTGGCATCTGGGTTTGTAGAACGTTTCCTCTATGAACCGTTGGCCTTTACATTAGATTACATCACTCTGTGTTTTTTTTTTTTTTTAATATATTTTATTGGTTTTTTTACAGAAAGGAAGGGAGAGGGATAGAGAGTTAGAAACATCAATGAGAAAGAAATATCGATTAACTGCCTCCTACACACTCCCTACTGGGTATGTGCCCGCAACCAAGGTACATGCCCTTAACCAGAATTGAACCTGGGACCCTTGAGTCGCAGGCCGACGCTCTATCCACTGAGCCAAACCAGTTAGGGCTCACTCTTTGTTTTGATTATGGATAAAACATCCCCAAATATGAAACACTTTAGTCAGGAGAGGCCTCATTTTGGAAGAGCTCAACTAGCTGGAATGGGATTCAGCGTTTGAGTACCTGTGCCTGAATCTGGTTTAAGGAAGGAACCTGGTTACCATTCAGGTTACAGAAAGAAGTTCAACCTTTTGGAGGTCTACTGAGACTTTTGTACATACCTACTTTTATTTAAAAAGGGGGAAGATGAACTGAGGATATTAAAGTGGCATATGACTGTATAATTAAAGCCAATTTTTCTACATAGCTGTTCTGTAACCTGTTCAGAATTTCTAGGAATTTGGGATTTAGATTTAAGATGTCAAACTTACTAACTGCAGAGGTATTATTTTAGTAGTTGAACATTCTTTATTAGTTTTCCAAGCCATGCATTCTTGTTCCACCATTTAAGATAGTGTCTGATGAACTCGGAGTAAATGATGGCTGTTTATGACCATGAGAGTTCCTGTCTTTCAAATGAAAGAAAAGAAAAAGTCCCAGGAGTAAAGACATAATGGGGTTATGTACCCTCACTTTGAAAACTGTCAAGATTTAGGTGACCTCATTTCATACTGACATAGCAAAATATGTGTAGAGAACAATGGAGGAAAAATTAGGGGCATGGTAGAGCTATAAAGGGAGAGTTTAAAAAGACTTGACTAGTTAGGAAAGGTGAAAAGTAAAAGAGTAGTTAGACAAATAGAATAAAGAAAGCCATCGAGGGTCCTAATTATCCTTTCTTAGGACACCATGACTATACCAGCAACACAGTAAAAATGTCAGAAAATAATCTTTTAGGAATTTATAAATAGCCCATGAAATGGAAACTTGAAAAATAGCAACATGTACATAGGTTAAGAAATTTCTTAAAAGCATTATAGTTGATAAAGCTTTTGCCACCACATTAAATGTATTTCTGTTTTAAATGTATAGTGGACATTTCTGTATGGTAGATATTGACTTGGCCTCGGTTTCAACTGAAACAAAAACTTAATGTCAGATCATATAGGACTGTGTAACATAAGCCTCATGTAAAAACATGTATAATTGCTAACGTTTATAAGTAAATGAAGGGTAGAATTATAGTACCTATTTTCATATACCTTACAAAGCCATTAGATATTCATACTTAAGAGCATAAATTATTTAACAAATGAATACTGTAGAGTTATATTGCAGAATACAGGGCATTTAAAATTTTTCACAATTTCCCTGAAGCACTGACCTTTTCCCTGTAGCGTTGACCAGTCCTGCAAAGTTAGAGCATGTATTGATTTCTTTAAAAAATTCCAGTTGTGATCATGAGTTTGCCTATTTATATGGAATATCACAGTTCAACTGGTATTTTTATTCCTCCAACATTGAAATTAATATCTTTAATGCCTGACTTTTTCTGCCTAACTGGTCTTTGGTTCCTGACAATAAGTTTTTTTTCTATTTGATGTACATTTTACATGCACCTATTGTTTTTTTGACCATAGGTTCTTTATTTGTTTATACAACTGTATTACCTTTCCCCCTTCTATCTAGTTCTACAATTTACTTATTAGTGAATTTTTTTTTACAATTCAGAATTTTTAAAAATATGTGTTTATTGATTTCAGAGAGGATAGGAGAGAGGGAGAAAGAGATAAAAACATCAGTGATGAGAGAGAATCATTGATCAGCTGCCTCCTGCACTCCCCACACTGGGGATTAAGCCTGCAACCTGGGCATGTACCCTGACTGGGTATCGGACCATGAACTCCTGGTTCATAGGTTGATTCTCAACCACTGAGCCATGCCTGCCAGGCCAATTCATAACATTTTAATCAGATTTTACTTTTGTCACCTTAAGAATGATAGAATCCCCAAAATTCTCACTAACAACTGTGTAGGCTCTATCAGTAATGAAATGGGGGGAACACTGAAATAAAAATAACCACAGATTCCCAATGCTTAAGAATCTTAAGTATAAGAGACAAGAATTATAAAATATTTCAACATAAAAATGAACTGTGAAAAAATACAGAAGTATTTTATATGTAAATTCCTATATTCAGTAATTCCTTTGAGATGAGTGATTCTGTACTACTGAAATAATTTTTATATTTCTACTATGAAACATTTGTTTTATTTTCTTAATTACAGATTTTTGTTCATTCTGCTGGGACCCCTGGGAAAGGGTCAACAGTACCATGAGATTGGCAGATCAATTGCAACCCTAATGACAGATGAGGTATTTATTCAAGTTCATTGGGAACATTTTTGGCCACTAGGTACACATAACTTTTGGGGTTCCTGTATCATGACAATTTACTGTGACTTAGATTTCTCTGTATTGACTCCCCCTTCTTCTATGTTTTCACTGTAAAATTTCCTTTGGAGAAGTTTGCTTAAAAGGGGTAATAAGTTCACACACGTGAATATAATGCTTTAAAACCTCATATTCTAAAAATAATTTATTTAGTGACATTTAGAATATATTACTAATATTCCCCTTACATTATATGTATTTTCAGAGCAAGCAGCATTATTATTATCATTGTAAATCTTGTTTTGGGCAAAGTGATTTTTAAAAAAAATATTAACAACTTAATTGAGATAAAAGTCACATGGTACACAATTCACCCATTTGAAGAGTACACTTCATTGGCTGTTAGTATGTTCAGAGTTGCATGCAAACATAGGGAGTAGGCAAAATAATTTTAAGGTCTCAAGAAAAAACAATGACAGTTTATCTATACTATACATGACAATAAAAACCATGCTACATCTATAAACTTTCTTTACAATGGCCTGTATGTAGTTTTTCTTAATCTGGGAGTTTTTGAACCATTAGAACTATAGATGGTTTTCAAGGGGCCTGTGATCCCTCTGATACAGCACATATATTTTCTGTGTAAAAAATTTGTATGTAGATTTTTTTGGACTGAAAAAAGCTTTCATCAGCTTCACAAAGAAGTGTATATCCAAAAAATGTAAGATCATAAAAATGAGAACATAAGATGTAACATTGTTTAACTAGGTTCTTGTATTCCCCAACACTTTATGGAAATCTATTTTTATTATTTTATTGTTCTTCTTATTAAAAAAGAACAGATGCAAAAGATCACAGAAGGAGTATAAATTCAAAATTCAGTAGTAAATAACAAATGGGACTATACAAAATTAGAATCTTGTCTAAATAATTTAATGATGTATTTACTGAATTTATGGCTTCAGATACTTTAAAATCTGTAAAAAAGAGCAAATTAACATTGGCTATAACTTTTACTAGCCTTACAAAATCTGAAGATTTAAACTTGTATTTGGGGTTTGGTAGAAATTATTCTATTACATCTGTTCAAATTGTGTTTTATGATTTTATATCAATTGGTTTTTTTTAATCAGGTTCAGAAAAAAAAAGAACTTATTGAGTATATTAGTTTCTATGGCTGCTATAAAAAATTACACAAACTAGGTGATTAAAATAAGACTAATGTATTTTCTTATATTTTGTGGGGCCAGAAGTCTAAAGTCAAGGTATCAGCAGGGCCACATTCTCTCTGAAAGCTTTGAAGGAGATCTTTCCATGTCGTTCTAGCTTCTGGTAGCTCATGGTGTTTCTCAGCTTGTGGCAGCGAAATTCCAGTCTCTGCCTCCATCTTCACATGGCCTTCTCTGTGTGTGTCATCTACTATTCTGTCTCTTATAAAGACACTCATTGGATTTAGAGCCAGCCTAATCCAGGATGACCTCATCTTGAGATTCTTACCTTAACTACATCTGCAAAGACCCTTATTTCAAACTAGAGGCCTGGTGCACGAAATCCTTGCATGGGTGTGGTCCCTAGGTCTGACCAGCGTTCAAAGCGTGAGCATCTGGCATGGAAGGGCAGGCCCCAGCTTACCTTTGGGCCCTGGTCAGCACCAGGGCCCCCAAGCCTCCATGTGCCCCCCTCCGCCTGAGTCATCGGGTCCCCGCCCAGCTCCCTCAGCACCTAGGAGCCAGGCGGTGACCCTGCCCCACGTTGCCACTGCTGGTCGCCGTCTGCAGGGTGATCAGTGGGGCAATTGGGCCCCGCTCACACCTGCCTTGGCCTGGCACAGCCCACTCACCTGCTCCACCATCCTGCCGCAGTCCCACTCTGGTCAGGGCCCATCGGGTCTGGCAGCGCCTCCACTGCTGCCTGCTGCCAGTGCCGTGTCGCCAACACCCGCCATGTCCTGCACTGTCCCCTGGTGGTCAGTGCACATCATAGCGAGTGGTCAAACTCCCAGTCAAGGGGACAATTTGCATATTAGGCTTTTATTATATAGGATAGGGTCACATTCTGAGGTTCAGGTGGACATATATATTGAGAGAACACTATTCCATCCACTACAATGAGTAACATTTTATTGAAGAAATATGGGAGAAGACAGAAAGTAAAAAAAGGGCTTCATGAGGACCTAAACCTGCTATAGTAGAACTCTTTGTGAAATAACACTCACAGTAACTTTGCTTTTAGTATTTCCATATTGATTAACATTTAGCAATTTTTACAGTATTATCAAATAAATAATACTGTCATTTGTATTCCACAATTCAAGTATTGTCACTTTCATGGGCACATACACTGAGTGGCCAGATTATTATGATCTCTGAATGCATAATAATCTAGCCACTCAGTATGCATTCAGAGATCATAATAATATGGCCACTCAGTGTATGTGCCCATGAAAGTGACAATACTTGATTATATATATTAGAGGCCCGGTGCATGAATTCGTGCATGGGTGGGGTCCGGCCAGCCTGGCCAGGGGGAGGGTACATGGGTGGTTGGCCGGCCTGCCTGCTGGTTGAAGTCCTGGTTGAGGGGACAATTTGCATATTAGCCTTTTATTATATAGGATATACACTGAGTGGCCAGATTATTATGCATTCAGAGATCATAATAATCTGGCCACTCAGTGTGTATATCATGTTATATTATGTTTCCATAACTAAGACATTAGGACTACACTAAGATATCTATGGGTCATGGGCCATGTTATATGGTGAGAAGAGCATATTGCATCATGGGAGGTCCATACATACTCAAAGTATCTCTCTTCCTAAGCCTTTCCTTTTCCAATTAGGATTCAAAATTTTCTCAATAGAAAGATGTCATTGTCCAACTTTTTAATCGAGTGGATATAGAATAACAGAGAAACATCCATGTTTTTAAAATTTTTAGATTTAGAATGAGAGCAGAGAAGGGACTTTCATTTATTTCCTTGATTAATGAGCCATCTAATGGAGGCTCAAACAAGAATCATTTAGACTTGAAACTTTAGAGATTAGCTTTAGGACAATTTGTAACTATGAACAGTGGGATAGCAAAGCAGAAACTGTCAGAAAGTTATTCCAAAGGATGACATAATAGGACATGTTAATTAAAATAGTACATTGACTATCAAAAATCATTGACTATACAAATATTTAAATACTTTTTAAAAGAAAAAATAGTAATTTATTGTTTAAAGCCAAGGTGGGAAAATTATTCTGCTTATCCAATTGTTTTGAAGGCTATTGAATAATTGTACTTATTAAGGACAAGATGTTGATTCATAAAGTTAAGAAAGTGGTGAATTGGATTGCATGATCAAACTGTAAATTTCAGGAGAGCAGTTACCACATATTCATTTTAGTGCCTTGATTTTTTTCAGGTGCTCAAATATTTGTTGACTGAGCTCTATTTGTGTATTTCCTCTCTGTACTGGGAACTCCTGTCTTTTCCTTTTGTATCTTTAGACTTAGCATAGTGTCTGGCCCTCAGTCAGAGTTCCATAAGTTATTGTTGTTTTTTTTAATTTAAATTTTATTTTTTTAATTATAGTTTACATTCAGTATCATTTTGTATTAGTTTCAGGTGTTCAGTGGTTAGACAATCATATATGATTTGATTTATATGTAGAACTGAAGAACACAATAAACAAATAAAATACAAACAGACTCAATAAGTTTTTTAATAAATTAAAGACTGTGTTAATCATTTTAGCAATACCTTATCTTGAATCACTTCAGCAGTTTAGAACATCAAGCCAGAAACTAAAATAGTCTAAAAATAGAATACAATGTTTGAAAGTATAATTTTCCTGTAAATTTTGGGATATTTGGTTACTGTAATATAGATTCTTTATTACTACTGTAATAAAGAATAATACAGTAGTCCCAAACCTCAAATATTTGTTCCATTTCATGTTATATAAAATGCAATTTTATATTTATGTTTAGGGTAAATTAATTTTTCACATTTATTTTACCCACTTATTATATTAAGTATACCATTCCTCTGTGTATTAGTTAGAAGAAATTAGGCATGCTGCAGGAATAACCAACTAAAATCTCTGTGGCTTAATACAACCAGGATTTATTTCTGTCATGCTGTGTGTCCATCACAAACTGGCAGAGTCTGCTAATTATAGTCACTCAGGCTCATAGAAGCTGGAGCTCAACTTGTGTTTTCTCGGTCACTATGGCAGACAAAAGGCTATGGGATAAATCACACACAGGTGCTCACAACTTCCATTAGAAAGTGACATATACACTGAGTGGCCAGATTATTGTGATCTCTGAACACATAATAATCTGGCCACTCAGTGTATATCCTATATAATAAAAGGCTAATATGCAAATTGTTCCCTCAACCAGGAGTTCGACCAGCAGACAGGCTGGCCAACCACCCATGTCCCCTCCCCCTGGCCAGGCTGGCTGGACCCCACCCATGCACAAATTCATGCACCGGGCTTCATATATATATATATATATATATATATATATATATATATATATATACATATTATGATATCTGCATTCAGAGATCATAATAATCTGGCCACTCAGTGTTTACACCTAAGTAGAACACCCTAATCCTAATATTGAAGAAGGCAAGGCATGCAATCCTGCTCTGTCTAGAAGACCTGCGGTATCTGTCAGTAGTCTAAATGACTACCACTGTGTGTATGTGTGTGTGTGTGTGTGTGTGTGTGTGTGTGTGTGTGTGTGTGTAAATGTAGCTCATACTTTAAATGGAAATATACTTTCTAAACCATACAGATATGATATATATCAGAAAATCCTATTTTAAAACCTTATTATTTAATAATTGAAACAAAATTAACCTTTTAAATTAGTTCATATATGCCAAGGTATAAATATTGCTAAAATTTATAATATAGTCTATACATTTTCATCTCTATTTTTAAGCAAAGGCATCTTTCAGAAAGTTTGATTTACCTCACATAAATAACCTTGGCCAAGCTTGAATCATTAATTCTAGCTTACTTAGCTTTCTTCTGTGGGACTAAAAAAATATTAATACTTTTCTTCCCACCTTCTAAGTTCTTCTAGGCTGGGCTAATAACCAAATTAACAGAGACTCATGAACAGGAGAGAATAAGAGTTTACTATATGGGCATGGGGAATTCACAGAGGCATGAAAATTCCAAAAGACAATGAGGCAACATTGGGTGTCTAAGACATTTTTGGAGGAGAGCAGGGAATTAGATTTCAGAAGTGAAAATGGGCTATTCTCAGGTAGTTGAGGAATACCGAAACACACATGGCAAGAAAATCCTTGCTAGGTGACTCAAAAGCAAAGGGACACAGGGATATCTAGCTAATAGGCATCTGGCTAAAGCCTTCTTGTTCACCATACTTAATTCAAAACAGGCTAAGGTGGTATCCTAAGATCTTCTTCCTGAAGCAAGTTTCTCTCTCTGAATCTCTTGGGCAGAAAAGGGGGAAGAATAAAAGTTTCTTTGAGTCATTTGTTTCTTAATAAATATCTTAAAATCAATATCACCCAAAAAGCAGCTTCAGGGTGGCAGACTTTTAGTCCCATCCCTTCCTTCCTCCTTCCCCTTCCCTTTATTTTGCCTCCAGAAATTTCGACATTCATTCTAGCATTCTGAGAAAAATATATATCTGTGGGCATTCATATATAAAACTAAATTATAATATTTTACATGAAAACATCAATTTTTTTTCAAATTCTATAATCTCAGATGAGGTAACTGGGAAATTAAAACACTGAACACATTAAGATTTTATAACTTTTAAAATATATAAATTATATTTATTTTCCTTCTTATAGGTATTTCATGATGTTGCTTACAAAGCTAAAGACCGAAATGACTTGGTATCAGGAATTGATGAATTTCTGGATCAGGTTACTGTTCTTCCTCCTGGAGAATGGGATCCAAGCATTCGTATAGAGCCTCCAAAAAATGTTCCTTCCCAGGTATGCATATTTGAAAATACTCTTAAAAATCTTATCTTCTTTTGTCTTTTAAATACATGTACCAAAATAGTATAACCTATCACAAGGATTGACATGACTTAAATTATAACCTCTGTGATATTGTGCTCTATAATAAGAAATATATATTTGGTATTCCTCTTGTTTCTAGCACGGAGCCCCTAAAACTTTGAGAATTTCCTGTTATGAGAGCAACAAAAGTGTCTTTTGTTAGGTTGAGGAAGGAGGGTTTTGGAACTCACTTAAAGAGGGAGGCTGATTGCCAGCAATGACAACCATATGATTAGAGGGTTGGAACTTTCAGTTTCATCCTCCCACCTCTGGGGAGGGGAGAGGAGCTGGAGATTGAATTCAATCCCCAATGGCCAATGTTGTAATCAATCATGCCTCTGTAATGAAGCTTCCATAAAACCCCAAAGTATGGGGTTCAGAGAGCTTCAGTGTTGGTGAACACATGGCGATTGAAGAGAGTTGTGCACCGGAAGAGAACATGGACACCTCTTGCCCTTTCCCCTTATCTTCCCTTTGCATCTCTAACATGGGCTGTTCCTGAGTTATATCCTTTTATAATAAATGGTGGTCTAGTAAGTAAAATGTTTCTCTGAGTTTTTTGTGATCCACTCTGTCAAATTAGTTGAGACCCAAGGAGGGGGTCTTGGGAACCTGAGGTTTCAACTTGTATCTGAAGTAGGGGTGGGGTGAGGGGGCAGCCTTGCAGGACTGAGTCCTCAACCTGTGGTATCTGATGCTATCTCTGGGGAGGTGGTGTCAAAATTGGGTTGAATTGTAGGACACCCAGCTGGTGTCTGGAGCATTGCTTGGTGGTGTTGGGGATCCCCACTTTCTTCCACATGGAATTGGTACCAGAACATATTTAACCTTTAAGAAGTTAGAAAGTCTTCCATGATCATATGCAACACACTTCACTGAGAAATTTGGTGTATTGATGATGTACTATTAAATAAAACAGTCCCATATCCCTGGAAAGATTTTAGACCCATCTCAAAACATATTATACTGGAGGAAAATTAAATTTTTAATAAAGATGTAAAATATGGCTTAAGAAAAAGTCCATTACTGCCTTCCTATATTCTGATGCATCACTTTGAAGTTAGCAAGTATTAAAAAAAATTCAAAGGCATGGCTTAATTTTATTATA
The DNA here is from genome assembly GCF_027574615.1 of Eptesicus fuscus. Classification (NCBI taxonomy): domain Eukaryota; kingdom Metazoa; phylum Chordata; class Mammalia; order Chiroptera; family Vespertilionidae; genus Eptesicus; species Eptesicus fuscus. The sequence goes on from NC_072483.1 coordinate 40,539,375, forward strand.
TAGAAAACTTCCTATTACTGCTGATCATATTAATTGGGAAACATTTTTAATTAAAATTCTTATGTTTGTTTTATCTTGGTGTGGGTGTGTGACATAAAAATTGTAGAAATTCTGTCTATAAAAATTTAATGCGCATTTACTCATTATATATATATATATTCCAGAAAAATAGAAACAAAGACTGTTGCTATTATTTGGGGTCATTTTCTTAATGTCGGCATGCCTTTGTTGAGAGTGGTGACCAAATGTTTGTTAAGCCCACTCCTCAGAGTATCACCTCTATTTCTACTGAGTCTGCCTCCTACAACTCTCCCAGTTCTCATGTAGTCAGCCTTATTTGGAGCTCTTGTCCCTGTGGAGTCCAGGCTGGTCTGACTTGACTACACTAGTTGAAGTAACAGATGGTCTAATTGACCCAATCCTGGACATAGAAGTTCTTTTAGTTAGCTAGAGATGTGCAAGTGAGCAGGTATACCACTCAAACATGACTGTTTAAAAAAGGCGTCTTAATCCCACTCTCAATGCAAGGAAAATAAGCTGACATCTGCCTCATTTCTGTGTTTTCACTCTGAAGTCATCTCATAACATTAAAGATAATGTGCTTTTCTTTTCTCAGCAATTACAATTTTGTCATTCTATAACTGCAGCCACATAGTTTCAGTTAATCTACTGCTAAAATAAAAGAAGTTGCTTAAGGAGTAATTTTAAGGGATATACTCTGTCCTATTTTTGTGCTTGTTTACATCGTTGCCATTACAATAGTAGAAAAGGTGATATAATGCTTTCTGAAATACTAAGCTTTTTAATTGGTGTTATTTAGAAAATTTAATGAAAATATAAATACATTGAGACAGACTTTAAAAGTCACTTTTTAATACCAATTAGTTTTTCTTTTTTCTCTCTCTTTTTCTTTATTGTGGCAAAATGTATATAGCAGAAAGTTTTACCATTTTTTAAGTGTACATCTCAAGTGGCATTAAGAATTTTCACATTGTTGTACAGCTATCACCACTATCTGTCTCTAGAACTTTAAAAAAAACCTTTATTGTTGAGAGTATTATAATTTTTCTTTCTTTAAAAAAATCCCAGTTAGTTTGTCAAACATTAAAACTGAAGTTACGCGTTTTTAAAAACACCTTGCCTTTGAGTAATGATGTTATTAAGGCAAGTTGAAGCACAGGAGCTCTGTATTTTTTAAATTATTTTTATGAGGCGATCAGAATGTATTGGACTCTGGATATTCAGAGACAATAGTAGAAAGAACATTGAGTTAAGAATCAAGACCTCTGGGTTCTGCTATTATTTATTTGTATGATCATGAACAGATGTCCTAACCTCTCTGTACTAACATTCTATGTCAGCATGTCTAATAGAACATTCTGCAAGAATAGAAATTTTCTATATCTATGATATATAATAAGTCAAGCCACTATTGAGCACAAGAAATGTACCTACTGCAACTGAGGAACTAAATATTAAACTTGAATTTACTTAAATTTAAATAACCACGTGTTTTTAGTGGCTATCATTTTAGACAACACAGTTTTGTATAATGAATTTGAATTAGAGATAAGCTGTATGCTTCTTTACATTAGTATTTTTAATGTATGTTGTAATTGAATAACATACTATGAAACTATATTTTCTTTTATTAGATGAAACAAAATGAAGTACATTAAGTACTCTGACTTCAGACTTGTTCAAATAATACTTCCCACCCATGAGATAATTCCCATGGTTGTTATTCTTTTGAAATGTATAAATAATGGAATTTTAGGTATTTTTTTCCTTTCGGTTAAGAGAAGAATAACCAGACACCTCAAGTGATAACCCTGAAAATATCATTAGAACTTGTATCAGTCATTATAATCACTCCCTTGTGTATACCCTCAATTTCTTTGCTTTTCTCTCATGCCATTTACTTGCTTGTCAAAACTACAACCCTGTGTGAATTCAACTCTTTAGTCTGTATCTGCCTTGGTACAGGTGAATATGGCAGAAGGAAAACGTGTAATTACACTGACTGATCTCACATAATTCTTGACTACATACCTCAAGTGGGCCCTTAATGTTGCAAGTTCATAGTCCAATCATTCTCTCTAGATGACATTTCACACCTGTTTTCTCTCCTCAAACCATCATCACATCCTTTCTGACCTTCACTCTTAGATGTTGACTTGCTTTTTACTTTCCTGAGAAATATAAAATGATTAAAAGAGAATTTCCACAGACTCCCACCACCCCAGCTATCCACCTGCCAGCATCTGCTTCCATATACTCTGCCTCCCATATAATACTATTGATGAATTATCTGAAGTCAGCCTCCTACCTGTGCACTAGACCCCATCTCTTCACACACCTACTCAAAGACATATCTACCAATTATCCTTTTTTCTTCCCTGTCTCATAATTTCTTTTGCTCTGTATTATTTATTAGCATACAGCATTGTTAATTTTCATATCTTAAAAAAAGAATTGTTAATATTGCTACCACTGCAAATAAATGCCACAGAAAAGTTCTCTGTACTACCTGCTTCCAATTCCTCTCCTCCAATTCTCTCTTAAACCTACTCAAGTAAGTCATTTGCTTCCATCACTTCACTAAAATTACATGAAGGCTATCAAATATCTCTACAATGCAAAATTTCATGGTCAACCTCAGTCTGCATGTTACTTAGCCTATTAATCATCAACATTTGGCAGAGCTGATAACACTTTGATATAGTTTCTTTGTTTGGCTCCAAAACACCACACTCTTGATTTTCTTTGTACCTTCCCACACTTTGGTTTTTACTCTTCCCCAGTCTTCTTTTCTGGTTTCTTCTCTTTGCTTTGATTTCTTTATGTTGAAGTGATGCAGGACTCAGTCCTTTGTCATATCCTGTCCTCTATCTATACTCATTCTCTTGGTACTATCTTCCAATTTTATAGCTTTAAATCTTCTCCCAAATTTATATTTCATCTTGAACTTGAGAGTTATTTATCCAAATGCCTATTGTGTTCTCCTCTTGGATGTCTTTTAGATATATAAAACTTAACATGTCCTAAAGTTTGAACTGAATTGTAGACTATCTTATTTCTGTACACATCTTTGTATTTCTATGAGAAAATTCAATGTAATGCTTCTTGAAGTAAATAAGAAATTGATCTCTTAAATTCTGTTCCATCAGCACCTTCCCATCTTGATAGGACTAACTCCACACTTACAGTTGTACTCACTCCACATTTACAATTGATGGAGCCAAACATTTTACTACTTTTTTCTTATACCTGATTTCTAGTCTGCCAGAAAACTTTTGGCAGTGCCTTCAATATCTATCCAGAATGAAACAATTTCCTGCTATTACGACTGCTACCACTGCATTGCAGGCTGCCATCATAATACTTTTGAATTACTGAAATAGCCTCCAAACTGGTCTTGTTTCTACCCTTGGACCCTAGAATCTGTTCTCAATATAGTAGCCAGCATGACTCCAAGTTAGATCATACTCCTCCTTTCCTCAGAACCCTGCACAAGTTCCTCATTTCACTGAGAATAAAAGCCGGATGTGATGGTTTATTAAGCCTACACAGTCTGTCCTCCCTTCACCTCTCAGGAGTCATCCCCTACCAGTTTCTTCATTGCTTACTCCTCTTTAACTATTGGCCTGCTTGCTCCTTGTTCTTTAAACCCCATAACCACTCTGCTGCCTTAAGACTGCCCCACTGGCTATGCTTTCTGCATAAACATCCCCTAGTTATTGTCATGGATAACTCCCTGACTCCCTCAAGTTTTTCTTAAATGACACTTTATCACTGATTACTGCCTGACCACTATATTTATAATTGCTTCTCTCTCCTTTCTGAACACCCACCCTGTACCTCAAACCCCCTTACTCTGCTCTAAATTTTCACATTTCCATAGCTTTTAATCCATCTAACACACAGTAGAATTAATTACTTTATTTGTTTATTGTTTGCCTTTCCTGTTAGAATGTAAGCTCCACAGGCCTGATTTGTCCACTAGTCGAATAGTGGTGGGGCCTAGTACCTGACACAAATTGCCTCTCAGTAAGAATTTATTGTTTGAATGAATAAATGTACAATTTGTTTGAATTACTCAAATGTATAATTTGAGTAGTCAAATATCTGCTCAACAATTGATTTGTTTTAAAACATCAAAATATGTGTGTTTCTGAACAAAGATATTTTCTGTATTATTTCTCAGAATATTCATTGATATTATTCATACACACTTCTCTTTTCAAACACATTCCCCCCCCCCCACCTTACTACAAAGGAACACTTCTTGAGGAAAGGGCTCTGTAGACTGGCAAATATTCTTCATAGTTTATCATTGCCTTCTTGATGTATAGCCTTTTCCATTGTAAAACAATGAGCTAACTTGTCTAGTAAAGGATACTTCCACAGAAGACTGAATAATATCACTTGCTTTCTGAGACTTGTGGAAGCTAAGAAATGTTTTCCTAGGTGGTTGAGGGTCACTCTTTAAAAAAAAAAAAGATTTTAGAAGGAGAGGGGGGGGAGAGAGAGAGAGAGAGAGAGAGAGAGAGAGAGAGAGAGAGAGAGAAACATCAATTCATTGTTCCATTTATCTATGCATCCATTGGTTGATTCTTGCATGTGCCCTGACTGGGGCTCTAACCTGTAACCTTGGCACATCAGAAAGATACTCCAATCAACTGAGTCATCTGGCCAGGGCTGAGGGTTACTCTTAAAGCCCTTGACTAATGTATGCTAATTATTTACCAGTAAAGGCATTTCCTTTATTAGTTGACAGGAATCCTTCCTTTTATCTTTTCACTTCAGTTCATTGTATCTATTCATGTTTCTGGGAAATTGTGAAGATATTAAGCAACAAACTTTCCTATATTTTGTTCATGTCAAAACCTATTTTTCTCATGTTTTAACCCTGTACTATTTTATCTAAATGTCCATTGTACATGAGATCCTTCGATAATTCACTTCACACTAAACATGAAGAACATGTTTACATGATTTTGGAATGGCAGTCAAGTAAACATTTTAATTAAACCACTTAGCATATTTTTTACAATTCTTTAGGCACTTTTGAATATATTGGTGTGCTCTAAGATCATCAATATATTTTTATGATTTTCAAAAATCTCTGTCACTGATAAAAGTAGGTGGAATAGACCTATGGGAAAATAGCACTTGTATAAACCTCAGTTAATTTGTCATTGGATCAATAGTCTTGGATCTCTATATGAGTAAGAAAGGACCATATAATAAATCATTCTTAGAGTAGGAAGATAGCCAGAATCAAAGAGGAAAATACAGTTTAAAAATAGCTAATGATAATAGTTAATGTTTATTGAACAGATGAACTATGCCAGGCATACTAACACCATATTAATACCACCTCACCCCAACCTACCCTGGCCCTGGTCTTTCTGTCCCCTTCTCTAACTTCAGAGCTTTATCTCTACCTGACATTATAGGTTAATTATTTGTCTTCACTAATAGAATGCTTTTTCTCGCTCACCTTTGCATCTCTAGTATCCATAACCGTAAATGATACTCACTAGGCACTCAATAAGTATTAGATGAAAGAATGAATGAATGTCCAAAACCCACTTAATTCTCATGGGCACATTAGTGGTTGTAAAGCTTTAGGAAACTAGATAACTTGCTGGAGGTCCTGCAGCAAATAAGTAATGATGTCTCGGTCTTAGCTATTATGCATATTGTCTCAAGGGAGACATTTTGGTTTTGGTATTTATAACTAGCACCTGATATTTAAAAACCAAAACACTTCCAACAGGAGAAGAGGAAGATTCCTGCTGTACCAAATGGAACAGCAGCTCATGGGGAAGCAGAGCCCCACGGAGGACATAGTGGACCTGAACTCCAGCGAACAGGAAGGTTAGTGAAAAGCACCTGTATGGGACTTCGAAGACCAAATGATATACCGTTCTTGCGTGTTAGGAATTGCTGCTTTGAGATCTCATTTAAAAAAATACTTTGAATATAAATTCTTTTTTTGGGGGGGGGGTAAAAATGCCAATTAATTTTATTTCTCTGTAGTTACCAATGATTGCCATTACCATTAAGTCAGAACAGTGTTTGCATCATTCCATTTTAACTTACCCAGTCTTTCATTTTGCTGTGTATAAAATGCATTCACAGATTCTTAGAATGAATAAGAAAACTGTCAGTTGCCCCTTCCAAAAGAACCCGTTGAAAGCTTCAAGTTTACGATAGAAATAAAAATAAATACCAAGAGAACAGTCTTGTAGACTCTATCTCATTACATGCAAGTAGGATGTATATAATAGCATTTTTTACTTTTACAGTCATAATTTGAAAGAGCTATATGATTTATTTTTCTAATCACACATTTTTGACGAGATGAAAGCTTCAATTTATTTCTTAAAATGGTTCTTTATGGTTTTTTGACAGCTTGTCTCTCTCCAAGCAATGTGTGAGCAGAAAATCAGAAACCCTTGGGTGGGTCTCTCTTCAGAGAATATGTGCACACAGCCTCCATTATAAATGAAGGCAATTGCAAAGGCTTTGCAGGATTGGTGCTCCCTTCCCCTCAAGGCCATTTCCTGAACTGCTTTCACTGTGTTTTCTAAGCTGACTTTCCAGTTTCTACAACTCTGTGCATTTTAATTCTCCTCTCTTCTTTCCCTTGATCTTTGTTTGTCTCTGAGGAAATGTCCTTTAACGTCTTCCTCAGGCTCCATACCTAATTTGAGATGGTTCAAACAATTCTTTCCTTTTCCCTTTACTGGAAGCATTGTTACTCCTTCTGCTTGCTTTCATATTTGCTTTTTATTTTTGGTGGTTATATTTTTCTCTCTCTCAGGTATAACGTACCACATAGCTTAGACTTTTTTCAAAGTTCACTTTTCCTTACTGCTTCCTAAATCCTCCCAGGTCACCCATATCCGGTGTCTTCGCTTCTCCAGAGTTCTTCCACAGATTCTGTTGCTGACATGGCTTGAAGTATCCATTACTCATCTGCTCGCCTGGAGTTCTCTGTAATGACCTTGCACTGTTCTCTGTAATGACCTCCCACTTCCGGATTTAGATTCTTGCTGCTAAAAGCACATTTATTACACAGTAATATAAGAGCTATTTAGCCTAATGTATGCTCTAATAAGTACAATGGTCTAATAGAAAGTACTATCAAACCTATAAATATTAACTACTAATTAATATTTCATAACCACCTCAAATTCTTTTGGGGGTTAGGTGGGATATAAATGATAAATGAATGAACAGACTAATAAATTAAATCTACTTTGAATTGTGACTTTGACAAGTTACCAAATCATTCAAAAATGACCCCCCCTCCCCAAATAAAAATAATATGTATTTGTTTTACAAAACACAGGTAGAGGAACCTAAAAGGATTTTTGTGTCTGTGAACTTCACAGGTTCTCTGCAAGAGTTTCTGAGTTTCAAATGTCCTTTTTATTTTCAATTTAAAATTTACCCTCTCAACATCTCCTACTCCACATCCCTCTGATGGAAGAAATCACTGGGAAAACATAGTGGTTCTATCACTCACATAACAGTGATAAAGTTATTAATATGTTACTATTGAGTGCATGTCAGTCAGATGAGGGAAATTAAAAATAATACTCAAAATCTTCAGTTATACTGAAGATGTACATTTTTTTAAGGCAAAGTAACTTTATTTCTCAAGGGCACAGTCATTTTTGAGGTTATTATTAAATTGCAAATGAATATTCCTATTTAGAAAATAAATAATAAAAATTTAATATTTTCCCATAATTTAAGTGTATTCAGCATACTGGTAGTATATTGGAACAACGTAATAGGTATTTTTTTAACCTCCATGTAGGAACTTAACCATAGTCTTATTAATTTTAATATGGTATCTTTATTCCATGGAGCACAAAGAAGTTTCAGTAGTCAAGTGTTAATTCTGCATGTGATTACTAAATGTTCAAAAAATTAGAATACCTGCTCATTAGTATTCTAATTCCTAATAGATCAAAAACATTTAATCTTCAAATTTTAGGCAACATGTCACAATTTAATACTATCTTCCCTCACCCTCCAAGGCTCTTTCAAGTGTTTCAGTTTGGCTTTGAATATATTTTAAAAAATGAATTTATACCAAATAAGGTTGTTATTGTCTTGTGAATGACAGAAATTGGAATATATTTAGGCAATAATGGGTTCAACTTTATGGTCATAAGATCCTCCTCCTAGTTGCCTTTGCCTAACATTGAAAACAACTGTGGAGGCTATCTGTCTCACTGAAAGGCCATTTAGATGCCTGCCTGGAACAACATCTGGGGAGGGTGTTGTGTGTGTGGTTGGCAGAGAGAGTAGCTAACTAGTTTACCCTCCCTCCAGCATTTTCTGCTAGCTAAACAAAATGCAAACAATCAGAAAATACTGCCAACAATTCCAAGTAGCAGCCCTGAGATTAAGAGTAGGTTGATATAGAAATGGCACAGATATTTTGGAGTAATTCTAAATCTCATTTTTTGAAATTGGACTGATGAACAGCTCTGAACCTTGTTTGAGAGAACCTGGGTTTTTTTGTTTGTTTATTTATTTATTTTTTGGCCGTTGATACAATATTTGGATAGTAATTGAGGAAATATAGTGGTGCAAAGCCATCCCTGTAGATCATGATAATGCAATATAGCAGGTTCATGTAGAGTCTCATCTCAGCTGATGGAAAACCTATACTGGCAACAAAGCTAATGGGCATTTTGCTTTGTATGTCTTTTATATTTGGATTTCACTGTTGTGTTTCCCCCCCTGTCTTAGGATTTTTGGGGGACTTATTTTAGATATCAAAAGAAAAGCTCCATACTTCTGGAGTGACTTCAGAGATGCTTTCAGCCTGCAGTGCTTAGCGTCTTTTCTGTTTCTCTACTGCGCGTGTATGTCTCCTGTCATCACATTTGGAGGACTGCTGGGAGAAGCCACTGAAGGTCGTATAGTACGTATTATGCTTTTCTCTGAACTTTGAAATTATTCCATTTTTAAGATTCCAGTTAGATAAGTGAGCGTTTAATTTTGGATCCCTTTATGAGGAGATATTTGATGTTTGGTCTGGCAGATAACTTCATATGAATTTTCTGGATGGTAATGGAACTGGTAATCTGGGAGTGGGAATATCTCAAAAACAATTACTTCTGAGTCTTACACAAGCTTCTGATCTTATCTATGGCCTATATTCTGGGCTAGTTTTAGGCTGTGGTTCTTCCCTCACAAGAGATCCATTCCCATGTATACAAGCCATGCTTCTGTCCATTCACATATCACAAAGTATGTAAACTTTTAGTGAGCAAAAGAAAAGCAAGGTAAGGAAGGTGGAGAAGACACATCTCTATTCACTACCATTTATTTTTGGCTGACTGCCTGCATCTTTTTTTATTCTCCTATCCCACATCTTGCCCAAGGTTGCTAGGATTTTCATTGCAAAGGAAAAATAGTATGCCCTTGTATTTTAAACATTTCTCCCCAGTTATAATGGATACCTGTGTAGCTTAAATAATGAAATAATTTATATCTCTACACAGAGTGCAATCGAATCTCTCTTTGGAGCATCCATGACTGGGATAGCCTACTCTCTCTTTGGTGGACAGCCTCTTACCATATTAGGCAGTACAGGACCAGTATTGGTGTTTGAAAAGATTTTGTTTAAATTTTGCAAGTAAGTGTTATATATGTTTGGCTCTTAGCCCCTTTCTATTTCTCTACTGTATGTATTCTCCTAACATCACGTTTGGAGGTCTTCTGGGAGAGGTGGAAGTGGCTGATTTGATTCAGTGTGTCATTTTTGCCTCTCCATGAAAATAAAGGAAAACAAAAAGATCTGTGTATAATGTTTTGTGATGTTTGTAAAAAATTATATTCAGTTCTCAACCCTGAGAGCCCCTGTTAGTTTTATCCCCTTAGTGTTCCCTTTAGACAAAGTCTTGAGTTTGGATACTCATGGGATGTGAAGCTATTTACTTCCATGTCATGAATTGGACTTATTTCCATCTGTTTAAAATGGTGGCAAGCTGTAAAATGACCTTCTTTCTGCTATTCCTTTTCTCCTCCTAGAGAATATGAGCTGTCATACCTCTCTTTAAGAGCCAGTATTGGACTTTGGACTGCAACACTATGCATCATACTTGTGGCCACTGATGCAAGCTCCCTTGTTTGCTATATCACCCGGTTTACTGAAGAAGCTTTTGCTTCTCTTATTTGCATCATTTTCATTTATGAAGCCCTAGAGAAGTTGTTTGAACTCAGTGAAGCATATCCAATCAACATGCATAATGATTTGGAACTGCTAACACAATACTCGTAAGTACTATTTCCCCTGTTGGCTGCGGGGCTTTCCTTTTAACAGATAATGCTATTGTTATAAGGAATGTGAGGAACTTACTCAGTAGATAGAGTGCCTTAAATTGATTCATGACCTAAATCCTGCACTCTCAAAGTGGAACAGGATTTTAAAAGTCATCTAATGAACCACTCATCAGATACTTATGTTCTCAATATAACAACTCTACCTAGAATATCTTTTTTGGAGTTTTATTTGTCAGGAATTTCCTATTAAGTAAATAGTGAACCAAGGTCAATTTTGCTATAAAGGCATTTTGTTTTTGCAAAATACATATGATTTTTGTTTTTCTTTAGAGCCTTTTCAATTTACTATAATTCAAAGGAAACTGAAAATATAAGATTTCAGATTTAGAGCAATACGGTAAAAGAGATTCTATTGGGTCAATAAAAAGATAAACAAAAAATCATTGAATTGATATGTAATATTGCTTTCCCACCTTCCTTACCTTGGTTTTCTTTCAATATACAGTTTAGGGTTAAAAATAGGATTGGACCTATTGACCTTTCTAGTTTTAGTCAGCCAGTAGTTTAGAATTTCTCTAAGGCTGTGTTTATATACTGTATGTGGACATTATATTTGCCCTTTCTTGTACTTAATTTGAATATTTTTGTTGCATTTGTGTATACATTTTTATATAGCAAGCATTTGAAGCAATATGTTTTTATGGGGCAGTTATATCCTCTGTATCAACCACCAGTGCTCTTACTAACTGCTTAGATATGGCCTAAAATGTTTTAAAGATTTATTACCTTTGTTATTAGAATAATTTGAAATTAGACCAAAATAGTGCAATGTATAATTTTGTAAAGAAAGATGTAGTGATAGGGCTAAAAATAACATGATTTTTATTTATTTAGTAAATTTTTTAAATTAGAATTTATATTCAATATTTTGTATTAGCTTCAGTTTTACAGCACAGTAGTTAGACAATCATATACTTTACAAAGTAATTTCCTCAATATTTCAAGTACCTAACTGGCACCATATGTAGTTATTATAATATTATTGACTATATTCCCCATGCTGTGCTTTACATCCCCATGATGTTTTGATTTTTTTTGGTAATTATTAATTGTACTTCTTAATCCCTTTACCTTTTCACCCAGACCCCAACCCTCATTGTCTCTGGCACTATCAGTCTGTTTTCCATATCAATGAGTGTGTTTATATTTTGTTTTTTCATTTATTTTGTTCTTTAGATTTCACATATAAGTGAAATTATATGGTATTTGTCTTTCTCTATCTGACTTATTTTACTTAGCATAATACCCTCTAGGTCCATCCATGCTGTCACAAAATGTAAGACTTCATTATTCTTTATGCCCAAGTAATATTCCATTGTATATATGTACTACCACTTTTTTTTATCCACATATTTATTGATGGGCACGGTTAATTTTTGTATTTTTGCTATTGAAAATAATGCTGCAATGAACATAGGGGTGCATATATGCTTTTGAATTCATGTTTTGGGTTTCTTCGGATAAATTCCCAGATGTGGAATTGCTGGGTCAGAAGGCAGTTCAATTTTTAATTTTTTTGAGGACCCTCCATACTGTGTTCCACAGTGGCTGCACCAATCTGCATTCCCACCGACAGTGCACAAGGGTTCCCTTTCCTCTACATTCTCACCAACACTTGTTTGTTGATTTATTGATGATTACCATTCTGACAAGTGTGAGGTGATATCTCATTGTGGTTTTATTTGCATTTCTTTGATGATTAGTGACATTGAGCATCTTTTCATATGTCTATTGGTCATCTGTATAGACACTTTGGAGAAGTGTCTATTCAGATCCGCTGGCCATTTTTTAATTGAAGTGTTTGGTTTTTTTCTGTTGAGTTGTATGTGTTCCTTATAAATTTTGGATATTAACCTCTTATTGGATATATCAGTGGTGAATATCTTCCCTTGTTCAGCAGGTTGTCTTTTTTTATGGTTTTCTTTGCTGTGCAAAAGCTCTTTAGTTTGATGTACCCCCATTTGTTTATTTTTTCTTTTGTTTCCCTTGACTCAGGAGATATATCAGAAAAAATATTGCTAGAGAAATGCCTGACATTTTACCGTCTATGTTTTCTTTTAGGATTTTTATGGTTTTGAGCCTAACATTCAAGTCTTCAACCCATTTTGAGTTTATTCTTGTGTATCATGTACGATGTGGTCTACTTTCATTTTCTGGCACATATCTGTGCAATTTCCCAACGCTATTTATTGAATAAACTGTTTTGCCCCATTGTATGTTCTTACCTCCTTTGTTATATATTAATTGATTATGTAGGTGTGGGTTTATTTCTGGGTTCTTTATTCTGTCCCTTTGATCTATTTGTCTATTTTTATGCCATTACCAGGCTGTTTTGATTGTTAGAGCCTTATAGTATAGTTTGATATTAGATAGTGTGTGGTACCTCCAACTTTGTTCTTCTTTCTTTAGATTTCTGTGGCTATTTGGGGTCTTTTTTGGTTCCTTATACATGTAGGTTTTTGTTGTTGTTAAGTATGATGTTAGCTGTGTGTTTGTCATATATATATGACTATTATTATGTTGAAATATGTTCCCTCTATTTCCACTTTGTTGAAAGTTTTTATCATTAATGGGTGCTGGATTTTGTCAAATGCTTTTTCTGCATCTATTGATATGATCATGTGACTTTTATCTTTCTTTTTGGAAAATAACGTGATTTTTAGTACTTTACTTTTTCACAGATAGCTTTAAACAGTATACTTCTGTTTTTTTGGACAAGAAAATCAGAGTGGAAACAAAATAACTTTTCTAATAAAAGCAAATAGTAAGGGTGTTATGAATAGATTTCAAAAATGGATGAAGGAGGTGTCAGGGACACTCTGAAAGCAGGCAGATGGGAAGAGCAGTTGGATTAGAGTGAGTGATAACAGTGATACTTGCCTTTTCATTTATCTTCAGTTTCAAAAAGAGCAGTACCCCCTAATTTGGATATTTTTGCTAGGGTATATACTCATCTCTTCAAACCTACCACTTGCTAGATGCTATGATAGGTGCTAAGGAAATCATGAATAATATTCTGTTCTCAATAAGCTTCCAGTTTAATATGGGAAAGCAGACAAACAGACATCACAATGAAATAAGTGTTAAGAGATTGGTACAGGATGCCATGGGAATCTTATCAGAAGAGCACCTAAGTCAAATTTTGGGTTCAGAGATTTCCTGGATGAAGTGATATAGAAGATTTAAAAAATCAGTGGGAGTTAGAAAGGTGCTGAAGAATCAGACAGCAGAGTGGTTCAGATGGAGGGAATGGCACAGGCCTGGATGCAAGCAATTCATTAATGCTTTGTGATATCTGTCCAAAGTCATATAGATAATGGTAAATAAGAAATCAGACTTAGTGTTATGACTCTGATATAATTTTCAGTATACAGATGAATAAAAATAAGCTGCAAAGAAACAACATGGAGCAAATAAAATAGGTAAAAGCAGAGAAATTCTGTTTGAAGTTGTGTGGAGGCAGCAATTGTCTACCCTTCAGCTGTCCTTGTACCCTTAGTGGCAGTTTCTAAGGTGCTTCAGACTGAGGACCACAGTTTAAAATCCCCTAGTCTAGAAAGGAAAAGGATCAGAGACACAAGGACTTACCCCTGGATAATGGTCACAGCTTGAAGCTAGAAGAATGAAAAACTTGTAACCAATAGATAAAATATTAGAAAGAGGCAGCAGAAAAGGACAAAACAACAACAGCAAAAAACAAACCTCAAAAACAAACCCACAAAAAATAACCCACAAAACATGAATAATATCAGGTTGTAGAAGGCAAGGGGAAATATTGTTTTAAGAAATCTTTAGAGAGATTCAGTATGAAATCAATAAAGAAGATCAATATTAACTTTAAAAAACAGTATTGGGTGGAGAGGAGAGGCATGACTGGAAGCCAGTTTGCAAAAAAATTAAGAAGAGCATAGGCGGTAAAGAAAAGGAGAAAGTATGCCTAAGTATGATGTCAAAGAAAGTGAAAGACAGTGCCTGTTGGAGAGAGCAATGAGATAATGAGTGATAATTTGTGATAGAAAAGAGCTATGTGCCCAGCCTGCATGGCTCAGTGGTTGAGTGTCAACTTATGAACCAGGAGGTCACGGTTCGATTCTGGGTCAGGGCACACGCCTGGGTTGTGGGCTCGATCCCCAGTAGGGGGCGTGCAGGAAGCAGCCAATCAATGATTCTCTCATCATTGATATTTCTATCTCTCTCTCCCTCTCCCTTCCTCTCTGAAATCAATAAAAAATGTATTTTTAAAAAGAGAAAAGGAAAGAGCTATGTGCTTAAAAATGAGGACACATGTCCCGGAAGATGGCGGAGGCGGGGGATTTCTGGTAGGTCCTATTTCAGGGCAAGATGCGGTTCTGTTGAAATGCCAATCTGCTTTGATTCACAGACAAGTCTTTTTAGCTGGGACGCCTTTTTTTTCTTTCCTGCTGGCTTACTGAACTTACGAAACCATAGCAGAAGGAGAAATCGAGTCACCTGGGCCCAAAAAGCGTGGTCCTTATATCTCCTCTGTGACTAGCTGGAGTGTAAATTTGATGATTCGAGGAGTAGTGCTGTTTTTTATTGGAGTATTTCTGGCATTAGTGTAATACTTCAGATTCAGAGAGACATGATGCTTTTCCTACCTGATGTGATTGCAAGCTTCTTTTCTTCAGCATGGTGGGTGCCACCGTGCTGTGGCATAGCTTCAGCGGTGATTAGTTTATTATTTCCCTGCATTGACGGCATCTAAGAGAACCACATACATTTAAAAGAGAGTGATCCAATGTAATGCGATCTCGAACTGGTTATGGCCTTGGAGTAGGAATTGCTTTCTTGGCAACCTTGGTCACTCAACTGCTAGTCTATAATGGTGCTTATCAATATACTTCTCCAGATTTTCTCTATGTTTGCTCTTGGTTACCATGTATATTTTTTTGCTGGAGGCATAACAATGGGAAATAATGGTCCACAACTGGCAATGTATGAATGTAAAGTTATCGCAGAAAAATCTCATCAGGAATGAAGAAGACAAAAATATATTTTTTGTACAGAAAACAAGATGAAAAGGGCATGTAAATGGTAGATATGCCGATGAAACTTCAGACTATAAAGTTGCCAGGATGCAGAAATGTGAGCTAATCACTGTGTTCCATTGCCCAAATGCCCTTCTCAACCAAAATTAGGGGGTTGGGAGGTATGGGAAGATTGATCCATCCTGATGGTTCATGAGGTTTTAGTGTCTCCTGGACCTGAAATAGGTGCAAGAGAAACACAGAGAATAACAGTCTCCTTGGGAAATGCGACTACTGCACTTGTCTTCCATTTAGTTTCTCACCATGATTCAATGGTTTTCGGTATCACTCACTTTGAGTACATGACTCTGATGAGGTATTGCCATTACTTGCTCTTTGGAAAAGCAAAACTAATTTTTTTTTGCTATGTATACAATGCATATATTTATTAGCATACTTTTAGTCATGTGCATTAAGGAAAATAAATCAGTTATTGGTAACAATAATGATTACTTTAATGTATTGTATAATCTCACCTTTTGTATAAAACATTTTGTGTTTTATGAAGTTCACATGACACTTTTAGTGGTCTTTTGTTCTTGTCACTATGACCTAATCAGTTTTAAGTGTCATTATGCTTATGCTCTCCTAAAGTTTTCTACTGATGTTGCTGGTCTCATGCTTGCACAGTTTTTATGAGACAAACTAGAGGCCCAGTGCACGAATTCATGCACCAGTGGGATCCCTTGGCCTGACCTTTGGGATCAGGCCAAAACTGGCTCTCTGACATCCCCTGAAAGGTCCCAGATTGCGAGAGGGCACAGGCCAGGCTGAGGGACCCCACCGGTGCACAATTGGGGCTGGGGAGGGAAGTGGGAGGTTGGCCAGCTGGGGAGGGACTGCAGGAGGGCTCTAGGGTATGTCCAGCCTGTCTTGCTCAGTCCCGATCAGCCAGACCCCAGCAGCAAGCTAAACTATTGGCTGGAGCATCTGCCCCCTGGTGGTCAGTGCACATCATAGCGACTGGTCGACCGGTCAACTGTCTGCCTCCTGGTGGTCAGTGCACGTCATAGCGAGCAGTTGAGCGGCCTTAGCATATCATTAGCATATTACACTTTGATTGGTTGAACAGACAACTGGACACTTAGCATATTAGGCTTTTATTATAGAGGATTCCTAGAAAATGTCAAAGCTAGGATGCAGTACATCTGAGCTGCAGTCTTTGCAGAGTTAACATGTCTATGCATTCACATATTTTGCTTAGGTGTAAGATATGGAAAAAAGGGCCTCATTTACTTTTCAAAGATATTCTTTATACTTGGGCTTCTTATACTTAGATTTCCTTAAAGTCATAGTTTTACCAACCAAATAATAAAATGTCTTTGATTTTGTTAAGACTCTCGTAGTACCTCTGGCATCCTAATCTTATAATGTGGTAATAATATGTAGACCTTACATTCAAAGCTATGAGCTTTTCTTTCATTGTGCCAAGAGCAAGTGTCAAGATAATCAATTTAATTTCAAGAATATATACATTACACCAGATGATCAAGCTGAATTTGTCAAGTTAGCAATAAGTAATGAGTTTGTGGAAATAACTTTTTTCTAGGTTGCCTTGATTTTAAGAAATGGCAAAAATAGAATAAGCACTCTGCTTATGAAAGATGAAATGTTTCTTCAAATATATTGTAATAATCTAAAGCTCTCAAAGATGGCTAGGTAAGGAAAGATTGGGGCTGTATTAACTCTTTTTAGTTGGTTGGATCAAAGCAAAGAGCAGGGTCTATTACTCTAGTTTATTAACATACAGGAGTTGAATAATTACAGAGCTATTAGAAAGTATGATATCATTGTTAGGTTATGGGAAGGATTTATTTTATATTTTGATCTTTTTTCTATCTTCTTGTTTTTTCCAGCCCATAGCCCTCTATAAAACCCTGTTTGTTAAATAATAAATGTAAAGTACATAAACTGAATACCTTACATTATTGCAAACTAAATTTTTAAACAGAAAAATATGCTAAGCTAACTGAACTTGGCTAGTTCTACAAATATTGAGTAGAAATGTGTTCAAATAAGTTAACATACAATATTATAAGTAGCAATTATTACTCATAATTTTTCTTCATTTACATGGGTCTTAAGGATATAAAAATCCAGTGGAATTTTTGGACATTTTATTATGAATATTTGATTTTAAAAAACAACTCAGTTGCCTATTTAAATTTTGTCTGCTTTTCTTCCCCTGAAATCATGTGTATCAGTGGTTGAAAAACAGTGCTTTAAATACATTTTAAAATTTCAGCAGTTGGAAGAACTATTAAGAAGCTGGACGATCCCACCATTTGTAGGCAAATTATACTGTAATAGGTCTCAGAAAGGCAAAGATGAGGGATACCATTTTTTCAGTTGCACAGGCTGACATATGTATTAAACAAACATTTATTGGGAAATGTGGGCAAAACATTTCCTGCTTTTATAATTGAAAAAAATTATACCACGGGCGCTTCATTCTTTTAGATATAAAATAAAACTTTTGGAAGAAATAAAATTAGCCTTCTACGAATCATTATCTCTGAGAATGTTCATCACATCTCAACAAATTGAAATACTGTGCATTTGATATACAAACACAACACCTGTGGCCACTTAATGCATCTTAATGAAGAAATCACCAATACCTGTTTAGTACTCTCCCTCTAATATGGATGTTCGTGCAAATTTCTGCCCTTTCATAGCTACTTGACAAGAAAGTATGGAAGATAAATCTATTTCAGGTTTGCAAATCTATAGTTATCTAATCTAATAATAGACAAATATGCAAATTGACCATACCTCCGACACACCCACAAGCCACGCCCACAAGCCACGCCCACCACCCAATCAGAGCGAGTATGCAAATTAACCCAAACCAAGATGGCTACAGCCACAGAGAGCAAGGTTCCCTAGGTAACAGAGGAAGCCAAGCTTTCTGCCAGCCGTTGCAGGCCTAAGCCTCCACTCAAGCTACAAAGTTTCAATTATAGAAGATAAACAAATTCAAACAAATGGCGGCAGAATGGAGCTTGAGAGAGCAGGCCTGGGTTGCCGCCGGCAACAGGGGAAGCAAAGCTTTCCACACACCCTGGCTGGGCCCACCTGCTTAAGGCAACATAGTTTCAATTATAATCCCAACACAATGGCTGCGGCCTCGGAGGGAGCCCCAGGCTTGGCTTGGCTCCGCTCCAGGCTACAAAGTTTCAATTGTAGAAGGAAAATAAATTCCAGATACCAGGGCCTCCACTTGGGTTACCAGGGGGCGTGGCCGGCCTGCAAACCACCACAGGCCCCTCATTCAGGCCGCCCCACACCCCAAGGGAAACCCCACCTGATCTGGGACGCCCTTCAGGGCAAACCAGCTGGCCCCCACCCCTGTACCAGGCCTCTATCCTATCTTATAAAAGAATAATATGCAGATTGATCATCACTGCAACACACAATATAGCTTCCCCCATGTGGTCAAAGATCCTGCCCCCATGTGGACACAAGATGGCCACCACAAGATGGCCAGCAGGAGAGGGCAGTTGGGAGGCACCCGGCCTGCAAGGGAGGGCAGTTGTGAGGGATCAGCCCTGCAAGGGAGGGCAGTTGTGAGGGATCAGCCCTGCAAGGTAGGGCAGTTGAGAGGGACCAGGCCTGCAAGAAAGGGCAGTTGGAGGTGATCAACCCTCCAGGAGAGGGCAGTTAGGAGTGACCAGGCCGGCAGAGGAGGGAAGTTGAGGGCAAACAGGCTGGCAGGGGAGCTGTTAGGCATCAATCAGGCTGGCAGCGGAGTGGTTAGGGGGTGATCAGGCTGGCAGGCAGAAGTGGTTAGGGCCAATCAGGAAGGCAGGCAGGCAAGCAGTTGGAAGCCAGCAGTCCTGGATTGTGAGAGGGATGTCCGACTGCCCGTTTAGGCCCGATCCCAGTGGATCGGGCCTAAACGGGCAGTTGGACATCCCTTGAGGGGTCTCATATTGGAGAGGGTACAGGCTGGGCTGAGGGAGAACCCCCCTCCGTGCACGAATTTCGTGCACCGGGCCTCTAGTAGAGAAAGAAAATAGTAGATGGAGTAGATCTGAGAAGTAACATTGTTAAAAGGCACTTAACAAAGGCTTACTGGTATCTACCAACCCCCTGGCTCTGTGGAGGCAGAAAGATGAAGAAACATTAATCTTGTACACAAATGCTCATAACCCATTAGGAATAGTGAGGATAAAACAGGTAAATAATAAACTGATACTGGGTACTATGGCTACTGGAGGTAAGACTATCATTAAAACCAGAATTTAGTTCAAAAGCAGGAAGGGAAAACAAAGATAGCAAGTGTTTGGATTAAGAATCAACAATAAGATGGGTTTCCAGAAATTTATTGAATAATGATTTTTTGAGTGCCTATTAATATTTATTGGATTCTAAGATGTCAGACTTTTAATAGAGAAAAAACTCTATATTAAATGTGCATTGTAAGAAGCATTTCAGAAATGTAAAAGTATAAACAAGCATGTTCATTTGTGATGTGTACCAAGCACTTTGCTAGTATAGGGGGTACAAAGGTGTGCCTGCCATATAGTAATGGGCCCAGCATTATGGAGATTAATCAAGTGGAGTCACACATATATTACACAAATAAATACATAAAAATACAATTATAAAGTTATGTTGCAAGCAATTCTGGATAAATTTAGTCGAGTATATGTAGAAAAAAATGATTTTAAAACATTGAAATACAGGGGTTTATCTAAATCTGAGTTTTATCCTTTAGTTTTTGATTAGTGAGGACCAACAGGTCAATGAGCCAAGATAACCTCCCTTTCATCATCTTTTTCCCGACATCTCTGATCAACTTTGGGGTTCTGCTGTAGGTTGCAGTCCTGCCTCTCTTCCAAATGACTTCTCCACCATGTTGGCACCCTGTCTAAATGTGCAGTCAGCACTAGTTTTATGAATTCAGTTTGTATATTTTTATTCCACATTAAGATTCTCATAACCTCTCAGTTTATTCAAAATTTCTAGTTGAAATCTTTAAGTGTAGTGATAAAGATACTGTAAAAGAGTGCAATTATCTTTACTTGTCAAACATGATTGGTCAGGTGATGTGTTATATTACAACATGTTCAATTAATCAATATGCATTAAGCATTACTATCCTATATAATCCTATATAATAAAAGGCTAATATGTAAATTGTCCCCTTGACCGGGAGTTCAACCAGGAGTTCGACAAGGGGGTGGGGCTGGCCGGCCAACCACCCTCAGCCCCTCCCCCCAGTCGGTCCCACCTCTGATTGGCCCCAATTGGGGCCAGGTGGCTAGACCTCACCCATGCACGAATTCATGCACTAGGTCTCTAGTATTCTATAGTATGCTCGGACTATGGGAGATAAAATTGTTACATTTAAAGAAGGCTTGAATCTAGTTAAGGAGATGAGAAAAATAATATTATTCTGTTCTTCCAAATATTCCACTGGATTTTTATATCCTTAAAACCCATGTAAATGAAAAAAAAAAAAGAGTAATAATTGCTACTTATAATATTATATGTTAATTTCTTTGAACACTATTTCTACTCAATATTTGTAGAACTAGCCAAGTTAGCTTAGCATATTTTTCTGTTTAAAAGTTCAGGTTTTGATAATATAAGGTGTTCCATTTATATACTTTACATTTATTATTTTAACAAACAGGAAAATATCAAGTGAAAAGGTATATATATATATACCTTTTCACTTGATATTTTCCTGTTTGTTAAAATAGAATGTTTTTACAAAGTGAACTTCTTCCCTTACCATATATGGTAAGGGAAGAAGTTCACTTTGTAAAAACATTCTATTGTAATAGCTCTCAGTTTCAGGCAAAACAGCATTTATATATTACCAAAAAACTATCTTTTATAGATATTTTCTCTGTAAGACTATTCAAATATTATGAAGGGTAACAAAATATGTTCTGTATATGAATGCTTATTACTTAGTCTCAGTGAAGTATGTGTTGTGGCCAGTTCTGCTGCTTCTAGTCACCCCATTATGTTGCTCATACCTTCATTGCATAGTTACCTACCTGGTGTCGTCATAGTCTATAAGAACTTGCTCTAAAAATGATTACTAGAAGACTAGTTTTATTTTTTTCAAAACATGTCATTTTTGTGTTTAAAAGAATGAAGCACCTATGGTATAATTTTATTTTCAATTATAAAGCAGACTTTAGGGAGTAAGAGAGGTGGTCCTTACTCACTGTGAAATCATATCACTTGGTGTTATGGGTTGAATTGTGTTCCACCAAAATTTGTATGTGGAAGATCTAACCCTTGTAACTTAGATTGTGATTATATTCGGAGACAGGGCCTTTAGAGATAACTGAGGTTAAATGAGGTCCTATGGGTGGATCCTAATCAAATCTGACTGTTGTCCTTAAAAGAAGAGGAAATTTGGACACAGAAAGAGACACCAGAATGCACAGGCACATCAAAAGGAACATGCGAGGACACAGCGAGAGGGCAGGATGTGCAAGCCAAAGAGAGGCCTCCGAGGAAATCAACCTGATGACACTTTGATCACAGACTTACAGCCTCCAGAGCTGAAAGAAAATAAATTTTGATTTTTTAAGCCACGCAGTCCATGGTGTTTTGGTATAGCAGCCCCAGAAAGCTGGTATACTGAGTAAAAGCTTATAATTTAGTTCTATTTATGTTTGGACTTGTAAGAGCAAACTCTCTAAAGTTGTTCCCCTGTTAATGGCCATCCTATCCTTTCAGCTGTTCAGATGAAAAAAACCATGAATTTATTTTTGACTACTCTCTGACACACCCAGACTTCTTAACAGATACAATGGCTCTCTCTATAAAATTTAAACACTATTTACCACCCTCTCTTTCTCCATCATCTCTTGTCTAGATTATTACAATTGCCTTCCAACTGGTGTCCCTGATTTTACACTTGCTCTTCCACAGACTGTTCTCTACGAAGCAGCCAGAATTATTCTCTTACAGCCCAAGTCAGATCATGTCACACTGCTTCTCAAAGCCCACTGATGGGGCTAGAAAACACTGTATGCTCATAAATATGGTGAAAACATAGTAAGAACTACTGAAAGAAATATGTCAAAAATCACAGTAACTGGTAGAAAGACTGATTTTCTTTTTGTTCTTTTATAAATATCCTATAGTATGGTTTTATTATTTCGGTAATTCAAAATACTTTTGAAATAGGAAAAAGTATAGACATAAAAACACGTTTGGCTTTTACAGATAGATCATAATTCTCTGACTTTATGCCACATATTAACAACTAACTTGCTACAAAGCACTCTAGGGGTTAATTTAATCAATAAAAAGACTTAAAAAAAGAATCGCAAACCATTACTGTTCAGCACACACAGGAAGGTACTGATAATAACTACAAAGACAAAGGAGATCAGCTGTAACCCAGGGACTAAAATTAGTAATAATGTTGAAGGCAGTTCTACCAAATTATGTTTTCCAGAAGACAGCCACAGGCTTTTCTCTTGTAAAGAAGACTGATCACCTCCATTAGCCTTGACAAAAGCAATGACTTCTGGATGAGGGCATTTAATTATAATGTTTATCTAATCACTCTGTAGCCATTTACATAAACAAGATGACTTACAGTGCACACATGGGTGTGGGGAGGGGAAGTGGCAGTAAAACATAGTGTTTGGTGAAGAGTGTATTTTAAGCCAAACAATTCACCATCATAAGTCAGAATTATTGGCCTTTTATACTGGTGTTTTTAAAAATGTAAAAAAAAAAAAAAGTGCATATACAGTCTTTGGATTACCAAAATTTCTAGTCTAGTAACAATAGTAATAACAATAATGATAACTAACACCTAATTTGAATTCATTTACACCAGATCCTATTCTGGGTGCTTTTACCTACATTAATTTACCTTTGTAATAATCCTATTAGGTTGAATACTATCATTATCCCCACTTTTTAAAAAATATGTTTTTATTAGTTTTTTTAGAGAGAGACAGAGTAAGGGAGAGGGATAGAGAAATAGAAACATCAATGACAGAGGAACATCATCCATCAGCTGCCTTCTGCATGCCCCCTACTGGGGGATTGAGCTGGCAACCAGAATCAAACCAGTGACCTCTTGGTTTCTGGGTCAAAGGCTCAACCACTGAACCACATTGGCTGGGCTCATTATCCCCATTTTAAGAAAACAGATATAGAGAAGTTAAGTAATTTGTCCAAAGTCCCTCAGGTAAGTGATCATAGGAACCCTGGCTAAAGAGACTAAAGTCCAGTATTCTAAGCACTTATATTCTTAAAGGTTATTGTGGGTTTTTTTTGCATTAACATTTCTCTCTTATGACCAGAGTCACTAAAAATTACTTTGGATAAAATTAACAGAAGAATTTAATCCAAACTTACATTTTATTTGCTTATATTGCTGTCTCTAGTTTTTTTGGTTTCCCTTTTCTTTTCTTTTTGTAGTTTTCGATTGGAGTTATTTAAGTTCATCAGTATATAGGTGAAAAACAGGAAAGTGAGATTTTCCCCCCTCATTTTATTTATTTAGAATATCTGCTTTTGATGTTTTAGAACATAAACTCTAAATAGCCAGAGCCTTCTTTGAGCTTTTTCAAACGTCCTGTCCAAGCATGCAGCCTCTGAGAACTCTCTGCTGAGATTTCCAGTATCAGAGGTGGGGACTCAGGAAGGAGCAATGCATCTGTTTCCTAAAGGCAGTGGTTATCACATCGGCCTAACTCAGGAAAGAACGTTGGCTACACTAGTATGTGATGCCTGTGATGTATAAAATAAATCTTTTAGGTTAAAACACTTATTTTTCCTCTTTGGAATTCACTTATGGATGAGAAATATTATTAACAAGAGATAGGCCTGACAAGGAAGGATAGGTGACTAATGTCCACTTATAAATCTGACTCTCCAAAAGAGTGTCTTTTCTATGAACTCGCCATTTTTATACCAGATTTCTTAGTACTTTCAGAACGTCACTGTTAAAATGTCACTGTACTCCCAGGAATGGAATGACACATTCTATCATTGTCCTCACTGACGCAGTACAGTGGCTTTGAAAAAGAAACCAGGGCCCTGAGGGAACGGAGCACACACAGCTAAGTGAAGGAAGTCATCCCAGGCCAGGGTTAGAGGCAGCTGTGAGAAATAGGAATCTGGAGAGTGCTGGTGTAGTTATCGTGATCTGAGGGCAGGTCTGCTGGGTGTTTTGGGGGGTGATACCGTACAGGAGAGGGGTCCTGAAAGGGGAAGCTAGGAAGCCCGCACAGTGAAATGTAGATTACTTCGTTGTTCTGGAGCCATCTCTTTCATCTGGCTATGCTGATGGAAATGGCACAGAGCTGCGTCTAGAGGAAGCACATTCTAGCTGCAAGTGCAGAGGTTTCAGGGTCAAATAGACCTGGGTTAAGATATAATTCTATCAGCCTGTATGGCTTTGGGTAAGTCATCAAACACTTAGTTTCCTGCATCTATCAAATGTAGAAATCAAACTTTTAAACTAGAAAACAAAGTGCCTCCTGTTATGCATGTGGCAGCTATATGCATATCAGATAGATATGCATAAATATGCAATAGCTAGTGGAAGTATATATGTGCATTATACACACACATATGTCTGTACATAGATGTATTCATGGGTCTACTATAGTGCTCTTTCTCCTTTGTTAGGTTACTTCCACAAGAAATTTGCCATATATTTTCTATTTTACATTTAAATTTCTTTTTATCCTATAGAAATATGCTTTTACCAAATTTTCAGAATATGCACATAATTTTCCTATTAAACAATGGTGTTGGGCTGCTTTATCTTAGGTAAATTAGCAGAATGACTAACTTGGAGAATTCTAATCATTAGCTACCTAAAAAAACCAGAATATTTACCACATGATATAACAGATTCAGGCAATATTTTACTAATTTACTTGAACAAGAAAGAGAGTATTGCTCCTAATGAATAATATTAACAGTGTTCTTTTGGGCACCACTACTATGTAGTAGTCACCTATGGTAATCATTATTTGAATTCATGACAAAACTGGGTAAGGATTGGAGGCAGGTCTTCTGTATATTCAAATGGTTTAACCTGAACCATAGCATATGTATGTGCCTAGGCAAATGTCTAACATAATTATTCTAATCTATCAGATTAAATCATTTTTATAAGCCAAAACCGGTTTGGCTCAGTGGATAGAGCGTCGGTCTGCGGACTGAAAGGTCCCAGGTTCGATTCCGGTCAAGGGCATGTACATTAGTTGCGGGCACATCCCCGGTGGGGGGGTGTGCAGGAGGCGGCTGGTCAATGTTTCTCTCTCATCGATGTTTCTAGCTCTCTATCCCTCTTCCTTCCTCTCTGTAAAAAATCAATAAAAAATATATAAAAAAATCATTTTTATCATTCTACAAAGACGTTAGAGAGCATATGCCAATTCCAGAAAGCAGGTACACGTTCACAAGGCCCTACGTTTAGTAGTCCCTGACCAATGGATTGGATGATGCCATCTATCAGAAGGACCTGAAGTTCTACCCAGCAGGTCACTGAGCAGCTCTCCAAGCCGTTTACTGCTTCCTTCCTCCCACATGCTTCCTTAGTTAGGATTCCCAGTGGGAAGGTAAAAGCAGGTAGTATTTTTGTTCCACCCCTCACTGTCTCTAATATGCCTTATTCTCAGAATTACTCTGGGATCTAGTTTCGGGAATATGAAAAATATCTCTTCCTCACAAGGTTGGAGGTCCTGGACATGACCTTTATAAGATTTACTTTATATTTTTTTCCAATTTTTACAATTTATGCCAAATATTATTAGAGATACCTGTCCTTTTAAAAATGTCTTGCCATATTGATTACATAATGAATAAAATAGTTGATACATATTTGTTTTCTAACTATAATTTGGAACACAGTTATAAATATTTTAGTTTATGGATTAACTCTGTACCTGGTCCTCTCCTAACCCACCTGGTGATTTTTGAAATAATAAAATATATATCTTTGGGGCAAGATCCATAAGTCCAGGATATTCTCAGCCATCTTGTTCTGCTATAGTATGAAGTTAGACTAGAAATAAGACAATGCTAAGTGAAAGAAACTTTCTTTGCCTACTCCACCTCCCAAGGGCTCCATTCATAGGAGTACAGACCAGACATTGTATGGCCTGCCTCATCCTTTCCATGGTACCAGCCTGCTGCTGAGCTTTAGTTTCTCCTTTTTAAATGGGGACAAAAATACCTGTCCTACCTCTCATAGGAGTGGTTTGAGGTTTAATGAGATTATATCAAAGTATTTTCTTTGATATAACCCACATAACAAACATATGTGATAAGGTACTTTATTTTGAGCATCTACTAAATTCTAGGAATAGTACTTTATATATGTTATAGTACCCTTTTCCAGCCTCAACATGACCCTGCACAATTGTTATAATTATATTTGATGTAACATGAGCTAATAAAAGCTCAAAAATGTTCTGTGATTTCCTAAGGTCAAATAGGTCCAAGGAGCAGAATCAAGACTCATCTCAATATTACTTCTAAATGGAGGCTTTACTTTTCTTTCCACTCAGAGCTTAGACTTATTATCCTAAAGAATGGCAGGTGGCATCAAAAAAGGTGGGGGAATCGCAGAATAATCTGCCCCTTCAGCAAAGCTGATGAAAATATCCTGATAAAAATTAATGCTTAGAAGAGATCACCTGAAAACCCATGGGCTTCATACATTTTTAAAATAGCTTCTATGTATTGAGTATAAAATAAAAAGAGAAAAAATAGATCCTTTAGATGAAAGAACAATATGGTATGCCATCCCAGCCAGGTCCAAGCTTAGGGTTTTCATAAGTTTCTTTGCAGACATATTACAAACATTTACACACAGAGCAAATAACACAAAACAGGGAAATATAAGGACTTCCTCTGTCTTTTGAAAATAGATGAAAACAACAGAAAGTTCTCAGAAATGCAGAGAGAATTTATTTTCATAATTGCTAATATATTTCATATTAGAATGTGTCCATGATTCCAACCTGAGACTTAGAAATCAGATCTTGGAGTAACTAGCAGATCTTACATATGTAATAACATATATAAGGTATCCATGGCTCTAGAACTTCAGTCCTTACCTTCTCTGCCTCCCACACTTTTGACAGATGTCAAGCCAGGTTCTTTCCTATCACAATTCTCTACTATGTCCACTGACTCTTTCAAGACCTCTCAATGGCCCGAGTACTTTTCTTCAGTAACATTCCTTCAGAGCTTGAGCTACAATTATTCTAGATATGCCTACATCTAGACTTTTTGATTACTAATATGGAATTTATATGAGGGCTGCATGACCTACAAAAACCACAGCAACAATGGAATAAACAAATCTTTCAAAAAATCCTTCGAAGCTGCCCTATTGTTCTCACTTTAACATTCAAAATAGTACTTACTAGGGCCCTCAAGGCTCACTGTACAGTCTGGTCCTTGCCACCCTCACAGCCTCACCCCCATTTCTTTCCCCACTCCCCTTCTGATTCAGCCACACTGAACTTTCTGAGACAATCTTCTCAGACCTTCCCACCTGCTGTGTGCTCTCTCTAGTCCACCACACCACCACCCTGCCCACACTATTTCTTAC
The DNA here is from genome assembly GCF_027574615.1 of Eptesicus fuscus. Taxonomy (NCBI): domain Eukaryota; kingdom Metazoa; phylum Chordata; class Mammalia; order Chiroptera; family Vespertilionidae; genus Eptesicus; species Eptesicus fuscus. The sequence continues at coordinate 40,567,383 of NC_072483.1, forward strand.
TAAATTTTGTTCAATCTCAGCTTAAGCCTCATTTTCTTAGTTTTCCCTGAGCACATACACTCAAGGCTTCTTAGCAGCCTAGACTTCTTTTTTTTTTTTAATATATTTTTTTGATTTATTACAGTGAGGAAGAGAGAGGGATAGAGAGTTAGAAACATCAATGAGAGAGAAACATCGACCAGCTGCCTCTTGCACACCCCCTACTGGGGATGTGCCCGCAACCAAGGTATATGCCCTTGACCGGAATCGAACCTGGGACCTTTCAGTCCGCAGGCCGATGCTCTATCCACTGAGCCAAACTGGTTTTGGCCAGCCTAGACTTCTTTATAGCATATTTCACAAATGTATTTATATAATTAAGTAATTGGCTGTTTAGTATTTCTCTCCTGCATTTAAAGAAAGCCCCCAGGACCATGTCCATCTTATTCAATGTTACACTTAGCATGGTGTCTTGCTAAGTGTAGTATTGAATTAACTTTTTAACTCACTTTAAAAAATAACTCATTAACTTTTTATTCAGTTAAGCATTGTGCATAATAATACCTTCATGACTAGGCTTTCAATGGATCATTTTTTGTGTGTGTGTTGCCATACATATAGAACAAGACATACTATAACCTGGGTTTCCCTGAAAGCATAGCCTGAGACAGAGGCCCGGAGAGAGAGAGAGAGGCAGGGCCTGATCCGCAGCCTCCGCGGCAGCTGCGGATCAGGCCTGGAGAGAGGCCTGGAGAGAGAGGCAGGGCCTGATGCTGTGGATCAGGCCCAGAAATAGGCCCGGAGATGCTGACTGGCATAGAAACCAACCAATCAGAACCAAATCTGGCTGAACTGCGAGGAGCCAATGCCTGCCTAGGTGGCGGAGCTTTTGATGCTGACTGGCATAGAAACCAACCAATCATAACCTAATCTGGGTGAACTGTGAAGGCAGAATCTAGGGTGGGGGCTGAGGAGGGGTTTTAAGGGCAACAGCTGTTTGGTGTAAGGTGTAAGAAAGCGGTTCAAGTTTTTAATGACCAGTTTGGCAGTATAGTGCATATGGCTGGCTATCAGTCCAGATATAGGGATTATATATTTTTGTCTGCTAAGAGTATCTCCTCCTGCTAAAAAGTCTCCCCCTCCCCATTTAAGCAATCCTATCCTATATAATCTATCTATACTAATAAAAGGGTAATATGCTAATCAGACCAGGTCAACCGGCCATCTTGTGGATATCTGACTTCCTTCCGGACAAAGCCATGGTGGTGGGGGCTGAGGCAGAGGCAGTTAGGGGCAATAAGGCTGTCAGGGGAGGGAAGTTGGGGGTGAGATCAGGCCAGCGGAGGGTTAGGGGCAATCAGGCCTGCAGGGGAGGGCAGTTGGGGGCGAGATCAGGTCGGCAGGGGAGGGCTGTTGGGGGCAACCAGGCAGGCAGGCAGAGGTGATTAGGAGCAATCAGGCAGGCAGGCAGAGGAGTTAGGGGCAATCAGGCAGGAGGGCAGAGTGGTTATGGTCGATCAGGCAGGCAGGCAGGTGAGCAATTAGGAGCCAGCAGTCCCAGATTGCGAGAGGGGGATGTTTGATTGAAGAGGGTGCAGGCTGGGCTGTGAGACACCCCCCCCCCCCCGCACCCCGTGCATGAATTTCATGCACCAGGTTTCTAGTATATATATAAAAGCCTAAGTGACCATAACAACCGGTCAACCAGTTGCTATGATGACACAGTGACCACCAGGGGGCAGATGCTCAATGCAGGAGCTGCACCCTGGTGGTCAGTGCACTCCCATAGCCAACCTCCTATGGTTGGCCAACCTCCTGCAGTCCCTCACCCCAGCTGGCCGGCCCCAATTGGCCTGATTGACTTAGGGGAGTGGGCCTAAGTTGACAGTCAGACCTCCTTAGCGCTGCTGTGGAGGCGGGAGAGGCTCCCACCACCACCTCTGTGCTCACCAGCCGTGAGCCCAGCTTCTGGCTGAGTGGTGCTCCCCCATGGGAGTGCACTGACCACCAGGGGACAGCTCCTGCGTTGAGCATCTGCCCCCTGATGGTCAGTGTGTGTTATAGATACTGGTCATTCTGCCATTTGGTCAATTTGCATATTAGCCTTTTATTATATAGGATGTAAGTAAATTATAATAATAGATTTGGGTGTTTAGCATTTTTCCACTTGACTTATAGTTTAGAGGCAAATAGTCCTTTTAAAATCTAGAAGGCATCCTGGCTTAAAAGGCTTCCAAATCCCTGGTTCTAAAATACAATTTATAAAACATTCTCTGGCTGGGACAGAAAGGGAATGATCTATTTCTAGGAAACACTGTAGAGTGGTCTAGTGCCCTGGCTATATATCTATCCAACTTTCTGGACATGGTCTGTCCTAGAATAATTTAGGATAAACTAACCTCTTATCTCTTAGTTGGAGGAAAGCCATGACTAGGGAAGAAGGACCCATTGCACATTTGTTTTTAGTCTGGTGACAAAAATATACTTTTCACAAACTGCACCATTTTACCTTTTCAGATGTAACTGTGTGGAGCCCCATAATCCCAGCAACGACACACTAAAGGAATGGAGCGAGTCCAATATTTCTGTCTCTGACATAATTTGGGAGAACCTAACTGTGTCAGTAAGTGATACATTGAAAAATGAGTCATATATTGAATTGTATTATTGTTTAGTGGCTTTTGTTGACATTGTGAATGAATTATCACCACCAAGGTAACTTTTTTTGAGTGCATACTTCTATAAAAGTTTTTTTTTTTTCTGGGTTTTTCTTTCATTATGAAGTATTTCTAATACCTAGTAGGCCTGCATTGCTCTAAAAGCACACATATACAGCATAATGTGACTAGACTAACTGAAAGCATATTAAATAACAATGGTGTTGACCTAAATGAAGCCATATGGCAGCACTAAGTGGTCCTTCTGTGTAAAAAAACCAGATGCTTTTACTTTACTCTATAGTACTGTTCCAGTTATTCAGAATATGCTGAGGTAAGGGGCTGCTTGTTATTATTTTAGTGTAAATATTGAAATCTTTGGGAGAACAAAAGTCAGTTTATTAACAAAATTCTGGCACCTCCCTCAGGAAGGGATTTGTTGTTTCCATTTTTGTCTGATCTCCCACTCAGGAAAGAGGATGACAACACATTTTTATTTTAAATCCCATACCTTTTCTTTTCTTTTCTTTTTTTTTATTGTTTAAAGTATTACAAATAGTAGCAAATATCAAGAAACAAGAATAACTGATAATAAAACATCTAACTCTGCAACTTGAAGAATTAGAAAGAGAGCAACAAGAAAAGCCCAGAGTGAGCAGAAGGAAGGAAATATTAAATCCCATACCTTTTAAAAACTTTTTTCTTATCTCTGCTTTGTGATTTCTCTCTCGCATAGTTGTTTCTCCATTCTGCTTAATCTATCATTATGTTTGTGCACTTCGTTTTCCATCTGTATTTGCATCCTTCACTTCTGTTTTGTCAAATCTCATAATTGGAAAAATTGAAAATGTTCTGCTTTAAATAAATATTTAAAAAAATCCGAGTCTTCCTAGTTTCTTTTTTTATTTCCCTCAGTTATAAACATGATGATCCAAAGCTTTGTATAAGCTCAAACCCATTATAGCCATCAGCATAAAACTATATGAATTCAGTTAATTTTATGAAACACATATCATTTTAGTAAGCAAGCTAGTTAGTGGAACAAATAAATCTTTTTTGTTGTACAAATATTATAAAAATCTAAATGTGTTTTTTTAATTGAGGTATAATTGACATGCAACATTATATTAGTTTCAGGTGTACAATATAATGATTCAATATTTGTATATATTGTGAAGTGACATCCACAATAAGTTTTTGTAACATTCGTCACCACACATAGTTACAGAATTTTTTTCTTATGATGAGTACTTTTAAGGTCTACTCTCTTAATAACTTAAATATAAACATGAATTTTGTAAGAGCACTTGACCTATTGCCTATTTTGTCAATTTTCCCATTAAATGTTTTCTTTAGAATAAAAATCAAATTATCCTCTGTATAAAATTCAATGTTGGCCTATATTTTACTACCTTTATTCTTACCTTCATCATTTTCTCTAGAATAGACCTTTACTTACTCTTGTTTTCTTCTTTTATAGTTAACATTTATTATGCCCTACTTTTTTTCCTAGAAAAATAATGGATAACCATTTATTGGATAACCATCATACCTATATCATGGTTGATACATCCAACAGTGTATCTTCCAACTATATTTTTTTTGGTAAACTATAAGGATGTTATGTCTAAAGAATCTCTTGCTTGTGTTCCTCACCATGGTGTTCTCTTCAATGCAAAAACCCCAATAATCCCATCTCTAAATTATTTAACATGATCATTTACTCTATGTATTTTATATTGTCTGAATAATTTAATGCTAAATAACAATATTCTGTATAGCTGCAAATCCTGAATAATAACATTCTAAAAGATCACAGAACAATTGATCTGGCTTGCCATCAGTTAATTTTAGATATTAGAAGTTTTAGAGTCAAGCAGAGTATAGTGAACAGTATTTTGCAATCAAAGCATATCCAGAATTTTGTTGTTGTTTTCAAAGTCCTGAACTAGGTGTTAACATTCTGGCATAAATTTTCATATTATTTGTCATTAGTTAAAAGCTGCTTTTGAAATTGAATAATTGCTAATCTTGACCAGAAATAACCTTTATCACCAAAGGGAATGCTACATAATGAAAAAAAATTGTAATTTTTAAGTCAATGAAAACCATTGAAATTTTTTTGTCTTAATTGTTATACCAGGGTTGTTTTTTTAAAGCATAATCACAAATTAGTAAAAGCATTTTACTAATAAAGCTTTGAGCTAATGGCTTTTATAACTACTTTGTAAAAATAATAATATAACATTTCCTTTATATGTTGTTCATTTGAGAGATTTTTTTAAATTATATTTTTACATACCTCATAAGTTATAGTTTTACATTGTGAATTCACAAAGGGCAAAGAACTTTAGCTTTCTGTGATTTTCCCAAACTGCTATATGCATAGTGAATGTTCCATAAATATTCAATGATTATTTTGAAAGATAATCTATTTAACATGTCTTGTTTTTGTTTATGTTCCACCTTTATTGAGGTATAAATGACAAAAATTATACATATTTAAGGTATACAACATAATGTTTTGACTACATGTATGCATCATGAGATGATTATCACAATCAAGCTAATTAATATACCAATCCATCACATAGTTGCCTTTTTTGGTGAGAACAATTAAAATCTACTCTTAGCAAATTTCAACTATATAATACACTATTATTAAATATAGTCACTATGCTGTGGGTTAGCTCTTCAGAATTTACTCATTCCACATAACTGAAACTTTGGACCCTTTGATGCAATATTTCTCCATTTCCTCTTCCTCCCCCCAGCCTTTGGTAACCACCATTGTACTCTGCTTCTATGAGTTTGACTTTTTTTTTAATTCCATATTTAAGTGAGATCATGCAGTGTTTGTTTTTCTGGCTAATTTTATTTAGCATAATGTCTTCCAGGTTCATTTATGTTGCTGCAAATGGCAGGATTTCCTTCTTATTTTAAGGGTGAATAACATTCATTTGCATATTTATACCACATTTTCTTCATCCATTAATTCTTTGGCAGACACAGGTTATTTCTGTATCTTGGCTGTTGTGAATGCTTAATACAAGTCTTTTAGGCAAGCTGGAATACTTAGGTTTCTTTTGTTATATGTATTTTTAGCAGTATCTCAAAATCAGCCATTATAAGGAGTTCTTAGGCAAGGTTTGAAATATTCACAAGCATTTAACTTGCAATTGGTTAATAGTTTCAGTGCCAGAATAACATATTTAGCTAGCATATTTAAGGGGCAGGACACTAATGCCAACTTCAACTTCTTATTTTATCAAACTTGATTTTTACTAACTTTTAAAATTATTAATGCTTAAGATGTATTTGAAGGATAATTAGTGGAAATGAGTTTGGCAACAGGCATTTTTTTTTCCATTTTATTTTGTAAGTGAAAGCATGTGTTAGAATCAAACTAAAAGAACAAGATTTAGATTTGATTTCCACTTCTATTTCTCAGGATATAGATGTAGAAGTGTGTGTGTGTGTGTGTGTGTGTGTGTGTGTGTTGGGGGTGGGGAATAGTTAGTATAAACCAGAAAATAAATGTAGAATTTAGTAGATTATACTTTTTAAAATATTAACATTCTGTACCCCCCCAAATAAATATCCTTTTCAAATTTACTTTGAATTAAAGTACCTAAGCAAGCTATTGGAAATTTATGATCTACACTAATAAAAGAGTAAGATGCAAATTGACCCTACATTCGTGACGCCCACCAGCCAATCAGGAGTGGGTATGCAAATTAACTAAAAAAGATGGTGGGTTAATTTGCATATGCAGGCACTGGGCCTTTGGGCAGCGTGGGAAGGCGGAAAGGCAACTCCGGCCGGAGCAAAGGCGATGCCGGCAGCCAGGGGAAGGAAGGCCCATTCTTGCACAAATCTTCGTGCATCGGGCCTCTAGTAGACTATAAAACAGTTAAACAATCCTTTGAAATGGCAAATGGCAGCTCTGTTCTTAAGAATTGAGATCAAGACTCAGCCAAGTCAAAGGAACATTTTATAACTGCATGAAAGACTACAGAAATCACAACTCTATGGATAATGAGTTTACAGTAGAGCTTGTAGCTCCTCTTTGTATTTAGTTGCTCAGCTTGCCCATTACTTTGCTTAGTAATTGCTCTACTAGTATCTCTGAACAGGAACAAGAGAAGGAACTAAAAAAATGCAAGGATTTATTTTTGGTACTTTATTTTTACAGAGTTTTGAGAAAAGGAAAATTAAAGCTATAATTAAGGCCTGGAGGATTTTTCTTTGGTTTTTCAATTAGTTAAGTTATTGTGCTCTGTATTAACTTAACATGGATAATTGGAATTCAGCCTTAGCTAGCAAGGAAGGTATTTGCAGTTAGATTAGAAGAGGGGACAGAATTGTTTCAGATAATTATAAGGTATACTAACAATATTTCTTGATAATCCTAGCCTTAGAAGTAGCTGCTCCAACTAGATTTACTGGTTGGTTGTTTATTTTTGAATAACAGTGTAACTGTCTGTGGTTTATTCTACAATCTTTTGAAGGTATTTATTTTTTGCTATATAAGGGCTCCAGGGCCCGAGGCATTGTTCAGTGGGAGGACTCTGTGTTATTGACCAATCCATCAGTGCATTTGTTTCTTTAAAATCTCTGTACCATGGCACAATTCCATTTCTGCTCAGGTCCAGAATATCTCAGGGATTGTTCAAGTCACTGGTTCATTTAAGCAATTATTTTCTCTGTTTTAAAATAAAAATAAATATGTTAGTAATCTAATCTTTAAAATAAAATAAGAGAAACAAAAATGATTTTAAAAGGAAATTTTCAATTTCAAAATATTAATATTTAAAATGCTCAGTTTCTTGGAGAAAGGAATTTTTTTTTGACTTTGCTGCCACCTCATGGCTAAGGCAGTAATTAGCCATAATCCTTCAGGGGCTTATAAAAATATATGCCAGGGAGAGAAAAGACCACGGAGAAGTCATAGAAAATATGAGCTCTGTCTTGCTCATGAAATAACATTTTGTTGTTGTTGTTGTTCTGTGATCTCAGTTCGGGCCCAATCTTTGACTCACAATTTCATTTCAGTAATAACATAACATAGTTTTCTTGTTGCCTTTCTTATCTTTTTCGGTAGATTTTGGATTAGATAATTTTACAAAATCATTGTTCTTCTTTGATAAGTAATAATATCCCCACCATGGACACTGTACTTGTATCACAGCTCTACTGCCACCAGCAGCACTGAGATCAGAGCAAATTACTTAAACTCTGTCCCAGTTTCCTCAGACGTGAAATCAAAGTAATAACATCTACCTAGTTTATAAGCTTGATGTGCAAATTAAATAAGATGATGTATTTAAATGGTTTGGCATAGTGTCTGACCTAGTAATCACTCACTATGAAGTATGTCAAATTTTCAGTAAATATGCTGTTAGGAACTTAGTTGTATAAGCGTAAATACATATTATTGGTAAACCAATTTTATAGATTTAAATTTAATTTGAAAAAGGCCAAAATTTTAAAAGTGGTTCATGCTCAAATTTCACATAAGACTGATATTTCTCACTACTGAACCTGTCCAGATAGAAGCTGTGGAGCGTAGTGTGCTGTTAAATCACGGTGAGGGCCATAGATGCAAAGCTGCAGCATCTCCACGGCAGCTGGCCTCAGATGTTGGACGTCTGAAGGGACTGTGTCCGTTTTTTCTTAAGAGCTCCGTTTGTTTTACTTCCTCTGGCAGGAATGCAAGTCATTGCACGGAGAGTATGTGGGACGAGCCTGCGGCCACGAGCACCCCTACGTTCCAGATGTTCTGTTCTGGTCCGTGATCCTGTTCTTTTCCACAGTTACTCTGTCCGCCACCCTGAAGCAGTTCAAGACTAGCCGCTATTTTCCAACCAAGGTACTTAGACTACAATTTTCTGGATTGAAACATAAACCTACCTAAAGCAGGTTATGAAGGCATACATGTTTTGAGAAAAAAGAAAGAGCAGTTGCTGTGATGAACGGAGCCACTAAAAAGCTTTTGTGTGAGCAGGCTGCCAGGTTAGGAGTGGAGGTAGCAGAGGAGGGAGGTGAAGGAAAAGCATTTTGAGACAAGTGCTGGAAGTGCACATGAACTTCAGGCTCCTGTCCTTCAAATCCCAACGATTAGCTCCCCCTTTCCCACTTCCGTTTTTGGAAATTCAAAGTACACACTGCAGTAGTGATTGTCACTCCCTTCAGTGAACAGTGGGAGCTATTCCAGCCTGACAGATACCTCCTTGGAGCCACTGCCACACTCTAACTGGGAGAGCCCCTGCAAAGCCCATTGGAATACTATTCTCTTACATTTCAAAGTGTCAGTCCCTCCCCTAACCCACTACATTTGCATCTGCATATTTGGAAAGGAAAGTAAACAGAGACACAGCTTAGTTCAATATTTAACACTGCAAAGTAACACCTATAATGTCTGACTCAGCCAATAGAAAACAAGAAAACAAGCTTTTTAAGGATGAGCTGATGATTATAACAAAAATTCCACCCTGGGAAAATGTTTCAAGAATTGTTTCTTCTGCAGAAAATTTCAGTTTTCGTCACCTCCTTCCGTAAGATGGAAGGTTTATTTCTTTCCCTTGAAAGTTTAATTTGATTAAATTATTTTTGTAACTTGAAACAATAATCTCCTATATTTTTGTGTGTGTCATAAAGTCATCCTAATAAAGAAGCCAGATCTTGTTGATCATTGTATTAGGATTTTTGTTGAAAGGTGGCTTTATATATGAGATGGCTTTAAAACTGGCTTACACAGAAGAACTTTTAATTTTTTCTACTCTGTTGTGCACATTCCTTGCTGCCATTCTGATATCCCAGATATACTAAAATATTATGCTTCTTCAATAAAAACGATGATTTTATTTTATGGTGCTTCAGGTTTATCATATTAAAATGTTGCCTGTGTGAGAAAGAGTCCTAAAATGTAGCCAAATTCTGGCCTTGCAATCTTATTCTATGTTCTAAATAGTCACGCACTTAGCTTCATAATAAACTTAGATTTTAAATAAAAATTAAAATAGCACAATAACCATTACAGCGATTTCACAGTGCCTCTTTCTAGAAAGGTTGAGTGTGTATCCATCTTAATGACAGTTACATAAATGTACATTCAGGTTCTGACAGAGCTAATGATAATATTCTAGTATGCATAGCATATAATATTGTGATATTATGTCATAAAGTTTTTGCAAAGAAAGATTATGTTCCTGAGTATTCCTGTCTATTTATAGTTTCTTCAGGTGACAAATGTTTTCATTATTTTTAGGTTCGATCCATAGTGAGTGACTTTGCTGTCTTTCTTACGATTCTGTGTATGGTTTTAATTGACTATGCCACTGGGATCCCATCTCCAAAACTACAAGTACCAAGTGTTTTCAAGGTGAACTTACAGCATTTTCTATTTACCTCTTCATCTCTTTAGGCCAAACTTTCACTTAGATAATGGCTAGAAACTTAGAACTTGGGGTTTTGATGAAAATATAAAGCTGTAGATTAGTAAAATGTCCATAAGTATGACTAAAACTTCGGTCTACTATTTAAAAAAATTAAGAACCACAGAAATAGAATCCTGGAGGCCACTTGCAAATATTTCCTGTCAATTTTGCCAGTTGAAATATCTATATATAAGACTCCTAAGAGTTAAGGAAGCATTTTGAAACTAAGGGAAATGCATTATCTTGATGCAGAATTGCCCAGTGAATAGTACTTAAAAATAGGTCTGAAACAGAATTCTGACCATGTTACTAAGAGTGTGACCCTTGTTGAGTTCCTTAAACTTGATTTTTCTCATCTATCAAACAGAGCTATGGACTTCTTCATAGAATTATTGTCAAAAAGATTTCCTCTGGGATTCATCTCAGGCACCAGCCATGTTTAGAACCCTCCCCTGAGCTCCTAATGTCACCAATTGTCTTTTTGCTGTTTTCAGATAATGGCCTGTGCATACATCTGAAATAAGGTTACACACAGTTGTCAAATGTAAAGATAAATATTTTTGTAAATATGAATATATATATATATGTGTATATATGTATGTGTGTTCACACACACACACACACACACATATATATATATATATATATATATATATATTTATATATATATATAAATTTGCCAACTGGAAAATATTATTTTATCTAATATAGGTATTGATTAAGAACACAGATTTTTGAGCCAGTCAGAGTTCAAATCCTGTCTCCAGCACTTACTAGCTTTGGGATTTTGAGCAATTTATTGGATCTCTCTTTGTCTCAGTTTTTTAATCTGTACCTCCTTATCTGTTGTCAAGGAAAGAATGAGTGAAAATACTTAAAGCACTTAGAATGGTGCTGGTACCTTATAAATGCTTTGTAAACATTAGTGTTATTCATTATTATTATTAAGGTAATCATTAGTATTATTCACTCAGCATATCAGTTTATAATTAGGGTTTTCCTGGTAGCATCTGTAAAATTTAATTTGATTAGGTATTCATTAATCTAGTTCATAACTATGTACATTCTTTTATTTTTCACAGCCCACCAGAGATGATCGTGGCTGGTTTGTTACACCTGTAGGTCCAAATCCATGGTGGACAGTAATAGCTGCTATTATTCCAGCTTTGCTGTGTACTATTCTAATTTTTATGGACCAACAGATTACAGCTGTCATAATCAACAGAAAAGAGCATAAGCTAAAGGTATATTTTAACATTAATTTAATGTAAATTATTATGACTTGACTGACATCAATTGATGTTCATTATACATTATATTCTGTAGTCATTTGTATAATGAAATATTAAAGTAATGCTTTCAAGTTCATACTTTTTATTGTTTATATTCCAGATATTCTGTATTACAATAAACTTAAAGTTAATTATTTTTAGTTAGTTAATTAATTAATCAATAATACTTGGCTGAGCTCTAAACTCTGAAACCTTACCTTCAGGGTTTAAAATAAAAACAGTGCCTAAATTCTAACTTTCTTTACCATGTTTAACATATTTTAATGAAATAATCTATTCTGGTGAAGTGCATCTTTACCAATTTATCTTACAGTGGGGATTTCTTTATTTTTTTACTTGACCCTAAATATGTCTATTAGATTACATCATTATTGGAACAAATTACATCTTCAGATATTTCTTGATTTTTTAGTTATTACTCTGTCTATAATACCCATGACAAAAAAACCTCAGTTATAAGTGTTATAGACTGTAAGTGACACCTCTGTTGAGTTTTATTGCAGATTTTAATGCCTTCCTTTTTTTACAAAGAGAATGAATATGGATATGTTTTATATTCTGATCCTGCCATTTTGCAACTGAGAATAATCAAAGTTGTTTATTGGTATACAATTTGTCTGAGATATGTAATCTGAGTGCTATCACTTATAAGAACATGTTAAATAAAATCAAAATCATTAAATGGTTACAAATTATCTAAATCAATTCTTGTAAAAACAGAACATGCACAATCTTGTTTTGTTTTAGAATCATGTACATACTCTAAACTCTAGGAAAAGGTTCATTGTTAGAGCAACAGAAATTATGCTCCAAAGGATGTATAAGTATGTTTGTTAGAAAGAGGAAAATCTCTGATTGAACTATTAGATGGTAAATAGTAAAAACGTAAATGTAAGACAGCACAATGATTTGTAATAAATCTTACTAAAAATGAATTTTCTATATAATGGAGAGTGTGTCTATCTTAAAACATAGAGCATTCTTCATTCTCTTTGTAAAAAGTAACTTAAGAGTGCTCAGAACCTTTTTTGAAAGTTCATTCAATTCACTTGTTTTTGTCAAATAAAATCTTAATTATTAAGGATATATTTTACAAAAACATTTCATAAAGTCGTGGGAACTAGACCAGTGGTGTGCTGGTACATGTTTAACATCCAGTTCTCTGCATTTAAAAAAGAGAGATCTTGATTTACTATTTTAATGGTATGAACGCCCCATCACCGCATGGCTCATTTTATGCTACCAGTGTGACATCAATTGGCAGGAAAATTATTTGAAAATTAAACAGTTGGCTCTGATGGCCTATATGAGCTGGCTCCCAAAACATCGCTGAACTACGCAATTGAGTATTAGAAACGGAAACATTTATAGTCCTCAAAACAAGGAATTCAGACTCCCAAGTTTAATAGCCTACTTACTTAATATCAATCACTTAAAAGTATTTGCTTTTAAAATATTAACCTTCTGCAAAAGCAAATGTCACCACTACTTAATTATTAAAGTTATATAGTTGCTTAAATAGATCTATAAAACAAGTATAACTACTTTATATTGAATATTTTTAGCCTTCTACTCTCTAAGAAGTAGGAAAACATTTTCCCTAGACACCAGTTTATTTTTTAAAGCTGAAAATACCTATATTTTTTCATTATCAAGTAACATATGATTTTAGCTTTTTTAGATAATATGCAAAGTTAAAAGAAAAAAGTGGAAAACACTATCATTTCATTACCTAGAGATAACTTCATTAACATTTTTATAGCTACCCAAACATATATTTTTATACTACATACTAGAGGCCCGGTGCACGAAATTCGTGCACGGAGGGGGGTTGTCCCTCAGCCCAGCCTGTACCCTCTCCAATCTGGGACCCCTCAAGGGAGTCCCATTGTCCGACTGCCCTCTCACAATCCAGAACTGCTGGCTCCAAACTGCTTGCCTGCCTGCCTACCTGATTGCCCCTAACCGCTTCTGCCTGCCAGCCTGAACACCCCCTAACCACTCTGCTGCCAGCCTGTTTGTCCCCAACTTCTCTCCTCTGCCGGCCTGGTTAGCCCTAACTGCCCTCTCCTGCAGGGTTGATCACCTCCAACTGCCCTCCCTTGCAGGCCGGGTGCCTTCCAACTGCCCTCTCCTGCTGGCCATCTTGTGGTGGCCATCTTGTGTCCACATGGGGGCAGGATCTTTGACCACATGGGGCAGCTATATTGTGTGTTGCAGTGATGATCAATCTGCATATTACTCTTTTATTAGATAGGATAGAGGCCTGGTACAGGGGTGGGGGCCAGCTGGTTTGCCCTGAAGGGTGTCCCTGATCAGGGTGGGGTTCCCTTGGGGTGTGGGGCGGCCTGAGCGAGGGGCCTGTGGTGATTTGCAGGCCAGCCACACCCTCTGGCAACGCAAGCGGAGGCCCTGGTATCTGGAATTTATTTTCCTTCTACAATTGAAACTTTGTAGCCGGGAACGGAGCCAAGCCTGGGGCTCCCTCCACGGACAGCCTGCAGCCATTTGTGTTGTGGTTATAATTGAAACTTTGTTGCCTTAAGTGGGTGGGCCCGGCCAGAGTGTGTGGAAAGCTTTGCTTCCCCTGTTGCCGCCGGCAACCCTGGCCTGCTCTCTCAAGCTCCATTCTGCCGCCATTTGTTTGAATTTGTTTACCTTCTATAATTGAAACTTTGTAGCTTGAATGGAGGTTTAGGCCTGCAACGGCTGGCAGAAAGCTTGGCTTCCTCTGTTACCTAGGAAACCTTGCTCTCTGTGGCTGTAGCCATCTTGGTTTGGGTTAATTTGCATACTCGCTCTGATTGGATGGTGGTCGTGGCTCGTGGGCGTGGCTTGTGGGTGTGTCGGAGGTATGGTCAATTTGCATATTTGTCTATTATTAGATTAGATATCATTTGTATTTTTTCACATAAGAGCATTATCATGGAAATCATCCTATGTCAACAATGCAAATCTGCATTATCATTTTATTTTTAATATTTATTGTTGAAATATGTTCCCTTTTCCCCCTATTGACCCCTTCTAGCTTGCCCCCACTATTCTCCCGCCCCGACAGGCATTCACCACCCTATTGTCTTTGTCCATGGGTTATGAATATACTCACACAAGTTCTTTGGTTGATCTCTTCACACCCACCCACCCCTGCCTTCCCTCTGAGATTCCACAGTCTGTTCCATGTTTCTGTGTCTCTGGATCTATTTTGTTCATCAGTTTATTTTGTTCATTAGATTCCACATATGAATGCAATCATATGATACTTGTCTTTCTCTGACCAGCTTATTTCGCTTAGCATAATTCTCTCCAGGTCCTTCCATGCTGTCTCAAAGGGTAAGAGATCCTTTTTTTTTTTACTGCTGCATAGTATTCCATGGTGTAAATGTACCACAGCTTTTTCATCCACTCATCTAGTGATGGGTACTTGGTCTGTTCCCAGATCTTAGCATGTAATCTTAGTAAATTGTGCTGCTATGAACATAGGGGTGCATACATTCTTTCCGATTGGTGTTTTGGGTTTTTTAGGATATATTCCTAGAAGTGGGATCACTGGGTCAAATGGTAGTTCCATATTTAATTTTTTGAGAAAACTCCATACTGTTTTCCATACCAATCTGTATTCCTACCAGCAGTGTACTAGAATTCCCTTTTCTCCACATCCTCACCAGCACTTGTCATTTGTTGATTTGTTGATGGTAACCATTCAGACAGATGTGAGGTGATACCTCATTGTCATTTTAATTTGCATCTCTCTGATTATCAGTTACTTTGAACATTTTTTCATATATCTCTTGACCATCTATATTTCCACTTTGGAGAAATGTCTATTTAGGTCCTTTGCGCATTTTTTAAATTGGATTGTTTGTCTTTCTCTTATTAAGCTGTATGAGTCCCTTATATATTTTGGATGTTATCAGAGGTATCATCGCTAAATATGTTCTCCCATAGAGTGAGCTTCCTTTTCATTTTGTTGATGGTTTCTTTTGCTGTACAGAGTTTTTAATTTTAATGTAGCAGGATACAAAATTAACATAAATCTATGGCATTTTTATACAACAACAATGAATTCTCAGAAAGAGAAACTAAAAAAAACAACAACAAAAAACCTATTTACCATTGCAACAAAAAATTAAGATACTTAGGAATAAACTTAACCAAGAAGATAAAAGACTTGTACTCAGAAAGCTACAGAACATTAAAAAAAAAAAAGATAGAGGAAGAGATAAACAAGTGGGAGAATATACTGTGTTCATGGATTGGTAGAATTAACATAATTAAAATGTCCATTCTACCCAAAGCAATCTATAGATTCAATGCAATCCCTATTAAAACACCAATGGCATATTTCACAGCTCTAGAACAAATACTCCAAAAATTTATATGGAACCAAAGAAGACCCTGAATAGCTGCAGCAATCTTGAGAAAGAAGAACAAAATTGGAGGTATCACAATACCAAATATCAAGTTATACTACAAAGCCACTATAATCAAAACAGCCTGATACTGGCACAAGAATAGGCATATAGATATAAAGGAACAGAACAGAGACCCCAGAAATGGACCTAAGCCATTACTCTCAATTAATATTTGACAAAAGAGGCAAGAGCATACAATGGAGTCAAAACAGTCTCTTCAATAAATAGTGTTGGGAAAATTGGACAGATACATGCAAAAAAATGAAACTAGACCACCAATTTACACCATACATAAGAATAAACTCAAAATGGATAAAAGACTTAAATGTAAGTCATGAAACCATAAAAATCCTAGAAGAAAACATAGGCAGCAAAATCTCAGACATCTCTTGTAGCAATATGTTTGTAGCTACATCTCCTAGGGCAGAAGAAACTAGGAAGAAAATAAAAAAGTGGGACTGCATTATAATTTTAAATGGCTGTATATTTATATTTCATTATATGATACAGTAGAGGCCAGGTTCACGAATTCGTGCACCAGTGGGTTCCCTTGGCCTGGCCCATGGGGGGATTGGGCTGGAATTGGCTCTCTGACATCCCCCAAGGGGTCCCGGATTACAATAGGGCACAGGCCAGGCCAAGGGACCCCACTGGTGCACGATCAGGGCTGGGGAGAGATGCGGGAGGTTGGCCAGCTAGGGAGGGACCGCGGGAAGGCTCCAGGGCATGTCCAGCTCATCTCGCTCAGTCCAGGATTGGCCAGACCCCAGCAGCAAGCTAACCTACCTGTTGGAGCATCTGCCCCGTTGTGGTCAGTGCACATCATAGTGACTGGTTGACCAGTTGACTGTCTGCCCCCTCGTGGTCAGTGCACATCATAGTGAGTGGTTGAGCAGTGTTAGCATATCATTAGCATATTATGCTTTGATTGGTTGGTTGAATGGCCAACTGGTTGACCAGACACAGCATATTAGGCTTTTATTATATAGGATGTTATAAATTAAACAAAATAGATCATGTTTTAAGAATAAAATAAGCTGTGTAATCATTGCTTCCTTTCAAAGGAAAACATTTTTTAAGTCTTTATATTTAGGCAGGAATTCCATAGATTTCACTGAAAAATTATTCAATCCCCCCACGGGCCAGGCCAGGGTAACCCACTGGTGCACCAATTCGTGAACCTGGCCTCTACTGTATCATATAATGAAATATAAATATACAGCCATTTAAAATGATAATGCAGCTAAACTGACGGAGGCAGTATTTTTTCTAAGTATTAGTGGACTCACATTAAAACAAAATGTGGAAGTAAGTGAAGATTTCTGAGGGTGGTACTTTTTTTTTTTTTTTTTTGCCATTCTCTATCGTTACTCTTTCCCAGTCTCTCAGAATTATAAATGACACAGCACTTCTTTCTGTTCTTCATAAGCCTGTGGTTGGCCCTTGACATTCACCATCTTTGATAATCTCCAATATGATGTATTTCCTTCTTTGCCTATCATGTAGAATAGCTAACATATAATAAAGCATTCTTTATGTGGACTTTCAAGTACTTGCATTTATAGAATTAAATGTAGAACAAAAACATTTAATATTTTGGTCACTAAAATAAATTTGAGGCTATATTAGTAAACTATATTACATTATTTGTATATTACTTTTTTATTATACAAATAAATTACCATATATTCAAAAGATTCATAATTTTTCCCTTTAATAGTTATCAATAGAGCAAATCTCACATAAACTCTGGTATATTTCCCCAAGTAGAAGAGCCAGTCTATTCTTGGTTGCTATGAATCTGCACATCCCATCTTCTCCCTCGGATATGAATATTTTCAAAGCAAGTTCCTTCAGTGAAGATATATTTTATCTACATTGAACACTTTTTTTTTTTCTCTTTGGCCTCTAACCTTTGTCTTCTGTAAGCGTTGGTATAGTGTGGTCTATTGCTACTGATTATCTTGTTAACAATAACAGTCTTTACTCAGAATAACGGTTTGTTCTAAAGCCGTTCTCTCCGCCTGCTGCTTCCCTGAAATGTTTGCACTATCTCCTGGCTTTGACTTGAGCCACTTTGTCACAGAAAGACATGTGTTTCTTAGGTATATCCCCAGACCACAAGTTAACCACATTTTCAGCTTTTACTTATTTTTTTCCTCACTTGAAAACCTATTTTTGCCTTGAGTGGAGCATTCCCAGAAATAGTTCAATGAAGTATGTTTTGTGGTTTCTGTATCAAGCACCTGATGGATTCCACAACATGTGTCTAAAGGTATCTAAGTCAACACCATTTATCCAAGTCACCTTGGAATTCAGCTTTTCATTCCTTATCTCTCCCAGACGTATAGTGGAGGTCTTTTCACCTTTTCCTTATTTCTATTACCAAAACTAGTAGTTGTTTTTCTTTTAGAAGAACTTTTCATGCCACTAAAAATGGTTTTTATTATGAGTGTTACTACATTACACAGGAATGACATGTTGACCTATAGAGGCTAAGTCCAACTCACGGGCACAGTAATTACTCTTCCCTTAGAATGAAGAAGCTCAAAATTAGCCAAATTCCAACTCACTGTGCCTCATGACCTTTGGGTTGATCATGGTGATCACATTGTAAGATAGATAAATGTCAAATCACTATGTTGTGCACCTGAAAATAATATAATATTGTATGTCAATTATACTTTAATTAAAATATTTAAAAGCTGTATATATAAACATTTGAGAATGCAAATTATCATCTACATTATACATAGATGTAAATCCATACTCTATCTAGCATTTTTTGCTTGTTCATCCCTTTCCAAGAGAAGTGGGATAGGCATAGGTTAAATGAATCTCTTTAAAAAGCATTACACATGTTCAATTAAAAAAAGTATTTTCTAAAAGTGGAAAGAGATATTATTTTACGGAAAAGAAAGTTTCTGTTCAGGTACAACTGTGGGCTTTTCTACATGTTTCTGTAGACAGTTCAGGCTTCTTTTGACATCATTTTTAATAAACAGCAATACAATCCCAGATCACTTGAGTAAATGAATGCATTTGCACCATTCATTTGGCACCACATTCTCTTGATGATTATGGCATTTGATATGTTCTTTTTTGCCCTCTTTGTCAGCCTGGTTCTTCATGTCAATCTATAGTCTTTTATGTGGTTAACTTGACAGATGCAGGAAATTGCTGCCAAGCTTTGAAATGAATTTTTTCAGCAGTGGCATCTGGGTATCAGATGGTCCTCTTGGCTGGCCTCTTGTCTTGCTGCATGTTGGTTTTAGTGGGGTCTGCTGTAGCATCACCTGTTGCTATGCTCCCTTTTCCTTCCATATGTCCATTTCCCATGATTCATGGATGAATGTGAGAATGAAAGCTCTGCTTCTGTCTTTATTTCAGAAAAAAATTCTACAGAAATATGTTCGAAGGTGCAGAGTTTCCTCTCTGACAGAGGGATACCTCCCTTTGGCTGGCATGCCTATCAGCTAATAATTTGGTTACAAACACCAAGTTTTTAAAGACATTATAAATGAAAGAGAAGGAGAAGAATGACGATTAATGAGTGAAAGTGCCAGAACGGCTTTATTTTTTCCATTCACATTAAGATGCTGCCATTGTTGTACAGCATGACCAGGGGGAGCTGTATTTTTGTTTTTATTATATACTTGTACTTTACAAAGCTAGCTTTTTAAATTTAAAAAGAAATTATTATTTCCTCTGAGAGCATTATTTTTTCTGCTTCCTGCAAGCGAGAATCTGTTTACATTATTTTAAAAACACTTTATAAGAGGTATAGGAAATCACTATCATGAAGAAGTCCTTCCTCATATTATTAAGCCATAGTCAACATGGGTCCTGGGAAAATCCAGGGTACACAGGCTCAAGGCCTCATGTCCTTTGCCCTCTGAAGTTTATCCCCCCTACTAACTAGTGTGCTTCCATTCTCTCAGCAGTACTATAGCTCCGAACAGCCCCAGGGGCCGTCATTCACACTGTACTCCCCCAGAGGCTGGGGCTTGAGCAAGTCCTTCACTATTCTTGCTCCTTCTCACTCCTGAGTCCCTAGGACAAAGCAGTTCTCTAACTGGCTAAGATATTGTCCTTTCAAGGGACCCAAATTTGAGTTTTAGTCCACCCATCGACATCTTCCAAAATGTTCTACAAAAGGACCTAAGGAACAAACTATGGCCCTGGTGAAGCTTATTCCTTCCTATGCCTTTTTGTTTAAGCGGATATCAGGGTGTTTCTCTGCCCACTCTTGAGATCCTAGTAATGAAGATCTTTCCTGCATTACTTGCCAAGAAAAGTTTCTAGCAACTTCTTCACAGGGAAACCGGGTTTAGGCAGTGTGGTGAACTGGAGCAGTGCCCCGCTCAGCTGACCCAAGGAAGAGTACCACTGACAGTGGACAAGGAGGAGGTCATTGTGTGGATGTCTCCCACTGCCTCCTGCACTTTTATAATTTGGCAGGGATAGGCAGAAAGGAAGTACAATGGACTTAAAAGGTGTTTTTCTTAATAAAGCAATTAACAAAGCAAAATAGCAGAAAGGGAATACTACCATGACAAACATGCAACAAATAATCCATATGTTTCACTCCAGGCTGTATGAGCTTTCATATTAACTGTAAACTGCTTACAGTTTGGTAAAACTGCTTGTAAAAAAAAAAAGCCAAAATTATTCTTCTAGAAGAATTGGTAATGTCTTCTCATGCTCATGACAACAAATGTAACAGCTATATTTAAAATTATACATATTAATCTGGATTCCAAAAGATGTTTCAATGATGCATATTTACTTTTTAAAAAGTCAAGTTAATGATTGCTTATTGTATGCCAATGACTGTGCTGAAAGCCATAGGAAACACTGAGAAATTATGTTACCTGCCCTTAAGAAACATACTTTTATTGAGGAGCCTTAAAACAAATGAGTTCAAAAGAGAAATTTATTGTTCAACTAGAATGTAGTAGTCTCTAATGTTTGATGGGTGTGTACTTTATACTCATTATGGCTCTAAATGATTTGCAAAATTAAATGATATATTTCTCACAACAACCCAATTTGGTTGCTCCTGTATCATCATCACCATTTTTCAGATAGGGAAATAGCGGCTCAAGGTCATTGGCTGGGCCAGCATTTGATTCCAGGCCTCTTGTCTCCAGAAACTAATCTCTTAACCACTTTATTACACTACCCCTCATTAAGAGCTGGAATGTGAACTAGGCCAAGTCCTTTGCTACTTCTGAGACTTTGCCCTGTCACCTTCCCAAGGGAGAGGGAAAAGTTAACACAGCTCTTCCCCATTTTCAATTTCCATGCCCCTTGCATTCTCTTTTCCTTTTTCACATTTCCTGATTGGTCCAAAAAAGCACTTAAGTTTGCAATACCTGGAGATCAGTGATAGTGGAATAGGATCACAGAAGAGATATAAAACACAAAAACTATTATTTTAAGTTGCTGAAACTAAAACAAATGGAACTGATAGTGATTTTCCTACTGAAAAAGTAGGAAAATAAATTGTATCTACACACACACACACACATGTATATGTACATATATATGTATAAGGAATCTTAGGTTGATATTATTTTTCCTAGGGAAAGTCACCCATTGAAACAAAAGAAGGCAATTGGAAACTGAGTATTTTAGAATAATTTATCTTTTAAAAAATAACTTTATTGTTGAAAACATTACATATGCCCACCTTTTCCCCCCATTGACCCCTTCTAGCCTGCTCCCATCCCCTGCTCCAGGCCTCCACCACCCTATTCTGTGTCCATGGGTTATGCATATATGCATACAATTTCTTTGGTTAATCTCTTCCCACCCAACCACCCACCCACAGACTGAACAGATTTGTCAGTCTGTTCCATGCTTCTATGTCTCTGGATCTATAATTTTTCACCAGTTTATTTTGTTCATTAGATTCCACATATCAGTGAGATCATGTGATAATTTATCTTTAGGAGATCTCATATGAGAGGGTACTTGGATATTGTCAGGAAGTGTCTTCTAGTCACAATTAGGTCATTCTTTGTTCTGCTGTTGTCACGGTCCCTACTTTGTTTTCTCAGCCTAATACCCGATAGAAAGTTGGTACTTAATATTTTTATGTGTGATTAAATAATAACGAATTGTGAATAATACTAATTGCAAATTAACTTGCCCATTTAGGGAAACTATGGAAGTGACTGTATTTGATAATAACTTTACTTACCCAATAGAAATAGAATAGAAACTAATGTAACGTTAACCTAGAAATACACTGAACCTATCAAAGTATGTAGAAGACACTATAATCATAATTGCAATAGGAGTACCTGCAACATTTCTTTAAGTGAATTACATATCTTGACACTGTTACCTTCTTATCTTTATTTTGCATTTTAGAATCAGTTGTATAAGACTCAAGACAGCATCTTCTTTCTATTCTTACTGTTCCAGGGTGGTCGTGTTATTTGTCTCTATACTTAGTTCAGGTCCTATGAGTATCCTCTCTCTCTCTCTCTTTTTTTAAACAGAAAGGCTGTGGATACCATCTGGACCTATTAATGGTGGCTGTCATGCTTGGTGTGTGCTCCATCATGGGCCTGCCATGGTTTGTGGCTGCCACTGTCCTCTCCATCACTCATGTCAACAGCCTAAAACTGGAATCAGAATGTTCAGCTCCAGGAGAACAACCCAAATTTCTTGGCATTCGGGAGCAAAGAGTTACTGGGCTTATGATTTTTGTTCTTATGGGTTCATCAGTCTTTATGACCAGTATTCTGAAGGTAATAAAATCTGCCCTTATGAATTTAAGAGAAGGCAGAACATATTTATTATTGTTTAAGGGATTTCATTTGAATCTAAACCATCAATTTGCAAATATTTTATGGCAAATGATGAATGTGATTAATTTCTTTACCATGTTTATATAACATTTTAACTTAATGAGGGAAATTGTGTGCTGTATTTTAAAATCCTTAAATAAAAATTTAGACTGGCAAAGTAAAATTTGATGTGTAAATTATTACCATAATTTTGAAATGGTGACAAAGTTGTGGGAAAGAGTACCTCATTGTTTCTGATTGACTTGTGATCTGAATTCACTACAGGCCTAGACAAAATAAGGCTTTTTTTTTGTCAATGGAAAGCTATATTTGCAATTAACATTACCTAGTATAAGATAAAGGTACAGAAGTAAGCAATGTTATGGTCATGGCTACAGTGCAGATGTATATGTTCCATAAAACTAATAATGAGAACATTAAAGAGTAATTATTATGTCATAATTCTGGTAGATATCTCTAAGCTGGTATTTGTATTTTATTGTAACTCATCTAAGTTGTCTATAATTTATAAATTCTAGTTGAAATATTTAATTACTTACATAAATTTATGTGTATTTAATAATTTTATAAGTATATTTGCAAGAATTGATGTGTATGTCATATAAATAACTATAGAGATAGAATGATGCTGAGTATTTAAAGAAAGAGAAAAATTGAACAATCCACAATTTTACAAATATCTGGTATAATGTAGGAACAACATCTAAGTATTAGCTCCATTCTTCGCCTTTAATCTAAATGCGTTGTTGAAAATAAATTGTGCCTTTTCTCCAATTGTTCTTTCACAGTTTATCCCCATGCCAGTGCTATATGGAGTGTTTCTTTATATGGGTGCTTCATCTCTAAAGGGAATTCAGGTAAATTATTTACAGTAATAATGGCACATCTATAATGAGTTATCGTAAGGTCTATTGATGCTAAGTCATGTGATAGTTAAGAAAATGACATCATCTTAGGAACAGGTTTTAGACTACAATTAATTTTTAAAAAATTAGTCATATTTCCAAAAGTTAAAGAAGATCCTCATCTGCATCTTAGGTTCATAATCATAGGGTACTTTTGTTTACCATAAGTATATTAAAATTGAAATGTTTAGATTTCACAGCCCTTTTAGATAACTAATCATAGTACATTTCAAAATATATACAAATACTTTTAATCTTTGATACTGTCTTCATGATTATGGATATATATATATATATATATATATATATATATATATACACATGAGGCTAGAAAAAAACTATGCACAAAAATATTAATTGTTACACACACTTTCAAGATATTAGAAACAATCCCATTATCCAAATTAGTAAATAATTATATAATCTATGGTATATTCATTGAAAGGTGGTAATTATGATGATAATAAAAGTAACATGGTAGAAATGCTTATGGCACAATGCAAAGTGAAAAAGTAGGAAAATAAATTGTATCTACCACTGGTTTATAAAGCTATGATGTTGGTCAGATTAAAAAGGAAGACATAGAAATAAAAACAATATATTGTCCAGCCAGCTTGGCTTAGTGAATAGAGCATCTGCCCGCAGACTAAAGGGTCCCAGGTTTGATTCCAGTCAAGAGCATGTACCTTGATTATAAGATAGATCCCCGGACCTGGTTGAGATGGGTACAGGAGGCAACCAATCAGTGTGTCTGTCTCACACTGATGTTTCTCTCTGTCTCTGTCTCTGTCTCTCCCCCTTCCTTCCATTCTCTCTCTCTAAAAATAAATAAATAAATAAATAAATAAATAAATAAATATCCTCGGGTGAGGATTAACAAAAAACAAATTTGTTAAAATAGTGAGGTCCTGCTTGATTTTTTTCTTTTAATTTTGTTTTTCTATTATTATTATATTTATAGAAATATTAAAATTAAAATTAAGTTACAAGGTAAGGCAGTTTCAAAGTATAAGCAAAGGCTTACTAATTGTTTAAAGAAGTGTTAGATAAATAAATATAGTTGGGTTAGTTTTCTATTGCTGCATAACAATAGAATACATAACAATAACAAATATTTATTATCTCACAGTCTCTGTGAATCATGAATTTAGGAACAGATTAGCCAAGTGGTTCTGGCTCAAGATGTCACAGGTGGTTGCTGTCGGGATACGGACAAAGGCTGCAACCATCTGAAGGTTGACTAGGGCTTGAGGATCTTGTCTAAGATGGCTTATCACACAGCTGTGGGCGAGAGGCATCAGTTCCTGCCTGGCTATTGAGAGGAAGCCTCTGTTTTGCCACATGGGCCTTTCCATAGGTCACTCAAGTGTCCTCATGACATGGAAGTTAACTTCCATTGGAGTGAGCTATGAAAAAATGAGAAAAAGTCACTGTGCCTATTGACTTAGTCTCCAAAGTTGCCGTTGGTCACTTCTACTTTTTACTATTTGTTAAAAGCAAATCACTATGGCCAGTTTGTACATAAGGGAAAGGAAATTAGACTTCATCTCTTTATTTTGGTTTGTTTGTTTTTGTTTATTTTTTAATCTTCACCAAGGATATTTTTTCCATTGATTTTTAGAGAGAGTGGAAGAGAGAGGGAAAGACAGAGAGAAACATCGATGTGAGAGAAACACATTGATTGGTTGCCTCCTGCATGAGCCTCCATCAGGGCCCAGGCCAGGGAGGAGCCTGCAACTGAGGTGCTCGCCTTTGACTGGAATCAAACCCAGGACCCTTTGGTCTGAAAGCCGACACTCTATCCATTGAGCCAAACTGGCTAGGGCTAGACTTTATCTCTTAAAGAGAAAAAAGTACTAAAGAATTTGTGGATTCATGTTAAAAGCACACAATTGTTTTCTAAATCTTTATAGAGTCCATTGGCAAATTGTTCCTGCTTATGTTATTGTAGTGGGTTGAATAGTGTTCCTCAGAATTTTTTTCCACCTGGAATCTCAGAATGTGACCTTATTTGGAAATAGGGTCTTTGCAGATATAATTAGTTATAGATCTCAAGATGAGTTCATCCTGAATTTAGGGTGAACTCTAAATCCAATCACTGGGTTCTTTATAACAAGAAGAGAGACACAAGGAATAAGGCCACGTGAAGATAGAGGCAGAGATTAGAGTTTTGCTGCCATAACCAAGGAACATCAGGAATCATCAGAAGCTGGAAGAGCAAGGAGGGTTTCTTCCTCACGGCCTTCATAGGGAGCTTGTGTAGCCAGCAGTTTGATATTGGCCTCCACAACAATTTATCTATATATATAAAAAGGCAGTGGCTGTAACGACTGAAGGCTTGATCAAACACCAGAATTCAGTCTTGCAGTCAGTGCTGGGTTGCTGTGGTGACCCAACACTGTCTGCTGAGGGGGATGCGAATCAGGCCTGAAGAGAGGCCTGGAGAGAGAAGCAGGGTCTGATCTGTAGCCTCCGTGGCAGCTGTTGATCAGCCCTTGCCTCTCTCTCTCCAGGCCTCCTCGGGGGCTGCTGATCAGCCTCGCCTCTCTGATCAGGCCTGGAGATAGGCCCAGAGATGCTGACTGGCATAGAAACTGACCAATCAGAACCAAATCTGGGTGAACTGTGAGGATCCAATGGCTGCCTAGGAGGCGGAGCTTTTGACATAGAAACTGACCAATCAGAACCCCCCCTAAGGTGGGGGCTGAGGAGGGGTTTTAAGGCAGTTGGGGGCGAGATCAGGCTGGCAGAGGAGGGCAGTTGGGGTCGAGATCAGGCCAGCAGGAGAGGGAAGTTAGGGGCAATCAGGCAGGCAGAGGCAGTTAGGGGCGATCAGGCCAGCAGGGAAAAGCAGTTGGGGGCGAGATCAGGCCAGCAGGGGAGGGCCATTGGGGGCCATTAGGCAGTCAGGCAGAGGCAGTTAGGGGTAATCGGGCAGGTAGGCAGAGGGGTTAGGGGCAATCAGGCAGGCAGGCAGAGGCAGTTAGAGGCAATCAGGCAGGCAGGCAGGTGAGCCATTAGGAGCCAGCGGTCCCAGATTGCTGGCAGTTAGACATCCCCCAAAGGGTCCCCGATTGGAGAGGGTGCAGGCTGGGCTGAGGGACTCCCCCCATCCCCCATGCACAAATTTCATGCACTGGGCCACTAGTATATACAGTATATAAAAAAGGCTAATATGTAAAGTGTCCCCTTGGGAGTTCGACCGGGAGACTGGGAGTTCAATCACTCGCTATGATGTGTGTTGACCACCAGGGGGTGGCACAGAACGAAGGAAGGCCCCAGTCGGCAGCCAGAAGGCCCCAATCGGCCCTGATCACCAGCCAGGCCTAGGGACCCTACCCATGCACGGATTTCATGCATTGGGCCTCCAGTGGGATAATAAATTTGTATTGCTTTAAATCACTGAGTTGTGGTAATTTGTTACAGTAGCACTAGAAAACTAATATAGATTTCTATATAAATTTGCCTTTGAATACTCTTGTTTTCTAACTTAACATTATTAATTGTTTAAAGGAGTATTGGTTGATCTAAACTACTGATTGATCTAAAGCACATTTTCTTGAAAAAGAGACTAATTTTGAGGGTTATTTGTTGTAAAGTATAGTTTATTTTTGTTGACTAAAAGAAAAATATAACTTGTTGCTTATTCTTTGACACAGCTTGATTCATGGCTGTTCAAAGACATAAAAGAAAAGTTACCTGACAGAATGTTATGCAGTTATCAAATTAACACTTAAGTGTGGAGCACAGGGTGTGGGATGGTGAGCTTCGGTTCAATAATAGACCATAAGAGAAATTGAAAAAGTTAAGTTTATTACTCACAGATCCTGGAGAAAGTACCTGGCCTTGGGCCAGAGTGGAAGGTCAAGGCAAAATAAAGACAGACAGATGGAGACAAAATCTGGGCTCATGCTTTTGTTAGGGTCTATGGGTAGAGTAGTTTGGGGTTCCTGGGCTAATTCAAATTAAGGCAGTGGGGTTTAAGTCCCTGGGAATCTAAGGGGCACATAAGGGAAAGGCATTGGGAGGCAGGGGAGATTGTCGATCACAAGGGCTGTTGGGGAAGTCATATCAGGACCTTTGTTTACTTGTGACTCTGTGGGCATCTATCTAGGGAAAACAATTGCATGAGGGACTAGTGTAGTTAAAGGTCACTGCAGATCACTACGCTAAATAAAATGGTTGTAAGGCAACAATACTATGGAGTATCTTAGCCAAACTCTAGACACTGAGGACCAGGCAGCATGGGAACTCTTTTCCTGAATGAACAGCTACCCAGTTCTGACTTTGGGAGCTGGAAAACCACTTAGGCCTTAGGGCAGTGCTGGATGTTAGAACTGAGGCAAAACTTCAATACGAAGTCATTGTAAGATCGTCAAACACCCAAGTGGAGAGGATGAGGCTGTTCATCCTGATAGTGGGTTACATTCACTTGGGAGAGGGAGATGGTGCAGAAGTGTTATGCATTTAAATTTTTCTCAAATTAGTTTTAATTTTCTCATTTATAATATCATGGATGAAAGTTATTGTGAAAGAATTGATTTGTTGAGGCAGAGAGGGAAGAGTACTAAAGAGTTTTTATTTATTTGTTTTGTTGTTTTTTCATGTGTGTAATATGTGGGTTTTTTGCCTTTGGCAAAAGTTCCACAAGTACTAATTTCATCTGTGATTGCAAAGTATTTATTATTAGGCCTCAGGCTCACAAAAATATAGCAGTAGAAGTTTAAGAAACAAAGTAAAATAATTTTGATAGGTTTCAACAGATTTTTCCCCCTAACTCCACTCACAAGATTTTATATTCATGATTTAAAACTAAACAAATCTTGCAATTATTTGCAGTGTTCATCTTTCATTTGAAAATTGAAGAAAATATTATCAAAGGCACAAGATAAAAATATGCGTATGAAATAGCACAAATGAAACAGCATTAAGGTCTCACACTGAGAAAGAGTGTTAGTGAAAATTTAAGTGAGCCTGAAGCTCAGGGAGTCGAAATCCATATTTGGAATTTTGTGGCTAACTCAGTTCTGAAATGGGAATTGATATTATGTCAAGATAAATGCTAAATGTAAAACTCAGATTACATTTATCATGCTTATCATGATGTAAGTGGTAATAAACATGTGCTGAATACCAACAATACAAGGAGCATATTAATGGGTTACTCTATATGTAGTAGGACCCTGTATTGTACATGATTGTTTAACATTATTAAGAAAATTATTATCTAGACATCTCATTGTGCAATGTGGCAGAAAAACAGATCACAGTGTTCTCGGAATGTTGTTTCTGTACTCAGATATATCACCACATCTATATTCATTCCAACACTTCAGGAGTCCAAAGTAAAGCAAATGTGCCATTTAAACAATAACAATTGAAGCACCCACACACTGAAGTACACTTATGCAATGACATAACTTCACAAAGGAGAAATGGTGGCTGAGAAAAATGAGTTCTATAGAAACTGAAACATTCAGTTATAAGCCAGATTATTTTAATTTATTTCCTCCCTATTCCCACTCCCATTACGTTTTATTTGCTTGTTTAATGACATGTAATTTTAAGAGATATTGAGGATGTAGAAATAAAGACCTAATGATATATTTGTGGACAGAGATGGGCCAGGAAAGAAATTCAGTGCTTAGTACTCTGCACAGAAGGTTTTCAATAAACGCTTTTGTAGCTTATTAATGAATATGAATAAATATACATGAGCTGTGGATGAACTAACCCAGTGGTCGGCAAACTGCGGTTCATGAGCCACATGTGGCTCTTTGGCCCCTTGAGTGTTCTAAGGCCACTTCTTCAAAATAGAATCACCCAGGCCGAAAACCGACTTCTGCGCATGGGCCATGAAGTTTCAATCGCACTGTACGTGTGCGCCTGCACGTGGTATTTTGTGGAAGAGCCACACTCAAGGGGCCAAAGAGCCGCATGTGGCTCGCGAGCCACGGTTTGCCGACCACTGAACTAACCTACATTGGATTCTGGTTTAGATGACCAAGAAAAGATCATGCCATAGCATAAGAAGGGGAACACAGAGGAAAGATGGGTGTCTGTTGAGTTTGGGATTTCTATTACACATGCAAACAGATTTTGGTAAAATAGGATATTTTGATCCTAACACTTGACTCAATGGACATTTGTTCCTTATTAGAGTAATTTTGGAATATGTGATGAAACTTACTTACAGTTTTCTTATAAATTAGCTAAGAAATATAATCTAATAGTACTCTTTTGAAAATGTATAACAGATATCACTGTAGAAATGGCATGAAAATGGACTGTGATTAAAACCATATTCTAAATAATTGCTTCCTGTTAGAAACATTCAAAACTACAAAGTTTGGCCTGAGAAATACTAAACAAAAGGATACACATAAAATAAAGTAACATGCAGTATTGTTACTAAATAAAATGTGATTAATGATTTAAGGTTCTTATGAAAATTTAATATAGAGAATTTTAATTGAGAAAATTAGCTTTTGTAGATAAAAATGGCCTCCAAGTCAAAGCTGTAACAATATTATATAGTTCAAGAATAGTTGTACTGTCTTTAATGTAAAATTTAAACAAAAAATAACATTGGTCTAGATGAAAATAATTTTTATAAAATACAATAAAAATATATAAACGGTTTGACATTGCAGTATAGGAAATTGATTAAGAAATTGAGTTGAGTTAAGAAAATTTGCTCTGGAAAGAATTTATTAACTATAATTAATTTAGGTTAAATATTTATGGATAAGATATTTGTATTTGTAAAAATAGTACTTAAACCTTGTGGAGATCAAAGCAACAAAGTCAGAACAGCAGAGTCAAAATAAGCGGTCAAAACATCTGACTCGGCAGCTGGAGATGGGTAGAGAGCTCCCGAGACAGAGAGCTGAAGTAGAGTTCTAGGTCAGGGAGTCTTTAACACGTATGTTTAGTTGAAGCCATGGACTTTTGTATGAGAGAAAAGGACAGAGAATGGGAGTCCAGGAAGCCCTGGTGCTTAAGGGACAAATAAAGGAAGAGATTGTGATGTGACGATGAAAAAGAGGTTGATGATGGTGTTTTGTCTCTCAAGGCTATACTCTCCCTGGTAGCAACATTTAGCATGGTCTTTAATATTTTTAAACTCTTCTAAATTACAACCTGGGTCCATATTTTCAAGAAAATGTGGGATATTATAAAACTGATATCATAGTATTTCAGAATGTATGCATAACAATACTACTATCCAGATGCCCGAATGTCAACTTAAAAGTGATCCAGATGTACAATATATTGGACCACATTAACTGTTTACTTGTTCTAAAATCAACTTAGTCTGTTTATCTTTTAGTTCTTTGATAGAATAAAGCTCTTCTGGATGCCTGCAAAACACCAACCAGATTTTATATATCTAAGGCATGTTCCACTTCGAAAAGTCCATCTCTTCACAATTATTCAGATGAGTTGCCTTGGTCTTTTGTGGATAATAAAAGTTTCAAGAGCTGCTATTGTCTTTCCAATGATGGTATGAAACTTCTAACTTTTTTTCTCTTCCTGTGATTTTCTCCTCTTATTGGAAACCCATGAACTGAGATTGGAGCAATAGAGTCATTCTGAACAGTTATTGGTAACCCTGGGATAAACTTTAACCACTAAATCTTAGTGACTAAGATTGGGTTTGAGATTATATATGAATTGCAGTGACTTATGTTAGTTTTGTCTCAATCATTCTGAACATTAGTAGTTGTTTGAATTAATTGAAGTTGTGTGGGAAAATTTAAACTTTAAAAATTTAACTTTAAAACTATACTAGCAAATCTAAAAAGGTGGGGAATTTTAAAAATGAAATTTCATAAAATATTTCAGGTAAGTTTCAAATGCTTCAAAAATATAGTGAATTTGAATAACTATAAATAATTGAAAATATTTTCAGTACAGATAAGGATAGTTTAATGTTCATTTAAAATAAAGCAAACTATTAACTATAAGTATTTAAGAAAACAGTGGTTTTTAAAATAGCTTCTTTGAATGACTTCTATAATGGGTAAGTAACACCACGGCTATTATTCGGAGGATAGGGTAAGAAAGGGAAATAAAAGAAGCAAAAGTACAGACAATACCTGTTAGATACATATATTTTAAAATTTCATTTTTAATCTCAGTCCTAGTTGAAATTGACTTGTTTCTAAAAACAAACATCTACATATCCCATTTCCATTTCTTCCATATTTTAAACTATTTTATTATTTATTTCAGGTGTTAGCTCTGGTATTTGTAAGAAAGTTGATGGACTTTTTGTTTACCAAACGGGAACTCAGCTGGTTAGATGATTTAATGCCTGAGAGTAAGAAAAAGAAACTAGAAGATGCCGAAAAAGAAGTAAGTCGTAGCAAAATAAATATCTTATAAAGTAAAAGGAGCACTTGTACACAATAGCTCTTTGCAAAACTAAATTATTGTGTTTCTCTTTAGACAATTAATGATTAACAACCACAGGTGGACAAGTTTAGAAGATTAATGTTTAAAATCATAACGTTGGAATTTGAACACAGCGAGAGCGAGTGGGCATATCTTACATGAGGAAATCAATCCCTAGTGAAACATGATGATAACTGTACTTCATTATCACGAAAACTGTACAGTTTATTTTTCTGATTCTTCCCCTGTGGATGGTAGAAACTTACAGATACTTAATTATTTCCAAATTATAGTTATTCAGTGATTGCTTTTTGGTTGAATAAGTGAGATACAAAAAGAAACATTATCGCTGTGGGTATTTTTCTAGGGACAAAGTTTTAATCAAAAGATAATTTTAATTCAAAGATAAAAATGATTTATTTTTGAAATAGATTAAAAGCTTAAGAGGAAAATATGTTGATCTGATTTGCTTTCAAAATGATTTAAGATTATTGTTTGAGAAACTTTTTGGATTTAATTGCTTTTATGGACTACTGATTTATCCTATCCTGTTTCATATATTAAAACAATTTAAGTTTTATGGAGTATTTAAAATTCAGATTTAAGTCTGGGAGTATAAGTGAAAAAAGTGACCCTTACATAATTTACCAGAATGATTGAACCCATAAATTATAAAAGATAGGAGCAAAATTTCCATGTGAATAGAAATGAAGATGAAATAAAATATTTGATGACAATTGTACATTCTTTCCACTTTTCCTTCTTCTACAAGGTGGTTAGTAAGTGTATTCATTTTCTTACCTACAGTATATTTTCTCAGACCATGGATATATTCCTCTTGCCTTTGGGAAATCTGTTTGAAAACCTCTCAGTGTCTTAGATGTTATTCAGTCATTAGGTGAGGCTTGATAGGTCACAAAGCTAATGAGATTTCTGCACAGATGTTTCTACAAATAGAGCTACATAATATGTGACTCTGATATTTCTTCACTATTCCATGGTGTCCCATCACTGACAGTGGATTACCACATTTAGGAACTGATCACGATGATGTATTTTAACACTGTATGAATATTTCAGTTTTCTCAAATATTGTAGAAAGCATACTGAAACTCATACTTCTAGTAATAATAATATAAAATTAAACTATCATATTATTTAAAATTCATATTATAAATGTATCATTACTTCACTTTTCTGTTTGATATATTCTTATTTAAGTATGAGATATTTTTTAAAATAATACTTTAAGATATTTTGATAGTCTCTATTTAATTTTTGGGCTTTAGGTAAAGGTTTGCTCTCATCATCAGATACTATTTCAAAAAGTATGACATAAATTTGGTATAAATCAAATGTAAATAAGATGGGCATCAGAATAAAGAAATTCTGAAGGCTTAAATTATCCATACTTGGTCTAATTAAAATTATTCAGGTTTAAAGCAATTTCTAAGAAGCTTTAAATTCCAAAGAAGATAATTTTGAATTCAAAACCTATGAGCTTTCACTCAATCTTTCTGATAATGAGAATATTATTAAGTATACTGAAGCAGTAGCTAGTGTAATTTTACCTTTTTTATTTTGCTTTGATTTTATGCCAATTATCTTTACTACTTCTGAAGGAAAAAGATGGCAACAGTCCCAACCCTCTAGTCATCCCTTCCACAGCATTCTCCCTAGGCCATACCCATACTATGGGACATTTTTTGCCCTTCTAGAACTTCATAAAATGAAAACTGATATTTCTATATAACATATTATATTTAATTTTTTATCATTAAATTTTTTAATTTCTCCCTTATATGTCTGTCAAGTAGGAGAGAACAAATATGATCATAATCATAAATGTATTAGAATCTGCCATTTCCATTGCACAGAGCCACTCTCATGGCCACATATGTATGGGGCTTATATGCATGTGTGTGTGCCAGGTGTCCATTTTGGAATTTATTAATCTCAGATAGGCACAGACACTATTTAATGAACTTCTAACTTTTTTCCATCATAGACCCACTGCACTCCAATGTGTGTTTACTATTTTCTGATTATGATGATAATGATTTTAGAAGTAATTAAAAATTGCTATATTTCATAGAACTCATGTTTTCCAAAAGGATACAAAATACACTAGAGATTTATCAAGGCAAATTTACAGTAGTATCCTTCAGATATGCATATGAGAAAAAGTTGCAATACATTAAATCAGGCAGGTTTACCGACACTTAAAATTTCAGATAGATTAATATGATAATACTTTCATGAGATCTTCAGTACATGGAAAGAAACAAGAGCACCAATAATACAATGAAAAAATAATCAATTTTCAAACATTAAAATATAGGTATGACCAGTGCAAAAAAAAAATTCTCCATCTGACAACTGGAGGAAGAAAAAGAAATTTAAAGATGTTCACTTTCTAACTTGGAAATAAGAAGATTTAAGACATAATACTTTTCTACTTGGTCACCTGGATCATGGAATTTCACTCTTGTGAGGCTGGGGACTCTCCTGAAGGATGTGACTCCTTCCTGTGGCCGGTCCTCCAAGGCCCACTTACCTAGGAGATTGTGCATTGAGGTGGTAAATGGACAAGATGTCTAGAAAGGTTGCATTTCTGCAATTACTCAAATTAATTGAGTAACTTTGATTTGATCTGGAAGGTGATAAATAGCAGAAATGTCTGAACTCCCAGAGACTCAAATTTACTAGTAGAGTATTCTCACCTTTTGTCCTTTTGATGGTAGTTGCAAGCTTATACCTTTATACACCAGGGTTTTCCTATCAGTAACCCACTTCTGGTCTTAGGGAATTGAGAAAACATTAGTCTGACCTTAAAATTCAATAATGAGTTAAGCAGAATAAATAGCTACAACAGGCCAGTCCAAGGTCGCAGAGCTTCTGTTCCAAATTTTCATGTACTTCATGCATATGCATATGCATATGCTTCAGTTTTTAGAAAGAAAGGATTATAATCAGGATAGAAATGAATATTGGAACCCTGACATTTTGCACATTGCTCTGTGTAAAGGGAAGACAGCAGAATCAAATTCTGGATGTCCAAATGTGCTCAGAGTACCAACAAGCCTTCCTTGCTACTTAAATATTCTCTAGGACATTGTACCCCATTTGACAAAAGGGCTGCTGTCAAAAGCAGAAAGCTCTAGCAGCATGTTTGCTCCTGGGTGGGGGGAGAAGGCAGTTAGTGTTCAATAAATCCTGGAAATTGAACTCTGGGAAGTGATCATGGTAGTAACACCTCTAGGTTTATAGGAGGTCCACTCTAACATGTATGCTATAGAAAAAGGCAAAAGGGGGGCTAGTGAGACTTGTGATCTATACGAAGCATGATCATGAACAAGGCCAAGAAGATACAAAAGCAATCTAAAAACAAGTGCAATTAAACCTAGCACAGAGTATGTCTTACTGCTAAGAAAGATCAGAATTGGTTGTGGATTTGGGAAGCATGTCTTAATTATTACACAGACAAATGTTATTTCTAATTGAACCTTAGACTGAGGCCAGCATATTTTTCCTCAAGCAGTGGGTTTTCAAAGTGTAGTCCTAGGATCTCTGCTGTATCAGCCGACACCTGCAACTTGTTAGAAAGACAAATTATTGGATGCTACTCAGATCTATTCAAAACTCTGGGGATGGGGCCAGCACTCTGTGTTAAAAAGACCTCCAGGTATTTCTGATGCATACTAAAATTTGAGATAAGACTTCCTAAAATCACAGTCTGTATCTCCAGAATATACTCTTCTAAATCCAAGGTTACTCTATCAGAACTTTTGTATTTTATAATAATTTAGATAAGTCATTTAGAGACAATCAAACATTCTGATGAAAAACATATGTTGCATCCATCTATTCATATGAATTCTGTGTGGACTACTCCTCTCCCCCTTTATTTCTTTTTGGCTTTCATCATTAAAGTGGGGAGTGTATGTGTTGACTCTTCTATCTATTGGGAGTATTAAAAAATACCTCTTAGAGATATAATATTTTATGGCATTAAGCATATTGTATATATGTGTGTATATAATATATTATCCTATCTAATAAAAGAGTAATATGCAAATTGACTGTCACTCCAAGACACAATATGGCCGCCCCCATGTGGTCAAAGATGGCTGCTCCCATGTGGACACAAGATGGCCACCACAAGATGGCCTGAAGGGGAGGGCAGTTGTGGGCAGTTAGGGGTGACCAGGCCAGCAGAGGAGGGCAGTTGGGTGAGACCAGGCCAGCAAGGGAGGGCAGTTGGGAGGGGACCCAGGCCTGCAGGGGAGGGCATTTGGGAGGGACCAGGCCTGCAGGGGAGGGCAGTTGGGGGAGACCAGGTCAGCAGGGGAGGGCATTTGGAGGGGGCCAGGCCTGCAGGGGAGAGCAGATGGTGGGGACCCAGGCCTGCAGGGGAGGGAAGTTGGGGGAGACCAGGCCTGAAGGGTAGGACAGTTGGGGTGGACCAGGCCTGCAGGGGAGGGCAGGTGGGGGAGACCAGATCAGCAGGGGAGGGCAGTTGGAGGGGGCCAGGCCTGCAGGGGAGAGCAGATGGTGGGAACCCAGGCCTGCAGGGGAGGGAAGTTGGGGGAGACCAGGCCTGAAGGGTAGGACAGTTGGGGGGGACCAGGCCTGCAGGGGAGGGCAGTTGTGGGCCATTAGGACAGCAGGGAGGGCAGTTAGGGGTGACCAGGCCAGCAGAGGAGGGCAGTTGGGGGGGACCAGGCCTGTAGAGGAGGGCAGTTGTGGGCGATCAGGACAGCAGGGAGGGCAGTTAGGGATGACTGGGCCAGCAGAGGAGGGCAGTTGGGGGAGACCAGGTCTGCAGGGGAGGGCAGTTGTGGGTGATCAGGCCAGCAGGGAGGGCAGTTAGGGGCAATTGGGCCGGCCAGGAAGCAGTTAGGCGTCGATCAGGCTGGCAGGGGAGTGGTTAGGGGCAATCAGACAGAGGCAGGCGAGCAGTTGGGAGCCAGCAGTCCTGGATTGTGAGAGGGATGTCCGACCACCCGTTTATCTCAGACATCCCTCAAGGGGTCCCAGATTGGAGAGGGTGCAGGATGGGCTGAGGGACACCCCCCCCCACCACCGTGCACAAATTTTGTACACCAGGCCTCTAGTATATAATATGTTTGTAATTTTTGCAGCATTATCTATTCTATTACTAATTTAGGAATTAATAATTCTTTGGCTTTCCTTGGTCTTCTCTTGATAAAATAAAGGGGTTAAACTTGAAGTCCCCTCTATTTCTTAAAAATCTATGAATTCTAAAATTGCTGATTATTTCTCTATCTACTAGTAATACTCTAAGAATTTTTGTGAACATTGGCTCTTTGCTGTTGTTTGCACTTTGGGCTAATTGAGGGCTCCTATATAAATACAGACTTTACCTGAGATATGGATATAGTAACAGATGCTACCTATTTCACTAAGGTAGAGCATTTGTTAGGTAACATGGTATTTTTTATGCTATCACAAAATATAATTCAGATTCATAATACAATTTTACATATAGCATCCTATTTATCAAAACACCCCATAATTTAACTCCAATTTTATTTTTCACTAATACTCAGCACAGACCTTTGGCTCCAGCCAGACTAGTTGTTTATTGTCATGCAAATACAACTTATTTATAGACAACTTTTATCCTTGGCCTACCTAGAGTTTCTTCCTTTTTACTACCTAGAGATTGTTCCTTTCTACTACCAAACTGATCAAATAAGATGGGCTCAGATACCACTTTCTCTGTTCCTATAGTTTTTAAGGTGACGCTTCTCATCCTCTTGAGAGTAGGGTTTATATCTTCCTTTTCATTGTTGTATCCCTAGTACCTAGGAGACTACCTGTCATGTAGATGATGCTTAATATATATATTTGTTAAATGGATTTATGAATAGCTGCTAGATTATGCCTATCTCATAATACATGCTCAGTAAATGTTTGGGTGCTTTTGAATAGATTTTTTTGAGCCTCAATTTTCCTGCCTTTCACTGGATATAGAATTAACTGTCCTTCACTTATCTGGTATCTGAAGAAGGCTTTGGACTACCTTAATTAAAATACGGTATTCGAATCATAGTATGAATATTCCTCTAGTCAAATTGGCAAAACCCTTCAAATGTTCTTGGGTAGACTATGATCATTATCGTTTTAAGATCTTCACCATGTTGTAGGTAGGATTCAGCATATTTTTGATGGACCCTGTGCGAATGAAGTGCTGAATAGAACTCATTTTAAGGTACTTCTGACTTAAAAAGAGATGGATACTCAGCTTTATGCTCTCACTTTCTGTTACTGTATGATTGAGATAAACTAGGTTGCGATTGTCGTGACGGCTAGTGCCTGATTTGACTGCTCCTCCCCAGAAAGTCTCAATTTTTGGCTTCCTCAGTGCTGCCTGGGATGCAGCCGGCCCTCCATCCAGAGCACTGAGGCCCACCCAGCCTCCTTCTGGCACGAAAGGCAGCGGCTGCTCTGCCACGTTCTCTTCAGATAAGCATGGCTTGGGAATGCTATCTTTAGAGGTGATGAGCTTTTGTTTGGATAGAATTATGACTAGTATAAAGCCCACACATGCTAACAAGCCACAGAGTGCAAAATAATTATTGAAAGCAATTTGAGAGAAAAGTGGAAAATCATCTGAGGGAAAAACAAAATTGTTCCCAAAGCTTTGGTCCAATTTTTTTTTTTTTTTCTGTTAGATTGAATCTTGAGTCTTGGTTTTCTGCTGCCAGGTCACTTAAACATTGATGGCACTGTTCTTCTCTTAGCTTTTTTGGACTTTACTCCTTTATTAAACCTTTCTACCTGGCTTTTTGAGATTTTATTCTGAGTTGGTCAGGAAAGACACTATGTACCAAGCTTACCTTTCAGTGGATAATCAAGGAAATAATTGCATTTTGCTTGTATCTTGGTTTTACTTAAATAGCATTTGGGATCACTGAATGTTTCCTCTTTATGTTCATCCATGTTCATTTAGGTAACCTTTTCTCTAGAAAAAAAAAAATAACCACATCTATCTGAAAGGATATATATGCTCTGTTCGTGGCCTCAAGGATGTGCACATAAATTAACATGTCATGTATATTATGTTCCATGTATAGTGACTAACCTATTTACAAGACATACCTCAATCTAGACTACAGATTTGCTCTGCTCAGATGCTTAAATGTGTAATTTAAAACAAATGGTACTACCGTATTTTCCGGCATATAAGACGACTGGGCGTATAGAAGATTTTCCTGGGTTAACAAGTCATCTTATATGCTGGAAAATATGGTATCTATTTACCATAAGTTAATTCTAATAGCACTGCCAATTGCCAAGGGGACTAAGCATAATACACAAGTAATAAAGAACATATGATGGCTCTTAAAGAAAATTTATTCTTGAAGAACAACAGAAAAAGGGAATAGAGTTGATTTCTGCAATGCAAAGGGGTAACAGACACGTACTATTGGCACCACAGAGTATAAATGTAACATAGGGTTTGGGGGGCAGGGCACTGATAAGCAGAGAGACAGCAGAAATCATTCACTCCCCTGGCCTCTCCACTGTTCCACAGCATAAGCCTGGGTATAGATATTCTGTATGCAACATGGCCAAGGTCCCAGCAGAGGAGCCTGCCTTGGTCAACAGGTTGGATGTGGAAGCAAGTACCACAAGAGTTAAAATGAGACATGCCTATATTATATTATATTATATTATATTATATTATATTATATTATATTATATTTTCATGGGTTAGTTGAAGAGACTCTAGCAAACACTGTTCTTTAAGTCTTTAAAGTAACAAGAAATACGGCTAGTGGTCTTCAGACTAGGCAACATGCAAGATGAGGGCCAAGGTCAGCATACAGAGGTTGCTAAGAACAGCCCTGCATGCCAAGAATAATGACATCAGCCAAAGTTCTTGTCTCTCTGGAAGCCGATCTAAATCAGCCAAGCTACTGCTAAGCTACTGAAAGAGGGAAGGCAATGAGCCTCCAGGTTATTCCTATTTTCTCTTTTCAGTTCCCATTTGGTCAGGGAGCTGCCTAGCTCTTTATACAACTTAAAATTTTTGGACTTTAAGACAATAATTCTAAGATTGTTTAATGGCCCCAAATAGCTCTCTGAACTTGAGCATTACTAATTGACCCTTTGAAAACAAATGCATTAAACTGGAGCTATAATCTACAGATAACTAAATTTCTTTTTTGCTGTATGGAAAGAAGTTGATGATAACATTATTGAAAACTAAATCAGGGCATTTCAGTATGGTAACAAGATTATCTTTATCCCAAATATATAGTTTTAAAATGTTATATCTGAAGAAATAAATATATAAAGCAGTTCTTCCCTTTGGGAAGGGTGGGATATTGTCATTATAAGAAGAAACCTGAAGCATAAAGCAAAAGCCTAAGATGCATCCCTAAGTGGAAAACACATCTGTTTTGGTCCATACAAGAAGATATCTTTTACTATCTTTTTCCAAGTCTCTCCAGTCTCTCCAATAATGGTTCTCAAAGTGTGGTCCTCAGAACAGCATAATCAGTGTTCCCTGGAAACTCATTAGAGATGTAAATTTTTGGGCCCTACTTCAGACCTATTGAGTCTGAAGGTGGGGCCCAGCAATGTGTATTTTTAACAAGGCCTTTAAATTATTCTAATGTAAACTGAAGTTTGAGAACCAGTGCTCTAAATACATCTTTCATTCCCTTCTTATAGAGTATTTTGGGAATATAATTTCAACTTTACAACAATGAAAATGATTATATTACGCATACTTTTGTCCTTGTAACATTTAGATTGATTTTGTTTTGTTTATTAATCCTCAATGGAGAATTTTTTTCCCCCCATTGATTTTTAGTGAGTGTAGGAGGGAAGGGAAGAGATGGGGAGAGAAACATCATTGTGAGAGAGATACATTGATAGGTTGCCTCCTGCACACTCCCTGAGCCTGCAACTGCCTTACGTGCCCTTGACCAGAATTGAACCCATGATCCTTCAGTCCTTGGGTCAACACTCTAACCACGGAGCAAACCAGTTAGGGCAGATTTATTTATTTTTTTTAAATCTGCTTGGAAATTAACATGAAAGAGACTGTTGTTAGCATTTAAATTACTTTGTGATATGAGACTCTCATTAATTACTTGTGTTCTTAGTAGTGAATGCTTTCTTCATTGAAAGGACCTGTGCTAGCATTGATGAGTGCAAACAGAGTGGAAGGTCCTGGGGTTAATGAGATAGTGAAACATTAATCTGTGTTTCTTCTTCAATGTAAAAGGGAGACTCATCAGGTTCACTTTATGTATTTTACATTTATCTTTCCAGGAAGAACAAAGTATGCTAGCTATGGAAGATGAGGGTACAGTACAACTCCCATTGGAAGGGCATTACAGGTAAGATAGAAAGGTGAAAACAGACAATTTGAGAAATGGCACATTTTGTTATATGTTCTATTAAAATTTCTGTACTACATGGATTCCTATAGAGGTTCACTGAAGTTGTATTAAAGTAGAAAGAACTGAAACTAGGAATTAGATTACTCTGTCCCAGTAGTAAATTTTGTCACTAATAGCTATGTGACTGTGGCCAAGTAGCTTAAAATGAAGGGGGGAGGGAGGGGCGTGGGCATGGAGCTACTGTTTGAAGTCTTTTCTTCTCATATTTTATAATGGATATGAAAGCTCTCTTTAGTATCCTCTGAAAGTAGCATCTGAAGACAGCTCAAGATTCAATTCTGGGATAAATGAGCTAGGTATTCACTAAATTGATCACAGCTAAATGTTTAAACTCTGTGAAATTATCCCTAAAAGGCACTTCCAAAGAGGTAATCTATTTCCTAAGTTAAGGGAAATTTTACCAGTCATTTTAGGACATATTTATGTAATTCTCTAAAATATACTAATTGTCTTTATGCACAAAGATATAGCAAAAGAAAGCAAACTCCTATAAATTACAATAAAAATTTTGAAAGTATCTGGCTAAAAAATACTATATATGGTCTCAAAGTACTTAAGAATCATATAAGGCAATGCTAGTAAAAAAGCAGAAGAGACTTTTCTCTGAGGAGGAAATTTGTCAGAGTGTTAAAAAAATAGTCTCTAGATCTTCAGGGTCTTACTGTAAAATCATATTTCCTAGATTTAAATCATATATAATTATGTACCACTTAAGCACAGGCAAAAGTATAGAAAGTACTTTATCTTTTTAAACACAATATTTAAGTTTTAAAGTCCTGTTGATTATTTAGTTGAATCAGCATATTCTCAAGTGTAGTCTATAGAAACCTAGTTTCATATGATACCACTTTCAAAAGGATTATGTAGTTAAATAAGTTTGGAAAATGTCCCGTACTGTATTCCAGTTTGTAAATTCACAAAGCACATTGGCATATTCAGAAATCTAAATAGTATTGCATTAAACAAAGTTCAATGGTTTAATCCAGAATTTTCCAAACTTATTTGCTCACAAGACTGTCACATATCTTAAAAATCTTGTATTCCACATAACACTTTTTTGGGAATCACTTGATTTTATGCTTTGAGTTCCCAAAGGCTAGGTGAATTAGAGGAATTAATGAATACATGTCTAGATTAGGCAAGGAAAGGGGCCTATGAGACCCAAGGTGTTGCTCTAGACCCTTAGTGTTTCTCTTAAAATTTGGATTTGTTGCCCTCTTGTGAAAACTACCAATGAAAGCCATGTGAGGTCCGGCTAGGATTTCCTTTTTCTTCCTTCCTTCCTTCCTTCCTTCCTTCCTTCCTTCCTTCCTTCCTTCCTTCCTTCCTTCCTTCCTTCCTTTCTTCTCTCTCTCTCCTCCTCTCTCTCTCTCTCTCTCTCTCTCTCTCTCTCTCTCTCTCTTTCTTTTTTCTTTTTTCACAGCAGAGAATCTTTTTTATGTGTAGTGAGAAGAGTGCTATTTTCTCAATCAATGAAACTTTCCTTGACTTGGCCTATGATTTGTCTCTGCTGCATTTTGGTTGTGTTTCTAGCCCTGGGAATGTTTTGGAACATTATGAATGTCACCTGTAATTGGTGCCATTTAAAAATGCAAACAAAAAAAGCATAAAGCTTGGTATAAGTGCTGATATTACAAGCTCCCCCAGCCACTGGGAAAGACCCCAGCCAAATACACAGGGTGCCTTCATTTATTTAACAGACTAGA
Organism: Eptesicus fuscus; assembly: GCF_027574615.1. Classification (NCBI taxonomy): domain Eukaryota; kingdom Metazoa; phylum Chordata; class Mammalia; order Chiroptera; family Vespertilionidae; genus Eptesicus; species Eptesicus fuscus. The sequence continues at coordinate 40,610,443 of NC_072483.1, forward strand.
GGCCCAGTGCACCAGTGGGGTCCCTCAGCCTGGCCTGCGGGAACGGGTTGAAACCGGCTCTCTGACATCCCCTGAGGGGTCCTGGATTGGGAGAGGTTGCAGGCCAGGCCAAGGGACCCCACTGATGCCCGATCAGGCCAGGGAGGGATGGCCAGCCAGGGAGGGGCCATGGGAGGACTCCAGGGCAAGTCTGGCCATCTTGCTCAGTCCTGTTCGGCCAGACCCCAGCAGCAAGCTAACCTACCAGTCAAAGCATCTGCTCCCTGGTGGTCAGTGCACGTCATAGCAAGCGGTTGAGCGACCTTAGCATATCATTAGCATATTATGCTTTGATTGGTTGAACAGATGACCAGACACTTAGCATATTAGTCTTTCATTATATAGGATATTTGTTGAGTAAGTATGAAGTGCCAGGCTCTGTCGGGGAACAGCAGTGGGGCAATGTTCAAGAATCCTCCATAAAGCTTATATTCAAGTAAACTAGAGGGAGGAGGAGACAGAAAATAAACACACCAACAAATATAATAGTATACTATTTCAGATAATGAAAAGTACAATAAAAATAAAAAGTGAAAAAAGAGGAATGGGAGTGCTTTAAGGAGATAGAAATAGAAATTTTAAATAGAGTCGTCAGCAAAGGCCTGTCTGAGTAGGTGGCATTTGAACAAAGGAGGGAAAGGTTTGTGAAGGAACATTGCAGGCAGAAAGAAGAGCAGGTACAAGGTAGTTAGGCAGCAACAAGCCTTAGGGTGATTCAGAACAGTCAGGAAGCCATTGCATTATGGCTGGAGAGGAAGAAGTAGGGGAATAAGAGCAGGAGATGAAGTAGGAAGGTGAGGGTGGGAACAGAGTGTTATAGTCCACCTACTTGCCTTTTGCTCTGAGTGAGTGAGAGCCACTGTAGAGTCTAAGCAGAGAGTGAAGTGGGTCTGCTGTGCTACAAATGTTAGGGAAAGATGCTAAGCAGTGAACATGCAGCACTTGATCTCTATAATTTGAAATGAATTTGGAAAACTGTAGCCAAAGTTGCTATGTAACTAGAAAATATTGTCTAGATTTTTATTTTTCATAAATGTTTTAATAATTGATAAAACTATTCAATACTTCTTAATTTTTAATTGTCAAAAGTACTATATCTATATAAAGGCACACGGTTGTCTTACAGTTGTTTCTATCACTAAATATCTTCAATTGCTTATTTATTGTTTATTATTTCATTTTGGGTAAACTATCTAGAGATGATCCATCTGTGATCAATATTTCTGATGAAATGTCCAAGACTGCCTTGTGGAGAAACCTTCTGATTACTGCCGATAACTCAAAAGAAAAGGAGTCAAGCTTTCCTTCTAAAAGGTTTGAATTCTAATATAATGTGGATTTATACTGATCTCAGCTATTGACATGAATCCATTAGCAAAAATATAAGAACATTTCATCAAATTTAAATCTAAAGTATTTCAGAAAATTATTTTGAAAAGTGGGTAGAAATTATAATTATCATATTAGTTGGTATTGTTTTTATCTCCCTTTCAAATGAAAAGTTCACTCTAAAACTATGACAGTGGGGAGTAATGGTGCTATAAATGGGTCCCAGTGCACGACATCTTTGGACACTCATTTTGGCCTAGTCTTTTGCAGTAAGATTTTATTATATTCCCTTATCACCCACTTCCCAGGAACCCTGTCGATGTCTGACCACATTTTGCACTCCCCCATGTCCTCTTTAAAACTCATATGAAATGTAAAATGGTGATTTTGTATATTTCTAGTCTCCTACTCAACCCCTTGAAAATGTTCTCTAACCTCCTTACCCCCAAACTTTCAGCTCCAGAAAGTTCTATCCATTCTTCTCTATATAAAAGCATAACAAACAACTCTTGTAGTTGCAGATGATAGTTTTAAATGCATGCTGGGGGAAGAGTGTGTCCTTAAATATCAAGAGTCATCATAGGATTTCCAACTAAATTTTCCAGAATTTATAAATAAAATATTCAAACCATCAGCCTGCTTAGATGCTGACCTAAAGAAAAATCTCTGTGATGCTAATATATCTTATTAAAGAGTGATTGAGGGATTTGGGACCATGTTTAATTATTAAGTTCCTTTATTTTCATGACCTTAAATTAACTATTTCTACTTAATTTTTATATTACGTTTTGTCATAAGCTCCCCTACCTAATCACTCTAGAAGCTGATTCCCCAAAGGTAAGACCCTCTCCCTCAAACTTACTCCTTAATTGTATTTCCTTATGTTAAATGGTGTCTTCTAGAAACCTGGTCAGCCTATGTTCTCTGTGCGTTTTGGGGAGGCAAAAGGCATGCAGAGTCGTGGGCTTAGATCCAGTATCAGACTGTTTATGGTATTCCTATGACGACTCAGCTCTTTAAAGGGTTTGAAACTTGAGTAAACTTCTCCCCCACATGATTTATACAAATGCATCATATATAAATCAACAAATATCATAGAACTGTATTTAGTAATGATATTAAATTTCTATATTGGAAAAAAGAAAATGTATCCTTTGCATTAAGAGATTGCAAAGCTGGGCGCTTCCATTTATGCACCACCATGCTTCCAAACCTGCAAGCTTTATTTGGCTTCATGAGAAATATTTGGAAACATGGGCTAGAAAAAGAGGCTACATTAGACTTAGGGAGTACCTCTTGTTGCTGGTTTTTGTCACCCCAAAATGGCATGCTGCTTCAGTGTCATCTCTGTTCTCAACAGCATAAATAAGAAAAACAAATGCGTAAGAGTTCACCCCCAGAAAGCTGGGAATTCTCTGTCTCTCTGTCTCTCTGTCTCTCACTCTCTCTTTCCCTCCAGACTCCGCCCCCTCTCCTCTGTCAACTACCCAACACTTACTCCAAAGGAGGTTAATATAAATTACTCAATAGACTCTCTCAAAGCATCTGGTTGATGCTTTCTGTCTTTTAACTGGACTTTAAAATCTTCATGTATTTCTTTGCTTGGCTCAAGTAGAGGTCATATTTTATTCTAAAACGTGCTTAATCGTCCTTTCCCAAAGATCCCTGCTATGGTCTGATAGAGTCATTCTCATAGTAACACAGTTTTGCTAGAAGTCTTGGAAGAAAATCAGAGTTATGAGAGGGGTAATTTCTCAAACCTTTGGAAATATGTGCCTGTGGACTCTTTAATATTAAAAATATGGCATTTCTCTGATTTATAAAAAAAATTGAACTCAAAGTTTATGGGTTCAAAATAAATGCCAGATATGGGAATATGTGGAGAATTTGAGACACTTGACCTTATAGATGGCTTTTCTTCCTGTAATATATGAATCGATTAGTGCAAACTCTGTCTCTGTTTTTCTTTGGTTCAAGCAAAAGTGTTTTGTGTGTGAGTGTGTGTGTGTGTGTGTGTGTGTGTGTGTGTGTGTGTTTACTCCTCACTCAATTTTAGAGAGAGAGAAAGGGAAAGAGAGAGAAACATCGATGTAAGAAGAAACAGATTAGTTGCCTCCTGTATGTGCCCCTACCACGGATCAAACCTGGAACCTAGGTATGTGCCCCAACTGGGAATGAAACCCGCAACCTTTTGGTCTACAGAACAACACTCCAACCAACTGAGCTACCTGGCCAGGGCCCTCTTTCATCTTCATAACAATGGAAACTGACAGAAAGAGTGTGGCTTCCAGAAATCCTAAAACCACCAATACTAATAATAGCAATATCCTCCCAAATCCACTGCTTTCTCTTTGTATCTGTTGGAGCATTTACATATGAGGACCAGGAACTGTAAAAAATTTGTGCCTGCTAGATTATCCATTGGCAAAAAAAGGCCTAAAGACCAGATTACCAGCCCTAGCCAATTTGGCTCAGTGGATAGAGCATTGGCCTGCAGACTGAAGGGTCCCCGGTTTGATTCTGGTCAAGAGCATATACTCGGGTTGCAGGCTTGATCCCCACTGGGGGGTGTGTAGTGCAAGAGGCAGCTGATCAATGATTCTCTCTCATCACTAATGTTTCTATCTCCCCCTCTCCCTTCCTCTCTTAAATCAATCAATATATATATATTTTTACAAAAGACCAGGTTACCAGGGTCTGTATCTCTTGAGATCTAAACTGGCTCCTGCATCTCCCATCCCTGGTTATCCATCCTTGCACAACAGAGGAGCCTAGATACCTTTTGTTAGTGGAATTTGGGATAGCAGTTATATTTTCTCCATTATTTCATTCACTTTTCATTGACAAGAATATTTTATTCAGTTTAACTCAAAAGTCCTCTGGAAGAAGTTCCTAAGAACTAACTGGAATTCTACCACCCCTGTGGGATGTCTAACTTGACCTAGTTCAGTGGTGCTATTCACATGGGACAAGCTCCCTTCAGCTTATTGAGTGGATTGGTGGAAACAGGTTTCATCGCATAGAATAGGTGGGCAGCTGCCATGCTTTATAAACCGACACCCAAGCTGGATGTTCCTTGCGAAGGTACCTGGCAGCACTGGGAAAAGCAGCACTTGGTTTGCCCTGGTGGCAGAGGCTAGGCTCTGGGACCACCCTCCCTGCTCCCATGTGTCATGTCCCCACTCCCACCACCTTCTTCTATTCTGGATTCTCTTTCTTGCTCTGAGTTCCTAGATTCTGTCATGACTGTTTGATAAATGTTGTTCATAACTATTTTGGTGTCATCCTATCTAATAAAGAGGGAATATGCTAGTTGACCCTCATGCTGTTGCAAAGATGGTGGCACCCACAGCCAATAAGAAGGGAATATGCTAATTGCTGTCCCGCCCTCAAAGGTGGTGGCACCCACAGCCAGTAAGGAGGGAATATGCTAATTGACTGCCACACCCTCAAAGACGGCAGCGCCCATAGCCACAAGACGGTGATGCCCAGTTCCCTCAGCCCCGCTGGGGTGGCAGGCGCACGGCAAGGCCGGGCCCGCCCCCAGGCAAGCTCAGCCACTCCGCACGCATTCCTCCAGAGTCCCCAGTCTCCTCAGCACCCCAGGGCCGGTCTGAGGTGCAGGCAAGCCTTGGATGGCAGCTTCCCAGCCACCCAGGGCTGCCTGAGGCTCAGGTAACCAGGGCCGGCTGAGGATTGCACTGCTGGCAGTGGCAGCAGCAGAGGTGTGATGGGGCGTTGCCATCCCCTGATCACCAGGTTGCCTCCTGCCCCTGAAGGGTCCTGGACTGTGAGAGGAGGTAGGCCAGGCTGAGGGACCCCCCTCCGGTGCATGAATTTTCATGCAGTGGGCCTCTAGTTGAAAAATAACAGTTCCAAGATTGCTTAGCAGCATGGATGTAGTGGGTCAAGTTGTTTTCACTCTTGAAATTTTACTTTCTTTTATTTTAGATTCTAACTCCTCAAGGGAAGGGACACTGTCTCATCCATTTTCTATCCATTGGTCTTCTCAGAGTACTATACAATATAATATATATATATCATTAAACATGCAATGTGTGTTATAGATATGCAATATATTTTTATTATAATAGTATATAATAGATATGAAATATATGTAATATAGTTAAAAATATATACAATCTATTACAATGGAAGTTTATAATTGATTGGCAATGAGAAAATCAGTGTAACAAGGAACAGAGTAATAGCCATACAGTAAGAAAATTTAATTTTCTATTTTTTATAGATATTTTGAGGTGGTTATAAAACTTCTGCTTCATAGTGTGCTGAAATCTAATACAAAAAGCACTGATTTAAAGAGTTTAAAAAACTTGAATTATAATTGGTTGTTTTGTAACCAAACAACCAGTATGATCAAAGTAGGACATCAGGAGGAAGCGTGTCTGGAACCAAGTCGACATCCCGAGTCTCTTTTTTTCACTCTTGGTGACTAATAGTGCACGAGGCTTTTGCTCATTTATCAAAAGCATATGGAGCAGGGCGCTGTGCACATGGAAACCGTGCACATGTGGAGGCCCGTGTGTCTCTGTCCCCGCAATCTCCTGCAGAAAGGATCTGTCCTTCTATCTTTCAAAAGACAGGCGTTCACAGGGGTTGGGAATACCAGCCTCAGAATCCTGGCATTCAAGCTACAGGAGAACTTTGTCATCCAGGTCAAACCAATTTACAGATGAGGAAACAGGTTCCAGAGGAGTTAAATAACTGGCCAAGGTCATACAGCTCATTCTCAGCTTCCAGGAACGGAATGCAATTTTCGGTTCCAAGCTCAGGACTTCCTTCCCTGCCCCAGCTGCCCCTGTTCATTGGCTTTGTTTGGCCGAAGAGACTGGGAGTCAGGTAGAGCCCCAGGAAAAGTTAATTTGGAAAGTAGGGTAGCAGACACTTGTCATATGAAAGGAACTTAAAGTGGAAGAAAGTGAGTCATTTAGATGGAGGAGTTAAAAATACAGAGTTAAGGCTCTCAACACATCATGTGCACACTGTCATCCTTCTCATGGAAGGAGAAAAGAAAAGTGAAAAGAGTTGCTTTGCTCTGACCTGCAAGTAGCGTGCGCTGAGAAGTGTGGCAGGCACAAACCCGAGTGCCATAGACACTCGCTCACACCAGCTCTCAGCACTGGCAGCGTGCCACCGATGGCAGAAGCTCCGGCACTTCTTACCTGATGGTGCCGGGTGGTGGTGACAACTGAGAAAGGCTGTTTCTAGCTTGAAGTGGAGGAAAAACAATTTAAAAAACACATTCTGAGAATATATCTAAGTTATTGACCATTGTAAAAGCTGCACAGGAGGCCCCATAGAATAAAGGGTTTTAACAGTCACTTTATTACTTGGAAAAGAGTTACTAAAACCAAGGATTTCCCCACCAGCCACTATTTTACAAATTTATATTAAGGGCTAACATGAACAGTGATAATGTCTGGGTTTTTCCAGCTCAGGCCTCAGAGGCCGGCCAGCTGCGGGTTGCCCTCCATGTCAGCAGCAGGGCGGGTCACAGAGCGGCTCAGATATGGAGGGAAGTAGTGGGGAGGAGCACCCTGCCCTTCGGGAAGCATATACTCTCCGTGTGAGCTTCGAGCATGTGAGCACATTGTTGGAAGTTTCCATAAAAGCTGTCAATGTGAGAGCAGGAAAAATGTACACCAGAAAAATATTGAAGAAAAAGAAGACAAAATGGGAGAGTCACATTACCAGCTTGCCCATTAATGAAATTAACTACAGAATAGCTAAACTAGAAGCCACTTGGGAATGAGTTTATTCTGGGCTGAGTGAGGTGGAACATTGTTCCTGGGATGGACAGGGTCTGTTAAGAGACGGCACGGATGTCCAGAGGGCAGTGTGTGGGGTGGCCACCTCCTTCCAGACCTACTGACCAGGACAGGGTTCTCACTGAGATTCAGGATCCAGTCCATGCACAGAGGATGGGCCACTTGCAGCAGAGCCCAGAAATACCTTCTGTGACATCTCGTTTGTGTCATTCACAGTGTCAGTGCTCTCTTAAGATGGGGCATAACTGGCATTTTCAGTAATCATCAGTGATTCACTTTCCCAAATGAAAGCCTCGGTATTAATCCTGCATGCTTTTGAAACTGTTTTTAAAATGTCTGGTTTTTGGTTTCTGTGTTTTGAATTTCCCCCGTTTTTGCAGTTCTTGGTTTCTATCTCACTGAGTGCAGAGGATTTTAATTGTTGCTATCTATCTATGTGTGCTTCCCAGCATGAAAGCGCGATGCCTACGGGCCCTTGTGGCACTTCGGGGCGCATGGGTTTTGTGTCTGAGCAAGCAGATCTCACAGTAGCCATGCTGAATGTCAGTAATAAATTTCTCCTTTCCCCCCTTGTAGCAGTGAAAGCCGAGAAGAGAAGAAAGCTGACTCACAGAAAGGTGTTGACAGGGAGACTTGTCTATGACTTGATCTTCAATTTATTTTTTACAAATATATGAGAAGAGTGCCACAATTATTAATAAAACTGCTTTGATCATGTATTGTAAATTCTGTCTCTCATCCCAAATCCACCTTCATACTGTAAGTAGTGCAACACTTGTTTCTTTTTGCGTTTAAACTTCTGAGCAGTGAGACACACTTGTGAGCATATGCAATAGCTTATGAAGAACCTCTGCATTCCTTGCTGTGTGTTAGGCATTTGTAAACACTGGGTTCTCATTGTCAGTTTTATGAGAGCAATAGCTTTCTTAAAGAGATAAGTCATATTTACCTAGTTTGTATTTTCCTACTGTAGTGACCTGAGGATACCTGGTAATTTCAATGAGAAGAATTTTGAATGGTAGTCTTACTTCTTATTTTGTATCAGTGACTTATTTCAAAATAACCAAATTAAAAATTTAGTTGGAAAGCATTTTTTAACAATTGAATTTATGCACTTCCTTGATTTAATATGATACATTTAATAGTTAAGAATTTATATGTAACTAAAACTTAAATTTGAAAAAAAAATATGTAGAAACCTATTCACAACTTGTTTAAAAGAATCAGACACTAATGCAAAGAGTCAAGTAGTATTTGCTTAAAATTCAAGTTGTGATTACAAGATCAAATACTAGGCTTGTACGAAATGCTTTAGAAAAACTTTGTAAGTTTTGTGAGATTTTCAAAAAAAAAACCTTTATGGGAAATATGCTGTTAAATTTCTGTCCCGTTGACAATGAATATTTTCCAAATAAACCTATTATATACAAACTCGTGGAATACCAATGGTGAGTCATTGTACATGAAATTCCACTTCTGTACAGTTCTCTGCTGCTAAAGGTCATGTACTGCTTAAAGCTGCTTCTGAATCATGTTCTAATGTTAGACTGACAGGTCTCTGTTTTTCTACAAAGCTCTTTTCCACTTTTTAATTAAATGCATGTTGTAGAAAAATAATCTTTTAAATGAAATTTTCAGATTCTGTTTGAAAAGCTTCTGTAGATATTTCAGTTCATATGAAATCATCTTTACTAAGCTTATATAAGAGGAAGAAAAGTTGAGGATTTTTGAGCATTACTAAGAATACAGTATTTCTTTTGTTTTAGATGAATGTGAAATTAACAAAGACCAAATCTTGTAGTACTCTTGTTTCCTAAGAATGATCAGTGATCTTCAGTGTCCAATTAGTTAATCATTCAGAGCCCTGTCGCTTTTCCAAACTATTCATTGCATATTTTGTGTATAAGTGCACATGAAAAGTGAGGGGAAAAAGCTCTTGTGATTAATCTTATAGGGGGTAAAAAAACACCAATAACAAAGCCTTCATTAGGTTCAACATTTTGATGCCTTCTGAAAAATTCCCCTCAGAATCTTTTAAGGAGCCATTTCTTTTATGGAACATAAGCCTAAAAAATATAAGAAGAATATGCAGTGAACAAAGTCTGTGTTTATAAATGCCAAGGAAAAAATACAGAAACTTTCCATTTTCAATGTGTTGCCTTTGTATATTTTGTAATACAGATACTACGTTATAAACATTCCCATTGTTTTATGATTTAGACTAGCAGTACATGCCAGTCAGTCCCATAAGCAGCCTATTAGTATTTTCATATATGAATAACTGTTCTGTTAAAAATGATTGTAGTGAATTAAAACCTTCATATGGTCACCTATTTGAATAAGCAATCATATCCAATGAAATTCTGTATTTCTGAGTATTTTTATAGTCATTTTGTTCTTGTGTGAATTTTAATGATATCCTTATGTTAATCCTACTATTTTGAAATTATATAAAATATAATAAAAATGTAGTGTTATATATTTCTTCCTAATTTCAGATTCCTGGTCAAAATTAGTGAATATCTTGAATGTAATTTATTGCAAAGTTTAAGTAAAGTGTAAATGTGACTAGGATATTGTGTTTTTCACAACTAAGAAATGTTATGTGGAAATAAATATTTATCCTAACTAATTTTCTTGCACATTTTAAATTGTGATGCAAGTGTCTTGTCTTTTTTCCCCTTAGTGTTAATCAGTAAATCAATGTTTGATCATAATATTTAAATTTAGACACCCTTCATGTAAAGAAAACTTGGTGAAGTAGACATTTCAAGAGTATTAATACAATTTGATGAACAGAATATTTTGAGAGGTATATTAGAAAATATGTCTTCATTTTCCCAGAGAGCAGGAACTTGGGTACATAGATTGCTCATACCCAAAAGGTTTCAAGGTCATTAGCAGGATTTCTTATTATTGGAACACCTTAGACTTCTGTTTTCACTCTCAGTGGTAAAAGGATTTCCTCCCTGTTTATTACAATAAGTCAGGTGGGACCATTATTCATTTGTAGCCGTAATTGCATTCAGAATTTTCTAATGTATGGATTAATACTTTTCTCATGACTCTTGAGTTTACTTTGTAATCGCTACCATTTAACAGCTTTTGATATTGGGAAGTTTTTTTTTCCTAAATATAATCTAAATAAATCCTTAATGTAGTTTAAATCCATAGCCTGATGGAAACTTTCCACTGACAAGCCACAGCAACTTGTATTTCAACACGATCTCTAAGATCTTATAGAATTTTTCTTGGCTCTTTAAAGTGTGGCTTATTATTTTTTTTCTTACCTGCATTGACCTACTTCTTTTTCCGTTTAACTTTAGCCTGATTTACTCTTGGGGACTTGACTATTTTACTATCATTGCAAGATAACTCTCCTAATTTTCCAATATATCCATATCATATATTCATGCAATGGAATGAAATGTGATTGCAACCATTTGAAAATTTTATGAGCATAATTTGGATAATATGATGATTCTCTAAGTATCTACTTTGAAAGGCTACTTGTAATCAGTCCCCTTGAAGAAGCCCATATTCAGAATTACTGGTAATACTTTATTTTAGAGACCTTTTTGGGCATTTTTCTTGGAAAGCTATAGCAATTGATACAACTGTCACTCCAATTCAATTTCTATTGATGCATTGACCACTATTCTTTGCACTGAAACTTTGAAAATGGGACTGTGATATTTGCTTCTAATGGCAGGGTAGACACATAGCTATAACATAATGTGATATACAATAAGTTGGAAGTATGATTAAAGCAGTGAATAATTCAAGAGTAGAACTACTTGGAGTAGGGCAGAGTTTGAAGAAAATGTTAGATAAGAGGTAGCATATGAATTAGGATGGATATGGGAAAGGAAACCTACTCCAGGAATTGCAAAGATTCTCAAATACATGTCTATCTACACTAATAAAAGAGAAACATGCAAATTGACCATCACTCCACTACACCCACCAGCCAATCAGAAGCAAGTATGCAAATTAACCAAAGATGGCAGCAGACACAGAGCTGGAGCAAGCAGGAGGCTTGGGTTGCCCCCAGTGATGAAGGAAGCCAAGCTTCCCTTGGCCTCTGCTCAAGGCTACAAAGTTTCAATTATAGAAGATAAATAAATCCCAGATAACTGCTTCCAGCTAGCCCTGGCCTCCACTCAAGGAGGCACTGGAAAAAAAAAAAGAAAGAAAAGAATAAAAGGAGGGGATGGGAGCTTGGGTCACTGCGGGGTGTGGCCAGCCTGCAAACAGCCATCAGCCCCTCACTCCGGCTGGCCAGGCACCCCAGCGGGACCCCCCACCCTGAAGGGGCTGTGGCCAGCCTGCAAACAGCCCTCAGCCCCTCACCCAGGCTGGCCAGACACCCCAGTGGGGACCCCCACCCTGAAGGGGCTGTGGCCAGCCTGCAAACAGCCCTCAGCCCGTCACCCAGGCTGGCCATACCCCCATGGCCTGATCCCTATAAACGGGCAGTGGAACATCACTTGAGGGGTCCCAGATTGGAAAGGGTGCAGTCTGGGCTGAGGGACACCCCTCCCCCCCCCAATGCACGAATTTTGTGCACTAGGCTTCTAGTATTGAAATAAAAAAATAAAGTATGTGTGATAACTAGCCAACAAACAGCCCAATATGGTGGAGTGTTAGGAGGATAGTGGACACCTGTGAGAAAAGGTAGAAACACAAGTTGAAAACATTATAAGTGATATATTAGCATATTTGAGTTTTGAGTAATGGAGATACATGAATTTTTGGAAGATGCGTTTGGCCACAGAGTAGAGAGCATTGTGGGAGAAAAGTGGAATCACCTCCTTAGGGATGCTGCTCCCAGGATGGTTCTCCAAGGCTCAAACCAAACTCTCTGTGAGTGGTCTATAAACTTCTATTAAGACTGCATCCAAATAGACTGAAGTGTACTCCCTGGGTACTTAGTAAGTCACACCAGATATAATAGCTATATTATAAATCCTTTTATGTAGAGCATTCCTTTATATAATAGGTTTGGGTTGTAATTGAAAAAAAAAATGTTTTGAAAAGCATGATATCACAGTAATCCTGAGACTGTTGAAGCAATCTCAGTGTAGTACAAAATTCAGCCAGTGGCTGGTTCATCTGGGCCTAGAGGCCACCTGCTCCCACCCATCCTTTAATTCTCTTCATTACATCCATTTTTACCATGGACTCAGCTCTGTATCTACGTAGTCTTGCCATCAGATGTAGGTGTAGTCATGGATGTCTGCCATGCAACTTATTTCTGCCATTTGTTTATAAGCTCCCTGAAGGCAGGAATAGTGTTTATCTCTCCTTTGTAACTCTCCAGAGCCTAGTTCTGTGTTCTGCTCTTTATCCACCCAGCAAAGGCCGTGGACAGAATTATAAGTAAAATGTATTAGAAGATGGTATTGCTCAATTTACTAAGAATGATTAAAGATCCAAAAAGGATTCTCACTCACATATTAATATTGGAACAAAAAGAAATGCTTATTTTTTAAAATATTTTTATTAAGTTTATTTATTTCAGACAGGAAGGGAGAGGGATGAAAGAGAATCATTGATTGGTTGCCTTCTACAAACGCCACACTGGGGATCGAGCCTGCAACCCGGGCATATGCCTTGACCGGGAATCGAATGCTGTGACCTCCAGGTTCATAGGCCGACACTCAACCACTGAACCACGCTGGCTGGGCAAGAAATGCTTATTTTTGAAGGTGTGTCTAGCACTTGTGGACACGCAAGGCTCAAGTGAAAATCTGAACAATCTATGTAGTCACCAGACTAGGAGAAGAAGCTAGATAGATGTGACTAGGAGGAAAGAAAAGGGGAAAGCAAGGTGCCAGGCATAGATATAATGTCAGACATATAAGTAATCAGTAGGTATTTTTGTACTTCTTTCACATTCAGAAACTGAGCAAAGAGGCTAAGCAAAGGTCTTTAAAATGTGTTTCTCACTGTGGGAGGTGGTTCTGAATTTCTAACCCATGTCTATGTAACCTCAGCTGCAGTACCCTGCATCTCCAGCAGGAGGTGAGGTTTGGGTGCCTTCCTCACTTAACAGGGCACTCACTCTAGCTCATGCAACCAGACTCAGGTTAAGATGTGTAATATTCCTTCTCAGTTATATTATACTAGTGGCCCAGTGCATGAAATTTGTGCATGGGGGGAGGTGTCCATCAGCCCAGCCTGCACCCTCTCTAATCTGGGACCCCTCGGGGGATGTCCAACTGCTGGTTTAGGCCTGATCCCACTGGGGTCGGACAAAACCGGCAGTTGGACAAAACCAGCAGTCGGACAAAACTGGCAGTCAGACATCCCTCTCATAATCTGGGACAGCTGGCTCCTAACTGCTCACCTGCCTGCCTGCCTGATCACCCCTAATCACTCTGCCTGCCAGCCTGATCAAGCCCAACTGCCCCCCTGCTGGCCTGCTTGCCCTCAAATGCCCCCCACCCTCCTGCCGGCCTGCTCACCCCCAACTGCCCCCCTTAGCCAGCCAGCTCGCCCCACCTGCCCCCCCCCCCCACAGCCGGCCTGCTCTTCCCCATCTGCCCCCCCTGCTGTCCTGCTCTCCCCCGCCTACCCCCTCCTGCTGGCCTGCTTGCCCCCAACTGCCCTTTCCTGCCAGCCTGATCACCCCTAACCGCCTCTGCCTCAGCCCCACCACCATGGCTTTGTCCCAAAGAACATCTGGAAGGTCTCCCTGTCTAATTAGCATATTGCCCTTTTATTAGTATAGATTTTCTTTGTCACTGAAATTTCTGTGATTAACATTGGAAACCAAACCTACTCAATGAACTTTTTTTTTTTCATGCTCATGAGTCACAAATATCGTGACTTTGGACAGGAAAAACAATGGAATAGTTCGGGTTTTTGTGGTTTGATGGGTCACACTTCTCACTATACATGCATTTTAAATATCTGACAAATTTGTGGTGACTTTTAAGTTGAAAGATTAAAGATTATGTGGATTAAGAACTTGGATTTGAATTTGTTTAAAGTCTGTAATACCAGAAAAGATACCATTCTCAATTTAACTATAAGAAAATTATCTTTCTTTTTATTAATTCACATTCTTAAATTTAAATATTAATATTATCACAGAAAGATAACATGCAGAAAGATGATAAATTTCTACTGAGCATGACAGTGGTCTTACTAATGCCATGCTCTGAGCTCTTCTTATTCGTGGTGACCTTATGCTTTATTACCCATGTTCATCTCTCATTCTCAACCTTTTGTATCTGTCAGAAATCCTGAATAGCCACTCCAGGTCATTCAGGATATATTCAAGAAGGTTCTCAGACACTGCTAAAAGAACCGTCACAAAGTTCTCAGAACAAACTCCTCTTACTTTAAACTCTGAAAAGAGGCATTCTTGTGTTTTGGTATGTTTTTCATTTAGATATTATTAAATCTTAAATATTGTACAAATTTGGTAGTTTTAAAAATTGAAATTCTCAAATCAACTTATAGCAAAAGCAACAAGGCCAAGTGGTGGAACTGGCAGCCTCAGTGACTACCTCTGAATAAGAAAGGAAAGACCTAGAATGACATACAGCCTGATATGTTAATTGATCTTTATGGTGGTGACCTTAAGTATTGAGGAGACTAAGAATTATATTTTATGCCTGCTATTTTATAAAGCATGGAGGTATGTAATCATTTTTAGGAAGGTTTCCAACACAAAAAATGGTCAAAAATAATTTTTAAAGTGACTTTCTAAAAACCTTGATCAAAAGTTAAAAAACAAACTCTGTATCGAATGGAAGAGATATAAAGACTTCTCCCTTCCTTTGGTGTACGTGCTCCTGGGTGCTGGTGACTCTAACATGTTTATGAGAGGAATCTTAGCATCCACGTGCCTGCTGAGTCTGCGGCTGTCAATGGCAAGTGAGTCTGAACCTCTTAAGGTTTCATTAGTTCCTGGGTGTTTCAGACTTGCCCTCAGACTAAGTTTATATCTAACTTATTTGTCAATTTCTTTAACTTCCTCTTCCAAAATGCTAAAACTCTTATTGGAGAGTAAAACTTCTCTTAGGGGGGTCAAATGAAATCTGACTTTAACTTCAGTCACATTATTGCCATTTGCAACCTTAATTATGCAAAAAAATATGCTGGGATTGTTTATTACCTCTGGGCTCCAGAGGAAACAGTTTTGATATTGTACAATACTTGTACAATAATATCAAGTCAGTCATTGTACAATATCAGATATTATACAATGGTCTTAATATCTATTATTTATCTGATATTGTGCAACATCTGCTATTGTACAATGGTCTTATTAATATCTGGAATTGTGCAATGTATGGTTTCAATTAAGATAAAAGGAGGATTTCTATTTCATTTGCTTTTATGACTATTAATTCAGTCCAGGATGTGAACATATGCTCTATGACTACTGTTCTGGATATAGAGCTCTGCAAAGATCAGTCCAGCTACTCACTGTGATTAACTCTTATCAAGAAATAAAATTATAACAAGAACCCTACAGGCTTGGATGTCAGTTTATAATTCCAATGGATGAGTGAGATTTGAGACTTAAAGTGAAGCTACTCAATGGCATGCTCTGAAAATACAGTTAAAGCTGAATTTCACAATCCTCTGTCCATTCCCATGCATGACTCACCAGTTTAATATTAACAGATTTTTTCCATTTCTTCCATTTTAAGATATTTATGCTATAGCTCACTGTCTGAAATAACTTTTTCCAGCAAATGGTCTGAAGCTAAGTTTAAGTTTCTAAAATCAAATTTAAAAAAAAATGAGGCCATTTTGCAAATAACTGAGCAAAAAGTCATGTTTCCTTAGTTATCTAGGCATTACTTTGCTAGGCTAAAGTCAGCATCTGAAATCTATGCTTTCATTAATATACTGGTAGTTATATAATCCAAAAACAGTCAAAACCTTAAGTGATTAACTTGGCTTTTTTTTAGTCTACTGAGCCATCAGAGCTACCAAGATGATAATGTTAATATTACTTGTTCTTATAATATGAGCCTCATCATAGTTACCTGGTATAAAATTATAAATTACATAAATAACCAAAATTTTTTCAGTTGATGTTTTCAAAAGTTTTATATATATATATATATATATATATATATATATATATATACACATATATATACATATATATGTATATATATGTATACACACACACACATATACATATATATGTATATATATAATACATATTAATAACTGATATATGTATTGCATGAAAATCTTATGAACTGCTTAATTTAACACATTTCTATGTATCAATTTTTAAAAAATATATTTTTATTGATTTCAGAGAGGGAGAGAGCTAGAAATATCAATTATGAGAGAGAATCATTGATTGACTCCTCCTGGGAATTGAACCATGACCTCCTGGTTCATAGGTCGATGCTCAACCACTGAGGCACGCAGGCCAGGCAAATGTATCTATTTTTTAATAAGAACTGAACTCCGCATGTTTACAAGGCTGTCTGGAATAACAAGCAAAATAAACAAGAGCCTTTCTGGATAAATGTGTCCATATGCCAAAGTGATTTATGTCTGATTCAAGACACAAAACTCATTACCTCTAAAAAAAAAAAAAAAAAATGAAGGCGCATTTATTAAATGACCAGGAGAAATTCTACAGTATGTAGAACAGGGATAATAATACATAATTTTATAGTTTATTTTTAAAAACAAGTCCAAGGAAGTAAAAATATTCTTTTAATCAAGATGCTCAAAGAAATAAGAAAAATTGGTGCAAGGACTCCTTCAAGTTAGGATTTATGATACAAATATTTTCATCTTTTAATAGGGCAAGCTGGTGTTCACATCTCAGTTCCAAGCTGCCTCTTTCAGGAGGAAATATCAATATTTTTTTAAAGCACATTTACAATGCTTTGCCATCACCCCTGCTGTGTTTTTGTAGCACCTATAGCCATAACTGGCACCTGGGGGCCTTGCATTGTTGGCAGTTTCCCTCTCATTTCTTTGGAGTCTGTTCACCTGCTGTGGTTTTACTTAGAAGACAGTGCTTTGCATAGATGGTTTCCTGAGGCAGTTTAAACAGTCTTTCTCAGAAAATGGTGCCATTCTGCTTGTGAACAGCTCTTCACTGAGAGGTGCTGACAGTAGCCTGGTCGGGTCAGCGTGCTTGGACTTGGGTTCCCAGACATGCTGGGCTAGCTTCTCTCCCTGTCCCCTCTTCCCCCTGTTTCTGTGACATCACTGCCCACATCTTGCCGTCCCTTTAAAGAAGAGCACAAGATTTGGACTAGTCCCGTTAGAAAAAATAAAACGCTTCCCAGGAAACCTATGCAAAGCTCCCACAAAAACAGTTCATAGTTGTTTCAGCAACTGATGTGAAAATGATTTTTAAATAATAAGCAAAACCAGATTGAATCTTTCAAATTTCTGTAAGGTAATAATCTGTTGCAAGGACATAAGTCTCCACTTACGGTTCTATGTAAGAAATTTGGGGACAAAGTTAACCTTAAATTTTCTTGATTTGAGAACCTTTTTTTAAAGATCATCTTGATAGTGCAGTTTTAAGATAATAAAAACAAAATGGCTTTAATCAGCTTTAAATGGCATGCTGTTTTGAGGTGCTAAGGTAAAGAGAAGCATTGCTTTATGAAGTGGGTCATGTGGGTATATATATGTTGGTGTGCTGTGTTGGAAGCGATTCCATGGTCTTCGTCAGTATACCACTAGAGAGAGAAAGAAAAAGGTCAGAATTAGAAAGTCAGTTGTCTTTTCTCCCGCAATCAATTCAAATGAGCTGTCATGAGCATACACAGAATAAAACAGGATGTTTTAATTCCCAAATGAGTGTGTGAACTGAAACGTCATCAGTGAGGGTGTCTAATTCACTTCCCCCTTCCCCAAGCTTTCCCAGGCCATATTGTTCTGTCCTACGGAAGGTGCTGAGAGAACTCACTGTGAATTTGGCTTTACTGCAGAGTGCTTTAAGGATGTGTATATTCTAATAAAAATATCCAAATCCATTTTCTAATTTGAGTCAAAGGACACTTAGAACCATATCAAGCACAGGATGAAATGTTTATCCCATTATGCTCACTAGTTTTAATTAAGTGTTAGCAAGTGTCAAATTTCTCCTACACTGCAGTAAGATAAACTGTGTTATAATAAATGAGTTTTTTTTAAAGGTAATTTTCCCTAATATATGTCAGTAAGGAACTAGAAAAATCTACTTTAGTATTCCATAAGTGAAGTCAAAAGTCAAATGTGTTATTTGGAAACACTTCGATTTTGCACTAGAGTTTTTATCTATATGTCTGACATTTATGTAGAAAGAGTTGACCTGAAGCAAAAATTTATCAACTCATGCTGCATTAAGCAACTGAGACATCATTGCCAGGCAAACATATCTTATGGAGACATAAATTAACTTTTAAAAGTTGCTTAATTAAAGTGTGTCTTTTCTTTGAATATGAAAAAAATAAACCCCAACCTCTTATAAGAATCTGACCCAAAAGATATTTACCACATGTTTTGAGTATAAATGACTATCTCACTCCTATACAATGGGCACCGTTTGAACTGAGCATACAGCAAAGTGTGTGTGTGACAAGAAAGTGAGCAAAACCAGGCTTTTCCAGCTAATACAGACAATAAAGCATTTTACATATAAGAACATTTAGTGCAACATACATACATATATACACACATATGTATGCGTATTTATATACATATTTTTTCTTAATCAGAAAAGGTCAGGTGCAGAAAATGAATTTCACTTAATACCCAGAAGCCTCCTACTATACAGTATAGGCAACAACTGCTCTAGCCATTTCTGACTTTATAAAACAATCCTAATTGTTTATTGCCTGTGGTTGTTCAACAAAAGACAACATGTCCATTGCAAAACCTGAAGCGTGCTGCTTATTAATATTCCACAGTTAGAGAAGCTAGTAATACACCAGACAGAGATGGAGTTTCATATTTGAATTGAGCTATTATCATGCTGGTTCCACTTCAGAATTACTCTGCCACACATTTACTGAGTAAGTGATTATTTCTGAATCAAAATAGGGAGAGACCGAACAATCACACCAATAGGAGAGCAGTGTTTGACAGGCACCGGGAATGTTGTGCTTCTCAACTCCCAACTCCCTACTATCATTGAACATTACTCTGTCTGTGGTTCAAGGACATCACTTCTCCCACTTCTCATTGGAACCACAAGCCTTCTAATTCCGTTCCTGTCTCCCGAGACCTCTGTGAGGCGCAAAATCCCAAAGTGGAGAAACCAGACCCCATCAGCAAGTTCCCTCCCCTTGCACCAAGTTTTGCTATACCATCGCCTGGAAATCCACGCCAGCATCCACTAAGGCTTTGGTGATCTGAGCTGACTGCTGAAAATGAACGTTATCTGCGGGCAGAGAAAGGAAACATAGTCACTAACAGCAGCTTCAGTTTTCTGACCGGGAAGGGTGGGAAAGGCATAAGAAGAAAGGGACTGTTTGAAGTTCCAGGACTCAGCATCCCATTTAGCCCAAGACAAGTGAGTTGTGGAAAGCAACACTGTTTTATTGAAGTAGATGTAACAGTCTTGCCCCTCATGCTTTTGTTTTGTCAGTAGTGAAATTGCAAACCTGTCTGTGATACTAAAAAGTCTAATTAACTGAAACTCACCATCTGCTGTTCCATGAATAAGGAGGTACTCGACTTGTTTAAAATTTTCAGCTCTGCTCATGACTGTTGAATTCTGGAATTGGGAAAAAAGAATGTCATTATTCAAAAAAAGATCTGCCATAAACTGATTTTTCAGTTCAGTTTACAAAATAAAATGTTTTCAGCTGGGGCCCCCTTTGATACAAAATATAGCAAACCGATATTCAAGCAAATGCTGTCTCCATGCATGGCAGAATGCATAGCATGCCCTGAGCCTGGGAGACAGGACTGGAGAGGGAGGATGCCACATCTTCCTTGCCCGTGTAGGAAGAGGGTACCTGCCACTCAGGCTGCATGCAAAACCCCTTGAGCTCCAGACCCCATATTGGCTGTGTCCTATGCATTAGCACAGGGCAGAGTCTCCTATTAGCAATGTATGTTCCATGGGCTTATGCTGTAGTTCAGCCAAAAAGTGTATTGCTATGGCAACCATGTGTCACATGGTGCCATACATGCTACGTTTCAAAGAGCCTGTACATAGCATTTGCAACTAAACATACTCTGCAATATGTCACATGAACTTTGGTCCACATTGCTAGGCTCTGAATGAGAAGCAAGTATACCTCTTTTGGAGCAGATGTTTAAAACCTAGGCAAATGTAACATATGGGAGGCAAAGCGGGTGAAAAAGATCAAGAACGGCCTGAGGGAATCAGTAGGTTGTTGTCTGCTTCGTTCTGTATTGGGGAAAACGCTGCTATTGGATCAAGTTGTTCCCAAATCAGCCAGGGAAGTAGGACCCAAAATTGGGAGGTCAGCTTTTTGAAGGCTGCTTTGTGGCCTCAAGTAGGACATTCAGAATGAGGGTGGAGTCTTGGACAAAAAAGCCTTTGAGCCGAAACCGGTTTGGCTCAGTGGATAGAGCGACGGCCTGCGGACTGAAAGGTCCCAGGTTCGATTCCGGTCAAGGGCATGTACCTTGGTTGCGGGCACATCCCCAGTAGGGAGTGTGCAAGAGGCAGCTAGCTGATCAATGTTTCTCTATCATCAATGTTTCTAACTCTCTATCCCTCTCTCTTCCTCTCTGTAAAAAATCAATAAAATATATATTTTTTAAAAAAGCCTTTGAAAGCACGGAACTGGTTGTCTGATCTTAATCCCTGGAAGTTTACAAAGCTGGGATGAAGGTAAAGATGGCACATAGACATTTTAGTGCCTTTGTGAGGGGATGAGCTGGAGGAGTCTGCTTCTGTTGTCTTGTTATGGGTTGGGAGGGTTTAAACCAGCCAGCTAGTCCCACAGCATCCTGGTGAATCAAACTCAACTTTGTAAGAGCCAAGGTTTGTATTTTATAGATATCTTTGTGGCTACCACCAGCAGCAGCCTCACATTTTTTATGGGGGCCCTGATTGTCTGGCAGAAAGCTGGATGGGGCTAAGGTCAGAGTGCTTGTGTCCAGTCCGGGTTCAATGTCAGTGAGCTGTGCACTGGAGACAGGCTGGGCTCTGAGCCTGGTTTTCCAGAAAATGGGAATGAGAACAACTCCTCTTCCTCCCTTACAGAAATAGGAACCTAGAGATATGGCTTTCTCCACCCCACACCCCTTTTTTAGATTAAATTGCTGATGCTGATGTGAGAATGCTATGACACAGGGAAGACATTCTGCCTGCAACTTTCAGGACAGTTAACCAACATGTTTCAGTGGACCGAGGCTCCCAAGGGCATGTTGCCCAAAAAAGCTGAGAGCAGATGCCCACCCACTCCTGTGCAGGCTGGTTCCCACTTGTCCTGACCGTATTACATTTCGGACCCATGTTGAGAGGTTTCCCATGAGATGTAGAAATAAACGCCTAGGACTCATTAAAGGTCACACTTTTATTTTACTTCATTTTTAAAGAAGTGTTTTATCTGGTGAGATGTCCCAGATAAATTTATCCATGATTATGAATCCATTGATCCCAACATTACCTCATTTATTCTTCCATCTGTTCATTCATTTTTTCATCCAGTCAGTCAATACTTATTTGTGATATATCCCACTAAACAATAAGGTCCATGAGAAAAAGGACCTGTCTATACTGTTCATCACCATATTCTTAGCATCTAGTACAGTGCTAAGTAGTAATCAAATGAATAGCTGAGGGACATTTAAGCATCTATATTGTACTATTCACTGTAAGTCGTCCTAGTTTTGCAGAGGCAAGTGGGAGCAGCTGGGGTAGTGGAATCCTGCCCACTTTTAACCCATACCCCATGCCATTAATAATAGTAGCTAACATTTATTGGGTGTTCACTCTGTCAGTCGCTGTGCTCAGCACCATAACAGATTTATAAAAGCACTGCTCTCATTCCCGTGAGATCCTGCTTCCCACGTGGAGACAGCGAGATCCAGAAGTGAGTAATTTCCACCTGGTTCCATCTGTGGGAAGTGACAGAGCTGGACACGAAGTCTGGCGGCAAAACCCTTTCCACCTCCTATGTTCGTGATCTGGTCTGCCAGCAATGGAGCAGCGGGGAATAAGCTGTTAATTAGCCGTCTTGGAATTTAGCACACAGATACAACGGGACCCTTTGGCTCCTGGGTCCCCAGGCTTCCTGAGACTGAATTAATTGGGAGAGATCTTGGTCTGCACAGCCCTGCGAGATTTGTGAGGCATGTTTTCTGACGGTGCCCGTGAGGCAGAGGAAAAGGGTCAAATTCAATCTCCCTCAAGGACAGTGTAGGAGTCTAAGCTGGAGACAGAGAGGCTGGGGCTTGAACCCTGACAGTGAACATTCATAACCCGAGCCCAGGCCCTTTCGAGTCCTTCTGGGTGATCCTTTCTGCTGGCTCTCTTCTCAGCCTGTGCAGACTGCACTGCTGTGTCCTCCCCCTGCTCCTGCCCACGTTAAATCTAGCTCTCTGCTCACAGAAGTCGGTCAACTTTAACCCCCAGATCCGACCCAAATATACATCTGCGTCAGCTCACCTCACCTCCCAAAGCCTCACAGTCCTTTCCTGCTTGGCAGCTTGAACAGCAAAAGCTGCTCCTACAACCTCCCTGCCATAAAACTGAGAAATGCCACTGAAACATAGAGTCATGCTTAGGAGACATATAAATACGCAGGACAGTTAGCAAGGAATGTGATAACTACTGGAGTTTGGACCAAAACAGTTTCTGGCTGCCTTTTTTTTTTTTTTTTTTTTTCTTAAATGGAGTGAATACAGGCTGAAAGAAGACAATTTTTATAAACAAGTAAAACCCCGAGCCTAAGATAAATGTTGTGATGTACACACTGTAGCTGTGATGAACTAGACATGGTGAGAAATGCAACATACTGAGAAAAAGACGAAAACTGTGATAAAAGTGTCATGATGCAAATTGTTTTACATTAACAATATTACACTACAAAGAAAGAAAGACAAATACTTTAATGCAGCAAGGGGAAAAAAAATCAAACAAAAGCTTCCCCTGCAACTGGAAGATCAGAGCGCCGCTGCCAAGGCACGCTTCCCCCGCGCAGGGGCGAAGCCTCCTCTCCGTGCGAGGGAGACGGGCCGCCAGAGGCACACTCCCACTCAGGCTCCCGGGCTGCCGAGAACATCTTTCCTCCCCCAAAACGTGCAGCTGTGTCACCCGGCCTCACTCCCTACCAGACCGGGCATCCTGGTTTCCCCATCAAGAAAGACTCACGATAGGGCCCTTTGCCTGTGAACTTCAACACCCAAAGCCAGGGAAAGACACGCATTAATTTCAGGTCTGATTAGCAATTAGAAACAACTTAATTGTGCTATTTTAATCCACCCCATTTGGATAATCCCCATTTGCCTGTTGATGGAAACTGAAATAAAAAAAAAAAAAAAAAAGGAAATGGATGACTAAGTTAGAAGCCGAACAGTCTATCACCAACTACTAAAAAGGAAGCTAAGAGTGATAAATGGGCAAGGATGCAATGGTGGTGCAGTTGGCACCCTCCTGAGGCTAGAAACTTCCGGAAAGCCCCGCTGCCAGCGACAGTCTGGCAAAGCAAAGTGGGAAGGATTGGTCCAGTGGCAGTGCCGATTCCACAGCATCTCTGCAAGGAGCTTTTCCTTCAAGCCCCAAGGAGAACCATCTGTAGCTGCTCGTTGGATCATGCTGGTTCCTCAGTTACCTTCCAACAAATAAATCTTTGTATTTTTGAAATAAAAGAGAGAACTGATGAGAGTGGGGAAGTACTGTGAGAAACAGAAGGTCTAACAATTTTTAAGCTACCCCCCGTGCCATCCAGGAGCCATAAGGACGATTGGCTTCCTGAGGACAATGGTGGCAGCTGCCATGATTTCAAAGCTTACTCCATGGCACAGGCACAGGGATCTCATTGAATCCCTGCAATAGCCCTGCGGGGTAGGTCTGATGATCCCCATTATCTAGATGAGGAAACTGAGGTTCAGAGAGCTGAGGTAGCCTCCCAAAGCTCATACTGCTGGTAAGAACTGGATTTTGAGTACAGGGCTAATTCCAAAGCCCATTCCCTTTAACATCATAGTCTCGCATCCCTTCACATCGTAGCCAGACAACTTATCCCCATTTCCAGAACCCTGTAGAAAGAGCACACAGCCACTGGTCTCATGGACAGCCCAGTACTCCAGTGACACACTAGCTTGGATGTACCGACTTCTTTATGCATTCTCCCCCTTGAAACAAAGCCTTATAAATAATATTAAATGATGCTATTTGGGGAAGCACCATCAATGCCACAGAAAACAGAGGCTACTGAAAATATTTAAGAAAAAAATCAATTCAACCCACGATATCAGATGTTTTACTTGTTTACATCTCTCAAACAACTGTCCCCACGAGATGCCAAGGAAAGAGCTCCCGTCAGCCCGACAGGGGGCTCTACCTCAGGCCTCAGCAAGCAACACTGGCTCCTTTAAAGATCACACAGCAGTCAACATTTTATCAGCACTCAACAAACAAGTTAAGGTTTGGCTTAAATCTGAAGGTCTCTCTCCCTTTGGCATATTCTGGGATAATAGAACAAATGTCAAATCAGTACAAGATGGCATATTTACAAAATTGCACCCTGTTTTGCATAACCTAACGATGCAGCAGTTCTTAAGGATTGAACATTTCAAATCTGCTAGCAGAAGACTGCCAAATCTATGACTGTTTCATACACTTGCCAAAAGCCTATCAAATTTTGAGCAAAATGCAAAATAAATCTCCTCTACAAGTTAAATCAGTCCCTTCTGTGTGTTCCAGGCTGCCCTCTCTCCTGGCAACCAGTCTCAGGACTTGGGTCTCATTTCCCTTGCCCTTGATCTTATACTCTTCTCTTATGTATTCATAAACCCATTCCCTCCCCAGTCTTACGTCCTGCCTGATTTGTCCCCATTTGGCCTGCTCTTCCCACAGTCCTTCTTTGCTGTTATTCCTCGGTTCATGGGACCTGCTTCCCAGCCCCCCAAACACCAGCTCTGTCTGCTGTTCCTGTGTCTACTGAGCCTCACTGCCTCATCCCTGTGTGCGGCCCGGGGAGAACACCTATGCTCCTCCTCTCTATCTTCCTCAGTCTTCCTAGGTTGGCCTCAGATAACTGCCCTCTCCCTTTCCTACACCCTCACTATCTGTATGTTATGTAACTTTTTGTGCCTCGGTTTCTGTGTCCGTAAAACTGAGACAAATTTGGAGTACTTACCTCAGAGAACTTGAAGGAAAATTGAACCTAACAGTTCATGTAAAGAGCTTAGAATAATGTTTGGTCATAAAAGCAAGCACTTAATAAATGAAAGAAATAAATGAAACCGGATCCCCCTGGTTGAGAAGAGTGGTGGGAAGGTGAAATCCTAACTTCCTGGCCACTTCCCTTCCCCTCCCTACATCTTTGGAAGGTACAGAATGCTTGGGACTCCACAGTCACAATTTGGAAACCACTAGTCTTTTTCATACATATTAGGTACTTTGTCTTATTTAAGTTCATGCTTTACTACCTACTCTCTTTTATTTATCTCCCAAAATTTTGTGGGCATGTTTTGTTTCACCAAGACACCAGCCACCTTAAATAGGTGAATGAACGTCTACCACACGTTAGTATTTTTTAATAGATTTAACTAAAATACCTATGATTAACCGTATAAGAAACTATTCGGCAAGGTGAGTCAGGACCCCACTCCTCAAAGTGTGGCCACAGTTGTTCATTGCTTATTATTGCTATTGGGGGTGAGGGTTGTCTCACTGGCTATCTGATTCCTGTGCTCAAGTCTGTGGACTGAAACTCACTGCAGAAAAAAATGTGTACAGGTCAACACTGCCTGTTAGCTGTGTGTGTCACCCCTACATTTTGGCTGCTGACTTAGAGCTTCTGGGACCATCTCATTGGGGTTTTAAGGAGATGAACATTTTCCTTCTTCTTTCCAGGTATCCTTTAAAAGTGCTTATGTACCAAAAGAGTCTGGTGGAGTCCCTGCCTTTGTCACTGCAATGGGTTCAAGCCTTACTTCCAGGGTGCCCTCATTTCAATAACAGTTTTGTGAGACTAGGAAAGGATACCCTCTCAGGATGCAGCCTCAGAGGCACACGCCTTAGTGGATGCATCATAGACTAGCTTTCACCAGCGCGCAAGCCAAACAATTGTTCGTGGCATCCCTGGCTGTGCCACTGGAATTTGTACATGGTTCCCCCAAGTCCCTTCCCCAAATGCTAAATAGAACCTTCATTTCACAAATGTGCCTCTCTTGGTGATCTGGATTTCTCTAAAGTCTTCCAAATATGAGTCACCAATGACCTAATAATAAATCCCTTTTTCTCATTTGAGTTTTATTAAAATTTGTATTCTCTTCCAGAGGCTATAGTGCTGGCCACTGCACTGATGATTTATGAGCTGAAAACACAGAGAAAGATCAGGGTCTTGCTTCTTACAGACACTTGGGGCGCTTCTATCCCGGATGTGCTGAAGGGAGTCACTGGCCAGAGTAATTGGGAGTCACTTTCAAAATCTGTCCTTCTGACCCAGGAAGTGAACAGGGCAGTGAAAGTCTCTAAGAAATTACCTTCTTTGTCTTTTTTAAAGAGGGTGGGAGGATAAATGGGGAGAGAGAGAGAGAGAGAGAGAGAGAGAGAGAGAGAGAGAGAATAAATATAAACCACCTGGGAAAGAAAAGTAAAAGAAGATGGGGTCCAGAGGGGCAGCTGGGGCCTTGGAGGAAAATAGAATCTTTGAATATATTCCTGCCAGAGACAAAAGCACAGGCTCATTTAAAAAACAAAGGAGGGCAGCTTTATTCTAAAGCCTGCTGTGCACCAAAAATAGGCACTTGAGATTCAGTTCTCCACACTCAGAGGAAGCAATAAACCAGGGTGGAAAGAATTCTGTGAATACATTCACCTCACTTTCTCCGGCCCACCTTAACTATTGCCGCCCAAATAATTCCTCCGAGTAACACATTGGGAACCTTTAGCTCCCTGGTACTGGCAGTTTTAATGTGTCCATTGCCAGCAGTGAATTCTGTGCCAAGAAAACCCGACTCCTGGCGGTGGAAGGATTAAACAGTCCTCGGGTGCCATCTGTGCAGTGAATCGAAGGAGTGACTCTGTGCACCCAGTGTGCGTGTGTTGCCATTGGCAGTGGGAAGTGACTTCTGTTTACATGACTACCTCATGCAGCCGAGCACCTAAGGGGAGAGATGAAGGTGGCCACGGCAGTGAGGGGTGGCCTGAGAAAGAGGGGGACCATTGTGAGAACGAGGAGCCCTTGGGAAGGTCTAAAAAAGATGAAATGGCAGATTAAAACTAATTATCCAATAAGGGGAGGGCTGGTTAAAGAGGAAACACCCTGTTGGCAGATGTTCATCTGGGGAAGTAGGCTAGGTACCATGAACTTGCTTAGATTCGGGATTTGGACCTGACTGTGTACTTACTTCTAGGTTCAAAGACTTTTTTTATATGTAATTTTAAAAGTGAATGTTTAATTCATCATCCACCAGCTTCTAGAGTCAGGGTTAGGATCCTGGGCAGTACACCTTCAACGTTGCAGGAGTTTTTTAGTACATTGGGCAATCTGAGAAAGGCCCTGGGCTACTCAGCAAATATGGTATACTACAGGAGGGGTGGTTTTCAAATGCAAGCATCCTGGTCAGGTCATTGACAAGAAAATTCCAGCTGTAAAATGAGAGACGTGAGGGAGACAGATTTTTATAACAATGTTTCCCTTTGAAGAGTTTTAAAATTAAATAGGGAAAAGTTTCAAGGTTTATACTTCATACTGGGTAACCCAACGAATGCTACAAGGTTGAGTAAAGGCTTAAATTGCTAAGAATACTGCAGAGGGGAAATGGGAGTGCAATCCAACCACGAGTCCAAGACAGTGAAGTGGGGGCTTAAAGAGATCTGAGGAAGACACCATGGCATTCCAAAGGGGGTGCTACTCCTATGGGAGAGCAGCACAAGTCTCCCAATAGATGGAGATGGAACGGAGATGACATTCTCCGCAGAGGGAAAAGAGGACAAAGGCCCCCAAATATTCTGAGAACAGTGAACAGTCCAGGTAAAATGGGCCATTAAAGTGTTGTGGGTAGGGGTTAATCTCATAGCTTTGTGAGGTATAAGGTAGAAGACAGCTAAGGGGAGATCAATTGGCCTATTGTTTTACAAAGGAAGATAGTCATGTGACAGAAACGATCCTATATATTATAAAAGCGTAATATGCAAATTAGACCAGATATCCTTCTGGACGACCGAGGCAGAGGCAGCCGCCATGATGATGGGAGCCGAGCCCCTTGCACGAATTTCGTGCATCGGGCCTCTAGTATGGTTATAAAGAAGGGAATGGGTGTCCGAAGCAGCTTATTGGATGTGGAGGAGAAAGAGTGGGAAGAATTGAGTCCAAAGCATCACGTGGGACAATTAGCAGATATGGGGCTGGCCTGATTTGTGCATCTCACTTTATAGGTTGAAAAACACACACAAGCACACACACACACACACACACACACACACACACACACACGCACACCCCTCCCTACCTCTCTTCCACCAGCCTTGTTAAATAATGCTGACAATAAGAGGTAGGACTACACTGTCTATGCTTGTGTTGCGAAACTAGAAATTTTGAGTTTTATTGTGTTTTGATCAAATGGCATTAGAATCCATAGTAAAAACATTTTATTAAAATGTACAAATAATGCTCAGAGAAATGTATCAATATGAAACCCATATCTTGAGAGTTGCAACACAAATTGTTCTCTTAAATTATTCTTGTTTTTTGTTTTTTACCCTTTCTTTCTTCTTAATTAACTGTCCTGGGAAGAGTTTTGAATTTCCTTTGGAGAATGTAAATATCAGATGATTTGCCTTGTTATCTGGAGTTTCAGGGTTTTTGACTAACGTGACAGAATCAGGAACATTTTGGATGAGCCACAGTGCTAGAAGGGTCCCTAGTCCTTCCAGGCGTCCTCAAACTACGGCCCGCGGGCCACATGCAGGTGTTTTTGCCGTTTTGTTTTTTTACTTCAAAATAAGATATGTGCAGTGTGCATAGGAATTTGTTCATAGTTTTTTTTTTTTAAACTATAGTCCAGCCCTCCAACGGTCTGAGGGACAGTGAACTGGCCCCTGTTTAAAAAGTTTGAGGACCCCTGCTTAGGCTAACACTTCCATCTACCTCAGTGTGGCTCTGGCTTTCTGGCAACATCCACACTAGCACATGGGGCTGCCATGATCACTGACAGCCCTATATTTCAAGTGCTATAGCCCATCAGAAGAGCAACCTGCTCACTGGGTCTCCCATCAGGCAACCAGCCTGTTGGATGCTATTGAGCAATTAGGGTTCAAGGGCTTTTCAGGGTATCGCCCAACTGTACTACTTCTCATCTACATTAGTCAAATCTTGTGAGAAAAAAACTACATGTTTAATTATGAATAAGAAAATTATAGGCTTGTTCATACATCTTAATTATGATAATACCATAAAAAATTTAATATATAGCTAAAGGTTTAGAGTCTTCTGGCTGTAAAAATATATGCTGAATTTGACATGTTTTCTAAACTGAAATTTTTGTAATTAAAGTAATTATCTGGTGTTGCTTTGTATTTCCAAATGAATGCATATTGTGACCTATATAGCATACGATAAAGATTGTAATTATGCAGAATATAGTAGGGGAAGCTACTGGAGTATCTTTAAACCACCTGTGTTATTTCTTTCAACAAGAATTTTGTTGGAAATAAAAATATATATTTTATAAAAATAGATACAATTTAACATGTTCTCAAACCACTTCCAAATAGGTTATGAAATAGACCTGATTCCTCATCTCTTACCTTGTAATGGTCAAGGTTGTCTTCTGGAGTTGGGAGACCCATGTAACGTTCTGTGTACACTGAGTCTATGGTGGAGAAAAGAAAAAAAATTCATACAATAAAAACTTTTCTTCCTTTTATTTGGTTACTTTATGTGCTTTGGTATGTCTTAACTTTGCATAGGTCTATAGTGTTATCCTCAGAAATAACTCCTCCAGATCATTTTTATTTGGCTTGCTAATTCAGCCAGGCACCTGCTCAGACTTCTGCTTTCCACACTCTGCCCTAGCCTATCCCCAATTAGTCCTCATGGTGAGTGCAGAGAGAGAAACCCAATCAATAATTCATTTTCAGGAAAAGCAAAGGTGAAGTGCTAAGAGGTTAGGAATCTGTACATTAACATCTGATTTTCTCAAATAATCTTAATTAGGAAGTCACTTAATGCCTCAGTTGTCTTGAATGTTTTGGTCCTGACAGTGTATGCCCTAATTTATAATATGCTATTATTACCTTTTGGAAATCTCTAATAGTGTCCAATTACTGGTTGCTTAGTTAAATCATAATTTTGGCAGGTTGAAATTCACTATAATAACATAATTCAGTTATCATTTATTTGCTGTATTACTCCATATTGGCTCAGCTACTCCATCATAATGCAAGTTAAACATTTGTTTTCTTTTCTTTTGTGCAGAGGCCTCAATTTTGATGTAGAGGTTGGGTATTGTGAAACAGATTACATTCATATCTGTCTGCTGAAATGACATAAGCTTTTTTATTTACCAATATATAGTAAAAAAATGTATGCATTATTGGTTTGGCTATTTTGAGTTATTAAACGTATTTTTGCTCTATTTAAAAATTAATCATATATAATATCTATCACATATAATATGTGTATCATGGCCTGCATGTATGATTTTTATATCATATCAGTTATATCATATGCATTATTATATATGTATTATATATGTATATGTCCTAAAATATCAATGAGATATTTCCAATATAACTTTAAAAGTCTGAAATAATTGTTTTGAAAGATGCTCCCTTAAATGACCAGATTACAGTAAATAAAAGTATAAGAATAATGCATTGCCATTGTGCTATATAGGTATGGTTTGAATTTCACTGTAATTGAACAGGTATTTTAATACTGATCTCATTAATTCTTTAAATTAATATGTCACCTAAACCACAAGCTCAAGCAACATTCTTACCCTTTTTGTATGACTGGCATTGTAGATTAAAACGACATTGATAATGCGTGTTAATTGTTCCGCATGTCTTCTTTTGACATGTCATTTCTATGGAAGTCTTAAATATTTTCCACCAAACATGGTAAGAGCAATATTTTGTCATTTTGGTTATAGTGAGTACAGACTATATGTATTTTTACATGCCCAGAGGACACTAAAATAGAAAATATAATATTTTAGAGGATACTTTATGAGATCTTCATAAAATGCTCATATCCTTTTAAAAATCTTTAAATATGAATAACAGTAATTTGATAGGGGAAAGATGTTCCTTTTAGGGCAAAATAAATTTTTCCTCAAACAGCTACAGTCTTCAATTCTTCTTGTCCTAAAACATAATAACCCTTTCTTATCAAACTTGCAAGTGAAGAAGATGTGACATTTTGAAAATAAAATTTAAAATGCATAATGAACCCTGGCTAGTGTTGCTCAGTGATTAGAGCATGGGCTCCAGTGCACCGAAAGGTCATGGGTTCCATTCCAAGTCAAGGGCACTGTCTGGGTTTGATCCCTGCCCCTCCCCCACCCCCCGGGGGGGGGTGTAAATGCAGGAGGCAACCAATTGATGTATCTCTCTCACATCAATGTCTCTCTCTTTCTCTTCCTCTCTTCCACTGCCTCTAAAAATCAATGGAAAAAATATCCTCCTCAGGTGAGGATTAACAACAACAACAAAATGGATAATGCAATTGTAAACTTTTAGAAATATGCCTTGAAATACCATTTATGTGTTCCTTTTATCTGATCTGTTATGTAAAATTTTTCAAATTTACATATGTAGAAGAATTTTAGAAAGTTCCTACGTGTTAGGTTGGTCCATAGACATTTATGGAAGATCTCTTCTTATCATGACATGTCTGTAAACTCACCAAGTTTGTTTCTATTATTTTATTGACCACCAGAGGTCTCCAAAAACAAGCCACCCAATAGAATGGTTATTAATATCAATCAGAAAAGTGTTATATGGAAACAAATCCATGGTGTGAGGATCAAATCCTAACTATGTTCTCCAATTTTTTTTTTTAAACAGAAAGATAGCAATATATTTTCTTACATTGGCTTCTCTTGATTTGGAGAGGGTTTAAAAAAAGCATTTCCACAAGATTGGTACTACCATATGTTAGGACATAAAATATTTAATGAGCATATTCATTATCAATGATTCTGTACTTACACTGCAGAAAGGACTTGAGATGGGGTCAGAAGAGACACAGCAAAAAAATTCACTTCCTCACTACCTCTCACTCTTCTCCCCTACCTACTGTTGCCCTGCTCACTCCTTCCCCTTTGGACAGTGGTCGGCAAACTGCAAACTGCCGCTCTGTTGACTAATGAGTTTGCCGACCACTGCTCTTGGGAATCATAGTTTTACATATGTATGATGCCTGATAGAATAATATTTTCTCAGTGATGAAGAGTACTTAGAGACAATGGAAAAAACAAACCTCCCGGGAATTCCCTTGTCTCTACTCTCCTCTTTCCATCCAAAGCTCTACTTATATTTGATCCTTACCAGAAGAGAAAGAGACACATGTTTCTTTTATTCTGCTAATATGTGAAGCTCAACCTTCAAGTTAGAATAAAGATAAGGAAGGGTTTATTTATCTGCAGAAATGTAGCATTGGGGATGTCTGGGAATTTGGAAAACAGAATTTGTTTACAAGATTTGTTGGTAAGAAATTGGGAAAACAGAATTTATTGCTAAGTAAATGTGTAGATAACACATATACCATCCAGCCTTTCACAATAGCAGAATAAGGGAGATTGTTTTATTATAAGTCTCCATAAAGTATGTGTAAGATAAGTCAGTTTATTCACTGTAGAAACACTGCAACCCAAAAAGGAATGGTTTTGTCATTGGGATTTCAAGGTCAACACTCAGTATCTCTTTGTATTTGATAGCAGTTACATACCATAGAACTCCCATGCTGACACAGGCGCCACGGCTATTCCACACTTGAACACGCCACTTCCTGCTCCCAGGACCATTGAGGTTACGTACCCTCCATATGACTAAGGAATGGAAACAGTTATTTTTATGGAGGTAAAGGGATTAAGAACATATGGTAAGCGAGTTGCAGTTTCCACATTTCTCACATCTTTATATATTGTGCCTCTTTAGAGATAGAAAGCATGGTAGAGGAGGCTTAAATTGGCCTTAATTGGACAGTATCTAAAGACACATTTTCAGAGTCCTGTCCCTTTTCTTAGTAGGTGTGAGGAGGAAAACACTGAAAAGTTGCTGGGTAGTACCATTAAAAAAATTAAAATAAAAACAATAAACACTGAATCTTTACTGACTTTGACTCATGAGAAAAATCTTACTCCCTCTCTCGTTCCCCTTCTCCTTCCTTCCCTCTCTCCCTCTTTCTTTCCTTCCTCACTTCCCTCCCTCATCATAATAAACAAAGGTGTAAGCTTGGCTAGTAGGAACTCATTGCTTAGAGG
This sequence comes from Eptesicus fuscus, assembly GCF_027574615.1. NCBI lineage: Eukaryota > Metazoa > Chordata > Mammalia > Chiroptera > Vespertilionidae > Eptesicus > Eptesicus fuscus. The sequence goes on from NC_072483.1 coordinate 40,644,186, forward strand.
TCTAAGATATTTTATTCGGACCTTTTAGATTAAAATGATAGGCAGGATTTCATCTCCAAATATTTACATACAAAGATATATTCTCCTGCTCTGGGTTGTATTCACTAAGAAATGTATATAGAGTCATCAGCCAAACAACTACTCACCCAGCCCCAAATTGCAATTCGTTTGTCGTCCACAAATCCCATTTTTGAAAATTGTCTAAAATACATGGGAGAAGTCCACAAATTAGTATTACATTGTATATAGAAAACTAAGATAAATGCACAAATGAAACCCTGACATTTGTTCTCTATTTCATTCTATGAGAAACTAAGATGTATTGCTGCCAGCAGTCAAATAAACACCTGAGACCAATGTCTATCATTTTTACCCTAAGAGCCAGATGAACAAGGTTCACTTTTGTTGGAGTCCATAAAAATCACGTGCGTGCGTGTGTGTGTGTGTGTGTGTGTGTGTGTGTGTGTGTGTGTAGGGGGAGGCGGGCTATAATTCACAGAAAACAAATCCTGGCAGTTTTTTTCACAGCTTTATATAAAAATTTGCAGCCCAGATGCACTTTTCTTTACATAATTGAATTTAAATCTCTCCAGATGTTTTTCAGTTTGAGAGAGGCTGGCCCTGCTGTGGAGAAATATAGAGGCCTGGAGAACAGCTGGGTAGGGCTTAGAAATGTATCTGAGCTCCCTACCTGAGAATTTAAAAACCATTCTCCAAATAAATCCCTTCTAATGATGGGTGTTGATTAGTTAGCTCAGCACTGTTAAATCAGAAAGACTTTCTCCTTGATGAATTAAGTCTTTTTGCCACAAAATTGCATTCAGGATAGGAACCCAGGTAAAGAAAGAAGAAAAATGTTTTATGCTAAAAATACTCATCTTGGAATTACATAAAAAATAATTTTTACTTTTTAAAAATCTAGCCTTTGGGACACAATTTTGTAGTATTGAGGGGTGTGGGAAACCCTTGCTTTGATCTATATGTGACTTTGAGAATCTGTGTTTTCAATTGATAATGTATGTCTTAGGCCTGTAGTCGGCAAACTGCAGCTCTTGAGCCATATGCGGCTCTTCGGCCCTTTGAGTGTGGCTCTTCCACAAAATACCACGGCCTGGGCGAGTCTATTTTGAAGAAGTGGTGTTAGAAGAAGTTTAAGTTTAAAAAATTTGGCACTCAAAAGAAATTTCAATCGTTGTACTGTTGATATTTGGCTCTTTTGACTAATGAGTTTGCCAACCACTGTTTAGGCTACCCTGAGTTAAGCAATATTACTTAAGCAATACTAATAAAAATCTAATGTAGTTTTCAACTCATCATCGTCTTCTTCAGTAAACCTTTAAAACTTTGAATGCATATGTAGAAAAATGTGTACCAAGCCATGAGTGTAAACCTTGACATGTCTTTACAAAGTGAGCATATCCTTGAACAGAGATAGAGTGCTTACTATCACTCAGAAGTCTCTGGGTCATTTGCGTTCTGTAAAAATTTCACCTAAATTTGTGCCATGGTTTTGACTTTAAGGAAATTGGGTCGTGCAGAATGTACTCTCTCATGCCTGGCTTCTTCCATTCAACAGTTTGTTTGTGAGATGCATCTATGTGATGGTGTATAGTTCTTTTTAGTTGCTGAAAAAATACTCCATTGTGTAAACACACTACATCTCATTACTTTTTAAAACTGCAGTTGTATATTGTGGATATTCAATTCTATAATTTTAGGGTTTGCGTCGGTCAGACTTGAGAGGCCCTGGAAACGGTGCCCTTTCTCCCAGGGGACCAATGCGAATACATACAAATTCATTTAAAAAATATTACAGCTTCACTCTTGAAAAAATTTGTCCTCTCTCTAATCTAAACCTCTCCGTTTTTGGTTTTAAAGAAATAGTTAATCATTAGTGTTGGTATAAGAGACTCAGAGATACTCAATAAATTGACATCTCTTCAGTTGTTCCTGTTCTTCAAGTAATGATCCTCCACCCATTTAATCACTCACGATTTTTCTACATTTCCTGATTTTTTACTTCAAAATATTATTTTAAATCACCTAATTATTATCCTTCTGTGGACATTCAAGCACTTTGTTATAGAAAGTCAAAGATTACATTTCCCGTTTACCAGTTGAACGCAACTGAATGTAAGAACTGGATTCAAACCCTGACCGACCTAATTTAGGACCCTCTATTCATTCACCCGAAACATGGAATACCAACACCCACCTCCCAGGTTTGCTGTGGAGCTTCAATGCCAATGCAGGTGAAACATTTCCCAAGTTGAATGCACATTAAGGAGTAACCAACGTTTATAATTAAGATCTCTGTTAAGTCAGATCAAGTCTATCTATACAGTTCCACAACTGGAGAGCACAAGAATGAAATGGGACGCATACTTTACAAAGCCCTTATAATTGTGAATAATGAGGGTTGTGCTCCACAATTTTCCCAAAATTAGATGAGGAGTAATCCTTATCCAGCTGGCTGTAGGAACCACTCCTTGGACTCCATAGCCTTCACCCTCTTCCGGTTTAAATGAACACGGAACTCCTCTACTTATCCCTGCCTGAAGGGATGGTTTGCTTGCTTCACTAGATGTTTACCCAAGTGCACATTTATCCTTCAATTTGTCCACGTGTTTGATGCATTTTGAGTTTCTGTTCCTCAAAGGGGGTAGCACACATGTCAATTTCCTTTTTAGAGTCACAGCCAGGGATTTAGGAAATATCTTTTTTAAACTTTATATAAGTCTATAACTGTTATAGGCAGTTAGACAGACATGAGCAGAGCAAAGACGATGGGCAGAAAGCCCTGGATGCCTAGCAAGGGGCAAAACTGGGAAAAGAACCTCACTCCCCGGGTAACCTTTCCTCCCCTACCATATTGCTGGTCATGCGGTTTGGACCCCCTGATTTTTCATATCACTAGTCATGGGGTTTTCCTCCCTAAAGATAACATCTAAGCCTCAGGTGTATTTCAGTTCCAGGCCCAGAAAAGCAGCAAAATCAGACAAGTGACCCTATGGCTGCTTCAGGACCAGCTGCATTGAGTAATGACTCCCTGCCCTAGCACCTACCAAGCAGTGGAGACCATGACACTGAAAGAACACACCTGGAAAGCTGATGATTATTCTATTGAGCCCTCCCCTGAGACCTCCCCTAAGATTTCCACCTGCAAGAGAGATATAAACATGCTCAGGCTGAAGGAACCAGCCCATGTTCTCCCCCAGGAGAGCAGGCCCACACCATTCCCTCCCCGCTTCTTCCTCTAAGCGACCCCAGGAGACTTGCAACCAGAGGAGCCATGGGCAGAGGCAGCTCTCCCTGGGCTAACCCCCTGAACCTGTCTCCAAGGCCCCCTTTTCTCTGACTTCTCAGTGAGCCAAAGCAGCCGGGCCTAGGAGCTCCTGTTACTTCTCCTCTGCCCTTCCTTGTTTCACTGTCCTAAGTATATTTTTGCTGAGCCCAATAAATTCTTGCTTGCTTTGTTGCACTTTGTCTCTTGATTGAAACCTTTCCTTTAAGAAGACGAGATCCTATATCTTGTTGCCTCACCGGTAACATATTGGCATACATTTTTTTTTTGGGGGGGGGGGGTCTAAATATGATTATTTTCACACAAAAAATCCACCCTAAGGATGAAAGACTACAAGTTTGTGCCAGGACACTTTATATTCTTCACACTTTAGGGATTTAAAATACAAATTGGATGAGGGAGAATCAGACCTTTGAATTTATCTCCTAGTCACTCACCTGGCTGCTTCAATTTGATCTTCAACTTCAAATGTTCCCAATCTTCTGTTGATTGCATGCATGATCTTATCTCCTTGGTAACCACTTCCTCTGCCATCAAAGCTAGCTACTATAATATTTTCTGTGCTAGCAAGGTAAGTAGCCCAATTGAGTGTGAAGGTGGCATCTGCTTTTTGACTACAGGGGCCTGCATACCTGTGGGGGGGAAGAATAAATGTTTAGCCTGTGTGGTTTTCCTGAACCGACTGAGGAGTGCTTGCATTTCTATTCCTTGTGGCCAGGAAGTGTGCATCTTTCCTGATCGTGAGCCTGAAATCGTGCCAGCCACCGAGGTGTTCACAATAGGTCTTCTAATACTTGGCAACATGGCTATAATGGCTGTGTGTTCCCTTCAAAAATGTCCCCATTAATTTCATCTTTGAAGATTGTTATCAAACAGACTTCATTGGCCAACATTTTCTGAGTCATATGTAACTTGGAAATCAAAGAAATAAATTTATCTGGGGAATTATGTTATGAAAAAATAACAAGGATGACAACAAACGCAGCTTTGAAAATACCTTTCCATCTCAGCTTACAAAGATTTCTTTCCTAGACTCCAAGTGTCTTTCCTAGGTTGGGACTTCCTTAGGGACTTGGACTTCTACATGATACGCATCGCGTTTCCTCCACTACTCAGCACCAGGTTGCACACTAAAGCTCCCAAAATCACGTGTAATGGACCAAATTATGAATGAACACGATTCTTTAAAACTTCAAAGGATAAGCAGACTATCTGACATTGGGTAGGTTGTTTGGCGTTCTATTTATTAACAAGTTCAACTCCCTTGAATCTTCGATCTTTATAAGCTACAGCTTACCCAACCCACAGCTGTATGGGAAAAATCTCTCCAAGCCCTCTCATTTCCCCTTGTTAATCAAAAGAGGCTCCCCATCACTTCCTCATTGCTTTTAATGTAAACATCTGGAAATTTAAAATACCTCTTTCCTTCAGCTTTTATGTTTTGTTTACACAGAACTGTAAATACAATGGAACAGGGCTGTATCTGATGCTAAGATGTGTGCCCTTCCTTCTTTTGCTGGTAACAACAGATATGTGATGTTCCTGAGCTTGAGCTTCAGTTTTCTCTTCTGCATAATGGGCCCAACAGAACGCACCACATGGGTTTGCTGAGTGAACAAAATAAGGCAAGTACTTGGCACACATAAGGCACCCAACCCACTTGTTGTTTTGTTTTGTTTTGTTTTGTTTTGAATAAAGGAAATGAGTCAAGCTAGAACAGGAAGACTGGCATTGTGGTGGCATTACGGGTAAAGTCAGAGCAATTTTAGAAGGATTAAAGTTAAATGTATTCCTAATAATTATCAAAGGTATTTGACAAAGCTGCCATATTTAAAATTCACATGAGTTCACAGCTACTGCTCAAAGACTTGTGATTTCAGAACTTTCTTTAAGATTTGAAGAAGTTTGGATTATAATGACTACTTACTTATATCACATATGTTCTCTTCACCAAAAAGAGGAATGGAAAATACCAGGCAGTGATATTTCAGGAACTAAAGAAAAACCTGATGTCCTATTAAAACAAAGACAATCATGGGAAATGTTGTGGCCAAGTTTTCGGGTAAGGAAACTGTAAAAGCTGTTAATACCATCTTTCTCATTAAAATGTCCACAAAGAAAGGATAAAAATGGGGACTTGAGAATTCCTTTGGAATTCTCTTGGAGTTCAGGGAAACAAATAAAAACAAACTTCATATGCTATTATGATGAAAGAAGAGTGTCTCCCTTCTCCATTAGAAAGAAGGTAGACAGTACATGCTTGGGTTTGTGATTGCAAAATAGGAGGAAATAATAAAATTGCTGCACAGTGATCCAGGAAGAGAGAAAGGATGTGTTTTGCTTTATTTTTTTTTCAGTAAGCTACACTGAGCAAAAAGAAAGTACAATAGTTAATTTCTGAATTTTTAGTTCCCTCCTCTTGAATACATACTTACACGTCTATTAGTAGAGGATATTTCTTGGATTTATCAAAATGAGGAGGCAAGATCATCTGATACCAAAATTCTAAACAAACAGAAAGATTAATTAGTGAATTAAGAACAATGATTAGCACATGATTTTGGTTCCTTATCTGTTAGTAATAAGTCATATCTAGAGTTTAACAATGTGTTAAGTTAGAATAGGAAAAAGAAGTGAACTACTTGCATTCAGCATGTTTTTAAGAAATAAAATCATTCTCTTTCAGGTTAAAATACTAGTTCAGATTAAAACAATAAAATTATTTGTAATGTATCTATTAAATACATCAGCGCCTTGTAAGATAAAAGTGCATTTTAGAATTGCCAATGCTTTGTTTTTATGATTCTGTTCTTTGGCATTTGATCTACTTATCTAGTTTGTTTATGGCTTATGTTCTAAGTTTGTCTGCAAAATGTTTTCCTCTTCTTGAATTTCCTTGAAGAAGGTTAGGATTTTTAGTTGGCCCCAATTCTATTTTAAAGTTCTGATCTAATAACATTTGTGTAATTCTTATTGCCATCCCAGGCCGAGAAGCCAGTTCCCATTCTCAGCTGTATGCTTCACAGCATGAAATCAGGTTTACATAGAGCAGACGGTTATGTACTTTCTATATGATCTTTCCCAGATCTGTTTAATTCTCTGTGCTTGATTTAACATCAGTTCAATAAAAATTGTCCCTAAATAATAAATTGGTTTCCTTTGCTCCCAAATTCAGGTTGATGAGCTAGACTAATAAATCAAAAAGAGAAAAAAATGAGTTGTTCCATATTTTAGTGAGATTGCCTCCAGCTTCAGTAGATTGGACTAACCTGTAAGGAAAAATTTCCCTGTCTGGAGCTGCTTCTTTCTTAGATTTCTCTTTTTGTTTTTTGTGACAATTATTTTAATTGATGAAAAAGAAAGATTTAGGAGTCAACTCATTATTTAGACTTCTCTTCCATTTGTATTTTGCTGATTATTTTATGCCTTGTGGTTAAATGTGCTTATAAGAGCGAACATTTCAGTGTTTATTACATTTTGACCCATGAGTTAGTTGATCACGTTGTTGTTGTTTTATAATTCAATAGTCTCCTTTTATTTTTTATTTTTTTAAATAGTAGTACATAAGTCTCTTTTTTCCCCCACTGTCCTCCACTCTCCCCCTTCCCCCCTCCCCTGTGCCTCCACGACTCCCCCTCTCCCCTCCCCCCCCCCCCCCCGGACTTATCCTTGTCACCCCGCCCCCAGTGTCTTGTGTCTGCTGGTTGTGCTTATATGCATGCATACAAGTCCTTCGGTTGATCTCTCGATCATAATTGTTTTTAATGAATGTGCCAAACCCACCATTGGATCTCTCTTTTGTTTGAATTAGCACTGGTTGATTGGAAGTGTTTTAGTTCCACCTTTTGAAGATGTGCAGTCTATTCTTTGGGGAGTGGGTGTTCCTTCTAATCCGAATCCTACCTCCCTTTGCTCCCTCCTCCCAGACTCTGCCTAGGCCTTTCTTTCCTGGAGCTTGAAAGGTATAATCACACCCCAACTGGAGCCTCCCCCTCTGGCAACACCATCCTTCACTCTCTATCAGGTTATCCATCCAGTCCTGTGGTTTCCCTGACCCGAAAACCTTCTGCAGCTCCCCGCCGTTTACCAACTGAAATAGAACTTCACATTTCGGTATTCAGTGCCTTCTGCAAACTTATTAGCAACTCAGAATCCTGGGCCCACCCTAACGGGAATGTGCATATTATCAGGGTTCAAGGTGACTCATTTGCACATTCAGTCTGAAGAGCACTGCTCTAGGCTGTTCTTCAGAGGTGCCCTACACTTTCCAGGGTTCTTCCTGCCATTTAAAATTAGATGAAGTGAGTCTTTTCTATTACTGTCCTATATTAAAAAAATAAATCGAATACTGTCAACAATAATAAAATTAAATTTAAAAAATCTAAAATAAATCCTGATGGATTTCTCCCTCCCTTATGAATTGTCAGCCCTTTGAAAAAACAAGCAAGCAAACAAAAATGAACAAATTACAAGATTTCCTATTTGTTGTTCTTAGTGGCCCCTGAATATAATCCATGATCAAGCAATCAGGCCAAGGACTAGGCTAACTTTTTCTTGAGGCTAGAGGGTTAGGAAAAATTCAGAGTTTCTCTCCTGAGACGAAAGTTTCAACATTTTATAGCCAACCTTAATTTTTTTATAGAACCAGTTTAGATATTTTTTGTCTCTTTGGGTTAAGGGGAAGTACATTAGGGTATCATTAAGTTAAACACACAATTAAGACTTATTAGGAGAAAAGAGTTACTATTGAGATGAATGATGCTGTATTTTAAGACAAAAGAACGTAAAACTAGTTGTTCTTGTGACAACATTTCATGGGGAGATAACCTTCAATTCCATTTATATACACTCTGAAATGCATATTTTCTGATCAAGTTATTGTATTTATTTGTATTTTTACTTAACTTACTCATCCCATTCAAATGAATGAAGTCCAGTGTTTTTCTTGGCATCTTGATGTTCTTCAGTGTTTCATACAAAGCTGTATTGTTTTCCAGGAGTCTCAGTTCTAAACAAATAGATACCGGAAAGTCATTACAATGTGAAGCATTTGCATCGTGCAAAGCAATAAAGCACAAGCGGACAATTCACTGATGGGACTATGCATGCATCAGGTTATAAACCTTGTGTTCAGTGTAACTGTTAAGACACTCTAAAGCCAAAGAAAATCCCACTACACTAAGTACCCCAGTCCTATTTACATACACTTTTCTAAAAAGCAAAAGAATGATGAAATAAAAGAGAATACCTTTATCATTGCTGCTGCTATGCAGAGTATAGCGGGGGAGTTGAGGGCCTGTTAACATAATCAGGGAAAAGTATATCTTAATACATTTTAGCATAGTATTCTTTTTTTCTAAATACATCATATTTTTCAAAAATGGTATTTATTACCATTTAACTTTGATAGCATTTTGATACCATTTAACTTTGATGGAATAAATATCATAGTGGATAAGGGGCTTAATAAGTGTTAGCTGTTTATCCTTCCTTAAAATAAATGCAACTTGAGCGTGAGCGTGAGAAATATTACCAGAAAGGCACAGGGCTCAGGGGAAAGAAGCAGGAAATGAACCTCTGGCCCTGTTGGTGCCTTGGGCACGTTATCATTTATGTGTCCAATTTCCTCATTTGTGCACTAAGCCATTGGCCACCAAGGAGAGCTGCTAGGATTCCCTGCTCTAAATCCACAATCCTGGAGGACCACACAAGCAAGCCCTCAGGCCCACTGCCCCTCGGGGTGGAGCTCCGGAGCCAGCCTCCCCTAGGGAAGGGCGGATTTCCCTCCCGAGGCCCCCGGAGGAGTCCTGAGCCTCCCGGCACATCTGCACAGTGCCTGACTTGGATAAGCAGTTCCTTCCTGGCATGCAAAAGTGTTTTTCTCACCCTCCCATATCTTCACTATTTATCCCAACTGTGGGAGTTGCAGAGTGGAAGGTAATGTATAGAAAAGCTATTTTGTAAGCTATTTAATTTTCTGCATTTGGATAATATTAATTTTTACCTTGATCAGGACCACAGTGAAGGCATTATACAGACCTGGGTTTGAATCCTGGCTTACCTGCGGTGTGACTTAGGACAACATATCGATGCTTCAATTTCCTCATATAAAATGAGGATGATATTATCTACATTATAGAGTTTTCTTAAGGATCAAACTTGATCACGAATCTAAAACTTTTAGCACAGTGCGTAGTATAAAACACACGCCCAGGAAATGGCAACTGAAAACAGCCATAGTAAAGAGCCATAAAGAAAACTATGATAATAAAGAAACTAAGCTAGTAGAGAAAGATTCGGATAACTGGTTTGAAGACCTATTTTGGTTAGGAACAGTTTTCAGAATATCCAGATTCTGTCATTTTGAGATGTAATTTAGCACAGTGTTAAAGGGAGGGATCGGGAGGCAGGAGCCTGTGTTTGAATCCTTTGTGCCTTTATTAGCTGCGTGATCTGTGGAAGTCACATTGCCTCTCCTTGTCCAGGTTTCTTCATTTATAATAAAGAAAACAATAATAACAATAGCAATAGAAGATAGAGCAGCGAGCAAGTGGGCTAATGGGCACCATCCACATACATGTTCTCATTTAAAAGGGCAAGTGCAAAAAATAATAAACCATTCCCAGTATCCTATATAATAAAACCCTAATATGCAAATAGACCGAACGGCAAAACGACCAGTCTCTATGACGCATACTGACCAGCAGGGGGCAGATGCTCAACACAGGAGCTGTCCCCTGGTGGTCAGTGTGCTCCCACAGTGGGAGCGCTGCTCAGCCAGAAGCTGGGCTCATGCAGCCACAGTGGCGGGAGCCTCTCCCACCTCTGCTGCAGGCAGGTGGTAAGGAGCGAGGGGTCCTGGACTGAGAGAGCCCCGGGACTGCGAGAGGGATGTCTGACTGCCAGCTGGATTGGGCCTAAGCCAGCAGGTGGATATCCCCCAGGGGTCCCAGACTGCAAGAGGGTGCAGGCCGGGCTGAGGAACCCCCCCCCTCCAGTGCACAAATCTTGTGCACCAGGCCTCTAGTGTGTATATATAAGGATGAAATGCTCTGTTATACAAGAGCTCTGGCGTGTGACTGTTTTCAGTATAAAACAAGCCTCTTGGTTAGAAGGGGAAGGAAAGGTGATTAACTCACCACTTAGATGTGAGTGAAGAGGACTTATATGACTTTAAGAACTCCTCAGATTCAAAAAGAGAGAACTGAGCAGGGCAGAAAGAATGTTTCCTAAACTGGACACAGAAAGAGAGACTTCAGGGATGGAGATGCTGAGCCAGCAGGTAGTAAGAAGGTTGTCCAGAGAGAGGAGGGCCATCAGCTGGGGAGGGGTGAGTGGGGGGGGCAGCTCACAAGCGGAGGGATGGAGCTACTTCAGATGGACATTGTGGGTACCCACTGCTGCTAATCTACCTCCCAGCGGCCAGGTCACACTTACCTGAACATCTCAGCTGATAGTACTTCGCCCCTTTACTAAATGATGCCGAATAGTACTGACACCTTTCTGGATCCAGCTCACAACTCAGACATGTCACGTTTTCATAGTTATTAAGTTGGATTCTGTAAAACCAATGGCGGAAGTTAAGTGTTTGATTAAAGGATAAATGAAAGAAAAGAACTGAATAATGCCCTATTCCAAGAAATCAGAATGCCAAAGCAATCCTTGGAAACTTTTAAAAACCAAAACGATGCATTGATTCATAATAACCTCAAACCTCCCAGTGTTTGGAAATATCACAAGACATCTAATAAAGTCATTCTCTTTTGTTGACATGCAGATGGATTTATAAAGAAATAAAAGCATTTGCGAATAACTTCAGTTTAGTATATTAATTAGGATAAGCCTCTCCCTCCCCCCCCCAAAAAAAAGAATCAAGAAAGTGTTCACCAGCTTAAAAGACTCAGGTCAATTTGATAGAATTCTTACTTATAAAGATTTCTTCCTCCTGGCATTCCTTTATATTCATTACTGATGTAGTATCTGGGAAGGAAATAAATGAAGTGTTTATTAATTATGTTTTTAAGAAAAGTCAAGTACACTGCATTTAACTCAACACCAAGCATTAGTGCTCATACATTAGTACTTGCCCTTCTTTTACAATTTTTCCCTGCCCCTGGCCCCCAGCAGCCATTTTTTCGCCGTCATCTCTAAACAGGAGATTCTTTCTATTTAACGGACTAAAATATCTGAATGCAAGGATTGCTCCCCTAACTGAAGTGGCAAGGAAAATCTCAAAGGAAGTATTTTGTAAGAAAAATGTAGCTGGACAATGAACCTGAAGGTGAGACCCCATTTATCCATAGTGTTTCCCATGTTTTCTGATTTATAACCCACTCCGAGATGGCAGCAGCCCCATCTTCCTGAGAGCCGCAGAGCCACTTCTGAAGAGAACCTTCGAAAACTGCTTTGGGCAGTGGCCACCTTCTTCCGTGGGGAGGCCAAAAAAGAATTACAAATGTGCCCGAGATTCTCATGAAAATGAACATTCCCTTTCCCACCAATGCGTGGTAGCTGACAACCTCTGCAAAGCTTTCCATTTTCCAGAGTAAGGCCGAGACATGGGCAGATAAAATAGCCGCTCCAAGCCTACCAAAAAGTCAGTGCCAGTTGAAATTTAATGAAACGCCCCTGAGTACTAGTTCAGTGTTCCAAGATGGTTAAGAAAAAGAGGCTACAGCTCTTCTAATGTAAAGCAGGTAAGAGCAAGAGGTAGAGCTGCTTGGTGGCAGAGCATCAAATCTGCTAAGCATATGTGAAAATCATTAAGGCTTCCGTATGTTAAAAAGAAAAAAAAAATCTGAACTCATTCCAAACAGACTACTCTATTTGTACGAGATTTTTTTCCCTATTTCTGGGCAAAGAGGGTGTGATTACGACGAGTATGTTTACCTCCTAGAATACTCACAGGTAATCGTTGGTAAGGGCTTCTATCTTGATGACTTCCCAGGCTCCTTTTGTAATAAATGTGCACTTCTGATGGGAATTTTTTTTTTAAAAAAAGACGTTGATTAGACTCTCTCTAATCAAGGTTAAGGGAAGAATTAAATCTTTCTATCAGGAATTCAGATAATCTCAGGTCTTTTTCTTGGGTCTCCCACCCCATCCACCTTACTTCGGATGCCACCGAGAAATTGGAGTTAGTCCGATTATTTGTACACATTCATCGATTTTTACCAAATGCCTTCCACTTCAAGTCAGTGTCAAAAAAAAAAAAAAAAAAAAAAAGATCAACCTGAAATGAATTGTGGAAGAATACTTACTTCATTATCTATTTGGAAAAGACAAATGTGTTTGTAGCCCTCACTATTGCTCATGATCTTGTAGAAGCTATTCCCATCAGCGGTAAAATGAGGTTCTGCAGGCTTAAACTAGAAAATAATAGAAAACAAAAAGCATGTTAAAGCACATTCATCTCATCTCAGTCCCAGCTTTAGTTTTAGAAATGACAACACCTATGCTTGAAACCCAGGCTTCATTTACTTGCCAAATGAAACCAATTTTGTCTTGAAAGAAAATTCTCCTTCTAGAAAATTCAGACAAAAAGATCTAAGTCCTAGAGAATTCTTCTGTGAGGAGGAAATGAGTGAATGCGCATAAGGAAGCTTACATAGGATGCTCAATGCATAGCAAGTGGTTACTGTTATTCTTGGACATCTCTCTTTGGAGGATAACGCTGACTTCTGGCTATAGGTGTGCAAAAATTAGCATTAGCCTTTCGGTTTCAAGAAGTAAACTTCCTCAGTGTCACAAATGTGTTTTCTTGAAACAGACTAATATTATTTTTGACTGCCTTTTACACAGATTTCCTTTGGAAAGTCAGACTTAGAAAGTCTTTAACTATTTCTGGACTAGATACCATAAGAAATGTGTCGTATATTTCAGTACAGAAACATCCATATAATTATCATTTTATTATAAGCTTCTTCATTTTGCTGAATACAATCAACAGTTTACAAAAAAGTAGTTGTATGGAAATATAGAACAAAATTTCCATTTTTTTTTTGCAAGTTCAATAAAGATAGTTCGCAGAACATAATGTTGTTTAAGCAGAAGAGTATCTACCCCAGCCTGAAAGGAATATGTCACTTCACAACTTCAATTTCCTTACTACATTTGAGAGCAGGTAGGAGATGGCCTTTTAAAATTGTTGGTTCACTGCACCCTTGATGTTTCCTTTCTCATCAGCTCCCATTTTGGGAATGAAGAAAAATGCTCCCAGGTTCTCTTTAGTGATTCAAAGCGAATTCATTTATGGAGCAAGCTGAGGCGTGCAGTACACTGTTCTCATTACAGAGCTCTGAAACACATTCCCCTCTCTAGACCTGTGTTCACAGCCTTATCTTTTTAATACATTTCCCTGTTTCCCCTGGATGGAGTTGTGCCTAGAAGAAATGTGTGAAAAGTGGCATCTGTCTGGTTAAATACAGAGAGGAAAAAACATATTTTTTTCCAGAGAGTCGTGAGGAAGTGTAGCATGTCTCTTGCCATGGAGGAAACCACTTTTCATGTTGGCAAACCTCTCTCCTCTGCCCAATCAATGCCTGAAGAGAAAGGACGTGTGAATGCTATCGGAGCTCCCAGCCCAGCTGGAAGGGGCCGTGCTCCTGAACCGGGGGGCCTCACATCCAGACCCAACGAAACGTGAAAGCTTGGCATGCTTTGTGTCACTTTGTTTCTCTCTCTTAAAGAGGGCTTAACAGAAACGGTCATCAAAACTAGGTGAGATTCAGTCTCCATCTTTCACATGAGGTGCCACGATGGCTGGAGTTCCTTCATCCACTTGCTTCATTCCATGGCTTACAGCAACGTGGTTGGTGATTCTGCCCAAGGCCTACGAATCGCGATGGGAGTTAGAAGCCTGAGAAGTCTCTGAGGATCACTGTGCTTTCTTGGGTAAAGCTCTGCATCTGGGGCCTATCCAAATGTCAATCCACACGAGTATGATGTGCTCCAGAGAGAGCTGCATGGGGGTGTGACGTGCATGCCACTGAATTTCTGCCGGATGTACAATGGTCACATCTCCTTCCACACTCGTGCAGGCCCTGGATGCAAACCATGTTTTCTGCTTCTGAAACATGCGGTCAATGAGCACACTCAGCATCTTAGCTGCCTTTCAGCAGTGATTGATTTTAACACACCGGGAGCCACCATTTGCCTAGACCAGTGGTCAGCAAGCTCATTAGTCAACAGAGCCAAATATCAACAGTACAACGATTGAAATTTCTTTTGAGAGCCAATTTTTTTAAACTTAAACTTCTTCTAACGCCACTTCTTCAAAATAGACTCACCCAGGCCGTGGTATTTTTGTGGAAGAGCCACACTCAAGGGGCCAAAGAGCCGCATGTGGCTCGAGAGCCGCAGTTTGCCGACCACAGGCCTAGAGTATGTGTCTTGTTTTGTCTGCTCATCATTATTGCTTCCCTGCCTTTTGGCTAAGATCAAGTGTATGCTCTTCATTGATTTTCCATTTGGCCCCTTACTTTTTTCAACTGAGTAGAGTATGTTATCCTTTTCTATAAAAAGATGTCTCTGCAGGGAGCATGTAAATATTTGGTAAACACATATCTTTATTATTAGCAAGTAATCTAGGGCCCTTGTTTGGTATATCTGCATATGAAATAGCTCTGAGTACCTGAGCCATACAACAGAAAAACCCATAACTCTTAAACACTTACTCTTCCAACCCAGCCAGTAGTACTCGTTTCAATATGTTGCCGTGACTAGGAGGGAAAAAGACAAAGACAGAGTTTTAAAAATAAGTGAGATAGGAATTCAATTCTTTAGTCCTAATTTGTGGTAATATAAATAAAATTGAATTTATAATAAAATAATTAAAACATTCTCCATTCATATATTTGTATCTGTGTTAGTATTTCTTATATATTATATAATTATGTAACTTACCTCTCTTACCTAGAGCTCTGTCCTGGGTCCACACCCACCTGCTGTCCTGAAGCTCTACTGGCATTTCAATTCAACATGCACAGAACTGGGGATATCCTCATTATCTTTCCTCCATCCCGACCAGCTTGTTCTTACTCCTTCATTCTTCTCCTAGTTCAAGCATGTCAAACTCAAAGGCTAACACGGGTCAAATAAAAGGGGTATGCGGCCCGCGAGACTCGAGTTTGACATGCTTGTCCTAGTTAGTGGCTGATTCACCCAAGCCATAGATGTGGGAATCACTCTAGATTCCTACTCTTCTGAGGTGACAGTCACTCCCTCAGCCCCTGCCATCTAGTTCTTTGACTTCACTTGTCCTTGTCCACCCCTACTGCTCTAGTTTATGGCTTCAGGCTTTCCTTGGTACATTGCCCTGATCTCTTGGTTGGAGACCCTGCTGTTCTCTCCTTCCAGGGAGCTCTCCACCTCTTCAACCCCAGCCTACCTCATTTGGCAACAGATAGCTCTATCTCACCATCATCCTTTCCTATTTAAAATAGCTCTCATGTCTTTAAGATATGTCCAAAGTCCCCAGAATGGCACCTGGGCCTTATTATGGATCTCTAACTTCAGTTCTCTCCATTGTCCTTCTCTCCCAACCCTAGGCCTATGTACCCCCCAACCTTGCATGCTCCAACCTATTCACACTGCACAGCCTCTGCTCTTAGGGCCTTTATGCCTTTTTCTGCCCAGCATATGGCAACTTATTCCAGAGGGATCCAGGTCTCTCCCACTTCATATCCCATCCCTCTGGGTCTGCTCTCACTCAAGTTGATCATATTCCTTTGCTCTACATTCCTTGAACCTTGCTTATGCCCTTCTAGGGCATAATACTCTGATACTGTATGGTTTAGTTGGCAGGAAGCAAAAAACATAGGTTTTACACTTTACATTCAGGCTGTTGTGTGACCTTAACCAGCTCCCTAACCTTACAGTGTGTAGCTACTGTGAGTGTTCAAGAAATGGTAACTATTACTATTGATTTTTCTAATATTAATGGTATTCCTTACTAGAATATAAACATTTGGGAGAAAAGCATACTGTCCAATTATTATTTTTTCTTTTTAAAAAATATCCAGTGCTTAGCACAGAGCTGGGAAAATAATAAATACAGAGTGTTTGTTGCATAAAGAAATGAATGAATGAATCAAGATACTGGGTGCCTAAACTTTCTGGGTGAGACTGTGTCCTTCGCTCAATCAGGATGGGAACAGAAAGGGATCGTGTGTGTAGGGCCCATTACCAGAAAAACCGTTTGTAGAGGTGCCCCTGACTTATACAAGCAAACCTCTACCAGGCTTTACTCTCCCTAGGGGACTGGCTCCCAAAGGGGCTTTAATTCTGATCCACCAGCCTGGCTGCACCTTGTGGTCTCCTGGATGGACAACTCCCGCCCTCCCACCCCCTGTCTCCCCTACCCGGCACCGCAAGGTTGGATCAACACTTTCATTTGCTTCAATGTTGCCACCCTCAGACTGGTAGTTATCTGTTTAAATTCTAAAACTGTTTACTGCTTAAAGATAGTCATGGTATGGTATAGATGTGTCTCTTGATATTTGTTTTGTTCATATATATATATATATATATACTCAGCCCGTCATTCCCCATCCCATGTATTTTCTCGTTTGAAACACACTTCATTGACCGTGCAGAACCTGGTCCTTTGGTACTTTTGAATTTTACATCAAATTCTATCTTCTGGGTTTCCAATCACCACCCTTCCCAAGTGACAATATCCATAACTAAAACAGCATGACTCGTGAGCGAAGGTGAAATAGAAGCACCACCAGATATCACATTACAGTATCTAAAAGTTAGTCAATCCTTACTTACTACCTCAGGGTCAGACAAAGAGTTGGAAAGAACAGAAACTCAAACTTCCCTTCCTGATGCCCAAACATTCCTTCCCTCCCGGTTTTCACACAGCCCTTTGCTGATGGCATGTAGCTCTAGAAGCAGAACATCCCATCAACCTTACCACTAAGCAATTCCATCTGGGCTCATCATAGTCACAAATATCTATTATTGAATAGTTCTGAATCCTCCGGAGCCACTGCAAAGAAATCCTTTCTTTGGTTGCCCAGGTCACGTCACATAAGTAGTGATCCCTGGAAGAAAGGAAGGAAGGAAAAAGGGGAGCATACTTATTTCCAGATCTTGGTACATTTAAACATTCTACTCAATGCAATGAATCTTAATGGGAATACAATGTTAAATGGCTGTTGAAAGCATTTAATACCATTGGGAATGAAAAAGAGGTCCTATGGAAAGAAACCGCCCAGGGTGATCTGATCACAAATTCCTAACTGGTTATGGTGGGTAGTCATGCTTCAAGCCTAGAATGTCTTTAGTAAAAGGTCTATTTTTTTGCCTTAAGCAAGCCCTGTGCATTATTTTAGTGCATGTAGGTAACTCACCTTTTAGACCCCTCAGGAGAAAAACCATCCTCAAGAGAGCACATAGTCTTGTTAGCTATCCTGTAATCCAATCACAATCCTGCCTGGCTCCCTCCCCCCCCCCGCCCCCCCCCACACCACACACACACACACACACACACACACACACACACTTCACATAGTCCTCCCCTCTTAATTCAAATGCATAAAAGAAGCTGCAAACTGCCAATCTCCAAAGCATTTCTCTCAGTCTGGTGAGATCTTCCAAGTGTATCCTCTGTTTGACTCAAATTATTTTTTCTAAAAATTTTCTACAGCTTATGTCAATACCATAATATTATACCTTTTCTTAAAGCTCAAAGTGTAATTAAAAAAAAAATGTTCTTATTGATTTTTTTTTTTTTTAGAGAGAGAGAGAGGCAGGGAGAGGGAGAAAGAAACATCAAATGAAACATAAATTAATTGCCTCCCACACATACCCTGGCTGTGATAAAACCCAAAACCTGTCATTTCTGTGCATAGGACTATACTCAGCCAACTGAGCCACACTGGCCAGGGCAAAGTGTAATTTAATTTTAAATAGAAATTAAAATAAATCCGACAAAAGAAAAACAGCTAACATTAGATGGCAGTTAGCATATGTGACCCACACCACGGCAGGATATTTCAAGTCCTCAGCTTGGCCTTTGGTGGTGCCAGGGAGTCAAGGGTGACATTTCCCCATCACTTTTCTCTCTTGTGGGAACGTTACCATGAGGCCAGTGACACTGACTGAGTTTGGAGTATTTTCTGGTAATTTGATGTGCTTCTCTAGAAAATTTTTATTTGGTTGAAACCACAGCTGATCTTTTCCTCAACGTCATTTTTAAAGGGGGAAACGATTGACTCATATCTCTACAAACTTTGAAAATAAAATAATTATATTCCAAAAAAAAAATTCTCAGGAATCAAAACACGAACGATGTGAAGAACTTAAGAAACCCTGTGGCATTTTAAGGTAAATTTATACAAATCAAGATATCTCTAGCAGTGCATTTTCTGCCCACACATACCTTTAAAAGTTTTTGGAACTACATTTTGATTTGCAGTGTCATGCGTGGAATTCATAATTTACTTTTCTTCTAGCCTCCCTAACACTATTTGCTCTGGATATTTTATTTTATTTGCTCTCCCCACCTCCTATTGTGATTTTGTATAACCATTCTTAAGTTGCTCTTTTCCACTGTCTGACAAAAGCCTGCTTCCAGCCTGGTCCAGTGGCTGTATTTCCTCCTCCATAATAGCTCTGAAACCCTCCCTTGCTCTTTCCTTCACAGGCTCTGCCCATCCCTCCTCCGGCACTTAGTGGACTGGAAGCTCTCTGAGGCAGGCCACAGCATCTTGTTTGCAAGATATATCCCCAAGGCCTGGCAGAATACCTGCATGAACCAAGCACTCACTGAAATTCTGAGGAATGCAGCACTGAGGGGGGAAAAATGCTATGCTGTCCTTTGTGGCCTAAATAGCTTTCCTTCCGCAGAATTCACAGGTCACTTCCCCGTGCCATTCCCTTTATAGATACTAAATCACATAACAAACATTTATTGAGCTCTTAGGGTGGATCAGGTGCTGGATTAAGCACTTTAAATCCCTCACCACTTCACTAACCCTTTTTTACAGCTGGGGACACAATGTGTTATTGCAGCCAGGGTACCAGGGCCTCTAGGCTGTCCCCACACAGGTGGCAGACACTGAAGGAAGACCAACCCCCTTCTCCCAGCAGCAAAGCACTACATTCCCGCAAGCAGGGACTCCCCTCCACTTCAAACTTTCCTCTTATTAAGAATATATATTCAGCCCAGCTGGCATGGTTTAGTGGTTGGGTGTCCACCTATGGACCAGGAGGTCAAGGTTCAATTCCTGTTCAGGGCCTATGCCTGGTGGCCAGCTCAATCCCCAGTAGGAGGCATGCAGGAGGTGGCTGATCAATGATTCTCTCTCATCATGGATGTTTCTATCACTCTCTCACTCTCCCTTCCTCTTTGAAATCTATTTTAAAAAAAAAAAATCTTAAAAAAAAAAAAAAGAATGTATATTCGGCCCTAGACCTAGCCAGTTTGGCTTGGCAGTTAGAGTGTTGCCCCTCAGACCGAAGGGTCTTGGGTTCCATTCCAGGCCAAGAGCAGGAACCCTGGTTGCAGATTTGTCCCTGGCCCCTGACAGGTTATGTGCTGGAGGCAACCCATCAATGTGTCTCTTTCATGTCAATGTTTCTCTCTCTCTCTCTCTCTCTCTCTCTCTCTCTCTCTCTCTCTCTCTCCCCCTCCTCTCCCTCCTTTCCCCTCTCTATAAAAAGTCAATGTAAAAAATATCTTCAGGTGAGGATACAAAAAAAAAGTACATTCATTATCCATTCATGATCTCGTCTGCATGGCTGGTATTCCTAGCTGCCCGGCTTTGTTCAGCCTGTCCTTCAGTCTGAAACATCTGTCATGCTCTGACTCCTTTATTTACTCAAACATCCCCTGTCCATGATGGTTTCTAGGAAACTCCTCCTCCTACACCACTCAGTCTTATGGTGCTTATCACCAGACGCCAGGCTGCAGGGCCTGAGAGTGCAAATGTTTCTTCAAATACCCAGGAGCAAGGGTGCCCCATCTAGTCTAATTCTTCATCGGGCCCAATGCAGAGGTGTTACATGAGGAAAAGGAAATGCAAATAAATCTGACAGGGAATAAAAGTACTTGCAAAGGGAATGGAAGAGTGCAACACAAAATAGAAAATGAAACTTTTTGAAATTAACTTTTTAGGCCAGGGATCAGAAAACTTTCAGGAAAGGACCAGATAGTAAAATTGTAAGCTTCCTGGGCAATATTCCCTCTGTCACAACTACTCAACTCTGCCTTTCAGAGACAGTAAGTAAACACATGAGTGTGGCTGGGTTTTGTGGTAGGCAGTAAGAGAGGCATGAGCAGAGCAAGGACGATGGGCCAGGTATAGAAGGTCACCATGGCAGAAAGCCCTGAGTGCCTAGCAAAGGGCAATTGTAGGGTAGGACCTCACCCCCAGGGTGACCTTTCCTTCCCTAGCATATCACTGGTCATACAGTTTAGACCCCCTGACCTTTCCTCCCTAGAGATAACATCTAGGCCTCAGTTGTCTTTCAGCTCCAGGCCCAGAAAAGCAGCAAAACCAGACAATGGACCCCACAGCTGACTTTAGGTCCAGCTGCTTTGGATAATGACCCCCTGCCCTGGCTCTGACTCTGAAAGGACACCTAGACCTGGAAAGCTGCTGAATATTCTATTGAGATCTTACCCTGGGACCTCTCTTAAAATTTATACCCTTAAAACTCTTCAGATGGAGGAACCAGTGTGCTCTCCCTCCCCAGAGCACACCAGCGCCTTCCCCTTCTTCTCTCCTTCCCCCCAACCCCAAAATGCGTCACTGTACCTTCCTCACCTCTAAGTTCCAAGGGCCTTTCCTTTGCCTCTATAACTTGTTTCCTCAGCCCATTTCTTCTATGAATTACTTCTTCAACCTTTGTGATTTTCTAAATAAATGTTCTCTTATAGTTGGAGTCTAGGCTCTGAATTCTTTCTTAGCCAGAACAGAGGTACCGAGGTTGCTGAACCCAGGTCTGGCCTGAACCCACAAGTCTAGCACCTAATGCCATTCTTGCCACCCCCAATAGTCCCAAAGAAATGCTGACATTTGAAGTTCATATAATTTTTACATGTCATGAAGTATAATGCTTCATTTGATTTTTCCCCCCAACTATTCAAAAATGTAAAGCTATTCAAACTTGCAGATCATACAAAATGGTCAGGGAGGTAGGACTTGCCCAGTGGTATGCTCTATACAAGTAGTTCTCTCTGTTCCAGGTAAAAAATTCTATGTACATGTGATTAAAATTATGTACCTCTCTCTAGGGGAGAAAAACATCCCCATACCATGTATACAATTTCCAAGGGTTCCATGGGACATTTGTTAGGAACCTGGGCTCCAGGAAGAGCCTTCCTTTTTCTACAGTGGCCTGGTCGGGGGAGGGACAGACAACGGGGAAAGAAACTCTTACATGATTAGTGGGTCACCTAGTACTGAATGCTTTATCTACTAACAGCCGTAAATTATGCTTTCGTGTTCAAAAATCAGCCATAGAAACTTTTCCCCATTTGAAAACACTGAGCAATGGAATTTGGGAATTCTGCCAGGAAACTCACATGCATCTGGCATCTTCTCCGCCCATTTCTAGATCAAAGGTTCATGAGCCTGTATCCTCCATTACCTTTGTCACTCTCCATAGCCCACGGTGTACTCTGCACCCTGGGAGTGCCCGGTGAGATAGTTCACCAGCAGAGCAAGCAGTAATTTTTGAATTCTAAGGTATACACATTTCTCTTCAATCATAGTTTCTATTTAGGATTTGGAATTAGCAGGAGACAGAATAAGAGTGCATATCCCAGCCCAGAGCTGAGATCATGGCAGGACCAGATGTCAGTGAGTCATGAAAAAGATATAAGGGAACCGATGGTTCAATTGTACTTTTTACCGAAAGGTTGACGTCTCCTTTTAAAACTAGAAAACCCCAACAAGCAGGATTATCAGCTATACTTTTCACTCCATGCTGACTTTATTCTGCAAAAATCAGAGAGGCAACTGTGGAGTAGACTTTCGTTAGGTTGGGGGAGAGATAGAAGAGGGACTGTGCAGGCAACCTGACCTCCCCTTGAGACAGTGACTGCCTACCCCAGATTTGACCTAGTGATTCAACCAGCTCTTCTAACTTCTGGAATGGGGTTAGTACAATGGGAATAGGGAGCAATGGAGTAATTTCTGGACATAATAATAGGTTACACCCATGTGGAATCTACTATGTGCCAGGAACTGTTGTAAGTGCTCTCTTGACATAAAGCTCATGCCCACTGTACGTGGCAGGAATATTAGAGTTCATGTTTCGCAGACATGGAAATGGCAGGGAAGAAAGGCTAAGGAACTGTTGTAAGTGCTCTCTTGACATAAAGCTCATGCCCACTGTACGTGGCAGGAATATTAGAGTTCATGTTTCGCAGACATGGAAATGGCAGGGAAGAAAGGCTAAGTAACTTGCCCAAGGTCATGCTCTGGAAAATGTTGGAGCCAGAATTCAAACTGAGCAGTTGGCTTCAGATTTTCTGCTTCCAGTCGCTCCCTCTGTAGAACCTCTACCCATCCCTCTGGTAAACATTGCTAGCTTTACCTTCTTGCTTCTTTTCAGGATAAAATTCCTCTCTAGGAAATCTACCTATTCCTAGAGAGTGTGTGTAAACTGAACAACTGAATTTGACAAAGCAAATCATATTTGAATGCACTGGGAGAGACTTGCTTTTGAAAGTCACACTACAGGGAATCCCTTGGTAAAGTGACTGCTGCCTTGCAAACAGTAGGCATTTAGTAAATGTCTGTTGAGTGACATTAATACCCCTAACTTGTATAAATGTTTCTTTTGGTATATTAAAGATGCCTAAAATAAGGTACACATTACTAACTGGAAAGAATATTGGAGAGAAAACTGCTACTAAGAGCAAGTGCAGACGGTGCCGTGATTAATTCAGCGAATCACCCAAGGAAGCGGGCGTCCTGCCAGTGCTGGCCGTGGGCTCCATGCCACCCTCTGCTCTGACAGAGATGCCAACCCTCCCCGGGCCGCTGACAGATCGCTGAGGAGAGGAATGGGTGGGGTGAGATGGAGCAGATCTGAGCTCCTAATCTGCCTCCTTTCTTGGAGGTATCACCAGCTTCCAGGGCACTTCAGTCCAGTTCATTCATCTCCTGTGTGACAATCCCAGACCGTCTTGTCCCTGCTTTACAGACCAAGGGTCATCAACTGTTCAGAGGAGACATAGCAAGTCTATCTATGGTGTCCCTCAGGAGCAGACAACTGGGTGGGGTAGGTCATGAACTGGGTGTGACAGTTCCCCTGAGCCACTGAACAGATGTTGGGTTGGGTCACCTCAGTAGAATTCTCCCTGATCCTCCAGCTTCAGGCCACAGAATTTTCAAATGACTGGGAGGAGACAGAACACTGGAAATGCTGTGCCAGGTCATTTTGAAGGTCATCTTTGATGCCGGCTGTATAAACTATTTTGCACTCACAAAGTCACATGTGAACTATACCTTCTGTTCACCCATGCATGCATTAACTCTATCCATTTATTCTATAAATATCAACTGGGTATTTGCTATGTCTTAGGCAGCCTGCTAGGCACTGGTTATATTATAGTAAAGATTGGCCCCTACCTATAGAACTCATCTTACTTCAATTCAGCAATGTGAAGCTTTGCTCTAAATAAAGCGGTTAGGAGATTGGTGATTTTACATTCACCAATCTCCTAACCGCTTTATTTAGAGCAAAGCTTCTAAACAGTTTGAGCTTTCAAATTCCCAGCATGAGTAGTCAATACAAAAGCGCAGCTTAACAAATCCAATTAACTTGCGTTCTAAATCAGGGGAGGTGGTAGGGAGGCTCACCCTGATTCAGATTCAGGCTTGGGCCGCTGACAGAGTGACCTGGATGCCCTTCTCGCTTGTTATCAGAACAGTCCATTCCTGACAAACTGCAAACTGGCCTTATCTCCTGTAGGTTTTCACCTGCTGGAAGCTCAGTGGTGAAAGGTCATGGCCTAACAGGAAAATTAGTGATGGGCACATGGGCGGAGGAGGAAACAATCATGCTGCTCCTGGCAGGGTGTCCCACTCCGGGACCTGGGACTTACCGGGCAATGCAGCACAGGGTGCTAGGCAGTTTACTAAGAGGCATAACTTGCCTGGGTTTACTTGGCTTTGCCGGATCTCGGCGTGAGGCCAGAAAACGGAACATGACCATGTGTTAGAATGTTTTCCACAGACATGATCTCAAGCCTGGTTTTAGTAAAGCTGGGTCCTTACTGGTATGAACAGAGACCAGAGCTGGATTTGCACTTTCCTATCTTATATATCCTGTGGCATTTCCAAAATACAATTCTTTGGTAAAATATGTTCCACACAAATATCTCCATGGAGTGAGGCAGCCCTCATTAGGAGCATGCTGTAAAGAACTACAAAGAACAACTACAAAGAACTACATGGGGTGAAAAATAAATCCTTAGAACTACTGAAGTTTCCTGAGCTTAGAAATTCACTCCACTGATTTCCAAGTGGGGAGGACTCCATCTCTTCGTCTGTGAAATGGCCATGAAAATTACACCATAGGGAGTATGTGGAAAATAAATGAGCAGACATCCAGCACAATCTCAGCCCATAGGAAGCACTCAATATATTTTAATTCAATTATTCTGGCCTGGCAGGTGCTGGCCTCTGCCTTATTACCAGTTCCCACACTAACTTGCTGTGTGACCTTGACCAAATGAGTTTACCTCTCTGGACTTCAGTTCTTTCACCTGTGTCTCACAGTGGTGTTCTGGAGCCCCTGCAGGTTCTGTCTAATTGCTTGAGACTCGGGGGTTTAGGAAAGGGGATGAGGACCGGGCCTGCAACCTGTGCAGCTTCCATTTTCTGACTCTGTACTTCTGGGCGCTATCTCACTTGAACAGTTTTCTGGGTCTTCAAAAAAAAAGTTTCCCAACCAGTGGTGAGGTCTAAAGCTCCTTCTATATCTAATACATATACTTTTTTTTTTATTGATTTCAGATAGGAAGGGAGAGGGAAAGAGAGATAGAAACATCAATGATGAGAGAGAATCATTAATCGGCTGCCTCCTACTGGGGATTGAGCCTGCAACCAAGGCATATGCCCTGACTGGGAATCAAACTGTTGACCTCCTGGTTCATAGTTCGATGCTCAACCACTGAGTCACACCGGCCGGGCTAGATCTAATATTTTTTTCAGGGCAGGCGCTCATGGTTCATCCTCCCCTCAGACAGTTATTAGCTGTAGACCAGGTGGTCACACCAGGCCCTGCTGCTCTTGGACAGCCCCACATTTCCCCGTGCGGTTCCTCCCGCTTCAGTGCTCTTCCTCCCCACTGTGCCCTGCTGTAACCCTACCTGTTCAATCTGCACATGGTTTGATTGCTGGGGTCACAAAAAACCCACCTCTCCCCCACTCCCTCCAGAATGCCTCCAGCCTTTTGTTTATACCTCTGTCACATTTGCTCTTGGCATGATTTATGGGAATGTTTTACATCCTCTACCTGATCGTAAGTCTTAGAAGGGCAGAAACTCACTCTGAGGACTTTTGTGTGTGTAAATAGTGGGTGCTCAATCAATGTTGATTGAAGAAATGGCTGGATGGGACCAAACACCAGGTTTTAGAACCACTGGGTAAAATTTTTATACCCTTGGACAAACTCAGGAAAAAATTATTTTTAAATTTACTAGTAACTGGTCTCCCTCCAAAGAATAAATAGGTTAATATAAATATGTCTAAACAAGTTAATGAATTAGGAATTGCAGAGCAAAGCCGACAGCATGCCTGATTTGGTAAATGCAACCCTGAGAAAGCGGATACTACATTTTACTCTGATGACAACTTCAGGAACCTGAGGGCACCACCTGAATTCGCACAGAAGGAGGCACCTAGCAGAATGCTTACAAGCGCTGTTCTCCAAGTCAGAAAGACAAGATTGAATACAAAATTCTACCTGGTCATTTTCTTAATCTCTAGGACTCATTTTTCTTATCTGTAACACAGACATATGATAACAGTTGCTGGAAAGAGAGTTACTTTTGACAGTACCCTGTGTTTGGCACATAGTGAGTGCTCAAAATATGAGTTATTATTTAAAAGCAACAACAAAACCAATACAGATAAAAGAAATGAATAAGGAGAAACTTGATAGCCCTAAATTGCTTATCTTTACAAGAAAATAACAAGGGGCAGAGGGTGCTCAATAGCAGAATTTCAAACCACCAAGGATTATTTAAGCAACTGACATCCTCAGGCACATCAGCATCATGAGGCTCCTTACATTTAATCCACAGTTGCTAGTTTTTAAGAGGACTTGGAAAGCCTGTGTGATCTGGCCTTACTCCCAGCACTCTCCTCTTCACTCAGGGTGCTCCGGGCACCCTGTCTTCTTCTCAGGTCCTTTAATGCACCAAGCATGTTCTCTCTGCAGGGTCCTTCCACTTACTCTTCCTCTTTCTGGATTCGGTACCCCTAGCTATCCATGTGGCAAGACCCACCCCCACCCCTTTCTTCACATCAGTGCTCACAGGTCATCTCATCAGAGAGGCTTTCCCTAACACTCCTCCCCTCCCCCTCACCATCACCATCACTATCACTTTGCCCTGCTTTGCTTGTCTTCACAACATTTGTTACCACCTGACATTTTATATATATCTTTTTTTTTTTAAGAAAAAAAAAATTTTTTTAAAAATATATTTTATTGATTTTTTACAGAGAGGAAGAGAGAGGGATAGAGAGTTAGAAACATCGATGAGAGAGAGAAACATCGACCAGCTGCCTCTTGCACACCCCCTACTGGGGATGTGCCCGCAACCAAGGTACATGCCCTTGACCGGAATCGAACCTAGGACCCTTGAGTCCGCAGGCCGATGCTCTATCCACTGAGCTAAACCGGTTTCGGCTATATATATCTTTATTTGTTTCCCTGGTTTTTGTCCGCCTCTCCCACCTTAAGTATAGGTTCCATGACACTAGGGACTCTGACTGCTCTATTCATTGTGCAACAACATCTCTGCCCAGCAGAGAGACATCAAGTATGGTCAACAAAGAGTAGCTAAGTGAAAGAATGAATGACTGCCAGCCTGGGTGATACCATGGGAGAATACCACGGAGTCTGCTATTCATTTTTTAAATCTTCTCCTTGGGAGATATGCCACTACCCACTCATTTGGGTCAAGAGTCTTACCCTATTAACACAGAAGCAGGAGCAGTGATTTGCACAGGAACGAGACTGGTGAGGTTGTCAGTATTTACAACATAGAACTTTACAGTTGGATTCTCAGCTCCTGCCTAGGAAAAAGCAATCACAGGATTGGTATTGACAAAAAATACATCATCGCACAAGTTTAAAACTGTACAAAAATGCCTGCATTACAGCCATAAAATTATAACAATCAGACATATTCAAACAATTTAATGCAGATAAAATGAACATAAGGGAGGGTCATGAAATGCAACCTTTTCATGTTCAGTCAGAAATATATATAGACCCCAAACACTCCTGTTTAATTAATAAATATTCATAATTTATGTATACTTTATGCAAACAAGGACACATTTCTTAAAATCATTTCTGATATTTTGCAAATATATCCTGACTCCAGAAGACAAGAAGTCAACTGGCTGACCACTAGGAAAAATTCCTTGGGTTCAGCCAAAGACACAATCCACCAGGAAAATTAGTTTCCCTGAGCCGAGAGCCAATAATGCTAATTAGGAAGCTGTCATTTTCACTCCAAATTCAGGTTCACCACGTTGGAGTTTTACAATAAATAGCATGACAGAAATCTATAAAACCTTTTTATATACACACATAGATCCTCAACTGACAAATTAGCTAGAAATAATGTATTTTTAGTAAGAACATTTTATGGTTTGTTTGTTTTTTTGCCAGTTTCACTCATCAAAAAATTACATTTCACTGAAAATACATCTCCATATTTAGTCTCTGATCTTTTTTTCTCTGTCTTCCTAAAATGGCAGCTCTTCATAAAACAAATTGAGAGAGTTGGTAAAAATAAAAATCCCTTTTTCCAAATTGCTTACAGCAAAACAACACTTTACTATTAGATTTTCCTATGGACAATATGACAGTCATTATTATTATGATACTAGTGAAGAATTGTTGTTCCCATCTAAATTCCCCTCTTCCTTAGCTTACACTGCTGAAGAAAGCTTTTCAATTTTCATAAACATGCATCCGGAGGGGGAGAACAGCCTTGAAAACCAAGACATGACACTATTATTCCAAATGTAGGATGTGTGAAATTAACACTAGTGCCAAATCTATAATAGAACCACTAAAACTAGTCATGTATCTGTTAATTAGTAATACAACCTGATATATAATCAAGCTTTTCAACTTCATCTAGGGCACATTCCAACTTCCACAAATGAGATGAGCTTGTGATTCAATTATAGCCTCTCTTTTCCTCCATTCAAACATTTTCAGTCCCCCTACCTCTTTCAAAAGCATTTCCCCCATCTTTTTCGGCTTGTCATTCCTCAAAGTTTTTGGAGAAATTACAAAACCTTAAATCACACTCTTTCCTGGGATAATAAAAATACTTTAAAATTGCCAGATGCTGTTGACTTCAGCAAGAGTAATCACAGCAAGCTGTTGAAGAGAGACTGACAATATTTTCATTAGCAGGAAAGGATTAAATGAAACCATTCTCTTCCCATCAAATCACAGAACTGCTATATGAATAGGAGCACAGACCTTTGGATATGGAATGTGCACCGTCTTTGGGTACTGCACTGACTCGTCAAAGTAGAAAGAGTATTCAATACGTGGGACTTCGGTGTCGTTAAACTGGGCATATGCTAAAAATGTGCCGTTTGGAGACCACCACAGAGCGGAGTGGGTATTGAAGATTTCCTCTGAAAAGAGACATAAATTGTTCTGTTACAAGAAGTAGATGATAAATTGGCTTTGGCATTCAAAATATTGTGCTCATTAGCTTTAGTAATTACAGTAGAGTTCAACTAATGAACCACTTTGCATTTGCTGGGCTTCCAAAATCAGAGTAATACAAATGAATAAAAATAAAATCTTCAAGGATAGATCTGGGCTATAAAAATAAGTAACCCGTTGGACTGTTTTAGAATATTTTAGCACATAATATTTAATATAAGCTGTACATGTTTTTCTTTATCTTATAATCCTCTAAATTTATGCTGCAAAACATACTCAAAGTAAATTTCACATAAGGGGCTGATTCTCCTTTCTCATTTTCAAACCGTCAACATGCCAGCATACTCTCCCCAACTGGGTGGGTGGTGTGTGGCTCCATGCTATTAAACCAATATGGTGCCCAGAGTTTACTACTCTTGGCACAAACAAGGTGTGGGAAGGATAGATTTAGAGTGGTGAGGAGCTCCATGAGACCCCTACTCAGAAACATCTCCTTCGCCTAACCTGAAGAAACTGAAGACTCCCTTTGGATTAACACCCTCCTCTGATGTATAAGATGATGGGTGAGGAAAGAGGGTCAAAGAGGAATGCAAAGGAAAGAAAAGGTCTTGATTTCCAGAACACTCTTGGCCTCAATCTCTGGCAAAGGTAGCTCCTTCATGTGTTTATTATCAAGTCTGTTCACGGGATTTGCAACCACTAACTGTTAAAATGCCAGAACCTCTTTTATCAACTGGGGATGGAGGATTCAAGTAGACTAAATAGAGACTCCTAGTTCTTTATGCAGATTTAATCCATAAATCTTATGTTCTGATGTGAATATAAAGGTAAAAACAAAGGCATAGAAACTTGAATCTTAGAATTAGGAAACTATTTATCCCAATCACTTTTCTGATTCTTGGGGCTTCCTTACAAGTTTCTTCCAAATGCTTGTTTTCAATAATAACAATAATAGTAGTAGTAGTGACAGTATTAATAATAATAATAAAACACAATAATAATTAAGATGAACAGCAGCATATAATGAATGCACCAGGAATTGATAAGCAACTGACATCTATTATTTCAGTTAATCCCCATGATAACTCATTGTGCAGATGAGCAAAGGGAGGCAGTTAGGCTTGAAGAGAATAAGTAATTTGTGGAGGATCACACAGGCAACAATTGATAGAATCAAGAATAAATCCAGGCCTATTTGGTATGAGTCCATGCTTTTCATTTCCATGCTCTGCTATTTCTTCCTCTCTATTTCAGCACCTCAAGTAACAGAAAACCTTCTTCTTGGTAAGGAAGCCTGCTCCCCCTTTGACTGCTTTATACCTATGTTGCTTTATACCTAACACTTATCTAATTTAGTCTTCACAAAGATCCATGGGTGAGTCTATTCATAGCCCATTTTACAGAGAAGGCAACTAAAGCAGAGAAGGACTGAGTGAATTAGGATGTAGGCCTTATGATTCCAAGTCAAGGATATTTTACACTAAGAACTTCCTTATATATTGAGTTGATGTCTCACTACTTGTGGCCTCTATCCATTGGTTCTAGTCTAAGATCAAGATGCAAATACATAAAATTAATATAATTACAGCAAGGTTATTATTTTTAAAATTTCTTGTAAGTACAGGTAGCAGATAGTGCTCTAAGTTTTGAATTGGTGGTTATTTGGAATACAGAATATGTTTTTCTATATTGATGAGTATTAAAATCCTTCCTATATAATAAAAGGGTAATATGCAAATCAACTGAATGGCAGAATGACACACACTGACCACCAGGGGGCAGATGCTCAATGCAGGAGCTGCCCCCTGATGGTCAGTGCACTCCCATAGGGTGAGCGCTGCTCAGCCAGAAGCTGGATCATGGCTGGAGAGTGCAGTGGCGGTGGCAAGAGCCTTTCCTGCCTCGGTGGCAGTGTTAAGAATGTCTTCCTGCCGGCTTAGGCCGGCAGGCAGACATCCCCCAGGACCCCCAGACTGTGAGAGGGCACAGGCCGGGCTGAGGGACCCCCTGAGTGCACGAATCTCGTGCACTGGGCCTCTAGTTATCATTATGAAACTACATCTGGTTGAGGGTTTGGGGTCAAGATGGCAGTGTAAGTAAATGTGGTACTTGCATCCTCCCACAACCATATTGAAATTACAACTGAAATACAGAAAAAAGCATCATTCAGAACTACCTGAAATCTAGCTGAACCTGAATGAAGGTCCTACAACTAGGGAATTAAAGAAGAAACTACATCAAAACTGATAAGAGGGTGGAGATGCAGATCAGGCTAGTCCCACACCCATGTGTAGTGGATAAAAAAGTATATCTTGGCTACAGAGGTCCCCCCTGAGAAGCAAGGGGTCCCAGCCCCACAACAGGCCCCCCAGCCCAGGGTTCCAATGCCAAGAAGAGAAGTCCCCATAACTTCTGTCTATAAAAAACAGCAGGGATTGTGGCTCAGTGAGATGGAAGGCTGCTGGAGTCCCAGGCATTCATCTTAAAGGGCCCACACATGGACTTACTCAGACTCACTTGCTCTGAGCTTCAGCACTGGGGCAGCAGCTCAAAAGGCACCAGGTATATACAAGGATGAACTGAATTGTCTGGCATCAGGGCAAGAGCTGGAGAGGCAGCTTTGACAGAAGTATTAACAGAGGCCACTGTTTCTTTGATGAGCCCTGCTCCCACAGAGCTGGCAGGTGAGCACCATATCCGAATCTCTACCAACCTGGCTCACAGTTTGCCTCGCCCTGGTGATTCCCTGAGACCTGCCCCACCCAACTAGCGGGCTCACCCAAGCTGTTTCCAGCAGCTTTTCCATACGAACAGCCTGTCTTGGCTCATGCTTCAGACTTTCCTAAAACTCTCAAACAAGCAGCATCTGGCCTTGGCATGTCTTGTACTTCTTGCTACCTGGCCTCAGGCCTGGCACTAGTGATAGCCAGCCTTGGTTGGCAACTTGGCCTCTTCTGGGCACCTTCAAGTCCAGTACAAGTAGCAGACATCTGCAAATTGCTTTGTAGCTCATAATTGGTGGTCCCAAGCATGGTGGCTGACCTTGGCCAGCACCTCCCAGGAGGCTCCAGAGGCAGCACACCTAGTGGGCAGCTTCAAACCACGTTGATGCACCACCCAACCACCTCCACAAGCGACACACTCCACAATGGACTCAGCAGGCACCAGAGCCCTGTTCAAGTAAGTCCTGTTCTGTGGGGTGGGCCCCAGCACAGCTGATCTTCCACAGTGGGCACAGCTAGTCTTTGCAGCCAATGGGTGTAGGCGTAAATCCCTCCCATTGACATGTCAACAGCAATCAAGTCGCAATTGCAATAGAGGGTATACACAGCCCACATGGGGATGCACCTGGAGTGCCTAGCTTGGGTGATCAAGGAAATTATGCCACTGGATCCTACAGGACACCTACTACATATGGCCACTCTACCAAGCCCAGGAGACATAGCAACTCTACCTATTACATAGAAACAAACACAGGGAGGCTGCCAAAATGAGGAGACAAAGAAACATGTCCCAAATGAAAAAACAGAATAAAACTCCAGAAAAATACTAAACACAATGAAGACAAGCAATCTTCTAGATGTAAAGTTCAAAACACTGATTATAAGGTTGCTCAGTGAACTTAGGGAAAAAGTAGGTAAAGTTAGTGAGGACTTCAACAAAGAGACAGAAAACATAAAAAACAAAAATACAAGACATAAATGAGAGCCAGTCAGAAATAAAGACTATACTAATTGAAATGAAGAATACAGTACAGGGAAACAACAGTGGAGTAGATGGAGCAGAGGATCAAATCTGAGATTTGGAAGATAAGAAAGCAGAAAACACCCAATCAGAACAGCAAAAAGAAAAAAGAATGCAAAGAAGAACAGTATATGGAGCCTCTGGGACAATTTCAAGCACACCAACATTCACATCATGGGGGAGCCAGAAGGAGAAAAGAGAGAGCAAGGAATTGAAAACCTATGTGAAAAAATAATGACAGAAAACTTCCCAATAATTTTTCTGATTACTGGGGCTTCCTTCAAGTTTTTTCCTAATGCTTGTTTTTAATAACAATAATAGTAGTAGTAGTTACAGTATTAATAATCCTATGTAATAAAAACCAAATATGCTAAGTATCCAGTCATCCGGTGACCGGTAATGATATACTAAGGCCACTCAACCACTCTCTATGACATGCACTGACCACCAGGGGGCAGACAGTTAACTGGTCGACCGGTCGCTATGATGTGCACTGACCACTAGCGGGCAGATGCTCTGACTAGTAGGTTAGCTTGCTGCTGGGCGAGATGGGCCAGAAATGCTCTGGAGCCCTCCTGTGATCCCTCCCCAACCCTGATTGTGCATTGGTGGGGTCCCTCGGCCTGGCTTGCATCCTCTCACAATCCAGAACCCCTCGGGGGAAGTTGGAGAGCTGGTTTCAGCCTGATCCCTCAGGCCACTCCCCTCAGGAGGGCGCCAGATGCAGGGCATAGGGCTGGTGAGCGCTGCTGTGGAGTCTCTCCCAATTTGGACTGATTGGGCAGGAGCTCGCAGCAGGCACAGTGGCGCTCGGATGAGTGGGAGCTGCAGGTAGGAGCTGCAGGTGGTGTTGGACTGTGGGTTTTGGCCCGATCCCCGCAGGCCACCCTGAGGAACCCCACCCGTGCACGAATTCGTGCACCGGGCCTCTAGTAAAAATAATAAAATACCGTACAATAATAATTAAGATGAGTAGCAGCATATAATGAAAGCACCAGAAACTCATAAGCAACTGACACTATTATTTAGTGCAGGGGTGTCCTTATTGTACACGCAGCTATTCCTGAGGAAGGGTCGGGTCAAGCTTTGGGAAGAGGCTTCACGCTGTTCACACTGGGGATCCTGGAGGCTGTGCTGTGCTGTCCACCAAGTGTTGAAGATGTTTCCAATTTCTAAGAGACTAGTCTTAGTAAATTTCACTGTGTTTTTTTTTTTTATTTCTTTATTGATTAAGGTATCACATATTTGTCCTCATCCCCCCATTCCCATCCCACACCCCTCCCCACGCATGCCCCCACCCCGCTGTTGTCCTTAACCACTGGTTAGGCTCATATGCATGCGCACAAGTCCTTTGGTTGATCTCTCCCCTATATTCCCACCCTCCCCTACCCTCCCTCTGAGGCCCGACAGTCTGATCCATTCCTCCTTGTTTCTTATTTTTGAACCATGGGAATTCAGGAGTCTTTAATAAGCATGAACCAACTTTGTGAACTGTTTTGAACATCTCAAAATGCCTTTTACCTTGGCAACTATAGACATGAAAAAAGTTTTTCTAATATTTTTTAAGTATCTAGAATGTTTTTATACTTCCTAAAACTTTGTATCTTAAAAGAAAATAAATCCTTTTTATCACTTTTAGTTCTGTTTTTTGACCAATATTTTCTTAAGCCTTTCTAATTATTTCTTTCATCTTTAACATCAGGAAATTATAATTTGCCCAAGAAAATTAACACAAATCTTTTAAAAAACAGGTGTTTTCTTCCCTGCTACTCCCCAGCCTCCAAACAATATTTTGTAATCTTTTGGAATGTTGTGGGAGTACTTAGCTTACTTCTGGGGTAGGTAGGCCTGATGTTAATCTGCAGGCTTTTATGCATCTGTAAAGCAGAAAAGCTACCTACACAGAAAGGCTCTTTGTAGCGGTAGACTGAAGACAATAGGAGCATTGAGAGACAATGAGGACATAAGCAGCACTAGCTACTGCTAAGAAATTCTTCTGTGATATACCTGGTGCTGTGCTAAAAAAAAAAAAAAAAAAAATTGGTAACATTATAAAAAATGCAACTTTTTTGAATGCCACTGAAGTTCTTCCCTTTTGAAGAAATGTTTGACCATTTAAAAAAAAACTTACAGATTTTCTGGTTTAAAAATACTTTAACGTCTCTACCTTCATAAACCCAGTCAGTTATTCCATTACTGATTGCATCTTCTCTTCCATTATGTGTGACCCTCTGACTTGGTGAATTTGGATCATTTTTAACATAAATATCATTGTTCCAAACATATGCCTAGAAAGATTAAAAATAATATTGACATATAATAGCATGATATATTTTATCCTGAAGATCAAGAACATATTTATCAATTCTTTTATCTTAAAACATTGTGCAAGTGTAATGGTTACTTTAGGTTATTCAATTTGGGCAAAAGTAAGAGTCATTTTCTTAAATTATCAGTATACAAGCTACAATCCCAATTAATTTTAAGAACACTCCTAATATATTAAAAAGAAGAAGCTCACAAGCACCACTATTTGGATGCTAAAGTATATAAGAACACCTAGAAGACTGACCACTTCTAGAGAACGATGTGTGCTTTGCATTTCTTTTTGGGGGAGGTGACTAAGGGAATTCAGTTGCATGCTGGGAGGGAGCAGTTCAACTACAGGTAACATTCCATCTTCCTGTTTAGATTATTTGGGAATTTTAACATCCTCTTAGCTCTATAAAATATGTAGATATATCTATAGTGACACAAAGAAGGTCATAGAACTAGCAGAAAGCAGGTATGCTTTAAAAACACCCACCCATAAACTATAACCACAGCAAAAAAAAAAAAACAAAAAACAACCCAAAACCATAAAAACATGTGCAAAAAACCCCCAAACAAACCAAAAACACAACAGAGATTAGAATTTAAGAGCTTACTGAACATTTTCCCATTAAATAAACAATTTCCTAAGAGCAGTTCAGAGACTTTCAGGAATTGTGTTTACTATGTTAGACTAGTAAAATATCATTTTAGGCAATAATACTATAATTGATACTAAAGTTTTGGCTTCCTAAGTGTCTACTCTGCATCAAGATTAGCAGCTTCTGCATACGAGAGACTTGAGCCATTATTTTTCTGATAGAAAAAAAGACTCACTAACCAATTTATGACCCTCTGGTGACCATCTGATCAGTTGTGTATCATTTGGAATTCTTTCTTCTGTTATCAGCTGCCTGGAAAAAAGATAAAAGGAAATAACTACCAAATTAATAAATCACAGGTGTTTTTTTTTAATTATTACACTAAAAAAGCATAATATATTTTATGAGGAAGTCACTGACCTTTTATTTAAGTCATAAATGTCATATGAAGCTGTGTAGGAATACCTCCATTTCTATGAAAGAAAACAGACATTTCAGGCTTCTGTGATTCTGGATAGTTTTTCCACTTGCTATAGGAGCTCAAGATGACAGACAAAGTAATAAAACATATAATTCTCAAATTTTACCTCTTCTTATAATTCTTTATTTAGATTCTTAGAATTTTGGAATTAGAAAAAAATCTTAGAGACCATCTAGTCCAAACTCCTCTGGATTTCATCTATAACCTAATTTTAACACCACCTCTGCCAAGGGGCCTTCCCAGGACCTCAGGGGGCTCAAGTGCCACTTCCTGTGCAAACATTATTCCCAGCACTAACCACAGTATGTTAAGTTCACCTGTTTAAGAAGAATGCAAATTTTCACTTTTCAACCATTTTACTAGCAAAATATTTAAAATACTGATACTTCTAGCTCGGCCAGCGTGGCTCAGCCTATGAATCAGGAGGTCATGGTTTGATTTCGGTCAGGGCATATGCCTGGGTTGTGGGCTCAATCCCCAGTGTGAGGTGTGCAGGAGGCAGCCAATCAATGATTCTCTCTCATCATTGATGTTTCTATCTCTGTCTCCCTCTCCCTTCCTCTCTGAAATCAATAAAAATATTTTAAAAATCTATACTTCTATTGCTGGAGGTGATGTGGAGAAATGTTTACATTCCTACACTGACCATGAAAATATAAAGTATTATAGATATTTTGAAAGCCACCTACCAATATATATTAAAATTGAAATGCACATACTATCAATATTTTAAACAACCCTCTCAAGAAGCTCAAAAATGAAAAGCAAACCAAATCTAAAGAAATCAGAAGAAAAGTAATAATAAAGGTAAAAGCAGTAATCAAATAAAAAAACACACAATAGAGATAATTCATCAAAGTCAAAAATTGGTTCTTTAAAAGATTTTTAAAAATGCTAACATAGTAAGTATGAGAGAAAAAAAGGTATGAATGACCAATATCAAAATGGAAAATGATATACCGCAACAGTCTACAGACATTACAAGATTTTAAGACCCTACTACAAACATTTTTTGCTAATAAATTTTAAGTTAGAAAAAGGGAAAATTCCTCATAAAACAAGTTATTAAAAATAAGAAGAAAAAATGAAAAAAATCCGAAGTAAAAATGGAAAAAAAACTTAAGATAAATATATATATGTTACAGATTTATATTTATGAAAAAAACATTTATATGTGGATGCAAATGTAAATTAAAAAAAATATTTATCTGAATGTCCATCTTCCTTACCATATTCCTAGAGGGAAAAAATATGTGTTCTATTCACCTTTAAAATACTAGAGCTTGGTCTAGTCACAGGTTGAGAATCGCTAGCAGGGTCACCTAAGACCATTGGAAAACACAGATATTTACATTATGATTCATAACAGTAGCAAAATTACAGTTATGAAGTAGCAATGAAAATAATTTTATGGTTGGGGGTCACCACAACATGAGGAACTGTATTAAAGGGTCGCAACATTAGAAAGGTTGAGAACCACTGGTCTAGTGGAACCACATAGTATGTATTCAAGGAAGAAACACAACTAAAAGAAAGTCAGATTTTACCTATAAGGATGAAATAGATATGGAATAAGTTACCCTAAGAACCCAGCTGTATACGGCAGAGCTGAGACTCAAGCCAGAGTTCCTAACCTTGAATATTATTTCCTTCTTATCATTTATCACCCCCTAGCCTCTTATGTCAACAAATATTTATTAAGTCCCTACTTTTTGCAAGTTCTACATTCCTTTTTGAATCCTGGATTAATTTGACACACCCCAGGCTTGTTTCTGGGAAACCTCTGAGTATAATACTTGCTAGAGCCAAAAGGTGTGGTGCAGGCTAACAACACAGAGATTTAAGAAGGTTTGAGATCATTTCAGGATGACAGATCCATCCCAGATTTTGAAAGGACACCCAACATATTTGGAATGTTCACTTCATCTTTTGGAACAGACTCATCTATTTAGGATATAAACATTGGCAACTATCCCCTGTGAAGCATTATTAGATAAAACAGGCTCCCTCTCTCTGAAGAGTTCATAGTCGAATGGGGGACATGAACAAGTGGATACAAGAAAAGAATCACAAGAGATTAAATGGAGATGGGTAGGGAGAGGCAGAAATCATAAGTTGGGCCTTGGGGAGAGAAAAAGCCCTACAGAAAGGTGATTCTTGGACCGAGTTTCAGTGGCAGAGGACGTTCACACAGACACGAGGTAAATGAAAGCATTGTAGCAGAGAAAAATTGAAGCACAGAGATAGGAAAGATCCTGGAGTCTTCTAACCTGGATTCAAGTCTTTCTATAGACTGAATATTTATACCTCCTATCCCTAAATCATATGTTGAAGTCCCCAATGTGATGATATTTGGAGGTGGGGCCTTTGGGTGGTGACTAAAATTAGCTCAAGAGGGTGGAGCCCTCATGAATACATTAGTTCCCTTATAAGAGACTCCAGAGAGATTCTTCGCCCTGACCACCATGTGAGGATACCCAGAGAAGATGGCCAATTATGATCCAGAAAGCAGCACCTCTCCAGACACTGAGTCTGCCGGCACCTTGATTTTGACTTCTCAGTGAGAAATAAATTTCTGTGGTTAAGCCATCCAGTCTGTGGGATTCTGTTACAGCCACTTGAATGGACTAAGATAAATCTCTAAGGTTTAACAGCGGACAAGTTTCTCTCTAAGCTTCCATTTTCTCTTTATGAAAATATCCAAAATGACGACAATAATCTCATGTGTATGAGAATGCAGGTGAAGTGCTTAGCAGGGCTCCTGGGATTGTCAATGTGTGCTAGATGAGGCTGCTGTCTCTAGCACATTGGGCAATGGGTAACGATGATAGGAGGACATCCATACCAGGCTGTATGGCACTTATTTATTTATGTATTCACTGAATTTTTATAGCTACTTAGGAGTGATCATTACTTCTTAAAAATATCTTAGAAGTAATAACTGATCTTTCTGGAAGCACTAACTCAGTCATGGAGAAGCCATGGAGTAGGATCTAAAGAACACTGCATAGCAGACCTTTCAAGGAAATGGAATAACATTAGACTAATTTTCTTTGTTGTTCCGGATAGATTCCTTGAGCATTGGTTAGTCACAAAATTTATGCTGCACAGAAAACTCTATTGCATACTCTGGGAAGTGAAATAGAAGATATAGTTCTCGAAGTGGTTCTCCCCTCCTGCCAGTGGGCCATGGAGTTGGTGGCACAGTAACGTCGGAGGTGTGAGGATTGCGGGGCCGGCGGCCATGGAGGCCGTGCTACATGAGCTGGTGTCTGTGGACGACCTGCTGAAGTTTGAAAAGGAATTTCAGTCTGAGAAGGCAGCAGGCTCGGTGTCAAGAGCACGCAGTTTGAGTATGCCTGGTGCTTGGTGCGAAGCAAGTACAACGATGACATCCGTAAAGGCATTGCACTGCTGGAGGAGCTGTTGCTCAAAGGGAGCAAAGAGGAGCAGCAGGATTATGTCTTCTACCGGGCTATGGGGAACTGCTGGCTCGAGGACTATGAAAAGGCCCTAAAGTATGTGTGAGGGCTGCTGCAGACAGAACCCCAGAACAACCAGGCCAAAGAACTGGAACGGCTCATTGACAAGGCCAAGAAGAAAGATGGACTGGTGGGCATGGCCATTGTTGGAGGCATGGCCCTGGGTGTGGCGGGACTGGCTGGACTCATCGGATTTGCTGTATCCAAATCCAAATCCTGAATGAGACTGCACCTCTGCCTCTGCCCAGGGATACATGGGAGCCCATGGAGAACACTCCGAGAGGGGCCCATCCATTCTCGCTGTGTCCCTTTCTTCTCCTGCACCCTGTCACTGTCCTCTGTGGCCTCAACCTCCTCTCCCCTTGGATCTGTCCTCTAGCCCCAGATCGTGTGCTTTAGGATGAGTGTAAATAAAATTGGGCTTTGACTTGAGAAAAAAAAAAAAAAAGAAGATATAGTTCTCTACTTTTAATAATCTTATATTTTAGTGTTTTGCAATAAATTTATGAAGAAAGTAAAATAAGCTAACATGTTAGAGAGTAAATGGTGCATTGTGGGGGAACAGAGTGACAGAGGGCAATGTTAGACAGAGTGATCCAAACCAGCCTGGACCTGAATTAGTAAAAAGGGAGAGCCAGTTGATGATTGGGGAAAGAAAGTTACAGAAGAAAGCAATAGCAAATGCATTGGCCCATAGGTAGAAATGAAAGTAATGTTCGATTAAAATAAAAAGCTGTGTATTTAAAGGTTCTTAACTTTGGATCATTGGGTCACCTGGGAGTCCTTAAATCTATCCATGCCTGGGCCCACCTATGGGTATGTGAGGATCATTGGTGAGGGGTAGGTTGCTTGCATCTGTATTTTTAAAAACCTCCCAGGTCATTCTAAGGGGCACACAGGAAAAGCACTGGCCAACCATGGTGAATGCAGAAAGTGGTAGGAGATGGGTTCTGACAGGCAGAATGGAGTCCAATCACACAGGCTTCTGAGGATGCTGTGTTAGCATTTGAGCTACTCTGAAGGTGATTGGAAGCCAATGATAATGAGGATTTAAGCATAAGCATGCCATAATCTGACTTAAAAGGAGCTCTTTGGATACTGCCTGAAAAGCATGGATGGTTGGAGGAAGGAACAGAGTGAAAATAGCAAAAGCAGTTAAATATACATGTATATTCCAGTAACATGACAAATACAAATTACCAATGAGGGTTGTCCAGCTAAGGTCCACAAGGGAATACATCCATAAGAAAACTCCAAATTGCACCTGCTCAACTTGGCTACATAGTAAATTGAGTTGGCAGTTACTATTCCATTTCTATCTTAACCTCACAGTCTTTATATGTTAGTCTTTAACATGGACCAATGTTATTCAGTGGTTCTCAACCTTGGTTGCTGATTAGAATAATCTACAGATTGCAAAAAATAATAGTGATGCTGGCTTCACTCTAGAGACTTCAATTCATTGATTTGAGGATTTAACTTGGACACTGAGAATTTTGTAAAACTCAAGTGATTTTAATACATAGACAGCAGTACGAACCACTGAATTAAACAAACAATAATCCATTAATAGGGAACAGATGTGCTAAAGTTGGCATAGGATTCTGATTTGCTCATAGTTGATAAGTTTAGCAAAACACAGTCATCTAGTCTTCATGTCCAGGAAATGGAGCCCAGCACAGTGAATCCAGGGTAAATATTATGATTGGGAGTCACCGTCCCAAAATAGGAAACGGAATATGGGATGGTTTGCTTGGCCCGAGTACAGCAGCATTGGTGTTTTAGATAAGGTATTTATACTAATATTTATCATTTATTCTAGAAAACAAGCAGAGGTAGGGATCCCCAGCTTGGTATTTCTTTTCAATGCAGGATATCTCTACAGGTTTTTAGTTTTTCTTATGTCTCACAACTTCCTATACTTCCCATACAGTTGTCAAATCCACGAATAACCAAAAAGCTGCGGTTAAAGTTACTGGTGTTTTGCAGCCATCCCAAACATGAAGAGGATGTGTGATCAAACTGTAACCTTTCCATGATTGTGGGAGAATTTGATATGGGGCTGGATAACTGGGGGAAGCTGAGTATTCTTACAGGGATGGGGCTCCCCTTTAGAATGGGGTGTATATGGTGGGACAGGCAGGCTGGGGAGTGGTCTGGGTCACCTTGCAGAGTCTCTTCTGAAGGAAGAGAAATTTAATTTTTAAAATATATTTTATTGATTTTTTTTTTTACAGAGAGGAAGGGAGAGGGATAGAGAAACATCGATCAGTTGCTTCCTCTACACCCCTTACCGGGGATGTGCCCGCAACCAAGGTACATACCCTTGACCGGAATTGGACCTGGGACCCTTCAGTCCACAGGCTGACACTCTATCCACTGAGTAAAACCAGTTAGGGCAAGTTTGATTTTTTTCAAAGCAAATACTTACTGAGATTTTTATTACATGTAAAGCTGAGACATAGAAAATAAGGGGTTATATTACTGGATGTTCATGTCAGACATGCAAACTTACTTTTCAATTATAAGTTCTATTTTGTTATGTTTTTAGTATCTATATTATATTACTTATACTTTTTAGTATTTGAAAACACTCAAATAAATGTCTTTTAAAACATGTTTTGGACTTATGAATGAGAAGCATTTCTCCTCTTCAGGCTAAATTTATGTGCCTGCTATATTACTAGGTATCAATCTTAAATGTACATATCCTGGAAATAAGTTATAATATAACATACTCTTAGGATTCTTTAAATGTCACAATAAGAAAACATTTATTTTACCTTCACATAGTTGTACTCTAAGAGAACAAACCGTCTATCAGGAGACACTGAATAATCATTTATAGAATGTCCAAATTGATCCTGTCAATCAAGTAGAAAAGAGAACAATTAAACAATTTCATTTAACTGCCATTTATCGAGCAGTTACTATGTAGAGGGTATTACTCTAGATATGTGGCTTGTGCCTTGA
Organism: Eptesicus fuscus; assembly: GCF_027574615.1. Taxonomy (NCBI): domain Eukaryota; kingdom Metazoa; phylum Chordata; class Mammalia; order Chiroptera; family Vespertilionidae; genus Eptesicus; species Eptesicus fuscus. Next base: position 40,686,984 of record NC_072483.1, read on the forward strand.
GAGCTTCCAATCTGGAAAAGATGGCACATTCCCCCACACCAATGACCATGATGAAAGGTGGATGGTGATCAGGGTTAGAGAACAAGGGAGGGAAGGATTAATTTTAACCAAGAAAAGACAGCTGTGAGGGTGGGGATCAGAAACAGAGAACTTTCTTGGTAGGGGGAACAGCATAAGCAAAAAGTGTATGCATATTTAAAGACTGTCTAAAGGTTAGGTGTAACCTGAATACAGTATATGGTATATCAGATGAAGTATAAGCTAAGAGGACATAAAATTCTAAAAATAGCTGGGACTTAAATATAAGAAGCAGAAATATGACTATTTTTGCATATGGATTTGCTAGAATCTTATCTGTTTTTTTTACAAAGGTGCTCTGGTGACGCAGTAACTGAGATGAGATGAGAGGGGTGGTCTCAGCTCTGGATGTGGGCAATGCAGTGATCTGGTTTACGGTATGGAGATAGGGACACAAATTAGAATACTCACTATCACAAGATGAAACAAGCCTTGAACCAGGACTCTACAGTGAAATTGAAATCTGAGAGACACTTGAGAGGTTTTGTTGATTAGCTAAATATGGGGAGGAGTCAAGGAGGATTGACTTGTAGGAGAGCACTATTTACCAAGATAGGGAACTCAGGAGAGGAACAGGATGCTTTCAGTTTGCTAGGAGAGTGAAGGGGAAATAACTAGTTTAGTTTGGGGTACTGAGTTTAAAATGCCTGCAGACCATTCATATGCAGAAGCAAGCAAGCAATTAGAAATAGAGGTTTAGATCATGAGAGGAGGTTAGTGTTAAACGTGTATACTGGAGAATCAAGGCCAGAAAGAGAATGCTGAGGTTGTGGAAGGGCATGGAATTTACTGAAGAAGAGCATGCAAAGTGAGGAGAGGGGCCAGCAATGAAGACAGAGCCCTGAGGACACTTACATTTAGGAGTATGGGCAGAGGAGGAGGAATCGTCAAAGGAGACTAAAAAGTAGCCAAGGCAGGGAACATTCCAAGAAGGAGAGAAAGATCCACTGTGCCATATGCTGCAGAGAGAGTCCAACAGCATGAAAAGATAGTACTCAGAATTTAAAAGGTTATGAAAAAAATCCCCAGAATTTCCTTAAAGTCTGAATTAATTATGTGATTAAACATACAAATGTACTGTTCTCCAAGAAAGTGGAGCTGTTTCCATGGTCAGCATTGAATAGCAAGATATTATTTTCTTGTCTGTAGAGATATTCGTGGTCTAAAGAGAGAAAATGACCAGATCAATATTTCAAGTTGCTATTAAACATCTTTGTAAGTTAAAAATTATGCAATAAAAATTTAAGATTCAAGTTTATACAAATACTAAATAAGCATTTCTAAGTTTAAAAAGCATTAAGTGATGACTATTACACTGGTATGCATTCACTTGTCCATCATTTTTTGTGAAGGTTGCAATTCACATTTAAATTTTATAGTACATACCAAAGAAATAAGCTGTCTAGCTTAACTCCCTTTGCACCCTTAAGTAGAAAAAGATTCTCTCCTATATGGTTTTAAAAAGCAAGAATATCGTCTCAGTGCCAGAAAAGTGCTCCACAACCTAATTAGTATGAACATAAGCATAAAAATCTGCCTCCTCCCCCAAAAAAATCCTTACCTGAAATCCACCGCAAGTTGTAGTTCCTCATTCTAATAGTACTTTTTAAATAATCAGTTAGCGTGTAGGTCCTGCGGCTATCAGCTGTAGCATCATCTGTTGGTTGAAAAAAGAGCCAAATGTTTAGTAAAATGGAATAATCTAAGTTTTGCATAAAATAAACAAATGGATCTCTACAATATACTGGTTACAATATACAAAAATACACTCACAAAATGCAAAGTACATTTTGAAAGATTTCAAACTGGTTGGACAGAGTAAAAAACACATTTAACCATTAAAATGTAAGTATGTGTTTCACCATATATTAGTGACCTTCATTATGAAGGTCTAGATCAGTGATGTTCAATGAAAATATAATGTAAGTACACTTTCTAGTGAGCCTTATTAAAAAATTTTAAGATGAAATTAATTTTAATAGCATCTTTTATTTAACCTAATATATCCAAAATATCACCATTTTAATGTGTAATCAATATTTAAATGCTATTACCAGGGTCTTTAACATTATTTTTTTAATGCTACATCTTTGAAATCCAGTATATAGTTTACGATTACAGCATATACTAGTTTGACTAGGCCGATTCCCAGTCAATAGCTGCCTGTGGCCATGGAGTAGACAACAGAAGTCTAGATCATCCTTTCTTGAGGCCCTGAGGTCCTCTCTCAAGCTCTCTCCCAATGCACAGACCTTTAAGACATGCTCATTACCCGATTCAGGGATCTTTGTTTGTATGGTCACTTTTCCTTAACTTGGTGGAAGTTTTCATGAAACCTTGTCCTTGATTCTATAACTCTTCAGCTGTCCTAACTCACTGACCATTACTTTTTCTATCTCCTATTTTGACTCTATTTTTTCTCCATTGACCTCTAAGGCAGAAATGCTTTGATACTCAGCTTTCAGCTTTCTGTGCTCTCTCTATATATTATTCCTTCCAGAGAACTCTGAAGAATGTGACTTCCTGAATTTGGGGCATATTTTCCATTTAAATAAATGACAAAATCTGTACTCATTACTACACTCCAAATATGTTTCCCATGATGTGTTGGAGTTTCTTAGTTGACTTGTCCCCTGCTTAATCCTATATCTACCTTATCTAAAAGTATTGTCTTCCTTCCAAAACTAGTGTTCCCTAGAGAATTTGTGTGGTTTTAAATTTTTTACTGGTGACCCAAATTCAAAATATGAACATCATTTTTGATGTCTCCCTCTCTTTTACCATTATCCCCATCCAAACAATCCTAGAGTCTTCCTGTGAAATCTTTTTTCCCAGGTATCCCTGGCATAGGTTTCTCTCTAATCCAATCCCTCCACTGCACAGCCACTAGAATGGTTTTTCTAAAATGCCACTTTCCTCCTGGTGATCTCTTCCTCAAAATCTTTCAATGATTGGCCACTGCCTGCAAGAAGATTCAGACTCCTCAGCCTGGTATTTGTGGCCTCCACAATCTAACATGAGACTCCCTTTCCAACCTTATTTCCACTTTCTCCTGTGTGAACCTCAGCCACACTGATCTGCTTACTGAACCCAACAGATCTTCTGAGGCCTTTCTGCCTCTGTTTCTTGTCCAGAGCCACTTCCCTGCAATGTCTTCAACTGCTTCCTTGGCTCTCACAATGCTCCACCCTCCAATTCCCACCTCTTCACGGAAACTTCAATTCTACCTTCTCTGACTTTTGCCCCACACTGCTCATTTGGCTCTTGTAACAATAATCTGTACTGATAACTGTTTTTCCAGGCCTACCAGCCTACCTGTGTGGTCTACACAGGTAGGCCATGTAGGGCTTTATTTATTTATTTATTTATTGCGTCAATCTTAGCTCCCAGCATAGTTCTATGCCTTAGTAAGTAGGCACACACAAAAAAAGTTTTTTGTTTGTTGAGTGACATAGGATATCTTCCAATAAGCCTAGTCAAGACAATGTGATTCTTCTTCCTCAATCCCAGATCTTCCACTGATGACAAACAGCCTAAAGTCTTTTTTTCTAAATTCTCTACTGCTTCCACAAGCAAGCAAACATATACTTACAAAATCAGCCACCATCGCAGTATTCCTACAGTGGCAATTCTTACTCTTTGGGGATTGTAAAGCTAGGAATAGTTAATTTTTTATAGCCTGTGGAAATGTTATTCTCTTATGGGAAATCTTCTTTCAAAATATATTCTTAAGACTTTATTTCTTTTGATCTTATCACACAATCTTGATTCTGCCTATAAAAGCTTTAGTTTTAAGTAGATAAAATTGCCACACTTCTGCTTTATTACTTCATGGATTTAAACCTAGTTTATTAATTAAGTAAAAGAGGTTTGTTTTTTTAGAAAAAAAAAACACCTTTCTTTTTTTTTTTTTTCAAAATCAGGTTTGCATTTCACCTCTGAAAGTTAATAAGATATTTCTGTTTGTAAGCAGAAATAGCAAATGAATAAAACCAGCCTTTGGATTTGGCAACATTCAAACAAGAGTAAAGCCTCAGGCCACAGAAAATATTATGTGAAACTTACATTGGACTATAAAACTACAAATCTAGATTTGTCCACTAAATGCCCTCAGTTGTTTGTATTCATCCACTCAGTCTTTCATACATCAATTAGCTAGGAAGTGAGTACTAAAAATACTGTTGAGAATATATAACCTGCTACCAAGAGATATTAGTCTAAAATATACATAACACACATCCCTAAATTAGTATAAATCAAGTTATAAATGGTTATAGACATTTGCAGTCCTAATATTATCTGCTAATGCTTATATCTAGATTAGAACCTACCTCACTTTTTAACATATATAGCAATGGACTGAATGTTTGTGTCCCATAAAAATTCATATGTTGAAATCTAAACCCCAATGTGATGGTGTCAGGAGATGGGGCCTTTGGGAGGTGACTAGGTCATGAGGGTGGAGTCCTCATGAATGGAATTAGTGTCCTTAGAAAAGTGACTCCACCATGTGATGACACAGGAAACGGGCCATCACCAGACACTGGACACTGAATCCGCCAGTGCCTTAGACTTCCCCATCTCCAGAACTCCGAGAAATAAATGTTTGTTGTTTAGGTCACCCAGACTATGCTAAGCTGATACAGCAGCCTGAATAGACTAAGCCATATCCTATATAATACAGTAAAAGGCTAATATGCAAATCCACTGAACGGCAGAACAACCTACCGCTATGATGTGCACTGACCACCAGGGGGCAGACACTCAATGCAGGAGCTGCCCCTTGGTAGTCAGTGTACTCCCACAGGGGGAGCGCTGCTCAGCCAGAAGCTCTGAGCAGGGCACATAGCTGGCTAGCATAGTGGTGGTGGCGGGAACCTCTCCACTTCCACAGAAGTCGGACATCCCCCGAGGGCTCCCAGACTGCCAGAGGGCACAGGCCAGACTGAGAGACCCCCTCCCACCCCCCGCCCCCGAGTACACAAATTTCATGCACTGGGTCTCTAGTATATAAAAAGCAGACATATCCCCAGAGAACATCTATCACAGATTCTTGGTTTTGTAAGAAGAGAATGAATTGAGTATCTCTAATTAGATCACACACGGTATTTACCCAGGTTTCCCAGAATAATACAATTACATCTGAAATATTGTTAATTGAGGTAAAATTCCCTGTGCTGTCACCTGCTGCCTAGAGTGCTGCTCTTCACATTCATAACGGGCCTCTCACTGAGCACGTACTTGCCCTCCTCAGACACTGCTGGGCTCATTTTCCATTGGGCCATAGCTTTTCTAAAGCCGTCCTCTCTACCATGCTCAGCCTCCTTTCTGCTCATAATGGGCCCAGCGTGATTTTGACCCGTCTGCTCATGTTCCAGATATCAACATGGATGCCACACACTTGCTATGGCCCATGACACCCATGCCAGGCTCAGGCCCCCCTTGTTGTGTGTTGGTTCACTCAGCTCCTTTACAGTGACCCTGCGAGTCAGCTTCCATATCCTGGCTACCCAGCCCAGAACAGCGCTGCTAAATTGGAGCAAGTAGAGCAACAAATGTTCCTTGTTTTTTGCCTTGCCATTTGATAAGCAGTGTGCATTGGAAGACACGTTTGAAACATCTAGCTAAGCGAGTTCTGTGAGATGTGAGTGCCAAGTCCAGGTTTTGACCTTTAGCAAGTTCACAGCTTGCTGCCAAGTTACAACCTATTCTGTCAAACAGAGGACATGCCCACGTGTCTCCTTCCTGTCTACTTGCTCACTGACAGGGCGCTGCTGCGGCGACAGATGAAGGGCTTTGGCTGCTTGTGTGGTTTTCCTGGTGGGCCTGGGACATGTCGTTCATTTGACTTATCAGTTCAAAGCACTGTGCTGGCCAAGTAGAGCAGTTAATCATATGTTATCCGTCAGCATATATAGAAACTCTCAGATTCACATTAAAAATAATTTAAATTTTCTTCAATTTAAAAATTAAAAAAAAAGGTTAACAACTTTATATTCTACTTCTTTGATGAGAGCAACCATTAGGTTGAACCATATGAAAATGCCATTTTTATCAGTCAAAACTGGTAGAACAGCAGCTTCTAAAATGGTTCAACCTGTCCTGGCTGGTTTGGCTCAGTGGATAGAGTGTCAGCCTGCAGACTCAAGGGTCCCAGATTCGATTCCGGTCAACGGCATGTACCTTGGTTGCGGGCACATCCCCAGTGGGGGGAGGCAGGTGATTGATGTTTCTCTTTCATCGATGTTTCTAGCTCTCTCTCCCTCTCCCTTCCTCTCTGTGGAAAATCAATAAAATATAAAAAAATAAATTAAATAAAATGGTTCAACCTGAGGATGAATTCTCATCAAAGTGTGTGGACACCTAATGAATTCTTGCTGTGGGATCAAAATAATTTCTGAGTACAAGTATTTCCAGAATCACAAGATCCAAGTAAGAGAGTAATGTAGTCCCACAGAATATTCTTGCTTTGATCAGTTGTTACTTTATGGCTACAGGATATTTTGAATACTTTTATAATCATTAATAATAAACTTTTTTGTCTGTATTAAGCTATGATATATAATATTTCTACTTCACAAAGTTAAACCGTTTTAGTAAATAAGTGGCTAATGAAATATGCTCTTTATACCTCATAAACTCATAAAGTTATTAAACATGGGAAAAAGATATCTGGTTATAAAAGATATCTGGTACTTGTGTTCCAGACGGTAATCAGTTATCAATTTATATTGATGCTAGGGAAATAAAATGAGTGTTACTTTAGAATTTGATCTAGCAAAATAGCAGCTTTGACACAGGGACAAAGGAAGAAACATCAAGAAGGCCGAAGGAGAAATTGACTAGAAGGTTCCTCATATTCTGTGTGTCCAACAGGACATGAAGGCTACCACCCATCTATATTGATTCAACAAATCTCAGTAAGGGGTTGGGTCCCTAGTGGCTTTGAAATCAGAAAGCCTGGATTTGAGCCCAGGTCTAATTCTCCCTCTGAAGCCTTGGGAAAATTAACAAGTCTTTCAAAACCTTACTTTTTAAAACCTATAAAATGAGAATAATAGCATTATCTAGCCCATAGGGATTTGCCATGATTACATGAGATAACATATGTAAATTGCTTAGCTCAGGACTTAAAATTCAGGAAGCCCTATGTGCTGGGCATTCAGGACATAAAAAATGAATAGAAGAGTCTCTCCTCTGGAATACCTAGCAGTGGTGCTGAAATTAAATAATAGCTATTTAGTTTCACCATGTTTATATCCCAAATGATCCTAAGAGCATTACATTGGAAAAATATCTAGGACAAGTACAATCTGATCATTTGCTAAGTGCTAATGAACATTACTTTCTCTCATCGACATGTCTAATACCATCCATAGCATCCATAGTGGGAGTCAGCTGTACGGAGGGAAAGTGTTGAAGTTAGGGGACTTAGAGGATTTGTGAAAGGTGATGTTTTTCTGATTACCATATACAAGATGCATTATAGCATACTAGTGGTGCAGTGCATGAAATTCTGTGCACGAAGGGCAGGTTCCCTTAGCCCAGCCTGCACCCTCTCCAAATGGGGACCCTTTGAGGGATGTCCAACTGCCAGTTTAGGCCCGAATGTGGGATTGGGCCTAAACTGGCAGTCAGACATCCCTCTCACAATCTGGGACCACTGGCTCCTAACCGCTCACCTGCCTGCCTGTCTGATTGCCCCTAAACCCTCTGCCTGCCTACCTGATCACCCCTAATTGCCCTCCCCTGCCGGCCTGATCTCGCCCCCAACTGCAGGCTAGGTTGCCCCCACTGCCCTCCCCTGCTAGCCTGATATTGCCCCCAACTTCCCTCCCCTGCCGGCCTGGTTGCCCCCAACTGCCCTTCCCTGCTGACCTGATCACCCCTAACTGCCTCTGCCTGCATGATCACCCCTAACTGCCCTCCCCTGAAGGCCTGATCTCGCCCCCAACTGCCCTCCCTGCAGGCTGATCTCGCCCCAAACTGCCCTCCTCTGCCGGCCAATTTAGTTCTGATTGGTTGGCTTCTATACCAGTCAGCGTCAAAAGCTCCACCTCCTAGACAGCCATTGGCTCCTCACAGTTCACCCAGATTTGGTTCTGATTGGTTGGTTTCTATGCCAGTCAGCATCTCTGGGCTTATCAATGGGGCCTGATCAGAAAGGCGGGGCTGATCAGCAGCCATGGTGGAGGCCTGGAGAGAAATGGAGGAACGGCTGCTGGCCAGGCCGAGAGAAGGAAAGGCAAGTGTTGTTCAACAGCTGCCACACAGGCTACAGATCAGACCCTGCTTCTCTCTTCAGGCCTCTCTCTGGGCATGATTCGCAGCCCCCTCAGCAGTCAGTGCTGGGTTACCACACCTGCAGCTGCAGCAGTCAGTGCTGGGTTGCCACAGCATCCCAGAGCTGACTGCAGGACTGACTTCTGGTGGTCGAGCCTCCAGTTGTTGTGGACTCAGAGTTTTTATATATTAGGATAATCACAATAGTCAGATTTACCTTCTCAGTAGAAGAAACATCAAGGTACCTCCAGTGGCCTCTGAAAAATGCATTGCCATCACGTTTTTTCTGTGGTTGGAGCTTGTAGAATTTACTCTAAGATCAGAGTGTCAGATGACCAAATTTTTCTTAAGGAAGTTATTAATGTATTTCAAAGGTCTACTCTGAAAGGCCAACAAATGACACAATGCACATTTCTCAGAATAGTAATAATTTGGAATAAAGGGAACAATTTAATGGGGTGGGTGTTGTCTGTTATGAGTATAGCCTCACCTCCTCGCCCCCATCCCCTTTTTACTCTACTCCAGTGATGGCGAACCTATGACACGCGTGTCAGCACTGACACGCGTAGCCATTTCTGATGGCACACGGCCGCTGAGGCGGCCGCATGCCAAGGATGAAACATTTGCTGCTCCTGAGGATGAAACATTTGCAAAATAATGTTTTTTCCTCAAAGTGACACACTACCCGAGTTATGCTCAGTTTTTTGGCGAAGTTTGACACACCAAGCTCAAAAGGTTGCCCATCACTGCTCTACTCCATCCACAGTGGTTTCCTGCTGTTCCACAGACACAGGGGCCCGTTCTTGCCTCAGGGACTTTGAACTTGCTGTACTCTCGGCCTATAATGCTCTCCTCAGATATGCCCAAGGCTTGCTACTCCCTCCCCGTCTTCAGATATTTGTTTAAATTAGTCTTTTTTCCCCAGACCAATGCTTGCAACCCCTCCCCCGAACACACACACACACACACACACACACACACACACACACACACACCACCATCACCACCACCACTAGTTTACACTGCCAGATTCACTCTGCCTTCACCCTGTAAGAGCCAGCGGATTCAGCACACACAGGAAGCCACCACCAAACAGGATGTCAAGGCAGTTGTATTCTTTCATGAAATGGAAATTGCTTTATCATTATCTTTTCTGACTATAGTCACTCCCTCTTCCTTTGTTAGGACTGTTCAGGGAATAAACAAGACTAATACAATAATGGTCAAACAAGCGTTTCAAGGCTTTTTATGTCTTACTGTGTTGACTTACATTAAGCCAGTGTAATCCAAGGTGATAAGAAAGAGTAGAAAAGTGGAAACTTCTGAACTGTATAGATAAATGACCCACAGGACCGTGAAACATGCAAAAATTTGAGCAAAGTTCTGGTTTCTCCTGAACACTACTCAAAATAGTTGTAGTAAGACATCAATGGAAGGTGTTATAGTGCAAGCTAAGATTGACTAGTTTGTGTTAGGAAGAAAAGTGATTTGAGAACATCAGCATTTGAGGAAGTTGGAAGCTCTAATAATGAATCATTCAAGAACTTTCCAGAATCATTTATAGGCAATGCTACTCTCTGTGCCAAGTGTTTGTCTTCATTTAAGAAAAAAATCATCATTGGGAAACAAAACTATGACAGAAATTGCTCTTTCCAGCACTCGCCAGGTAAAACTTTCAAGAGTGTGAGACAAGTGTTATTACAGTACCTGCCTCTGAGACTGTTAAAATAATTTTAAAAAGTTGAAAATACATAAAGAATAATAATTACAAATGCTTACAAAGTTCTTACAGTGTTCTGGGCTGTTCTAGGGACTGTATACAACTTATTCTCATCCCCGTTTTACAGGTAAGGAAACTGAGGCACACATACGCGTGGACAATAACTGGGCTCAAGTCCATGACTAGTGAGCACCAAGCCACATCTGAACTAGGCAATATGGCTGCAAAGCTTGTGATTATAACCAATCTTCTAAACAGTCCAAGTATCTGGGAAAGTGACTACACATAGTAAATGCTATGTTGGCCGTTTTTGTGAATTAGCGTAGATGAATTAGACTTTATGGAAGTGTTTGTATTTAAAGTTTGAAACTAATACCAATAGGCAGGTTGGTAATAACATTTGGACTTGGGTCATTTAGTAGGTTACCTTAGAACATAATTTGTTCAAGTGCTACTTACTCAAAGGGATACCAATTCTTCCTAAAAACCCTACAGTATTCTCTCTGTGACTTCGTGGAAAGGAACTTCTATCACCCTCATTCGCTCTTCCCTCCTATATCCAGTAACTCTCATTATGTGTTTCTTTTTAAACTCATAAATAGTTCTCATGAGAGCTTTATAACAGGCTTCTTTTCTTCCTTTCTCTTTTTCATGTTTCCAAAATTTAAAACAGAACACAATTCTGAACAACTCAGCGCCTGCAGTACACATTTTCAAAAGAGTATGAAGTTGTCCAGTGAGAAGATTCAATGATTCCTCCTTTGCAGCAAAAGCCACCATAGAGCTCATTTTCCCCTTCTATCTGTCCCATGCACCACTCTGCAATCCTTTCCCTTGCTCTCAGAGTGACAAGTGGGCCTGACCCGTGCCTCAGATCCTTGTCTTCTTGCTCCTTAGGGACTTTGTTTTCATCTCTTCTCCCTCGGCACATCTTCAATTTCTATTCACTGCTTACTCCTGCCTTGTTCTGAAGCTCGCACAGGGTGTGCCGATCCTAAAAACTATTTACCTGACCCTGCTGCTTCCTCAAGCCATCTCTTCTCAAGTAAACAGTCCACATCTGTGGCCTTCATTTGCTCATGGTCCCTCCTTGTACCTCTTGATCAGTCCCTTACTTCGCCATTTCACTCTCCTTATCATCTTTAATACTTATTTGCTATACCAAAGATTTTACCAAATAATCAAATAAGTTTATATCATTATTTAAATATTTACTCTGAACAACCTTATCTTAAATAAACTATAAGTAAGCTGGAAGAATGAGTTTATTTTATCTTTATCAAACAGCATCTAGCACTGTGCTCTAGAGATAGGAGGTACACATGACCTAGCACTGGATGACTCAATTTTATATTCATGAATGTAAGTATTTTTATTAGGATAAAGCAACGTTAAAAATCTTTCATCAATATTTTTTTTTCACATGAGCTCTAAGATAATCTCTTTAATTCACCAAATACTTGTCTGATTGTATTGGGTTGAAGAGTATTCCCTCTTCCCCCAAAGCATGTCCAGTTGGAATCTTAGAACACAACTTTATTTGGAAAGAGGGATTTGCAGATGTAGTAGTAAAGATGTGGTCAGACTGAATTAAGGTGGGCCCTAAATGCAATGAATGATGACCTTACAAGAAGGCACATAAAGACATACTTTTGCTGACTTGGAGATAGATAAGACCATGGGGAGACATAGAAGGAAGAAGGCCATGTGAAGATGGAAGCAGAATTTGGAGCCATACAGCTACAAGCCAACAAACACCAATTATTGCCAGGCAAAATATAAGACAAGTGTTATTATATTACCTCTCTCTGGGACTGTAAAATAATTTAAAAAGTTGAAAATACATAAAGAATAATAATTTCAAATGCTTACAGAATTTTTCCAGTGTGCTGGGCTGTTCTAGGGACTGTACTAGTATACAACTTATTCTCATCCCCATTTTACAGGTAAGGAAACTGAGGCACACATAGGCATGACAATAACTGGACACAAGTTCATGACTAGTGAGCACCAAGCCACATTGCCTAGTTCAGATATGGCTTGGTGTGAATGAAAGAGAGAAGTTAAGGAATGTGAATGAAAGAGAGAAGTGAAGGAGTGTGAATAAAAGAGGAGTTAAAGAGTGTGAATGAAAGAGAGGAGTCAAGGAGAACTGCATGGACTTGTGCTTCAGCAACTGGAAAAATGGAATTGTTATTTGCTAAGAGACAAGCTGTGCTAAGGGAGGAATAGACTTGTGCTTCAGCAACTGGAAAAATGGAATTGTTATTTGCTAAGAGACAAGCTGTGCTAAGGGAGGAATAGGAAAACTTTTGAGAGATGTTACTATGATGCCCAAAACATCCAAATGGAGTTGTCCACATAGTAGTCGCATATATGCATGTAGAGTTCAGGAAAGGGGTCTGGCCTGGAGATATAAATTTTGTCATTATCAGATTGTAGATGGGGTTTAAATCCATGCGACTGAATGAGATCACCTAGTGGAAAGAGGGAAGTAGTTCCAGGATGGAGCCCTGGAGAGTGGTTCAAGGTTAGAAGTCAGACACAAAGAGGAACTCCCAAGGAGAATGAAAGGGAGCATGTAGAGAGGTGAAGGGTAACTAGGAGAGAGGGGATCCCCAGAGGGTGCTGAGACGGGGGATGATCAACTGACAGGGCATGAGAGACTCAGAGGAAAAGCTGAGCTCTGGATTTAGTAACATAGAGGTTAGGGACCTTGATGAGAACAGAGCTGTTTTAGTGGCTGGGTGACCATAAACTGTACTCCAGCGGGTTTTGGAGGGAGCCAAGAGAGAAACTGCAGTGATAATAGAAAACTCTTTGAGGAGCTTGTGGTAAGGAGAGCAGGGAAAGGGACTGGGAGATTGGTAGGGATGTGAAGACCAAAGATGTCCTTCCTTCCTTCCTTCCTTCCTTCCTTCCTTCCTTCCTTCTTTCCTTCCTTCCTTCCTTCCTTCCTCCCTCCCTCCCTCCCTCCCCCCCTCCCTCCCTCCCTCCCTTCCTTCCTTCCTTCCTTCCTTCCTTCCTTCCTTCCTTCCTTCCTTCCTTCCTTCCTTCCTCCCTTCCTTCCAGGATGTGAGAAATTACAGCATGTCTATATAGAGAGAGGAGAAATAGCTGGAGTCATGTCTTTGAGTAAGCAAAGCGGGATTGGGTCTGTGCACAAAGGGAGACTGGCCTTGGACAAGTGCTGGAAGAGTTTACCCATTGCCCTGGAGAGGCAGTGCAGGTGATGAACAGGTACATACAGGCTGAAAGGAATTGAAAAAGCTCTCTTCTGATGGCTTTCATTTTCTCATGAAAATAGGAAGCAAGGTCATCAGCTGAGAAAGAGCATGGGAAGGGGGCTGGGGGCTGGAGGCTTAGGAAGAGGAGACACAGGAGAGAGTCCATCAGGAGAAAGGGCTAGTGAGCAAGTGGGGAATATGGGGCATTGCCAGACAGTACCAAGGGGCCACTTGATGGTGGGTTATGGATTTTATTTTCAATGCAGTCAAGCCATTTTCATGCAGATTAATTTCTTCCTCCTTGGAAATTTTACAACAAAGATTTGTCATCAATTAGATTTTTTTTCTCTCTGTCACATTGAACAGGAGGTAGCTTCTAGACATTGTGAGGTTATTTTGTTTGCTTTTATTTATTTACTTATTTTATTTGGTAGTATAGCCATGAATTATTTTAAGTCCTACTTTCCTGGGTCGACTTTTGGAGATCTAGTTTTTGACATGTATTTTTAAACTTTGTCCATTTTATTTTATGTTGACTGTGCCACATTTTCCATTATGAATTGACATGATAAAATATGACATAATAATGACATAATGATAAAATATTACCACTTATATGTGCTTTTTATGAGAAGTTTGAGAGTAATTTCCCTCAGATGTTTCTGACCCACTCTATTGTCTCAGATTTATATCTTAAATGATGTAAAATCAAATCTCCCCTATTCTTTATCACTTTGAATGCCAAGAGAAAGCAAATGCTGGCCCCAAAATACCCTCAGGATAAAAAAAGGCAGCATCAAAACACTCTGTTTTGCAATAAACTCATGTGGTTAAGAAAGAACATGAGAAGAGGGGAAGGAGATGGTTATATGCTCAGAATCTTTGGAGATAGGAGCTGCCTTGACATCTATTTACTTTTTTAAAAATTTATTTATTTATTTATTTATTTATTTATGAGAGAGAGATTTGTTGTTCCACTTATTTATGCATTCATTGGTTTATTCTTGTATGTGCCTGGACCAGGGATCAAACCTACAACCTTGGTGTATCTGGATGGTGCTCTAACCAACTGAGCTACTATTTCCAGTTTGTTAGCAAACTAAATTTTTTAATCTGTACTAATAAAAGGGTAATATGCTAATTAGACCAGATAGACCATACGTCTTCCATATGTCCTTCCGGACAAAGCTGCAGTGGCTGCGAGGGCCAAGGAGGGCCGGCAGCCATGGCAACCAACAGTGGCAGCAGCAGCGGGGTGATGGGGGCGGCACCTTCCCCTGATCGGCCTGGTCACCTCCTTCAGAGAGAGGCCAGACTGCATCTTAGACCCACTCCCTGCTGTCAGTAGAACATCCCCTGAGGGATCCCAGACTGTGAGAGGGGGCAGGCCGGGCTGAGGGACCTCCACCCCACCCCCAGTGCATGAATTTTCATGCACTGGGCCTCTAGTGTAATGATAAAAGGGTGGTAATAAAGTATATCATATGCCTAAATAGACCACACCCAATCTTTTAGAATTCCTAATTCAACTTAGGTAATTAACTTTCCTCTTCCACCTTCCTTTTCCAAGTGCTAAGGAAGGAGTTTCCTCCTTGTCCCAGAAAGATGAGTCTTGATTGATCTAGTCCAAACTTGGTAATTCATTCTTCTTGCCAATGATCAGTTTTGAAGTGGACAAGTGACACAAATCTGGCCAACAAGACATGAAGGTAAGTTGCCTTGGGCTGAAGGACTTCTGGAAATATCTTTTCTCCCTGATAAAACAGATTGTGAATGAGGAATGGCATCCCCTTCTGTCTCGTGAAGCAGCTGTGTGAGCAAATGATGTGTTGTTGCAGTAGTCACAACTTGACCCTGAGACGACAAGCTTGAGAACAAAAGCTGACAACAGTCTGAGAATGGCAAAGCTGAAAGACAGAACGAACCTGGGTCCTTGAGGATGTTGTTGGATATCTGTGTTAACTGTCTTACTTCTGCACTTCTAATTATATAGCATGCTAATAATAACACAATAAGAAAAAGGAGCATTTAATACATGTTGAGGAGTTAATAAATATGGCATCTGGCCATGATAGGCCAAGTTCAAACCACCTTTGGTCAGGTTTTCTATTACTTGTAGCCAAACACATTCTGTCACACTCCTCATACAGAACCAGGGGACTGTGAATTGTTGTGAACTGCATGCCTGGGGGCCAGTCCGATGGCCTATAAATTATTAACTCTTTAAGTTTGGTTGTTTTCTGTGCAGACTTGCCTGGGAAGCATTTATCATTTGCTTTTTAGTGTTTCCATTGCACTTTGGTCATTTACTGGAGAGACATGTAGCACTTTTTATCACAGTTGATGTTTCTGTTTCCTTTAAAATTGTGAATTATTTGAGGATAAGGGTCCTACCTATCCTTGTTATATCTTTGGTGACCACCAAAGTGCCTGGCACATAGAAAGTGCTCAATAAATATGTGCTGACTTGGAGAATTACTTCCTATTGACATGTGTGCGCTGGGTGCATGATGCAGAAGGCCCTCCTGAACTCGGCAGTGGGAAGGGGAAGCAGATTCTTCAGGAAGAGGGAGTTAGGTCAGAGGAACCTAGTAGATTAGCTCTTGTCAAAACGATACAGTCATGTGGACATGAGAAAATTCTGCACTTTGATGATCCAGCAAGCATTCAAGGAGTCATCCCTGTCTCTACTCTTCCTCACTCTTTTTTTTTTTTTAAGGGTAGTAAGGATTAACTTATTTATTTACTTATTTTTAATCCTCACCTGAGGATATTTTTCCATTGATTTTTAGAGAGAGTGGGAGAGGGAAAGACAGAGAGAAATATCGATGTGAGAGAAACACACATTGATTGGTTGCCTCCTGCACTCACTCGGGACCAGGGCCCAGGCCAGAGAGGAGCCTGGAACCAAGGTACATGCCCTTGACAGTGCCCTTGACCAGAATTGAACCTGGGACCCTTTGGTCCACAGACTGTCATTCTAACCACTGAGCCAAACCAGCTAGGGCTTCCTCACTCTTCATGTTCCCATACATTATGACTTCCCTCCCTCCAAAATACATCTTGCTCTTTTTTTTTTTTTTTAACATCTCCAATGCTATCACCCCCTCCAATCTTCCATCTCTCACCTGGACAAACAACCCTTCACCCCTTACCCCCATTATCTACACAGGGTCAGAGACATATTATAGAAATGGAAATAAGATCCTGCCACACTCATGCTTAGAGTCACGAGAAATGCCTCTCTGTGTCCTTCTGTCCTCTATATCACACTATTTTTGTCCTAGCAGATATTACTGTCTGATATTACTCATGTGCTTGCCTACTACCCATGTGCCCCATAAATTATAAAGGTTCATGGTAGCAGGCTCCTCATCTTGACTGTTAGGACCAGATCCCTGCACCTTCAATAACACCTGCCATGCAGGGAACATTTAATACATGTTGAGGAGTTAACAAATATGGCATCTGGCCACTATAGGCCTTAGCCTTGAAGAGTTTTTAAATGGAATTTATATATATAAAAGCCTAAGCGACCTTTATGACCGGTTGCCATGCTGCACACTGACCATCAGGGGGCAGACTCTCAATACAGGAGCTGCCCCCTGGTGGTCAGTGTGCTCCCATAGCCAACCTCCCCTGGCCGGCCCTGATCAGCCCTGATCGCAGGCCAGGCAAAGGAACCCCACCTGTGTACGAATTCATGCACTGGGCCTCTAGTTAAATAATAAAGAAAAACCACAGGAAAATGAAGCTGTCCGTTCAACTCATGGACCTGAGTTTGAGCAGGTGGGGCTTTAAAACAACTGGGAAAACAAGAAGAGGAGATTTCAGCCTTATAAAGATGGTATTATGGTGACAGGAGCCACCCAGCCAGTTTTGGGGACCCAGTGTGAAGTCAGAGAAGGAATGGGTGATAGTATCCACCTGATACCCCACAGACCTCCTTTTTCTCCATCATACGTCCTGAATCAGTGTGGCCCCCTGGTGTCATTATTAAAGTCCCTGCTGGCTTTGGCTCTGCTTTAAATTACCTCTGCTTTTTGGGCCTTAGATGCTGAATTGTGTGACTTAAGCTCATGGGTCTCCTTAATTTCCCAGTGAACCAAATAATGAAAAAATGTGCACATTAATGTGTACTCTTAACTAAAGCAAATGGTTTATCATTAAATTTAAAAAAACCATCCTAGGAAGTTATAATTTTGAAGTACAATATAAAACTTCAAATACAGTACTTGGCAAAAATAAAACAGCTAACTCAGAAGTTCCAATTTTGTGGTTTCAGTTTACTCTCAGGTTGAGAGACACACCTCTACTGGAAGTTACATTGGAGCTATGAAGACTAAAGGTAAAAATATTTACAAGCTACTGATTTACAACAATGAAAGTGTAAGCATCAAGCCATAAAGAAATGATTTATCATTAACTTAAAAAACTCTCATCAAAGCATTTTCTTACACAGTTATTTATGGGAACCAGCAGACTGAGGGAAGGCTAGAAGTCAAAAGACTTGGATTCCCAAGTTCTAGTACTTACAAAGCCCTAAACTTCGATGCTTCAGTTTTGTCAGTGTATAAAGTCAGGCTATTAATACCTCTTTCTGATGTGGTTGTTTCATGAAGATCAAATGAAATAATACAACATCCATTGGAAACAAAGCAAGTGTAATTCAGTGCAAGTAGTACATCTGGACCTACTACTGCTACTACTTCTACTACTACTACTACTACTACTACTACTACTAAAAACACGAAATAAGACCAGTCAAAAGTGTGGGATATCAGTCCTGGGATGGAAGGTGTTGCCTATCTACAGCTTATATAGGAAAGGAGGCAGCAGAACACTTAGCATCCAAGGATTAGCAGTCATGAAATTATAATATAGGTATATGAGTGGGAATTTGTAACATTTATGCAAATATGGCCTCATTAATTTTATACTTGATCACTAACAGAACAATTTGGGTTCAAGAGCACCAGCTCTAGAGTCACATTGCCTAATTCTAACTCGGTGCAACTTAGAGCAAGTTACTTAACTTTTCTGGTAACCAGCCTCTAAGATGGCCCCGGTAATCTCTGCTACTAGTATCCATGCCCTTGTGTAATGCCCTCTCCCACTGCAGCAGGGTTGCTCTGTGTGACCAACAGAATACAACAGATGATGGTCATTGGTCACACTTCTGAGGCGAGGTCATAAAAGGCACTGCAGCCTCCTACATGGATCCTTCATTCTAAGGGAAGCCTGGTACCCTATGGAGAGGCCCACATGGAGGGGAACTGAGGCCTGTAGCTATTTACAGCAATGTGAGAGAGCTTGAAAGTCGATCCTGTAGCCCCAATCAAGCTTTCAGATAATACCTTGACTGCACCCTCATGAGAGACCTTGACCAGAGCCACCCAGCTAAGCTGCTGCCAAATTCCTGAGACAACTATGACGTAACAAATGTTGGTTGTTTAAAGTTTCGGGGTAATTCATTGTGCAGTAATAAATCATTAAGCAACTTCTCAGTTTCCAAAAACCATCTGTAAAAATGCAGATGATAATAGTATCCTTTTCAAAGGGTTAGTGTAAGGATCAAATGAGAAGTATATTAAAAGCCCTCCGCCCCATACCTGGCACACAATGTTGGCTGTTATTACATCTTTGCATACCTTCTTTTCCACAAGCAAGGTGATCCCACATGCATTTACAGTCACATTCCCTGTATGTAGGCCTTAGCACTTTGTTAAGCCATAAAATTTCAAGTATATAGATCCAACTCTAGTCAGTCCCTTATTATGGCTTTCTCTAACCATCAGTTGGGCAAAGAATCTTCCCTTTTTCTCTCTAATCCCTTTTGGGATGAGCACCAAGATGTCTAAGAGAGAAAAATCAAAGGCACAGGCTATGTATGGCTAGGGAACCAAATGCCAAATGTGCTGGCCTGAAAAAGACCAACCCATTGACCTTATGAACACTCAACAATGGTTGACAATAGTTAACTGAGCTAGCTGGAGTCAATGCGAGCTTTCACAGAGCTCACTGTTTAGAAATTGTCCCTGAAATGTACAAAGCTTTCATTCAGGCGTATTTCTGTGCTTGTAAGCCTGGACTAGATCCTGAACTTCCTCAGGCAAACTTCATAGATGTTATCTTTCTTTCTTTGATTATTCCTGTCTCCTTCACATTTGGGTTTTCTTTTATTACTGATGGATGGGTGAGCAGTCAAATTCCCTATGCACTGCAGAAAGGTACTAGAATGGAGGAAATGTACTGCTAAAGCAGTGCAAAGGAAAAAAGAACAGCGACGTTTCTATTCCATAATAAAACTCAATAATAATATCATTTGATAAATACTAAAATGAAGTAATAAATCCATGTGACAAACATTTTAAAAGCTCGGCCTATCATATAATTTAAAGGGGGAAATAAAGAGATCAAAGTACTGAATGAGATGGTTCTATTGCTACTGAGTCATGAGGATTTCTATAATCCATTATGAGTACAATGTATGTTTCACTGCTGATTCTCAGGGAAAAGATGTAGAGGGCCGTCAGGGAAGACACATGGGCACTGTCCTTAATTATTGTCAGCTGAACTCAGGGCATAGGCCGAGTCACGCCCTGGGAACAAGCTTCCCCAATGCGGCTGGACATTGTTAATCAGTTCTGACTTCACAGCAGCCCAGGTGTCGGCAGGGGCGGGACTAGATATGTAAATCTAGGCTTATAAAATAAACGCGCTGCATGGAAAGATGGCGTCCCACCCAGCCCCAGCTTTCACATCTATCTCTGTGTCTCCTCTCTTTATTTCTAATATTTCTCAATCCCTGGCCGCCTCCCCTTAGAACGGGTTCGTTCGTCTCTCTTCTCTCTCGGGACGCGGAAAAGGGAGATCCCCGTCATGTTTGGCCCCCGCCGCATCAGGCCCCCCCAAAAAGAATGTTTAAATATGTAGCACATATTGAATTTTAAGTAGGACATTTTGAAATTTAAAACAAAATACAATTCTTTATTATACATAAAGAAGGAGGCGAACTTTTAATTTTGCTTAGTGAATGCATAATTTCTGACATCAAGGAGTTTTTATTCTAAAAAACATATGACATTAGTATTAAGTAGGCTTCCCTTCCTCCCCCCCCCCTCCCCTGCCTTTCATTTCCCACACCCTTTCTGGGTGTGTCTAGTTCTGCTGAAGTCATCCTTTCATATGGAAACACTTAACCTTCTCTTTAAACCAACCTCTCAGGGAAGGAAATTGGGTTTGCTCATTTCTTCCTCCTTCCTTTTGGCTGTTTATTTCTTTGCTTTCCACATAATCTAGCATTTTGGTTTGTTTTTCTATCGAATGTTTCCTTCATTCTTTCCTTTTCTCTCTTTTTTCCTTTCGTTCCCATTTATATTTCCACTCTCCTGTCTCACCTCCTCCCTTCCTTCCAGGTATGTATTTGATTTTAAACCTAGATTGACGATATGAAGAACATTTCTTGGGTAACAACTCTGGATTCTTTGTAATAATGCGATCCCTTCCAGTGGCACAACTGGAGGAAAGGTATAGCTGATTTAGTGAAAATTCTGTGGCAAGGCAGGCATTGGAACAAGGTGAGTTCCCTTTTCTCCTCAAATATGTAAACTGTAAATGCCATTTAAGAAATATGAGGAACCCTGGCCGGTGTGGCTCAGTTGGTTGAGTATCATCCCATACACCAAGAGTTCAGTGGTCCAATTCCCAGTCAGAGCACCTGCCTGGGTTGCGGGCTTAATCCCCAGTAGGAGGCATGCAGGAGGCAACTGATCGATGTTTCTCTCTCATTAATATTTCTCTCTCTCCCTTCATCTATCTCTAAAATCAATGAAAAAAACATATTCTTAAAAAAATATATGAGGAGACTTCAGTGGTGGTATAAATAAAGCACAAAATGAAACCACATCTCCACCTAGTTTCCCAAGAGTTGTCCTTAGCCAAGCTCCCCACACTCCCTGTGTTCCCAAAAATCACAGTCTAATCATCCACGTTTCTGAGTAGCTCTATATAGCCTCCCCATTCTGGTCTGTACCACCAGTCTACTGGGACACTTCCCCTGATTTCTCTCCAGCCTTGCTCCACTTAAACCCACCTTGCCACTGTCATGCACAAGGGTTCAGGCATGCCCAGAATTCTCCAGCAGTTCTTCATCCCCTACAGGTTACAATCATATCCTTTTCCTGCTGCCCACCTTCCTCTCTTGCTAAGAGTCCTTTCATAATCCCAGATTAGAGCATGTGATCTTGTGTCTCTGTGTTAACACGAAAGGCACTCACTTTCTTTCCAGAAAGCCTTACCTCCAGAACCTGAAGTTAACCATTCAAGCCTCACTACATAGGAAGCTCCTTGTGAGAGTTTTTCTCAGACTTTCCCAGAAGTATCCCTCTAACCCCAGGGAAGTTTGCTCAAGCCTCACTAACTTGTCCCATTGACTCACAATCATAGGTGAAGATGTGAATCTCTGGGGAAGATCCTACAGAGAGGATGTTCTTGAGATATTTGCTCAAATTTCATTTGCAGAAAAAAACTAAGTACTCTTTAAGGGAAATGATAAGACAGCCCCTCCCTGGGCTTTAGGAGTCACTCAACAAAACAAAACAAAACAAAACACCCATAGTTCACCCACCAAACCCCAGGGAAGACAGTTTCATGACCTAAGCCCCTAGGCCATTTCACCACCCATCCCAAGTGGCTTATCAAAGTCATGTTCCGTCCCCTAAGGCAAGTTCTGATAATTACAGTTTTACCCATCCTTCCTGTGCCATTGTGGTGCCTCAGTGATGTTTTGGTTACTTTGATTTGTTTGCATGTCTGTTTCTCACTAAATTACTATGAACTTCTTGAGGTCAGAGATCTTTATATTTATAAAATTTAATCTTTGTCTTTGCAGCAACTAGTACAGTGCCTGAAACATAATGTAAGATGTGAATATTTGCTTGTATGGATGACCCATCCTTTGGCTGTGTGTGTGTGGTTGTTTAAATATACTAAGTATCATTTTATAAAAAGAGTTAAAGTTCAACAGTTCACAACAGAGTCCAAGGTGAGTGGACTGATGCCTGACATTTAACAGTCTAAAGTGGTAGTACCCATTGCTTTAAGTAAGTGAAGTCATTATCAATAGGTCAACACATTCAGTTATTTAACCTTTGTCACCTTTGCCCTGGCACTGAAATTGCTGGGCAAACATGGTTTTTGATAACTCTATAAACTAATTCTGAACAGAAATTTGGATAACACATCCTCCGTATATAAGCACTATCTACACACTTGCTGGCTGACTACACCATCCAGAGTAGATGCTTCAGCTCGTTGCCCAGCGTGTGTTACACTGAAATGAAAATAAATATTTAAAAGGAAAGTTGGGCCGAGGAGACCCAAACTAGTTATTCTCGTGTGCTCACATCAATAGTGCGTATTCCGCTATATGAAAGTTTTATATTAAGAGCTAGGACTGAACTGGAGCAGTTGGCCAAGCTGAAGGAAATGAAGGTGGCTTTAAATGAAAGAGTCCACCAAGCATCACTGAATCTACCCTCCTCTGAATATCATCATGTAGTACAGCAGCTTCATGATTTAACTCTGAAATACTTAAATTCTATAATGTCTATCAGTGGTCAGTTATGTTCCCGCATCCCAACTTGGAGGGATGTCCATCCTTCCTGAAGGGAAACTACCTGGGGCCCTGTGCTCTGTCTTCTCCAAACTGCATTTTTGGGGCTTCCTTTCTTGTTCCCCCGCACCCATGTGGCATTTGAGATCTTTAAACACTGCCTCCTTTCCTTTGAAGACCACAACCACTTAAAAAATTGATTTAAATTTAATACACACACACAAAAAAAAATCCTAACCCGCCCCGCTCCCCTAATTTCAGGAAGTACGTGTTGGTTATACAGAAAACGACTGCGAGGCTCTTGCAGCACCAACAGCGGAAGTCCATCTAACTGCCACCCTGGAAGCAGCAGCAACGCCTGGGACGCCTCAGCTACCACCTGTCTGTCACACGGGCCCCAGCCCCCCGACAAAACCCCCCGTCCCCCTTCCTGTGGTAAAACAGAAGCAGGTCCCGGTCTCCAACTGTCCTATCTCTTTCCAAAGATGACAAACTTACTGCTTTGGCTCAGCAGAACCGCGGGCACGGTGATGATGGTGACGAGCGCCGCAGTCCCCAGCAGTCCCAGCAGCACCTTCCACTGCGTCTGCAGGCCGGTTACATCAGTCCGGTTAGATCAAGCCCTTCAGCCCCCGGCTGGGTGACGGGGTCGGGACCTGGGCTTGCACCCCGGGCCACGGGGCTTGCCCGTGGGCGCGCATTGGCAGGGGGGCACGGTGGGCTGGGAGGGTTCGGAGTGAGCCAGTGGGAGGTAGGAAGAGCGGTCGCCCTTGAACCTGTGGCCTCCGAGCCCATTACCCTTTGCTTCTACTCCGCCTGCACGTCAGAAGCCCAGGGAGAGTTCTGGCGCGCGTTTTATGGGTGGCTCTCCGGGTCCGTCCGAGGCTGAGCGCCCGGGCCGAAACCCCGAAACCCCGCAGGTCCCAGAGTGAGAGCAGAGACCTAGAAAATCCCTTCACCTGTCAGAGGGCGGCCCCCGGCGCTGCTGCCTACCGAGACCCCGGGTTCCGCTCCGAGGGATCTGGGGGATCATTTGGGGAGAGTTTGGTGGAGAGGCACCTACGACTCGACCCTGGGGCTGGGGGAGCAGGGGGGCGCGCTACTCACTCACCTTCATGGTCGGCGGCTCCTCGGAACTGAGCGTCCGTCCCGAGCGGGGAGGCAGCAGAAGTCAGACTCGCCGCCCGGACGCGCGTCTAGCTCCGCCGCTCCCCACCGGCCGCGGAGTCACTCGGCGCTCCCTCCAAGTTTCGGCCCGGAGTTAAACATTAGCGAGGGCCCGGCCCGCTAGGTGTAAAGGGCTGCGGGACAAGCTGCGGGAGAAGGCGCGGCGCCTCCGGACACTGCCATCCCGGCCGGGGGGCGCCAGAGAGGCCCCTCCCCTGGGCTGTGCGGGGCGCGGGGCGGCAGCCAGGGTGCGCACCGTGCGGGGCCCGGGGACTCGCGGGAGCGGGGGTGAGACCCCTATCGGAGAAACGCTGGCGCCCGGCATCCGACGCGGCGTCCTAGGCCGCCAACGCCGGGGCCAGGGTCTGTTTTATGAGAAAGGAGCCTTGGAGCCGGGCTCCTGCAACCTCGCGTGGGCAGGCCGAGCCCAGAGAGGGCATGGGGCTCTGCAAACTCACCCAGCTCACTAAACCCAGGCCTCTCTCTCTAGCCAGTGAAAGGTGTGTTGGGGGAGGAGTGGGGTGTTTAAGCTTCTGGATGGCAAAGCGAGGGAGAAGGTGATTGTTCACGTATGAATGAAACTGAGAGGCGAAGGATTTGGATTCACCCTCAACAGGGAATTTCTGGCTTGTTTTGCAGGCTTACCTTTTCATCAAGATGCCAAAGATAATAACACTAACTCTGGTGTGGAACCTACTCCCCACCCCACCCCCGCCGAGGGGCTGCTCTAAGCATTTGCTGTGTTTATTTTACAGGAAGGAAGTCTAGGCTCAGAAAGGTTGAGCCACTTGGCCCCTTCACGCAGCTAGGAAGTCGTGGAGTCTGAATTAAGAGTCCTGTTCTTAACCACTGGCCCGATGGCCACTTATCTTTCAGTCTTGCAAAGAAGATTTGAAGACGAGAAAACCGTCAGGTGTGGCTCTGCCTTTTCCCAGCTCCCCATTATGCCCTGTAGGTTTGTTGGTTGGTTCGTTCGTTCATTCATTCATTCATCCATCCATTCATCTCCACATCCTCCCATTTATTCCATCCATTTCACTAATATGTGCATGGCTGCGAGGAAGCAGACTCTCTTTTAGAAGCCAAAGTGGAAAAGTGGAACAAGACAGATGAGGTCTGTGCACTTGGCACTTTCAGTATAAAACACACAGGTACATATTTGCATTGTGGGCCCCTCTTTGCTCATTCCCTTGAGGATGTGCTACTCTTTACCTTCTAAAAGGCCTCTTCAGTTGGCTCACTGCTGTTGAAAAACAAAGCCTCTCTGTCCATAGTTAAAAATGCAAAGTCTTATGGAGCATTAAAACACACAGACACCAGGGGGGTGAGGGCATGAGTGTGTGTGTGTGTGGGGGGGAGGGACGGCAGCAATGGGGCGATAAGGACACATATGTAATACCTTAATCAATAAAAAAAATTAACAAAAACAAAAAATGATTATGAATAAATTCAAATTTACAATCTTTATCTCCATTCCAGACTTCGCTTCTGCAGTCAGGGATCATTTCCCCTCTTGACCACTATGCTTATGATACATACATACACTCATCCACACCCACCTCCAGAGGCTCAAACTGAACTCTGTCTTCTCCAATACCCTCGGCCCACCCTTCTCTGATCACCTCCACCTTCATTAAAAGTGTCTCCAGTCACAGAAACGGAAAACTTTAGTCCTCTCAGGTTTCCTCTTCTTGCCTCACTCACTTCCTCACCAGTTCCTCACCAGTTCTGCCTTTACCAGTATCTCTCAAATCCATCCCTGCCTCCCTCTTCCAACTGCTGGTAAAAGTGTGTCCATAGCAATGTTGTTACTGGAGCCTTTTGGCTGGAGCGGTGAAAACAGAACGTCTAACAAAGACGAGAGGGAATAGTGCCATATTAGGAGCTCAGTGTCAGCCTCTGCTCTCACCAGTTTGTACACTCAGCATTGGAGGAAGGAAGCTACCGCTTTGGGGTGGGACATGCGTGCACTGAGCTTATGCTTAACCTCCAGGCTCATACCATGGAGCTCTGGGGAGGCTGGGGAAAGGTTGGGTACCATCCAAGGAACTTATCATCTAGTTCTGTGGAGGCCATCACATGAGACACATGTCTTCACACTTGATGCCCACTTTCAAAAAATTCTTTCACATATCTCCCTCACTCAGACCGTTGTCACCAGTCTTTCAATCTTGTTTTTTAAAAGTCTCTAGGAAACAGCTGGCCAACACATTAGCCACCACTTATGAGTCAGTGTAATCTTATATTAGGCCATCTCTCTTTCCATACAAAATGGAAAAAACAGATGTACTACTCAAAGTTCTGTCCATTAGGAAGATTTCTCTTTCTATGGTATTTCAGGGTATCCCTGAGAAGGGGTTGTGATGACTTAATGACTGGTACCAACTTACTTTGCAATAAGGCCCACTCTTTTCCCTCCTCTGTTGTTTGGTTATATGGTACTCCCCATGGAAGTACAGGAATATGCGGAGGGAGAGACACTGAAACAGTGGAAGTGGGTACCATGGAGTCTGAATTCTCTGCTCATACGAACTTCTTGTGCCTCTGGGACACTTGGGTTTATCTCCTATAGCTTATAGATGCCATTTCCACTTAATAACGGGATGCTGCTGAACCGGCCCAACTATCATTTGGTGGATCAGGTAATGACTAGTTTATTATGGGTAGTTCAGGTTGTACAGTTACTTGTTGTTATGGGTTGAACTGTGTCCCCTCCAAAAAGATATGTTGGACTCCTAATCACCAGTGTTTAGAAAGTGACCTTCTTTGGAGATTGGATCTTCACAGAAGTAATCAGGTTAAAAGGAAGTCATTAGGGTGATCTCTAATCCAATATGGCCAGTGTCCTTATTAAAAGGGGAAATTTGCACACACAGACACACATAGAGAGGAGATGATGTGAAGAAACACAGGGAGAAGGCAGTCTTCAACAAATGAAGGAGAGAAGCTTGGAACACATCCTTCCCTCACAGGCCTCAGAAGGAACGTTGCAACCTTGTCAGTCCCTTGATGCTGGACTTCCAGCCTCCAGAACGGTGAGACAATACATTTCTGTTGCTTAAGCCACCCAGTTGGCAATACTTCGTTATGATGGCCCTAGCAAACCGATATGCTTGGTGTTCCAGGATCATGCTTTCAGTCTCTACCAAAACCTTGTAGAAAGAGAGGAGCTGAGGGGGTGGGGGAGTGGTTGAGAAAGGTGAAGGTGACTAAAAGGTACAAACTTCCAGTTATAAAAAAAAATAATAATAATAAGCCATGGAGATGCAATGTAAAGCTCAGGGAATATAGTCAATATTGTAATAACTTTTCATGGAGACAGATGGTTACTAAACTTAATGTGTTGATCACACCGTCAGGTATGTAAATGTCGAATCATTATGTTGTACACCTGAAACTAATATAATATTGTATAACGATGCTTTAATTAAAACATTTTAAAATAAAACACAATCAATTCTGGGGAAGCAGCACTGGGGGCATGGGCTAGGCAGAGGGAAAAGAAGGACACAAAAATAGAAAGAAAGAAGTTGATTTTCATACAGTGAATAGTCATTGGTTGTTGTAGCCATCATCCAAGAAGAGCCCCCAAAGATTTGGGGTATTTTATTATATATCAATAGATAATGAATAAATTTAAAAAAAATGGCCTGGCTTTATTCTAAAAACGTTAAGCATATCCTCTCTGATTCTTCTATTGGGGTTTACTTGAGGCTCTATAAGGTTTCTCTGGTTGCCACCGACACCTCTGGCAACTATTGTGTCTGCTAGGTCATTAGAATCCCAGTATCAGGGCAGCTTGCACTATAGCCTGGACCTAGGGAGCCCTCTCTTGCTCCAGGCTCCATTTAAAGCAGACAGCCTTATAGGTTACTGACCAAATGGGTCGGAGAGGCACATCCATTTGTGGTATATGGTGTCTCCAAAATCCAGAGTTCTGGCAAACATTGTCCTGCTTGTGGTGGACATACAAGGTGTAGTGAATTAACTTTCATTTAGCAGGTGTATCCTGACATGTTCTAAACCACTGGGTGCCTTGAAACTTTCAAAAATCTTCATGGGATTTATCCTCTACCATGTGTCCACATTTATCTTACTAAAGCATTTAAGGAATTTGCTACTTATGTACGCCAGGGCGAATTAGCATAATGGCACCAATGTAATGTTCTATGGTAGTGGTCGGCAAACTGCGGCTCGTGAGCCACATGCGGCTCTTTGGCCCTTGAGTTTTTAGCAAAGGCCAGCTTAGGAGTACCCTAATTAAGTTAATAACAATGTACCTACCTATATAGTTTAAGTTTAAAAAATTTGGCTCTCAAAAGAAATTTCAATGGTTGTACTGGTGATATTTGGCTCTTTTGACTAATGAGTTTGCCGACCACTGTTATGGGATATCGAGATGATCGAGTGTTCAATAGACTATGTTATAGCAGAGAGCAAGAGACTTGGTTTAGCCCTTAAGTAAGATGGTAAAATAAACTGTTGCCTCTTCCAGGTAAAGGCAGACTTTTTAAGTTGGTCTTTATTAATTAAACTCAAGGAAAAAAAGTGCTCATCAGTTTAGTAGCCTCAGATACCAGGACTGTATTGTTTGACCTCGTAAAGTTAATGATACCTGAGATGGCAGCTGAGATTGATTCATAATAATTTCCCACAATCCATTTTACTTTGTACAGGCTGAACAGGGAAGTTCATTGAGTGTGGGATAGGAAACCAACACCCCTGCATATTTCAGAGTTTTAGATTAGTGACACTAACCTCTGTATTTGCCCAGAAATGCAGTATTATTTTGGTTCACCATACAGTTGTAGTGGGACAGTACCAGGGGTTTCCATGTGGTCTGGCCTGCCACAATCTCTCTCCATGGGTCAGGAGAATAGATGAGCCAAGGAATGCAGGCCAACCCTAGAAAGCTGGATAATTCAAGAAAGTAATTTCTCTCTCAGAGCCTCTAGAACAATGGTTCCCAACCTTTTTTTGGCCATGCCCCACCTAAGTATCTCTAAAATCCTGATACACCCCCACTCCATGACATATAATTCTTATTATTCAGAAAGTGAACTCTCATTCACATGGAGGAAGCCTAAAAGGCCATTAACTTGGTCTAAACAAGCTTCCAAAGAATATGGCATCTATGAAAGAGAAAAATAAAAGAATGAAAGGACAGTTGAAGTACTGAGGAAGAAATCACTAAGAAATTGTTTAAAAAATAATATGAAGTGATATAAAAAATAGCAAATAAAGTTTCAAAACGTATAATAGAGAATTGAAATGCATAAATATGTCACAATATATATTTATATACTGTATATGAGGCCCCTAGAACCATAAGAAATGCAAAAAAAATTCACTCTTAATAACTCATTTTTTAATTGCTCCCCTTAAAAATCAACTTGCCCCCCTGTGGCACATGCCCCAGATTGGGAACCAGGCCTCTAGAAGGAACTTTAGTTGGACCCATTCAGACTTCTGACTGCCAGGACTATAAGATAAGAAATTTGTGTTGTTTTAAGCCACTGTGTTTGTGGTAATTCACTGCTGAGCCATGGTGGTGTTTTAACTCCACAGGAATTAGTATAAACCAAAGGCCGGTATTTAAGAACTCCTGGGAGGTCTCAGCTTGTCCCATTTCAGAGGACATTTTCAAACTTAGTTTTAAGATATGTGTGCTTCTGAGGAAGTCTTGGAAGAAGACATAAGGTATGTACTGTGGCAGCACTGCAGGCTCCTTCCTCAAAAAGATCTGGTTTCCATTTCAAACAAGGCATTCTGGACCTATGAAGTGATTCGAGTTTGAGACTTGATGAGAGGCCATGAATTTATATTATAACAACTTAAGAGAGATTTCTGCACCATACATTATTTTTATGAGTGTTTAAATCAAACCATAGTTTAGAATGCTGCCCATCTATTTCCTTCTTAAGTATCCCAGTAAAATGAACCACCACCACACTCTTGATACAAGAATTATCCCTGCAACCCTCTGTGGTAATAGCCCCTATAAAGAATATGTGACTTGGAGGTGGGGGTCACCTAGAATGAACTGTTGACCTGGAGGGATAAAGCCGAAAGCACAAAGCAAATATAAAGCAAAAGGAATAAATACTTTGGTCTCTTTTTCTTCCTTGTCTTCAATACCTTGCTGGTACCTTTTCTTGACTGAACCCAATTAAAGGTGGAGGGTAAAAGATCCTTATTGCCTGGTTGGCATGGCTCAGTGGCTGAGCATCAACCTATGAATCAGGAAGTCATGATTTAATTCCCAGTCAGGGCACATGCCCTGGTTGTGGGCTCAATGCCCAGTGTGGAGTGTGCAGGAGGTAGCTGAGTAATGATTCTCTCACATATTGATGTTTCTCTCTCTCTCTCTCTCCCTCCCTCTCCCTTCCTCTCTGAAATCAATAAAATATATCTACACTAGTAAAAGAGAAACATGCAAATTGACCATCACTCTGCTACACCCACCAGCCAATCAGGAGCGAGTATGCAAATTAACACAACAAGATGGTGGCGGCCACGGAGCTGGAGTGAGCATGAGGCTTGGGTTGCCCCCAGTGATGGAGGAAGCCAAGCTTCCCACCTGCCTGCTGGCCCTGGCCTCCGCTCAAGGAGGTGCTGAAATAAAAGAAGAAAAAAAGGAGAGGCTGGGAGCTTGGGTCACCAGGGGGTGTGGCCAGCTTGCAAACAGCTCCACACCCAGGCTGGCCACACCCCCATGGGGTGAGGGTCCTTGCTGGGGGGCTTGGCCAGCCTGCAAACAGCCATCAGCCACTCACCCAGGCTGGCCAGACACCCTAGTGGGGACCCCCACCCTAAAGAGGCTGTGGCCAAGCCTGAAAACAGCCATCAGCCCCTCACCCAGGCTGGCCAGACACCCCAGCAGGGACCACCTCCCTGAAAGGGGTGTGGCCAGCCTGAAAACAGCCCTCAGCCCCTCACCCAGGCTGGCCACACCCTCATGGCCCGATCCCTGTAAATGGGCAGTTGAACATCTCTTGAGGGGTCCCAGATTGGAGAGGGTGCAGGCTGGGCTGAGAGACTCCCCTCCTCCCGTGCACGAATTTTGTGCACCTGGGCCTCTAGTATATATATATTTTAAAAGAGCCTTATTAATCTTAGTCTCAATCTTATTTTAATAGAGGATGCTATCTGTAGCCTCCTAAGGCACTAGACAGAGAACATAAGGGTGAAGAATGTATGAGAGACCAAATGAAAAATAACTTGATAAGTAGCTCAACACCATTCTAGCAAATATTATTTGCTAAACTATCTCTTCATGGAGATTGGAAATGTTCCAGTTATTTTATCTTTCTTCCCATCTTTCTCTCTGTATTGCCTAATAATGTGCCTGGAACACATCAGTAGTCAATAGGAGTGTGTTGAGTAAATGAAAAAAGTGAAATGATAAATGAAGAAAAAATAACATCAAATCTTTCTCTGCGTTCGTGGGGACTGTAATTAGAGGCCTGTAAGAAATGGGATCTTACACTGGAAAGAAGGAAAGAGGGAGGATGGCGTGGGAGTGGGGAAGGCAGTGATGAGGAAGATGAACAGATCTCACTCCTTGCCCTCCACTCTGGAAGATAAGCAAAGTGTGTTTTTTTGAAATTTTAATTTTTTCTCCTTGGACACTTGCCCTTCAATCAGGGAACTCTGTCCTTGCTATATTAGGCCCTGAAAAAATCAGACTTTGCTTTTGTTCTCAGTTAGATGGTCTTTGTTCATTTCCATATAAGAAGTGAGGATGCAGCCATGAAAGAACTTACATGTTTAAAAAGACACCCCAGGTAATCCTCTCATTTTTCTCTTTCCGTGTTTCAGGAGCAAGCACGGTTCATTCATTAGTTTCTGTTTTTTTCCCAACCCCACCAAAGGCTGTTATAACATTATTTATTTTGTCCTTTATCAACCACACTATCTTAGTAATTTTAATGATGTGTCCACATTCATCAGCCACTTGACTACAAGTTAGAATATTCAACATACGATATATATTTTAGAAAACGAAAAGAAATATTTTGAGTATAACTAGCTGTTTATTTAGCTTTGATTCAATAAAGGTTAACAGTTATTGAGATGCTACTTTGCAGACAGTGTACTGAGAATATCTTCGTGAACAATCAGGCCCATCACTGGGATAATAATGCTTACAAACAAGTTAACAATTGCTAATCCATCTACTAGTAAACTTGCTAGGAAACCCCAGATCAAACCATTACTAGTCTCCAAAAAGTATGTTTTACAGGAGGCTGAGGGAGGAGAGTGGAATTCCCAGAGGCTACCTGAATGCACTAGGCTGTGGATCTGATGTTTTTAGTGAGGAGGTCCTCTTGGTTCCTTCCTGGAGGTGTCCTTCTTTCCGTCTCTTTCATTGTCTTTTCTAAGCCAAGGATCCCCTTCAAACCAGTCCCCTCAGACAGAGGCCCCGCCTCTCCACCCCGCCTCCACTCTCAAACTCCACCCAGTCTGATGAACAGACTTGATAGGAGGTTGACATGATTGACATAGGCATTTTATCTGTACTTTTGGGGCCAGAGGTTCTTCCTGATTCTTACAAGTTGTACCAAATACACCCCGAATACACCTCCATCACTGCCCTTCCCATGTTATGTCAAAATGACTGTTGACTTCCTATCTCTCTTACTCTGCAGCAGACATGCTTTATTAATATTTGTGTTTCCAGAAACTACAACAGGGTTGGGCTGGAGTGAACTCACCCAAGACATGAACACAGAAACAAACGCTTCTTCCAAGCACTCAATATACCCCCTGGAAAGCAGCATGGAGAAGAGAAAAAGGCAAAGATTAAAGTCAGACAAGCCTGGGTCTGTCATCCAATTATTATACGCCTGCGGGTCTTTTCTTTTAACCCATTTCACAGAGTTAAGGGGATTTAATGAGATAATAACCGAGTAATCTCAGCTACTTCTTGCAGCATTCAAAGGTATCTATCTGCTGATGATTTCTCCACTTATCTCTTTAGTTGGGATTTCTCTACTGGATTCTGAGCCACATGGATGATTCAGAGGCCTATCAAAAGCAATTTAACCAAGAGTCAGTTAATCATTAATTATTGCTGGCACTACCCCCACTCATACCACCCTCCCCCCTACCCACACACACACACACACACACACACACACACACACCAAGTATGATCCTTTTTCATCATGTCCCACCTCAGTGAGAGGAATCGCCTGCCAGGTTGTCCAAGCCAGAAACCCAGGAGCTCTCCCTGGTCTACTTACCCCTCACATCAACCTCTTCAGTATCTCTCTTATGTCTCCACATCCCTCTAAGCGTCACCTTTGTTCAGGCCTTCCTCTCTTTCCGTTCAGATCACTGCACCAGCCTCCTCTGACTGGCCTCGTGTCTTGTAATTTCACTCCAGTGCAGCCTCTATTATGTTCCTACTTAAAATGTGGTTTCCCTGCTGCAGAATAAAGTCCATTCCTGGTCTGGTCTCTCAACTTTCCTTTTCACCGCTCCTCCCCAACCTTCCATACCTCCACTAAGCTACTTGCATTTCTAAGAACTGCTGTCTTTCTCCTTTGCTTCCAAAATTTCAAACACAATGTTCCCTCTACCTGGTATTTCATTCCCCTTGTTTTTCTTCTGGCTAAATCCTAGTCAACCTTCCGGACTCCGGGGCCATCTCCTCCAAGAAGCTTTGCCCACCTCCTGTCCCAGGGAAGTGCGTTGCCTCTGTGCTCTCTCAGAGCACGAATAAATGCTAATTCATTTGTGTCTCTTCCTTCTGAAGGCCAGGGACTGGGTTTTTTCCACCGTTATTCCCAGCAACTAGCCTGGCATCTGGCGCATAGTAAAATTGTTGAGCTTGTCTCTCTAGATGTACATAGCCACTTGGACTTTTTTTCTTTTAGACCTTGCTTCCAGCCTACTATGCATTGACACACTTTGCTGCGTGTGGATTTTCAGTGTGGAGGGGAAAAAAATCTGGTCAGCTGCTGCTTGACAGCTGGAAAAACAGAGCTGCACCCGGAGCCAAACAATCCCGTACCTCGCAGAAGTAGGGAGGAGAGCCTCTTGCCTCAAGAGGCTGGGTGGGCGGAGGGCTGAATCATCGAGTTCTTGGAGTTCCTTGGAAAAAAGGTAATCAAAGGAATATTACACAACATGGAGAAATAGGAGAGTAAGCAGACATGAAAAATGACTACAATGTTGAAAACGAAAACCAACGAGGCTAAAAATAGTTGAGCTCAAGCTGGGACAAGAAAAAACTGTGGGTCAACGTTCCAGTGCCCTAGAGAGCCAGCCGCGCGTGAGCAGGCTCCAGTTTGAAAGATGCTGAACAGATGTTCGCAGTCCTCTTGGAGGAGAGGAATGTGCGAGAGGCATAGCCAGCCCTTTGAGGAGCAGAGAAGGGGGAAAGACAGCCTGGGCTTCGGCAAAACATTGTGAAAGGATGGCCTCACGTTCCACCTAACCCAGGCAGAGGGGAAGGGGGTGCATAAGTTTAGGATGGTATTTCCTAGGTAGTAGGTATGTTTTGAATTGTTCTTTTCCAGGAGATTTAATATCCCAATCAATCTGAAAAGTGCATTGCAAAATTTTCCTAGAAATTTTGAAAAACTTAGGGTGGAATGGGGTGTGTATGTGTGTGTCGGGGGGAGGGGGGCAGGTCAGACTTGGCTAGTCACCTAAAGAAAAAAAAAAAATTCTCAGCTCTGATCTCCGGCTTGTTTGGTAGCTAACACTTGAGAGAGAAATTGGCATAGGAGAGGGAGCGTGGACGAGCTGCCTACACAGGCTGTGCTCATCGTCCTTTTTGAGCAGCACGCTGCCAGCCGTGTTGCAAGGATTGCAGAGGTACACACAATAACTGAACTCCTACTGAAGGGCACGCGGCAGGCTCCACGACTGGGCGCGGGGCTATCGTTAGTATTATTTGTCACTAGCATTATTTTCTTAATTTCCCGGCTAGGATTTCTGAAGATATCACCCCATCATGATTTAGGGAGATCTCAAAGTTAGAAGAGCTTATGATTCCGTGTCACACTAGGTATGCTACACATAGTAGCAAACTGTGGCAACCCTGGTTCCTGTGGAGATCTCCACCAGGCAGGCCTGACCTCCTTCCTGGATCTCAGGGATCAAGGGTGCAGTGTGCCTGCATCCCTACCCCCGCGGTCCTGCTGACCTTACGGCTGCTTTGAAGTCGAAGTGACCAAAGCATTCTCACTTTTGAGGGGGAGTGAAATAAAACTGTCTGGACAAACCAGTTTCTCCGAGCAAAGTCCACAATCTTCCTGTTCTCCCAAGAGGAGCCTCTGCTCTCCTTATACTCTATTGAAGGCATAGCTGATGGACAGTTTTTAGCAGCTTTCTCCTCTCTATTGTTTTGAAAGGCATTGATTAATAAGTAGGCCATTTATGCTTCGCAATTATCCTTTGAAGTTTTATCCAAACACATAATTTACTGTCAAACAAACCAGTCTTTATTATTTAGTGAAAATCATAAATTTAACTCAAACATACATAGAGTTAGGTTTCCAGACCTCTTATCTACCCAGTCACTCCTATTAGAAGTTAATTTTTATGGATGGGTGAACTACTTTTACAAGGGGTGAATGGAGTGCATGTTATAAAGATATTACTTCCTTTAGACGTTCACTTATGATTTGGAGAACATTTGCTAATTTCTCCTGATAATGGAAAGGAGTAAAACACACACACACACACACAATGTAGGCAAAGATTAGCTTTGAACCATGTGAAATTGCTGCTCCCTGAGCATTTTGACCTATGGTATGACGATTTAATACAGTTCAACCTAATATGTCTGTGGTTTATTCATAAAACAACACATTCTACACTATGTCAATATAAAATTGACATTGGAACAGTAACATAGAACATAAGCTCAAAAGAAGATAAGGAGATTAAAAAAAATAAGTTCAAAAATTGATTTAAATACAGCTGCAAAGTAGGAACATGATAGCAACTTCCATAATATAGTAGACGAGTAATTGATGAAAGAAGACTCAATTATGTTTTGTACCCAGTAGTTAAATATTAGTTGTATAATGATAAAAATATGTTAGTTTACTATAAACACTAAAGTCAATAATGTTTTATGAATTAACAATTGTGTTGAGGAGGTTTAGGAAATCTTCCTTTATTTCACTGAAGATTATGTATTTTAATAAGTAATGCTTAAATTTTAACTACCGTACATGTGAATAAACAGTGTGAATGCATAAAATATATAAAAATTAATTAGTAAAAATAGTCAATAATAATTTTAATTAACTGTTATAATGAGAATCCAAGGAAGGTGCACAATGTTGCTTTGGGCAGAGCTCCTATCTTTGAAAAGTTTATAGTCTGTTTTACTTTCTGTTCATTGGAAAACTATATAGAATAATAAAAAGAAGACACTTTTTAATTAGATATGACTTTATATTCCAGCTTCACAATTTTCCAGCCTTGTGAATTTGAGTAATTTATCCAACTTTCCTGAGACGTAACATATGAATCAGTATAGGGATGAAAGATGCCTATCTTATGGAGTTCTTCTAAGTGCTGAAATGAGACTCATCAAACATCCTATCTAATAAAGAGGGAATATGCTAAATGACCATCACTCCCTCACAAAGATGGCGGTGCCCACAGCCAATAAGGAGGGAATATGCTAATTGACTGCCACACCCTCAAAGATGGCAGTGCCCACAGCCACAAGATGGCAGTGCCCAGTCCCCTCAGCCCCCCAGCCACCCAGGGCCGGCCCAAGGCGCAGGCAAGCCTCAGATGGCGGCTGCCCAGCCGCCCAGGGCCACCTGAGGCTCAGGTAACCAGGGCCGGCTGAGGCTTGCCCTGCCGGCAGTGGCAGCAGCAGAGGTGTGATGGGGGTGTCTCCTTCCCCTGATTGCCAGGTCACCTCCAGCCACTGAGAGGGGGTAGGCTGGGGCTGAGGGACCCCCCCCCCCTCCAGTTTGTGAATTTTAATGTACCGGCTCTCTAGTGTACTATAATAGGCTCTTGAAAATGTTGGCTTCTGTTCCCAACATGCAGCTTAACTTCCACTTAATATGAATCTCTGCTCACCTTTCCAGTGGTTTTGAAATGCTCCTCCCTCATGTATGTGATCACAAGCTCACACAATTATAAAAACATATTGAAAAGAGGATAAGAGAGTTTATATTTATTAAAAAGAATATTCATAAATATTATAAATTAACTAAATATATATTTGCCAAGAATTTATAAATATTTAAAGCATTATATGTCAAATATCCTATCTTACTATCCTACATAATAAAAAGGTAATATGCAAATTGCATCACTCTGCTACGCCCATGATTGGGCCGGCTGGAGGCGTGGGGGGCAGGACTCAGGGTAGCCGATTGGCTGGCGGTAGGAGGCCGGCGCTGCAGGCCGGCGCTGCTGGCCGGCACTGCGGAAGGACCCATGGGGCCGGCAGAAGACGCTGGTGGCGGAACTCAGGGTGGCCGATTGCGTGGCTGCGGGCACCAGTTTTCCGCCAGCAGCAGTTTTCCTCTGGCCACCCGCCCGATCGGAGCGCCTCCTGATCGGAGTTCCTCTCGGGTGGCTGATCGTGCTGGCTGCAGGCGCTCTGATCGGCGGGTGGCCAGAGGAAAACTGCTGCTGACGGAAAACTGGTGAAGGAAAAGACTATTGCACGAAACTTCGTGCAACGGGCTTCTAGTATAAAATAAGTAAATTTAAAATTAGATTTCAATGGACAGAACTCAGTTTTATGGCGTGGGTTCAAATTAAATTGTATAGGGCATTAATTTAAATATTAATTGTTTGCAACTAAATAAACTCAAAATTTTAAATTTTGAATGTATATTTTAAAATACAATTGTGTTTTATACTTAGTAATAACGTAACTTTTAAAACAAAATTTTCTCTAAATAGTTACAGTAATTATTCATTTTACTTGCTTGTGTAATGAGTTAGGAGATAAGCAGAAAAAAAGATCTAAGAACTACTTAATTGCTCTTCTTCTTCTTCTTCTCCTCCTCCTCCTCCTCCTCCTCCTTCTTCTTGTTATTTGATGAAAGTCTATACTCTAAACTAGGACACGACAGAGTATGTTGAGATAGCCTTATCTTCACAAAATTTATATAGCTCACGGCTAGTTTTACATGTTTTCTTTGCCGGCTGGATTGTGGTTGATCATGGCCAAGTGTTTTGATGCTGTTGGTTTGGCTCTCAAATGAAATTGGATCCTGACAGCAAAGTTCAAGAAGTATTGTCGGCTTTTCTGCATAATTTAGAAGCATCTCCAAAGGCATATGTACTATTGCCCTGGCAGACATATACATGAGTACAGTATAACACCTCCATCCTCCATGCTTGGCAAGTTAATGTGGATGTTCATTTTTATAGCCGCTAACTTATTAGCTGTGGATTAGGTTGTCACTTTGTGTGTTACATTTCCAAGCATAAGAAGTGTGAGTGAGTTCTAAGACATGTGAAATGAAGGATCAGCTCGCAAAAGCTGGTCTTGAAGGCATCAGAGAGTAGGGATAAAACTTCATCATGTGGTTCATAGAGCCTGCCAATTCTTTGATTGACAGCTCTCTGTATTGCAAATCTTGAGGGATTGGGTATTTAAATATAATTACAAAAAAGTGTGATAGAATACTAAAAACCATTCAAGGAAACTGGAAATTTTATCAGTAATATTTCTCTATTAATCTCATATACAGAATAAAATATGATTGACAAGATGCATGCAAATAGTGTAAAGGAATTTAGGAAATCAGCACAAACCTGAAAGGAAAATTTTAAACCATGTGCCATAAATATGCCCTACTTTATAAATTAAATTGTCCATAATCATATATACAAAATGATTAAAATTAGCTTTATAATAAGATATAATCTAACTGGTCTAAACATCTAAAATCTCAGTAACAAGATACAAACAAACAAAATGTAATATAAATAGCTACTTTCCTTAGGAAAGAAAAATCACAAGAACTTATTACAGAAAAAAAGGATCAGATTTTTTCAAAAGATATAAATAAAACAAGTGTAGAGATAAATTTTAAAAAGTAAACATTGAGAGACATTCAAGAATGCCAGATATGCTCTTGTGTATTTGTATCTTTGCAATTCCTTATTAAAAAATATTTTTATTGATTTCAGAGGAAAGGGAGAGGGAGAGAGAGAGATAGAAACATCAGTGATGAGAGGGAATCACTGATCAGTTGCTTCCTGCATGCCCCCACTGGGGATTGAACCCGCAACCTCGGCATGTGCTCTGACCAGGAATCGAGCCATGACCTACTGATTCATAGGTCAACACTCAACCACTGAGTCACGCTGGTTGGGCTGTCATTTCTTATTAATTTATTAATTCAATAAACAGATTAAGGGACTACGATGGTTCAAAACCTTTGCCAAGGGCGGAGTTTGAAGATAATGATGGCAAGGTCAGATCAGAGTCCAGCGGGAAAGCACTCATAAAAACAGTCGTAGCAATTGAATGTCATTCAAGTAAAATAAAAAACCTGGTTATCTTCTGTTCCCCGAGCCCCCATAGTCGTTCTCCACCCTCTCTACCTTGCTCTTTTCCCTGGAGCGGCTGATTTGTATGAACTATATTAATGGTTGGGATCTGTTAATGGGGTCAGAGGAAGGGAAAAGTGTCAGGTAAAGTATCAAATCTCCTGGCTCCTTTCACAGTGGGCTGCCTGCATCTGTTGACCAGTCACAGTTCATTTCAGGAAATGTCTACAAATTACCCCTGTGGATATACCATCTGTTTCCAAGCAGGTCCTGACTGATACACTGTGGGAACACATAGGAAGGAATCCTACGGGGAATCTAGAAAGACTCCATAGAGCAAGTGGCACTTGAGCTGGGTCTTCAAAGACGAGTAGGAGTTCCTGAGGAGTGGGGGGAGAAGTTCAGCATGCCTGGAACACAGGGCAAATGAATGAAAGATGGGAAGGGATTGAGACAAATATTGGGGTGCATTGTGAAGAGCCTTGTGTTTTCTATAGAGATGTTTGGACTTAATCCACGGACAATAGGCAATAGCTTATTTTGGTGGGTTTTAAAGGAGAAGGTAGCTGATAACAGTATAAAGCAGTGTTTCTCAAATCTAATTATTACATGCATTCTTTGAATGGAAGTATTTTTTAAGAACTATTTTAGCTACTTTAATGAATTTTTATTTGTATTCAGTAAAATAGCAGGATACAAAATACATATCCAGAGTTCAGTTGTATTTTTATACACCAATAATGAACTATCAGAAAAGGAAACTACTAAGAAAACAATCCCATTTATAATTGCATAAAAAATATCTAGGCATAATTTAACCAAGGATGTGAAATAACTAAACTTTGAAAATTGTAAGACACTGAAGAAAGAAACTAAAGAAGATACCAATAAGTGGAAGCATATACTGTGTTCATGGAAAGGAAGAATTAACATCGTTAAAATGTCAATACCATCCAAAGCAGTCTGTACATTTAATACAATTCCATCAAGATACCAGTGGCATATTTCACAGAACTAGAAAAATATTCTAAATATTTATATGGAATAACGAGAGACCCAGAAAATTCACAGAAATCTTGAGAAAAAAGAATAAAGTTTGAGGAATCATGCTACCAATCATGCTGATATCAAACCATTAACAGGAGATAGTAATCAAAACAGCATGGCACTGGCATTAAAATAGACATATAGACCAATGGAACAGAATAGAGAACCCAGAAATAAACCCACAACTTTATGATCAACTAAAATTTGACAAAGGAGGAAAGAACTTACCATGGGATAAAGATAATCTATTCAATAAATGGTATTGGGAAAATTGGACAGATATGTGTAAAAAAAAATTTAAACAAGGCTATCTTCTTATACCATACACAAAAACAAACTCAAAATTTATTAAAGACTTAAATATTAGACTAAAAAACATAAAAATCCTAGAAGAAAATCTTGGCAATAAAATCTCGGCCATTTCTCATAGTAATATTTTTTTTCTGATATATCTCCTTGGACAAGGGAAGCAATAGAAAAAATAAACAAATGGTCTACATAAAACTGAAAAAGTTTTATGTAGACCATTTGTTTATTTTGCACAGTAAAAGAAACCATCAAAAAAATGAAAAGACAACCCACTGAATGGGAGAACATATTCACTGAAGATAATCTGATAAGGGGTTAATATTCAAAATTTATAAAGAACTCAAGCAACTGAACACAAACACAAACAATCTAATTAAAAAATGGACAAAGGACCTGAATAAACACCTCTCCAATGAGGACAAACAGATGACCAATCCTACCTAATTAAAGGGTAATATGCAAATTGACCGCACCTTCACTACGCCCAAGCCACTCCCACCAGCCCAAGCCACGCCCACCATCCAATCAGAGTGAGTATGCAAATAAACCCAACCAAGATGGCTATAGCCACAGAGAGCAAGGTTTCCCAGGCAACAGAGGAAGCCAAGCTTTCCGCATGCCCTTGCCAGGCCTAAACCTCCACTCAAGCTACAAAGTTTCAATTATAGAAGGTAAACAAATTCAAACAGAATGGCGGCAGCCTCGGAGCTGGAGAGACCAGGCCAGGGTTGCCCGCGGCAACGGAGAAAGCAAAGCTTTCCGCACACCCTGGCTGGGCCCAGGCCTCCACTTAAGGCTACAAAGTTTCAATTATAGAAGGTGAATTAACCCAAACAGAAATGGCTGCCGGCCATGGAGCATGCAGGAGGCTGGCTCGGCTCCAGGCTACAAAGTTTCAATTGTAGAAGGTAAATAAATTCCAGATACTGGGGCCTCCACTTGGGTCGCCAGGGGGCGTGGCCGGCCTGCAAACCACCACAGGCCCCTTGCTCAGGCCGCCCCATGTCCCAAGGGAACCCCCATCCTGATCCAGGACACCCTTCACGGCAAACCAGCTGGCCCCCACCCGTGCACCAGGCCTCTATCCTATCTAATAAAAGAGTAATATGCAGATTGACCATCATTCCAACACACAATATAGCTTCCCCCATGTGGTCAAAGATCCTGCCCCCATGTGGACACAAGATGGCCACCACAAGATGGCCAGCAGGGGAGGGCAGTTGGAGGCAATCAACCCTGCAGGGGAGGGTAGTTAGGGGTGACCGGGCTGGCAGAGGAGGGAAGTTGGGGGCAAACAGGCTGGCAGGGGAGCAGTTAGGCATCAATCAGGCTGGCAGCAGAGTGGTTAGGGGGTGATTAGGCTGGCAGGCAAAAGCAGTTAGGGGCAATCAGGAAGGCAGGCAGGCGAGCAGTTGGGAGCCAGCAGTCCTGGATTGTGAGAGGGATGTCCGACTGCCCGTTTAGGCCCGATCCCACTGGGATCGGGCCTAAACGGGCAGTCGGACATCCCTCGAGGGGTCCCAGATTGGAGAGGGTACAGGCTGGGCTGAGGGACACCCCCCCCCTTCCATGCACGAATTTCGTGCACCAGGCCTCTAGTCTATATATAAAAGCCTAAGCAACTGAACAACCAAACAACTGAAGAACCAGTTGACAGGTCACTATGATGCTCATTGACCACCAGGGGGCAGACGCTCAACACAGGAGCTGCCCTCTGGTGGTCAGTGTGCTCCCACAGTGGGAGTGCCTCTCAGCTGACCAACCCATCCCAGTGGCCCACCAGCCCAGAGGCAGCGACTCAGTCCCTCAGTAGGCCTACAGGTCTAATATCCAGAGAATGGGCCAAGCATTGACGAACCAGTGTCACTGGCATGATCCTGACAGTGCTGCCAGCCTCCTGGAAGTCAGCCTCAGGCACTGCTGCCACTTCCCCTTCCTAAATGCTCTGCAAGGAAGAAAAGATATAAAAGCGGTGGTCAGGTGGCTCCTGACAACTGGTGTGAACGTCAGCGGGATGGATTCTGATCCCAGGCCAGCAAGATCTGCCCACCCAGAGGGCCAATTGTTTCCTGCCCTCCCCCCGCCACACACACACACACAGGACAGGTGCTAGATACAGGGCTCACGGCTGATGAGTGCTACTGTGGCAGCACCAGCCTCTCCCAATCAGGACTGACTGGACGTGAGCCCGAGGCAGGTGCAGTGAGGTCAGATGAGCGGGAGTGGCAGGCAGGAGCGGCAGGTGGCATTGGACTGCCAGTTTTGGCTCAATCCCTGCAGGCCATGCCAAGGGACCCCACCCATGCACGAATTCATGCACCCGGCCTCTACTAGATATATGGAAAGATGCTCAACATCACTAATCATCAGAGAAATGCAAGTTAAAACCACAAAGAGATATTGCTTCACATCTATCATAATGGCTAGCATCAATAAATAAACAATAAGTGTTGGTGAGGATATGGAGAAAAGAGTACCCTCATGTACTGTTGGTAGGAATGCAAATTGGTGCAGCCACTATAGAAAACAGTATGGAGTTTCCTAAAAAAATAAAAACAATGAACTTCCTTATGCCAGCAGTTTCATTTTTAGGAATATATCAGAAGAAACCCCAAACACTAATTTAAAAGGATATATGCACCATTATGTTCATTGCAGCATTACTTACAATAACCAAGATTTGGAAGCCATCCAAGTGCCCATCAATAGATGCATGGATAAAATAGTTGTGGTATATTTACATAATGGAATATTACTCACCCATAAAAAAGAATGAGATCTTATCATTTGCAACATGGGTGGACCTGGAGAGTGTTATGCTAAGTGAAATAAGCCAGTCAGAGTAAGATAAGTACCACATGATTTCACTTGCTGTATATGTGGAATCTAATGAAAAGAGTAAACTAACAAAATAGAAACAGACTCATAGAGACAGAGAACAGACTAATAGCTATCAGACGGGAGGGGGTTTGAGGATTGAGTGAAAAAGTGAAGGAATTAAGCAAAAAAAAAAAAAAAAAAACCCACAAAACAGTATGGTGATTATCAGAAGGAA
This sequence comes from Eptesicus fuscus, assembly GCF_027574615.1. Lineage (NCBI taxonomy): Eukaryota > Metazoa > Chordata > Mammalia > Chiroptera > Vespertilionidae > Eptesicus > Eptesicus fuscus. The sequence continues at coordinate 40,730,993 of NC_072483.1, forward strand.
AAGGGAGAGAGGGGAGGGAAAGGAAAAAAAGAAATAACTTTTTCAGGGTGGGTTTAAATTATTTTTATCATAATATGTATCCTAAATATGTCAGTTTTAACTGGTTATATATAAATTCCTTTTGCTCGTAATTTTTATACAACTAAAGAACCCAAATTAATTTACATAATAAATGAAAAAAAACCCATATGAAATCTAAAGTCAAATAACATTAATCTAATATGAAGGATTATGTTTTGCTAAAGTTAATTTATGAAAAGAACAAGTTTTATTAATCATAAAAGAGTGCCACATAACTATAATACCTTGTGTTTGTGATATTTTAATTCTTCTTTTTGTTGCACAAACAGTAGTGAACTTTTCATCTATACAACATGCTGTGAAGGCATTTGACTTTCATTTAATATATTAAGTCTCACTCAAAACTGGCTGCTTAAACAATCATTTTATTATGCTTATGGATTCTGTGAGTCAGGAATTTAGACTGAGCACAGTGAAAATGGTGTATTTTTTTCTCCAGAATACCTGGGGCTCAGTTAAGAAAACTCAATGGCTGGAGGTAACTCAACATCTTCACTTTGCAGACTGTTGGCAGGGACCTCAGCTGGAGGCGTTAACTGGAGCTTCAACAGATGCCTTTCTGGCAACCCCAGACTTCTCCCAGCATGGGTCTGTCAGGGTAGTCAGGCTTCTTTTATAATAAAATAATTTATTTCTAAAATATAAAAATATCAATGTGACACTTGTAGACACAGCTACACTAATAGATGAATATGCAAATTGGCTGGGACGCCATTACCTAATGACCAATCAGGATGGGGGTGGGGCCCCGGCAGAGAGCTCTCAGCACACCTGCGCTGGGGGTCCGAAGGGCGTGGAGAGGAAGGGAGAGCAGATAGGCAGTTAGGGATATCAGGCCAGGAGGGAAGAGCAGATAGGCAGTTAGGGGGGATCAGGCCAGGAGGGGAGAGCACTTAGGGCCATCAGGCCAGCAGGGGAGCAGTTAGGGGAATCAGGCAGGCAGGCAGGTGATCGGTTAGGAGCGAGTGGTTCCAGATTGCGAGAAGGATCCTGGATTGGAGAGGGTGGGGATAAGGGACCCCCCCCACTACATAGTCTTTTTTAAAAAGAGCATGAGACTACTTCATTTAAAAAATCGAATATAAATACTATGTTCAAGGAAACAAGCTCAAGTTTCTTAATTTTTTGAAAAGATATTTGGACATCTTATGGAAATTTTAATATTTAGTATCTTCCCTCATGGGCTGTGTTGTATTTTTATCATAATACAATGGCATAATATAAAGAAAATGTAACAAATTTTATACCAACCCCTCAGGTTTCTAGAGTTCATTCATGATATGCCTCTGGCTAATTGGCTTCATGAGTTTATGAAACATTAAGTAACCTCCAGGACTGTGGTTCTCAAAATGGGGATGGCAAGAACTAGGAAGGGTTTGAGATTTATCCTACTTAAGGTTAATAGGTTAGCCTGCCACAGTTTCGTGTATGCTGGCAGAGACATGAGATGCTTGGGTCAGAGACTAAGAACAATTTGTTATTCACAACCACAGCAAGAGCAAAAGCATCATCACTTTTGCACCAAGTTCACCAAATCTCAGTTCCCATATGGCAGCATGAAAAGTGTCAGGTGACATCTGCACATGCAATGGATGGTATCACAGGAGGGAAAACAGAATCTTTTATAATGGGCATTATAATGTTTTCTCATGAACTTTTGCCCCAGAGACAGATGTATCTATTATATTTGACACTAAACAAGCCTACTCTTTTCTCTGGAAGGAGACACTATCTCGGTTTTTCCAAGGTTGTTCACAATACAAACATTCTTGAAAAGGTTGTGATCAAAGGTGGTTGGTGCCTGTGCTGTGAGACATGCAGAGACACAAGAGCCTCATGCAGAATTGTCTTCCAACAGTTGATGGGAACTCTAAAGTTCCCTGGGTCCTTACATGGGGGCGTCAATGGCACCAAGACTTTAAATAAGACATTATTTGCCTTTTTCATTCTTTTTGTTGTTGTTATTAATCCTCACCTGAGGATATTTTTCCATTGCTTTTCAGAGAGAGTGGAAGGGAGGAGAAGAGAGAGAGAGAGAGAGAGAGAGAGAGAAAGAAAGAGAGAGAGAAACACATTGAATGGTTGCTTCCTGAATGAACCCTGAGATCCTGCAACCCACATATGTGCCCTTGACCAGGAATCAAAACCATGACCCTTCTGTGTTCAGGCTGACACTCTAACCACTGAGAAATACCAGCCAGGGCACCCTATTCACTCTTATTCCCTCATGCGTGTACAGTGGAGATTCGCAGAGGCTAATGAGATGACATGATACCATCACTCTGATGGCTAATAAAAAGTGTGCACCTGTATTTATGTGTTTTAAAGACTTCTCTATTTCAATTTTAATAGACATAACCACATAATCAAAAGCTCTTTGGGGTCTTCAATATTTTTTTAAGAGGGAAAGGAGTTCTGAGATCAAAAAGTTTGAGAATTGCTGCCCCGGGAAACTGGTCAGGAAAACAAGACCTTGGGACTGATGTTTGTATATGTTAGTCCTCTCCCTGAGTAGAAAGGAGACTCCAGGAAAATTGCTTCCAGACATTGAGGATGCCCTAGGAAGGGAAGATCAGTCTTTTCTGAGCTGTATGCCAGTTCAGGCAGTTGATTGCTAAGCTGCTATGAACTTAATTTGAGCAAAAAGATCAGAGATTTGGATAGAGATGACAGGGTAGAGTGAAGAGCCAACAGTGCAGTTGTTGGCGCTCACACCCTTTGGTGTGGCAAGGGTGCATGATTTTCCTCTGAGTCACTTGAACACTTTGTAGTCAGCTTCAACCATCTTGTCAGTACCCAACCCAAAAGGACTGGGGTGAAGGAGTTTCAGCCGCAAGAGGCTCTGGGGTAGATCACTGACAATAGGAGATGGAAGCTATGGACATTCTAAATGTTTGACAACTGGCTTGCCAAAAAATAAGTAAAATTGAACTGATTTGTAATTTTTTCCAATTTGTGTAGTGTGAATTCTCCTACCGTGGCTGATTTCAAGCTATCAATGGATTAACAACCAGTTCAAATAATTTCTGAAAATTTAACAGTTGGCCAGTGTGTGCTGGCTCCATAGGAACTGGAATAAGTTAAGCTGGATCAGATCTCCTATACCCAGAACTAAACAAGAACACACCATGCCCCAAAGTGAATTTATACTGTGCCTCAAAAGAGGCCACATCCAAGGATTGGACCAATAACCAGTGTAGACAATAACCAGAACAGCGCCCATTAAGTAGGACCCAATTGTCTCTTTCCATAACTCCTATACCCCTGGCCCCCCACATTCTCACCTGAGAAGTTAAAATACTAAAGAAAGATGAGGACCACATTTCCTGTTCCCTACAGGTTTCAGGCCATTGGTTAAGCAGCAGGAGTTGGAGGAAGGGGAAAAGAATCCTATGAGAGTGAAGTTTTAACTGGTTTAAAATGGACTGGATTGGAAGTAATCTGAAAGTAACTGGAAAGAACAAATGAATGTGGGAGTTAGAAAAAAAAACAACTGTTTTAGGTTTAGACTCCCACCAAGTTCAGACTTTTAGTAAATCATATTAAATTGGTTTGAAGTTTATAAAAATAAAAATTTAAAAAATAATATTCTGGATAACTCACAGAAAGATACTTTTAGACTGAAACTGGGAGGTGAATTAGAAAACTAGTAATTGTCCAGAATTCAAGGTTGAAGATCTGATCTAAGGAAATGGTAGATAAGAATTTGGATGGAGACTGGGGACAGATTCAAGAGGCAGTTACCTGACTGGGTGACCAGTGTTATATGATGGGCAAGAACCAAAGTGTTAAGATTGACTTTTATTTTCTAACTTGGAAGGCTAAATACAGTTTTGTGTTTTTGGAACTAACAGTTTTTTAAATTGGCATGAATTTAGAAGACATTATTTTACATGTATGTTGAAGTTGGAAGAGTCCTATCTGAATCATAAACTAAGATAAAGATGATGAATGTGTCTCACAGTGTAACATTTACTAAGATTCATGTTATTAACATTGTTTTGCTTGTTTTAGAGCTTTATATTAATGGCATCATATTCTGTTTGGTCTTCTGGGACTTAATTATTCTACTCATTACGTTTCTAAGATTTATTCATGTTCAGTCGTGTGTGGCTATAGTGCATTCATTTGCACTGATGAGTATTCTATGCGGTAAATATAACATAATTCATTTATCTGTTCTTTGTTTGAGGGATATTTGTGCTGTTTTTAGTTATGTGTTATAATTATATGTACTTCTATGCACATTCTCCTGGTGCCCATATGAGGGATAAGATGGAGAAGAGGACAGGGTGTTTAAAATGTTTTAATTCTTCTTTGTGGTGAACTTCATAGGTGTTTATTTTATTAGTATGTTTCTAATTTACATATACAGTATCTTCTGTAGGTTATTTTGTGTGCATCAAAGACTATGTTTTAAATGAATGAAATAGTGTCATGGAGAGAATGAGTGGAAAGAGAATAAGTGGGAAGGAGAGTGTCAGTTTGGAGAGGGAAGGGTGGGAGTTTTCAGTGGAGTGGGCAGAAAAGACTCACTGAAAAGGGGACATTGAGCAAGGCCCCAGGGAGGCGAGGGTGTGGCCATGAGGAGATCTGTGGAAACAGAGAGAAATATAGATGTCATGTAAAAAAGTGAAAAAGAAGACACTAACAGTTATCAAAAGGGATCTGTGGGGAGAGAGGAGGGCACAGAATCCGTTATAACAGCTGTTCCTATCCTTCCTCTTGAGTTTCTCCCCTGGCTCTTCAGTTGGAACAGCTGCTGTGAGTGGGATTTATGGCTTCCAGAAACAGAGCTCTGCAGCTAACTCCACCAAAGTGGGGAAAATCCCCTTTGCTTTTAGCATTTGGGACACACACAGGCACACACAGGCACGCTCACACACACAGGCACACACATAGGACTTGATCAGAATACATGAACATAGAAATCGATCCATTTACAAGATACAATTTGTTCTAAAGAAAGTAAAATATAGCCCTAACTGACCTCAGTATCACTTCTGTTCTGAAAGTCAAACCTGTCTGGCAAGCGGTATCTAAAAGTCCCTCCTTTGAATCTTTGAGTAATACCCGGTTCTAATTTCTATTCCTCCACATTTCTCCTCAGGCCCCATGCTCTTCAGAAGCAGGCCCGGGGCAAAGAGTTGAATTGTGGGCTCGCTTAGGTGAACAAACGCATAGTGAGTTTGTAACTTTTCTGGAGAAGGTAACCTTGCCCTCAAAATACATCAGAAATATGTCCTGGCTTTCCCTACATCTCTTCACATCACCTACCCTGTAGTAAAGTCATTTCTTCCTGAAAAGTTTGGTAATAAATCTTGCAATATGACAATGAGGTTTTTATTATTTATTTACTAGTAGCCCGTTTGCACGAAGATTCGTGCAATAGACCTTCATTCACCTGGCTGCCTGCACCAGTTTTCTGCCGGCACCGGGGACCCAGGCCTTGGCTGTGGCCACCGCCTTCTACCTTCTTTCAGGGTCCCGGTGCCGGCAGAAAACTGGTGCAGGTGAAAACTGCACCCCAGCGTCCCTGCGATCGGAGCAGGCACCCCGCTGGCGCCCAAGGCCCGGAAAGCCCCCCCAGGTCGGCTCGATCCTGTGATCGGAGCAGGCGCTTCCCTGCAACGGTTTCCTGGTGGGCGTGGTTGATGGGCGTGGCTTCATTGGTGGGCGTGGCTTGGGCGTAGCGAAGGTGCGGTCAATTTGCATATTTGTCTATTATAAGGTAAGATTTTTAATCCTCACCCAAGGACATGTTTTTTTTTTAATTCATTTTAGAGAGGAAGGAAGAGAGAGGGGGGAGAGAGAGAGAGAGAGAGAGAGAGAGAGAGAGAGAGAGAGACATTGATCTGCTGCCTTCTGCATGCATCCTGACTGGGGATTGAACCAGCAATGTAGGTACGTGCCCTGACCAGGAATCAAACATGAAACCTTTTTGGTGTATGGAGCAATGCTCCAAACAATTGCGCCACCAGGCCAGATGGCAATGAGATTTTTAAATAAACTTTGAAAGGGATTACTAAAATTATCATGGCTCCCAAAACAAGCCAAAGAATAAGCACTGTAATTGTTTCCTTGTAGATGTTAAAAATTTCCCCATTATTCTCTTATATCAACTAACAATGCTGCTATTGATAATAAAATATGGGAAACTCATACAGGAAAACTCAAAGTCATCATAAGGAGCCCAAGCATTTGTTGGTGGTGCAAAGATACTTTTGGCAAGAAAGCACCTGCTATTACAAATATGATTATTCAGTGTATTATGTAAATGAAATGTAAACTGTGCTTTCTCAGGCCACCCCAGCCTGGGGAGGATGACCAAGTGGTCCCAATGGGATTTTTGGGATTCTCCAAGCTCCTGTGCCTCAATTCCCAAGCTGATTCCTTTTTAAATGTTTTCATTGATTTTAGAGAAAGGAAGGGAGAGAAAGAAAGAAAGAGAGAGAGAAACATTGATGCAAGAGAGAAACATTGATTGGTTGCCTCTCAAATGCACCTTAACCAGGGATCAAACCCACAACCTGAGTATGTGCCCTGACCAGAAATCGAACCGGTAACTTTTTGGTTCATGGGACAATGCTCAACCAACTGAGTTACACCCGCGAGGGCCCAAGCTGATTCTTTTTGTATGTGCTTTTTTAATTCTTTATTGTTTAAAGTATTACATGAGTCTTCTTTTTCCCTCCATTGACCTCTCCCCCGCCACTCCCTTTCCCAAGCACAAGCCCTCACCCCACTACTGTCTGTGTCCATTGGTTTTGCTCATATGCATGCATACAAGTCCTTTGATTGATCTCTTTCCCCCTCACCCTCCACCTACCCTCATAGGTTGTACAGTCTGTTTGATGCTTCTATGTCTCTGGATCTATTTTTGTTCATCAGTTTAGGTTGTTCATTATATTCATGTGATTTAAGAGGGATTATTCTACCTCCTTCTCCTTGCCGTAGATCTGCATGCCCTGGGAATAAGCTGGGTCAGTGTTAAAATATGTAGAGTGAGATCATGTGATATTTATCTTTCTCTGACTGGCTTATTTCGCTTAGCATAATGCTCTCTAGTTCCATCCATGCAGTTGCAAATGGTAAGAATGCCTTCTTTTTTATAGCAGCATAGAATTCCATTGTGTAGATGTACCACAGTTTTCTAATCCACTTGTCTGCTGATGGGCACTTAGGCTGTTTCCAAACCTTAGTTATTACAAATTGTGCTGCTATGAACATAGGGGTGCATATATCCTTTATGACTGGTGTTTCTGTTTTCTTGGGATATATTCCTAGAAGTGGGATTACTAGGTCAAATGGGAGTTCCATTTTTAATTTTTTGAGGAAACGCCATACTGTTCACAGTGGCTGCACCAGTCTTCATTCCCACCAGCAGTGCACGAGGGTTCCTTTTTCTCTGCATCCTCTCCAGCACTTGTCGTTAATTTGTTGATAGCCATTCTGACAGGTGTGTGATGGTACCTCATTTTTGTTTCGATTTGCATTTCTCAGATGATTAGTGACTTTGAGCATGTTTTCATATGTCTCTGGGCCTTCTGTATGTCCTCTTTTGAAAAGTGTCTATTTAGGTCCTTTGCCCATTTTTTTAATTGGATTGTTTACCTTCCTTCTGTTAAGTTGTATGAGTTCCCTGTAAATTTTGGAGATTAAACCCTTATTGGAGAGAACATTGGCAAATATATTCTCCCATGCAGTGGGCTTTCTTATTGTTTTGTTGATAGTTTCTTTTGCTGTGCAGAAGCTTTTTATTTTGATGTAGTCCTATTTGTTTATTTTCTCCTTAGTTTCCATTGCCCTAGGACCTATATCGGTAAAAATATTGCTACATATGTCTGCTATTTTGCTGCCTATGGAATCTTCTAAGATTTTTATGGTTTTCTGTATTACGTTTAAGTACTTTATCCAGTTTTAGTTTATTTTTGTGTATGGTGTAAGTTGGTGGTCTAGTTTCATTTTTTTTGCAAGTATCTGTCCAATTTTCCCAACACTATTTATTGAAGAGACTGTCTTGACTCCATTGTATGCTCTTGCCTCCTTTGTCAAATATTAATTGAGCATAATGGCTTGGGTCGATCTCTGGTTTCTCTGTTTTGTTCCATTTGTCTATATATCTGTTCTTGTGCCAGTACCAGATAATTTTGAGAACAGTGGCTTTGGAATATATCTTTATATCTGGCACTGTGATCCCTCCAACACTGTTCTTATTTTTCAATATTGCTGCAGCTAACTGGGGTCTTTTTTTACTCCAGGTGAATTTTTAGAAAGTTTGTTCTAGGTCTTTGAAATATGCCGTTGGTATTTTAATGAGGAGTGCATTGAATCTATAGATTACTTTGGGTAGTATGGACATTTTAATGATGTTGATTCTACCAATCCATGAACATGGTATATTCTTCCATTTGTTTATATCTTCCTCTATTTCTCTTTTCAGCGTGCTATACTTTTCTGAGTAGAGGTCTTTCACCTCCTTGGTTAAATTTATTCCTAGGTAAAATGGGATTGTTTTTTTAGTTTCTCTTCCAAGCTGATTCTTGATCTTGTGAAATATAGGGAATTCAATTTTACCTTGGAAGCCATGGCAGATTGATGTCCTGGTACAGCTCTGGCCTAGATATTGGCTTTCTTTGTGATGCTGCTGTCCTGGTTGGATCTTGACAAGACATCTGCTGATCTCCCTTTTAATTCAGCTGAGCTCTGAGTAGCCTGTTTCTTGAGGACTACTGAGAGCCTTCTGTCTTAGAACTAGAGCAACATACCTAATTTCAAAGCGTTGTCTACCCCTACTACATTGAGTGGTTGGAACAGGGCAGAGGGGAAGGAGAAAAGGTTCCAGGGAAATTCCCCTAGTCCTCTGGGTCATCTGAGGAGTCAGAAGCTGGGGTTTGGTGACAGTTAAAGAAGAGCTCCTCTGGAGGCCAGAGCAACCACTGTCCAGCGAAGGCCTGCAGCAGGCTGGGCCTTCAGGAGCTTTGGGCACCAGTTGGGAACAGTGCTGTGTGTTGAGTTCTAGCTGGAATGGTCTGACGACAAGCTGTCTGGGAAAATGTCAATGCTGGCCTGGGATAAGAGCTTGCCAGGTCCAAGTAGATTGGAGAACTTCCTATCATGGGAAGGGAGTAATAATTGGGAGTGGACAGTTGCCTATAACTCCTTCAGCTTTTTGGGTCCTGCTGGAATGTGGGAGCTACTAAGCAAATGCTGCATTGGGTGGATGATCTTTTAGCCTCAGGATTTCCACTCACTGACTTTGTGCATCAGTCACCTTAGCCTAAATTATATGACAGGAATAATTGACCCTCAAATAAACACAGGATTATTTCTTGCTCAGCTTACATGTCCACTGTAGATTGGCTGAGGCCCAACTCTACATATTTTATCACTGACCCAGCTTATTCCCAGGGCATGCAGATCTATGGCAAGGAGAAGGAGGTAGAATAATCCCTCTTAAAGCTTGTGTTTAGAATTGGCACCAGGCCCTCTATTCACATTTCATTAGCCCAGGCAAGTCACATTGCCAACCATGATATCAGATATGTGACAAGGTTTAATCCTACCATGGTGTGGGCAGCCAATATTTTGGGTACAACAACATAGCTTGTCATACTGTGTCAACTTGAGCAAGACACTTTACCTCTCTGAGCCTCAGCTTTCTCCTATGCACAGAGGATAAGCATAGCCTTTGACCCCTCAGGGTTGCTTAGAAGGTAAAAGGAAGTAATGCATTTAAATGCCATGTAAGTGCGAGTCAGAGAATTAAAATGCTTCCCCAGGATGGCTCTATCTCAAATATTATTATCTCAAAAAGCTGTGAAAAATTTCCCTGTTTAATTTCTTATTCAACACAGGAAATAATCATAAGAAAAAATATACATTTTTAATAAGGCTATTTGCACATGTGAAAAATGTATCTTGTCAACATTAAAAATGTTACCTTAATTGTCTTACTTCCAAAAAAGTTATGCAATACAGCAAAAGTTGTTAACGTAGGAGTCTTCCTACTGCTTTTGGCCGCTGTCCCCTTCCTCCTAAAGAGAGGTATGGCTGTGAATGCCTGCTTTCTTCCCCTGGGCCCTTCAAAGAGGCTCTGCCACTGCCCACCAGTCTGTGGAATGTGTGTTGCAAAATTTTGAGACCAAGGACAGGCACCTGTCCCTCAGGGTCAGAAGGAAAGGAGAGGATGGAGTGATAAGAGCCCTGTCATGGAGAGGTGAGATGTTTTCCTCTTGGGGATTGACATAAAAGCCTCTTGGTGCTGGGGTTCTAGAGACTGCAGGTGGAGAGGAGTTTTTCTAGGGGATTTTAGCAAAGGAGGATATAGAAATGCAGAATGTAAGGGATTCAACTTTGAATAAATCAAGATTACATTTGCCTGCAAGCAAAGAAAAACCTCCGAATTATAGTAGCTTGAATAAAAGGATTGCATAAAAGGATTGCATAGGATTGTTTCTTAGTCAAAAACCATAGGTAGTTCATTACCATTATGGACTCAAGTCCCACCATGACCATCAAGGACTCAAGTCCCTTTTCTTTTCTTGTTCCACCATCCTTAGCATGTTCTCTCATGGTTCAAAAAGTAGGTGTTTCAGTTCTAGCCAAAGCATTTGTATTTTTTCCAGCATAAAGGAGGAAGGAACAAAGAAAGCCTGCCAATTACCCTTTAAGGAAATTTTCCATGTGTTGCACCCAATACGTCTACTTAAACTATTGCCCAGAACTTAGTCACCTGGCCAACTTGGGAAATGTTTTATTTTATTCTAGACATCCCGCAAAATCAGGAGTTCCATTTTTAAGGAAGGAAAGAAAAATGGATATTGGGATGAATCACTAGCAGGAGTCCCATTACAGAAGGGAAAGAGATTTTTAAAGTAGTCTTGTAAACTGTGTACTTCACTATTTTTCACAGTTCTTAAGAAATGAAGAACTTGAGTTATTTTGAAATGAAAGCTTGGTTTCTATACTGTTTCATTGCCTGTGACATAGATTTTTTTTTTTTAATTCTTTATTGTTTAAAGTATTAGATATGTCTCGGCTGAGCCATATTAGCCATGGCTTAGTGGTTATCTGGCCACTAAGTTCTTTTTTCTGGGTATCACCCATGGGCCCCTCCCACTAAAATGCCTTTCTGCTTCCGTCTATATAACCATCTGTGGGACAGGAAAGGACTTTGCCCCCCATCATCATTCTCATTTATTGGATTCCCAATGGATGGCCCTATCTCTTGTTCTCATATACAGTGAAGACATATATATTTAATTATATTACACTCCTTTTTGAAAACTTGAGACAGTGTTGTGGACAAGAGCATTTCTCTATTAAGAACCTCAGTGTTCTAGAGCAAAGCCCAGGGACCTGGGACTCTTTCCTATGTGCAGATGTGGTTTCTGCTCATAGGAGAATTTAGGAAATGTCCTGTCGCCTCGCTCCTCTTATATAAGAGTGTTTATGTTGAAGTCCTGTGAGCCTCACTTCTAGGAGTCTATGCTAATTTGCCATTCTCTTATGGCAGTCTTCAAAAGCCCAAGTTTCACCAATAAGTATACAGATTAACTGTTTACATTTCTTTTCTCTCAGGATGCTGGTTATAAATTCATTATAATATAATTTTTATTATAAAAATGTATCTTCATTGTAGGAAATTTGGAAAAGTATAAAAAAGGAAAAACACACACACATATTCTAACCATCTTAACCAAGTTCATTGGATTCTTTCAGTCTTGTTTCTAAGGGTTTAAATGTGTATACATGTGTGTTTTAAGCAAAATTGGTAATATTCTACAAACACAGTTTATGTGTTTTGCTTTCCACTTAATGTGATCACTTTCTATCCAAAATACTTTTTTGCAAGCATAATTTTAATTGCTGCGTAATACTTACTTGTATATACCACTAAAGTACACTTCAGTAAGAATTGCCATTTTGTTCTTTGGTTTTAAAAGTGAAATGAAATGACTTTAACAACCACATGGCAAAGCCCAAATTAGTAAGGATTGATTTGGTATTTGAAAACAGAATAAAGGCAAATGTCATAAACAGTTGATTGGAAAATTTCCATTCAAAATCATTTTTTTAAATTCATTTGGGAAGGTTGTTTTTTAGTACAACTTGGTTTTGCTTTGAAACTCCAAACTTAGAAACAAGAATCAGGTGCACACAAGGTGCGGAAATGGTGTTGTGTCCTTGCTTGTGTTTCCACCACAGCACAGGGAGGGCAGGTGAGGTGTGACAGTAGAGGTACCATCGAGCCAGGTGCGTAGGTAGGTGTGTTAAATGTGGGGAAAATTATGGTTTTACATGGTTTCTGGGACTTGAAATAAGAAGAGAACTAGAATTATTTTCAAGCTTTCTTTGCCTAACCCCATTCTTTACCCTCTTGTGGTAAAAGGTGGGTTTTAGAAAGAAAGAAAGAAAGAAAAAAAGCCAGAAAAAGGGTGGAGGAAGATAGATGAAGAAGAGGAGGAACGGGACACTCGTGCAACTTGCACCTTCTCCAAGAAAGAAACAGTCACAGCCCTCACATGAGAAGCAGAGTGCTTCCCCTGTTCCTCTTTTCTCTCAGTCCTCCTCTCCCTCTGAAACCCAAGTACAGGTTGCGCTCCACGGGAAGTCCTGCAGAATAAGAAAGCGTTCCCGGGAGCCCTAGAAAAGATCTGAGACCTCGGCTGAGGACAGAGTGTGTTCCTCATGTGTCCCCAGCCAGGTGCTGTGGGAACAAATTTGTAGGCGTGGCAATCGGAGTTTTTGTACGTCAGAATCAGAAAGTCCGCTTCTCTGCCGTAATAAGAAATAATTAATGGGAAGAGGTGAGCACAGAGCAAATGCTCAACCAATCTTGTTACCCCTGTTCAGGCTGCAGCAGGGAGGAATCTCAGCACTAACACAATCAAGTTGCACAGTGCCCAAGGAGGCGATGTGCAAGTATGCAGAATCACAGAAAATAAGGAGCCACCTTAGTCAATAATATTGTAGTGACTATGTATGCTGCCAGGTGGGTACTGGGAATATCAGGGGGAACACTTTGTCAAGTATAGGATTGTCTAATCAGTATGCTCTACACCTGAAACTAATAATAAAATAATACTGAATCTAAACTGTAATTTAAAAAGTTTTAAAATTTTTTTGAATAAATAAAGAAAAGTTAAATAAAAGAAGGAACACCCCAGGCTATTAAAGTTAAATAAAACAAGAAACACCCCTTTAGCTGTTAGAAGGGTGGGTTCTGAGGTGGGCCCTGTCATGTGGTAGAGGGCTTCCCTGCCACCCTGAGCTTGTGCTCCCTGGCTCTAAACATTTAAAAACATGACAAGCATAAACAAACCTTATAACTCCTACAGAGTATTCTCATGACTGCAAATTTTATCCTGAGGGAAAGTTTTAGTAGAAATAACCAGCACCCATTTGAGACTTCTACAAAAACAACATGAAACGCCCTGAAAAAGGTGGGCCTACTTAGGTTGCTGCCAAATTTGTAATTCACAAAGGCGTGTGTGTGCTCCTCTCGAGGTTGTTATTGAAGCCTGGCTACTTGCTGTGTACAATTGGAGCTACCCGGAGTGGCTCCCTCTCACTGTGAAATTTCCTAACTAACCCAATTCTGACTTCAGCTTTCAACATGACTCTGCTCAGATTACCCCTTTCAACAAACAACCCGCTGGTTCTCTTCTCTGTTCTCCCAGGAAATATGGGCGCTGAGTGGTTTTCTGAGGTATGTGTTACTTGGTCTCACCCTGGAACAGAGGCGATTTTGCCTTATTCAACTTCAAAAGGCTCCTTTGATAAATTGATTTGGGGTTCTTACTAAAATATTGAACAATCCAGCTTATTAGCACTTCTACTTTGTTTTTAAAAATGAATTTTTTTTATTACACCCACTAAAGTCATACAAAGAATGTCCAGTTTCTCCTTAAGCAATTAAGAAAAGCCACCTGGTTGTAATGTACAGTGTAAGGAAGAGGGTCAATAATATCATAATAACTACGTATGGTGGCAGATGGCTGCAAGACTTATTGTGGTGATCATTTTGCAAGGTACATAAATGTTGAATCACTATGTTGTATACATGAAATTAATATTGTATGTCAAGCATAATTAAGAAAATATTTTTTAAAAAGGATGTATGTTTGAGGAAAAAATTAAAAACCACCCCTAGTATCAGCTACAGGGAGGCTGAGTGGTGCAATGTTTAACAGTTGTCCCCTCTGTCTGGGGCCTTATGCCTTAGTCCTACCAGGTCACAGTATTCAGCTGTCAGGCCACCTGTGGGGTCTTATTGCATAAATGAACCAGATTATGTCAGACTAATTCTGAGTGATCAAACTCAGCAGACTCATTGGTGAAACAATGGGCCAACTTAAATAATTTACAATGAATGAAATGCCAGGTCAAACCACAGAACAACTGCTGCTAATTGGAATATTCCCTCACCCACAGAATATTTATTGATATTAAGCCAAACATTAGTGTTCCTTCAAGCATAGTTTGAGAAGTGCTGATTTAGACAACATGTATTGAAACAGTTTCATTACATTATCTCTACTCTAGGATTCAGCTAAAAAACACCCCCTCCAGGGGCCCTGCCTGACTTTACCTCTATTGTACGACTTACTCTGGAACACACCGTGTGAATTACCTCTCTCTCTTTCACCTTGGATTGTGTGCTTTTCAAATGTATTAGCCACAGGTTTGGCTTTGTAGATTAATTGAACGAACAAACGAGTAAATCAATGAATGACTGAGTGCTGCATCAGATGTGTATAATGTTGGAAGAATATTGCACATGATGAGTAGCTGTATAACCCAGGACTTTTCCATGTGTTATGGTGACGGCATTACCCACCTTGCAAGGTTGCTGAGGAGAAAAAATGAGATAATCCCTATCATTTTATTCAACGACTTTATAATTGAGTGTCTACTCTAAGCCAAATACTGCGAGAACATTCCAAAGTGCTTAAAAGTGATGTTGCTATTTATTTCATAATAGAATTTGGTTGGGAATGCCTTTAACTGTATATACACCACTAGGGAGGGCAACTTTCCATTGCTCTCTAACATCCTGTTTTGGGATTTTCCAGCTAGGAATTAATATTTCCTCATAGCTTACTGGTATTACTACTTTGTAGTATTGTAACAATATGAATGGTCCCATAGGGATCCTGTACCATGAGCATTTTGATATTCTTACTTGGTTTAATTTGGACATGGTTGTGGAAAAAGAAAAGAGGGGGAAAAAAAAACTTCAACACATTTGTGTTTTAATAATTAAACATAATCCTTTAAAGATATCATGCCTTTTTTAATTTTTTTTTTTACTTCAATTTCTATTGCGCTTGGTGTGTTCCAAATAATCAGAGCATAGTTTGAGTATGGAAAACAAGTTTGATAGAAATCTGAATTTATATTTGTTTGGCAGTTGCATACCAGAGCAATGTAAGAAACATTTTCAAGATTTGAGACTATTTGGGTTTTTTAAAAGTATGTATTATGTAAGTTAATGAGTACATGGCTTTAAAATGGTACACACACTAATATGTGACTGACAAGAAATGTCAGGAACAAAAGGGCATTTTCACTACGAACAGCTAAGTTTTGGAACTAACAAGCGTAGAGCACGTAGATAATTCAGTAATTGTTGCATGGAATAAACATATATGGTAAAAAGCCCTTTGAGAACTTGCCTATGTTTTCCAAAATAACTTATAACGTCATTTTGTATAATGGGTAGGTTTCTTTCAGTGGTCATGGTTTCATAATTGGTAAGACCTAAAAAATGTCTGAGCTTCCATTAGAATTTTTGCTTTTGTAGTCCTTTTCTAGAGTGCTACGGTGTATTAAATTGCTTTGTGTTGAGTGTTTTAAATTCTGATAGATATGACTCCCAAAAGCACTCAAATAAAGCTGAAAGACAGAGCCATTGGCCTCAATAGCTACTTAAGTCAAATAATGAATTTGTACCCGACTACAGATTGTGTTGTGCTTCTTCACTAGTGAAAAAGTTGGGTTTCAAACACTTTGAGGTTTGGGTGTCAGACCCTCATTTTCATAGAAAACCTGATATAAATGATGCATAGATTCCGAAGCCACTCCATCAGGATAATTTAATATACACGGCTGCCGAAGGCTGACTTCAAATGTGAAATCAGGAGTTCGACTCATGGCCGAGTATTCCTAAAGGGGGGCTCATGGTATCAGGGCCAGGCAGTCTCCGTGGTCCTCCTGGCCTGAAGCCGAAGTCCTATGCAAGGAGCTGCAGAACCTTAGGTCAAGGATGAGTCAGGTTTGATGCTGGCAGAGGTGCCAAAGGCAGGGCTGCCTCAGGCGAAGGGGGAGGTTTCGGGCCCTGTCTCTAGGGGGTTGTGGTGGTTGCAGTGCAGAAAGTTGGTGCTTTCTCAGCAACACTGGGGAGGACTGGTGTTCCTGGGTATAGATGGTGGGCAGATGCTCATGTAGCCCAGGGAGGGGAGGTGTGACTGGGCTGTGTGGCTTTCATAAGCTGTGTCTGTAAATGACGCTCTTGTACTTACCACGTGTAACAACCACAAGACTTAGTGGTGTGAAAAAAAACCAAAACAACCCAACTTTTATTTTGTTCATGAATTCTTTGGACAGGGCACAGTGAGGACAGCTTGTTTCTATGAGATCTGAGGTCTCTTCCAGAAGACTGAAAGTCTGGGGCTGAAATTATCTGAAAACTTGCTCCCTCTGTCTGGTGGATGACCTGGCTGTTGGCCGAGGGACTTTTCTAGGGGTGTTAATGGGAAGAGCCACACGTGGCTTCTCCATGTGGCCCGGGCTTTCCCTCAGCATGGTGGCGGGTTGTCTGGGGTGAGCATCTTAAGCAGGGCTGGCTTTCTGGGCCTGTGACCTATGCAGTCACACAGGGCCCCACACTCAAACGGAGCCTGTGCTTGGTTTGTGTTTTGTTGTCATTGTCATGAAATGTTTAATCTTTGAATAAGGGGTTGGTTTTCATTTTACACTGGTTCCCACAAATTATGTAGCTGGTCCTGATTGAGAGAGAGAGAGAGAGAGAGAGAGAGAGAGAGAGAGAGAGAGCTAGAAATAATATAAATAATATTGCCATTTTTAGCCTAGTCTAGGAAGTCAGGCTTCCTCTACTCTGTTTCTGTTAGAAGTGAGTCACTGAGATGTCCCATATTCGAAGGGAGAAGAATATACTTCACTGCTTGATGGAAGGATGTCAAGATTCTGGGAGAGTTTGTGGAACATGAATATTGCTGTGCTTAATTTTCACAAATACAATCTGTCATAGGTGCAACCTACTGGGTAGAGTTTTTATGTTGGATAATCTTGTGTAATAGAGCATTAAAATTAAAGTCGGAGACTGTGACCCCGAGATGGACTTGATGTGCTATTCTATAATAGGATCACAATATGCAAAATTTACATTCCATGACTTCAAGCCACTCGACCCCTTTCAGACGGAAAGGGTTCATCTGGAGGAGAATTTTAAATGATTTCTCTGAAAAGAACAGTTGCTCCATCCTAGGGAATGGTGGTACTCCCACTTTACTAAGAGGAGACCTCAAAAGTTTTGAACCATGTTCCTTGCAGTTGGGATTCTGAGAGGACTAGTGCCCAACTTTGCCCCGGCCAGCGGGGTCTTCTAACGGGGGTACCAAGGCGGCGCACCTAAGAGAATGAGAGACAGACAAGGGACGCAGAAGAATGGAGGCAAGACAAAAGGGTTTCTGATCAAGCCTCGAAATTTTATTTTTTACAGCGTTCCTTATATGTGGTTTCTAGAAGGGGAGATGCATAGGAGGGGTGGGGGCTGACTTAGATAATCGGCTAAAGTCGTAAAGGGTGCTGACTATAGATAAAGGGTGTGGCGGTGGAAGGGCGGCTACAGAAGGAATGCTTTGTCCTCAGGCAAGAGGAGGTGGGCCTAGTTTCCGTGAGTTTCTGTTTCAGTAACTTACTGAAGTAAGGTCAGAGTTAATCCTTTGACCAACTCTTGGCTCCTGACACAACTTATACCTGGGAAAAACAAAGGGGGCAATGATAATGGGATAGACTGCTATCCTTGTTTGTTTTTTGTTTTTTTAATATATTTTATTGATTTTTTTACAGAGAGGAAGGGTGAGGGATAGAGAGTTAGAAACATCGATGAGAGAGAAACATCGATCAGCTGCCTCCTGCACACCCCCTACTGGGGATGTGCCCGCAACCAAGGTACATGCCCTTGACCGGAATCGAACCTGGGACCCTTGAGTCTGCAGGCCGACGCTCTATCCACTGAGCCAAACCGGTCAGGGCTGCTTTCCTTGTTTTTTATTAAAATTTTATATTATGAAATATGTTACTTATTACTATTACTTTACTTAAAATAAGTTTTATTTTTAAATTATGTTATTAAAATTATTTTAGCTTTTTAAAAGAAACTTAATAAGGTCTTTATGATCACACTGTATAGTGTAAACAAAGTAGGAGGCCCCAGGTTAGGGTTATTTATGAACTCACCATATACTCACAGGGGCTACATGTGGATTTGACCACATCCGTGAAGAGCAGGAATCTTCCTGAGGATCCCCTTGGCCATCATCAGACCCTCTCAGAGGTGATGGAAGGAATATGTCCTATGGGCCCAGGGTACACGATTCCCTCCAGGAAAGGGGAAGGGAGGCATGGGGACCTGCTTTCTCTGTGCTTTTGGAGATGATAACTGCAAATACTTGGATTCAGGCTGGATGGAGGGTTCATACTTTCAGATTTCAAAGGAGCAAAGGAATATTTCCTGTGGACCGGATTTGTGAGTAACTTGGGTCAGTGAATCAATGTGGGGTTATCATAGGCTTTGTCTCTTAAAGCCCTAAAGGGGTGAAGGACCAGAAGCCAGAAATTAGAAACAATACCAGATTATTAAGGGCTGTAGAAGTACCCACAACTAAGGTGACCCACCATTCTGGTTTGCCTGGGCCTGGGGGGGCGGGTTCCCAGGACACATCTTTCAGTACTAAAATAGGGACATTCCTTGACAACCCAAGCAAAATAGCATGCATCTGCCTATCTGCCTGCCCCCCCCACCCCTACCCCTCACCCCTTCCAAGGTGCAGGAATTGCAGGGGAGGGATCCAGGAGAGACCCCACAGACACCTATGAAAGTGTTCATGAAAGAAAGACCCGTTAGTAAACATTTTAAACAAAGCCAGCTTCAGGACGGACATTTCTTATCCGCTTGTCCCTTTTCTCTCTTCTCTTGGCTCTGGCTCCAACAGGGACACTGGCTACCAAGCTGTGGGAGGCCCTGGGAGGGAGGAGAGAAAGCACAAGGTGGAGAATAAGCCACCCACAGAGAAGCAGCCCAAGCAAGGGGCCAGGAGAAGGTTTCATACTAAACCAATTCCAGTTTCTGAGTGGATAAGAGATTCTAATTACTAAATTTAAAAACTCTGTTTGCTACTTCAGTGACTGTAGGGTGTCCTTGTCCCGACATAGACACCTGAGAGTATCGAGAAAAGTCCTAGATGTGTCTGAGTGTTCATCCAGGGACAAGGGAAGGTCAACTTTACTGAACTCCTGTGCAGGCAGGGTGCATCACAAGAACAGAGGTGCTATGATCTTGTTATGGTCATGCTAGTTCAATATCTGTTCCATGTAAATTAAAAAAAACCCTTCTTGGCCTGGGGCGGGGTGGAGATGGGCTCGAGAGGGTCAGTGGGGGGAAAAGGGGCATATATGTAATACTTCCAACAATAAAGAATTATTTTTAAAAAACCTTCTTGAATGAGAAGCAACAAATTGCATGTCAAAGAAATAATTTGTCATTTCTTTTAATTTTTTAAATTCTCACTTGAGGATATTTTTCCATTGATTTTTAGGAGGAATGGAAGAGAGAGGGGAAGACAGAGAGAAACATCGACGTGAGAGAAACACATCACTGATTGGTTGCCTCCTGTAGGAGCCTGACCAGGCCCAGGCCAGGGAGGAGCCTGCAACATGCCCTTGACCAGAATCGAACCTGGAACCCTTCGGTCCACAGGTCGATGCTCTACTCACTGAGCCAAACTGGCTAGGACTGACTGTCAGTTCTTTTACTCCACTTTTTAAAAATTATGCAATTTCCATGAATTGTTTAAAATCCTTAGGATGATCTAGTTAGACTCAGAAATAAAATCCACCCATTCCACCCTTAGGTTAGCCACCAATCATATCAAATGGCCATTCCACTAAGACATATAAAAATATTTGCTTCTTCCTCAGTCCAGAGGTCCAAGAATTCTAGGAGATAAGCATCAGATCTTTGGGTTCATTTATTCTCTGGGATGATTGTCAGAAATGATTCAGCCTCCTCTGCATCCACCCCACCCTCTCAGTCAGGTGACCCCACCCACCTGCTCCTTCCACCTGTGCTCAACTCGGTCCATCTACTTCTATCTGAGTTCTGGCACCAAGGAAATGCCCCTTCTGGCTGATTGTCAGTATCACTATTCCCATCCAATCCCTGCACCCACCCATACCTGGCACCTAGTCTCAAGATATGATGTTGATTCCCTGGTCTTTCTGGAATAAGCCATCTGCAGCTTCCGACTCTGCTGCCTGGCATTTCTGTTAGGGCCCTGGTTGCTGCTGCCCAGGCACTGCTTCTTGGTTATTTTGGATCTGGATTCTATCTCAATTCTGTTAATATGCTCAGTATAATTTCAGACAATTGTTTTAGTCTCTGCAAGCCTTAGTTTCTTCATCCATACACTTGGGATAAAAATAGCTGTTTTTCTTAGAGATATTGTGAAGAAACAATAAACTTAAAAGCAATTCGGACAAGTTAGGTATTAAATATATGAATGGTGTTATTATTAGTACAATCTGGTTACCAAGATGGAGTTGGGGTTTCCACTATTGCAAACTTATCTTTACCCTTTTCTATCATTACTGCGTCCCTTGGCCCTTTACCTGAATCCCTGATTCTCAAGACCTGGTGTTCTAAATGCTAATATCTACCCGCCCACATGGACCATCTCCCTAGGGTCAATGTCCTCCTACTGATTCATGCAAATGCCACCTTCTCTCCTTCAATCTTAGATGTGCCTCTCAAGCCATCTCTGTTTGACCAGTCTCTTAGTGACTATAGAGATCTGTGTAATTCCAGTTTAACCACCACTCTTCTGCCTTCTGCCCTCATAGCAGTCCTACAGAAAAAACAAACAAACAAACAAACAAAAAACCAGGAGAGCAAAGTGTTCTGGACACCAGGTAAAAAGTTTTGGAAGAAGTAAAGAGTGAACAATCATATCACATATTGACAATCAAGGAAGATGAGGCCTGAGAATGAATTACTGGATTGGTCACCATGGAAGTTAGTGGTGAGCTTGATAGAAACAAATTTGGGGAACAAATAATGGTAACAAAACGTTGATTAGAGTAGGTTCAACAGGGAACAGAAGGAGCAAAATTAGAGACAAGTATAGACAGACCTTTCAAGGAGTGTTGTTTTTAAGGGAATGAGAAGAATGGGCATGAGCTGGAGAGAGAAATAGGATGAGGAGAGTTTTTAATCAGTGAAAATAGACATAAAAGCATATGTGTAGGCTGATAGGAAAGACCCAGTAGAGAGGAATACATTGATGGGGCAGGAGAAACAGAGGAAATTGCTGGAGCAATGGCTTGAATAAGTTAGAGGGGATAGGATCTAGTACACCATTGGAGGGATTGGCCTTTTGGAACATGAATGGTTCAACCATGATGCAAGAAGGGAAGTGTTGCATGTGCACACATGTAGGTGGGAGAGTAGATGTGAAGGGACCCCTCTAATTGATTTAATTTTCTTAGTTGCATAGGAAGCAAAATCATCCTCTGAGAATGAGGATGAAGGAGGTGTTGGAATTTGAGAAGAAGGTAGGACATAGTCACCTTGGAGAATAAAAGTGTAAATGATCTAAGAAAATACAATATAATTACTGGACAATGTAAATCACCCCCATAATGTAAGTGACAGGCATCTAGATTGATGGCATTAGTGGATTTTTCTCTAACCATGTCTATCTGGGTCTCTAAGCGTGTTCATCTGTCTCTGAACATAGGCATAGAGTACGAATAATGTTCAATTTAACCAGGAGAGAGTTTGATGAAGCAAGAGCAGAACAAATTTAAGGAAGTGATAAGTGACCATGGAATTTAAACTGGATAATGGGAGAAATGAGTGAATATCCAAGGAGAACCAGTGAAAATGTTGTAGAATCAGTGAATGGAGGTATTTGTGGAGTTGAGGAGTTGTTGAAAGTGGGGTACAGGAAGTGAGCTGGAGAATGAAAAGGTAGTTATTGGTCAGAATGTAGGCTGTTTAAAATTGATATAATCAAGGATTTGCAGTTATTATGTTCAAGGTTATTTCCATAGGAATGAGTGGCCAAGGTCTTGGGAAGGACAAGATCATTGGAAGAGGGGAGAGCAAGAAACTGAGAGGACAGACATGAGGAGCATCATCCACATGCATAGTGAACTCACCAAGAAACACGAGAGGAGTAGATTAGAAAGAGTGGATCTTATACTAGCTTCCAAGAATAATAAGAAATAACCAAGCAGTACTGAGGGCAGTGGTGGAGTGGGGGTGTAGATGATTTCAACAAATTCAGTCACCTCCAGAATGACATCCAGGTCTGGCTTAAAATGTTCTCCTAGCTGTTCCATATAGGCAAGTGTACAAAGTGGATCCATTGTTCAATGCTAAGGTTGTTATCCTCCTCCTCATTATTTTTTAGTTTGTTGAATCATACGTATTAGAAAACAAAGAGAGAGGAAAGAATTTGGAGTAATAATAGTCCAGCCAAGTAATTAATTTCAAAGTGTGGTCTGGCATCCCCTGGAGTTCCCCAGGCCCTTTCTCAGCTCATAACTATTTTCATAATAATATTAAGATGTCATTTGCAGTTTTCACTTCTTGTCTTATGCATGTACAGTGGAGTTTTTCCAGAGGCCCCATGATGTATGATGGCGCAACAATTAAGTGTAGAAGTAGACTTGAGAATTCATCTATCTTCTATTAAACTAGAAATTAAAAAGATTTCAAAAGATATGAAACTGCCATTTGAATTTTTTTTTTCTGTTTTGGAAAATACGGTTATTCTTCCCACAAAAATAGTTATTTGTGTTAATTTTTTGTTTATTTTAAAGTCCACCAATTTATTAAACAAATTTACTGAGTGTCAACTTATGTAATAGATATTGAAGAGAATTCTGTGATAATTTGTGTAGCTTACTGGATGATGGAGAAATCAGACACAGAAACAAATAAAACACAATGTTATAATGGTAGGATAATATTTTCTGTCTGTGGGTATAGCTACATTTACTCCTTCCTGTTCCTTCTCTCCCCCGCCCCTCTCCCCCATCTTCTCACAGCTGGTTTCTTATCATTTGAGGTCTCAGCTAAAATATTCCCTTCTCAATAAGATTTCCCTAATTCTATCAAATAAATTGTCTCAAGTATCCTACTTCCATGAGCACATCTGAAGACACCAACCAACAGAATATGCCAAATGTCATAAGATATATGTGAATCTATGGTTCTCTTATATACGACTGTAGTGCCCTTGTTTTCTGAAAAATTATCTTTATTGTTGTTTTTATATATTTTTTTATTGATTTCAGAGAGAGGGAGAGAGAGAGATAGAAGTATCAATAATGAGAGAGAATCATTGATCGGCTGTCTCCTGCATGCCCCCTAGTGGGGATTGAGCGGGAAACCTGGGCATGTGCACTGACTGGGAATGGAACTCTGACCCCTGCCTCCCCCTCCCCCATTGATGGGTCATGCTCAACCACTGAACTACATCAGCTGAACTTTATTGTTAAAAGTATTACAAATGTCCCTCTTGTTCTCCCACCGACCCCTTCCACCCTGCAGCCGCCCACCCCCAGGCTCTCTGGGTGCTGACTTTGAGGAAGTAAGTGCCATGTTAAGAAACCCCAGTGGGGCCTGGAGGAGCTAAAAGTGGTCTCCAATCCACAGCCAACAAGAAACCAAACCCCTCAGTCTTACAACTCCAGGAGACTGAGTTTGCCAACAATCTGAGTGAGATTGGAAACATATCCTTCCCAACCATAAACGCAGATGAGGCTGAAGTCTCAGCCCAAATCTTCCTGTCCCCCAAGTGTTATTGAGGTACAACTGACAAATAAAATTGTAAGTCTGCAATGGGATGGTTTGGTATGTGTATACATTGTGAAAGGATTTCCTCATGGGGTTAATTAACACATCCCAAACCTCATGTATTTACTGTTCTTTTTTGTTTTTTGCTGAGAGTATTTAAGTTCAATTATGGTAGCACATTTCAATTTATAATACAGTGGTATCGACTATATTCACCATGTTATACATTAAGTGTTAAGAACATACAACTTACTTATAATTCTACCTCTCAGAGATGAGTTAGTGTATTATCTATGTTCTTTTGTCTTTTTAAACAAAGTTGTCTTGTTGTATACTACTCTTAATTAGCCTCTTATTATGAGCATTTTCTAATTTGACATCATTTGAAATCATTATATGTAGTGAGGTATGTATTCCATTTAGATTATTCAACTTATTTAGCCAGTCTGCTTTAGTTGGACAGGAGAAGTTCCCTGCCCCCCATTTTTAATAAAGAATACTAGAGGCCCAATGCATGAAATTCGTGCAAGAGTAGGCTTTCCTTCCCCCTGCTGCTGGCGCCAGCTACCTGCTGGCACCCAGGACCTGAACTTCCCTCTGCCTGTCAGCACCCAGAACCCAGGCTTCCCTCACAGAGAGAGGCCCTGCCTACCTGCTGCAGCCTGCCAGTCGGTGGCCAGGACCTCCCTCTGTGGGGCGACAATGGGCGATGACTGGGCCCCCAACCAATCGCATTGCACCTGCCTTGGCTGGCCTGGTGCCAGTGGGTGTCATAGCATGGTCCCAGATGGTCATCTGGATGATCGGATGGTCATTCTGCTGTTCAGCCGTTCCATATATTTGAATATTACGCTTTTATTATATAGGATTTGAATGTGTCCCTCTCTATATGCTCATTTATTCTGCACACATGCACACACAAACACTGGTGCATGCAAAAAACTCTGAATATGTTCTTCTCTACATTACTGGTTAAAAAGCATCTATTTTACTGAGGAAAATAAATATTGCAAAGATTTAACATTCTTCCAAATTAACTTATACATATATTGTTATATTGTTAGGCAATTCCAATAAAAGTGCCAGTGGATTGAAATAAAATGATCCCAACCTCATGTGGACAAATAAACAGATAAAAAACACTTTAAAGTTGAAGACATTACTGAGGGGTAATGTTGGTTATAGTGAATATTAAAATGTATTATAAAACTAAGACTATTAAAACAGCATGGTTTTGGATTGAAAGAAAAAAATAACAAAATTACCTAAAAACATAGTGTAGCATATATAGAAACTTAGTATACAATTAAAGGCAGTATCACAAATAAATAATTACACTGAAGGCTACTAAAGAAAAGGTGTATTAACTCTTTAGAAAACAATAAACAAACAAACAAAAGCAAATCACTTTGCTAAACAGCTAGTTTGAGATAAAATCAGAAGGAAAGACACATGGTGCCATCTAGTGGCAAAACAGATAACTGCATGCATATTGCTTAATGCAGCATCGATTGGCAGAAATTTAAAACAGGAGACTCCAGGGAGGTAAATTATTCATTAATGAAAAGACTTATACCTCCCATTTCAGCACTAATTTAAGGAAAATCTTTCATACTGATAATATGATTTCACTGTTTTCGAGGATATCATAAATGGTAGCCTATGTAATGATCCTAAGTCACAATGTAAGAAATTACAGTTGTAGACATTCATGCCAACCTGTCAGACATTTTAAAACAATACGAAGTAAAAAGAACAATTTAAGTAAGAGGATGCTGACTGAAAATTCATGGGTGAGAGCAGAATCTGCCAGTAGTTATAGTTTTGAATAAGAACTCAGTCCTGGGAACTGCTTTCAGGATTATGGAGCCTTACGGCAGTCCAGAGCTCTCCTGGCCTTGTGGCTACTGTGGCTGTACAGTTCCTGGGGTGAGTGTAGGCTTCCACGCTCCTCACTGTCCCCAGGCAGAAGCTCACACATGCGATCACCTCCCCATTGGCTCTTCCTCCAGGCTCTCTATCCGTCATCTAAGTGGCTGCAAGGACCCACGGGCGAGTCTGCAAAGAAGCCCTTCCATTTCCGGGAACAAGCCCTCCTTCCCATCCAAGAGGCCTCAGCACAGGCGCCCTGTTATCATGTACCTCTGCTCCTCTTCAGAGGTGAGCTCCCAGACCAGAGCGGGGCCCAGGCGTCCTGTGGATTGGCATTTTGGATTCGGGACTGAGTAAACTGGGTCATTCTATCCTGGGTTAGCTTAAGATGCAGGAGCTTTGGGTGACCATTAATAGAACTGGAGAAACAGAAAGAGCATGTGAAAGGGAGGAAGCCCAAAAGAGCAGCAGTGGGCGATGAATGAAGCGCCGGATGCACCCGTCCCTGGCTCTGTTGCTCCTGACAGGTACCTTTGCTGTTTGCTAAGGTTGGATGTTCAGTCATTGTCTCCTTGGACGCCTTATATTCCCAACAGCCCTCCGATAAACTTCCTTTTGCTGAAGCAAATGTAATTTTTTTCCCTCTTGAATTCAAGTGTACCAATACATCTTTTGCAGGACAAAACTGATCTGTATCTTTCAGTGGCCGCTCATGACCTTCACCTTGTGTCCAAATTCTTCAGCGGTGCCTCTGAAGCTTCTCGTGATCTCCCACGCCTCATGCTGACTTTCCCTCGCTCTCTGCCTCCTCCCATGCCCCCTTCACCCTCTTCTTCCACCTTCCATGCTCGAGCCATACCCAAAGACTCCTACTTGTGGTACCATGGCACTCTACCAGCCTCTCAGACAGGCTGTTTTCTCTCCAAGAAATACTCTTCCAGCACCCTCCTCCCCCAGCAGGTTCTGTTCATCCGCCACTTGCTCCAGATGAGTTGGTTCTTCCACCTATGTTAGCTCTGTGTCTCCGACCCCATTGTAGCTTTTATCACTCTGTTTCCCAATGATCTGTCAATTTGCTTGTCTCTCTCAGGAGACTCTAAGCTCCCTGAGGAAAGGGCAGGGTCAGCCTCACTGTTGCATGCCAATGCTTTGTGCATAACCTGGAATATAGTCAGCGCTCAAATATTTGTTCAATGAGCAAATAAATACACACGGAGAACCGTATCTGTTATCTAAGCGAGAAACACTAAATCCCCAGCGAGCTGCAAATCTTTTCAGAGCAAAGTGTCCAATCAGCCTCATTTCTGCTTAAATCAGGGCTGTAAATCTCTAATAATGTTTTTGAGAGCTGCAGCCTCAGATTTCAGAACCAGACAAATAATTCTAACGTATGTAACTCCCTCGTAGACTAAATAAAGCTAAATGCACATGAATCAATATACGGATTATCTATATTTTGTGGACATGGGTGGTCCAGACACCTACAAGGAGATAAATAAATGTTTGAGGTGGGTCCTTCAATGATTTTTACAACTGGTGCCAATTTGGCAAGCTTGACCGGGCCCTACCAGTGTGAGGAACCATGATTTTGGTATGATGTTGGGGAATTTGTGGCTTCCATCTGCTGGTTATCTCACAAAATGTGGAGCTGAGAAAAATCACATACTGATTAAATCATAAAATCCCACACTTGGAAGGGACTTCATGAGATGATCTGGGCCCGCCTCCTGAAGGTCAATGCATAAATCATCGTGTGCAGATGGCTGTTTATACTATTTTTAAAGCTCTTTAAGGATGGAGATTACACAGCTTCCCTTGATAGTCTGATCTTCATGGTCAAGAACTTCCTTTTTAAAAAGCCCATCTTTGCACTGCAGTGTGCCCCATTCTCTCTCTCTCTCTCTCTCTCTCTCTCTCTCTGTGAATATGGTGAGTACATGATCAACCTTTCCTACTAATTATTTCTGGTCCACACTCCATACTGTTGCAATTAATCATTAAGATTTCTGCTATTTCTCTCCCCCTCCCCAAACTACACAATTGCAATTCCTTTATTTTTCAGAAGACTTATTTTTTTCTCCCTCTATAAGGATTTTTTTTAATTTAAAGTTTTTCTCCTGAGAGTTTATTCTGTTGCTTACTATATAAAACTGGTAATGGTATTTCTGCTCAAGTTCTAATCAGCTGCAAATAATAGCAAAAATTTCTACTTGTCTACCCTGCCAGCATGGCTCAGTAGTTGAGCATCGACCTATGGACCAGGAGGTCATGGTTCGATTCCCAGTCAGGGCGCATGCCTAAGGTGGGGGCTTGATCCCCTAGTGTGGCGCATGCAAGAGGCAGCCGATCAATGATTCTCTCTCATCATTGATGTTTCTCTCTCTCTCCCTCTCCCTTCCTCTCTGAAATCAATAAAAATATATTTTAAAAAATTTCTTCTTGTCTTATCCCAGTATCATATTTGCTGTTTAAATTATAGCAGTTCCTTTTTGTTTGTTTGTTTGTTTCTGGCCTAAGTTCTGTTCCACAATAAATCTGAAGCCCTTCACTGTCAAACTGCTACTTTCTACATGTCATATCTGTATAATGTGTCTTGGGTTTTGGGGTAGGTTAAATAAGCGCTCCCCCCCCCAAAAAAAAAGATGTTCACATCTGTACCCCAGGACTTGTGATTATGTTAACTTACATGGAAAAGAAGACTTTCCAGATGTGATTAACTTAATGATCTTGTGATAAGGATTATCCAGGTTGACTCAAGTGATCACAAGTGTCCTTAGAAGAGACAGATAGTCAGATTAGGGTCAGAGAGAAAAGAGATATGATGATGGGAGCAGAGATCAGAGACATACACTTTGAATACAGAGGAGAGGCCACAAGCCTAGGAATGCAGGCAGTCTCTAAGAGGTTGGAAAAGGCAAGGTTATGAAGTTTTCCCTAGGGACCCTACTAACATTTTGATTTCAGCCTATTAAAACCCATTTTGAGCTTCTGACCTGCAGAACTATAAAGTAATAAATGTGTGTTGCTTTAAACAATAAGTTTACAGTGATTTGTTATAGCAGCCATAAGAAATGAACACAACTTTGACTCGTGAAAATATCTGCACTTGTTTTGAACTTCATGGTTTTATTTAATAGATCATTTTTGGATTTATAAATGTTTCTTAGTATTATGTTCCCATCATCCAAATTCACAACAAAACTAGTGGGTTTCCACTAGACTATTGCTAACCTTAACTTCTTATCAATTGTTTTAAAATATTTTATGTAATAGAGGATTTCATGTATTGAAAGGGTTTTATGTGCCAGGCACTGCACTATGAACTTGGAATGGGCTATCTTACTTATGTGTCACAACAAAACCACGAGGTAGGCATTATTATCCTCATTTTGCTGGGGCTTGAAGAAGCGAAGCAGCATGACCAGTCACTGACAGAGTTGATATTCAAGCCCAGTGTGCCTGATTTTAAAGCACATCTTCTCTCTGCTCTGCCATGTTGATCTGTCACTGCTCCGTGTTCAGTTTCTCTAGCTGGGGTAGAATATTAAGAATCTGCAGCACCATGAATTTTCAGGAAAGATGTGTTACTATAAATGTATCTTTCTTGGGGGGAAAAGCTAGTTTCCTAGAAATGTCATGTGCTTGTTCCAGATGTCAGATGGAAATGATTTCAAACATCAAAATTGAAATTGTGATTATTGGAAAAGTCAGAGGGATCACTCAAAAGCATTGAGGGAAAAGCAAAAACTCTCTCTGTCTTGGCAGGAACCTATAATTTCCCTGGGGGAAAAAAAATCCTCTCTAAAGAATAAAAATTTTGAATGAATATCCAGCAAAGTTATGGTGTAAACTCATATTCTGCCTATCAAGTTTTCTGAAACTGTACTATTCTTCAGTTGGTTTTTGTTAGCTACATACTAGACATGTTAGCCAAGGACAGATGCTATTTTTTCCCCTGTGCCCTCTCATCTTTTTCTCAGTTCTCTCTGTTTGAAAGAGAAGAGAGTGCAATTTCATTTTGAATGCTCACCTTTCCCAGCTCTGTGTTACAAGTAGTCTGCTCAGGCTGGGAGGAGATACAACTTTGTTCTCCAGGCATCTCTTCTGAAGGAATCAGTTGACACATTAAACCAGCTAATAGCAAATCCTCCAGTTCTACCCATCCGCTACCTTCCCTCTTTTCCATCTGAAGTAAGTATATACATTTTTCAATTTTATATAATATAGTTTTCAAATATAGAGTCAAGTTCTATCCCTCTTTCAACCATACTGCTCCTATGTCCTTATGTGTAAGGACACTTCTCGGGAAAAACCTGAAAGGCCACAGAGACCACAGTGGTTTGTTATCTGTACCCCTCATTTCTTTTTGTTTCTTCTTAATCCACTCTAAGTACACCTCCATCATTGTTTTGTGGGACAAGTTCTAGTGGGTTCTTGTGGGGTAGGGATGGATGTGGAAGCCAACTGGATATGTTTGTTATGACCAAACTAAGCCTTCTATTTCCCCTCCAGCCTCTAAAAACTTCCTGCTCATTCAGTGTTTACGGCAAGTCCTCAAATAATATTGTTTTGTTCAATGTTGCTTTGTTATAACATTGATGAGAAGCCACAGGAACTTAACTCTTGTTTGTATCAATTAGCCTACGGTAAAATTAGTTTTATTGCATTTTTTTTTGTTTGTTTGAAGGCACAGAACCTATCAATGACATTGGGTGTTATATATAATTATACATATCTGTACAGACAAATACATATATGCAGCATGTGTGGAGATAATAATAAAATAAATTTTTAGATCTCTTAATATGATATAATTACATCAATAAATTTCCTAATATTGAAACATCCTTGGTAATTTGGAATAGATTACACTTGGTCATGGTGTATTAATATTTTTAATATGTTGTTGAATTCTATTTGCTGGTTATTTTTTAGGATTTCAAAATCAAGATTCATAAGCGAGATGAGCCCATACTTTTCTTTCTGTTTCCTCTATCTTAGTCAAGTGCAGGTTCAATGTCATACTCAGTTTATTAAAATAATTAGGTCATTCTCCTTATTTCACCTAGCCTCTGGAATAATTCATGAAGCGTGTCGTTTACTCACTCTTTGAAAGTTTGACAGATGTTCCATGTGAAGCCATCTGGATCTATACCATTTTATGAATTGGTTTTTTAATACTTTTGAATACTTCTTTTATGGAAATCAGTTCGTTTAAGCTTTTTATCTCTACTAGTGACAATTTTTAAAAATTGCATTAAAAATTTTACCCGTATCTCTTAGGTTTTAAAATATTTTTATTCAGCACTTCCATCAGTCTCCAATTTGTTTTAATTAACCTGTTTCAATGTTTATTTCCAAATTAATTTTATTTTATATATAAGGCTGGGAAAAGTAGATGTAATACAAACAAATAAGACAATAATTAAGAAATAATAATACAGGGATAAACTCTCTGTTTCGTGTACTCACAACTGTAACTCTGCTCAGCCCTGTATTGTTTACTTTTATTCTTTGCCTAGGCTGGCTAGTGCTGTTGTATTTTATTACTTTTTATAAAGTCCTAATTTTGATTTATTATTCCTACAAATTATTTTTTTCTACCCAAAGTAGTTAAAGATTTTAACTTTATTATTATTTTCTGAGGGTTTAACAAAATGTTAATGGGTCTTGAATTTCATCAGGTGTGTTTGCTACATTTATTGAAACAAGCATATTAATTTTCTCCTGTTTATTTCTGTTAATGTTGTGAATTACATTGATTTGTAAAACAACAAACCATCCAGAAATTCTTAGAATGCACCATGTTTGTATAGTTATATTTTTCTTATATATTGCTAGATTTGATTATTGATGTTTTGTATAAGATTTTTTACCTCTGTTCATTAATCAGATTGGTCATTTCCTTGTCTATAAAATCTTTGTTAGATTTTTGTATCAATATTATCCTAGCCTCATAAAATGAGCTGAGAAATATTCCTTATTTTCCCCTTATTTTGAAGAGTTTATGTAATGTTGGTGTCTTTTCTTCCTTAAATGTTTAGAATAATTCACCTGTTAAGCCATCTGGGCCTGAAGTTCTTTCTGGAAAATTTAAAAAATAACACATCCAACTTTGAGAGTACAAAGAGGACTATTAAGATTTTCCTATTATTTGTGTCTATTTTAGTAATATTTTTAAAAGAGTTTGTTCATCTAATTGCCAAATTTTTAAGGCATACACTTTTATGCAATACAGAGGTGGGCAAAAGTAGGTTTATAGTTTGTGAGTATGCTAAACACAAAGTTAATAAAGCTATTGTAATAATCATAACCCACATGTATTTTTCCATATGAACAACTGTAAACCTACTTTTGTCCACCCTTGTATATTCTTATTATTCTTTTATTGTCTGTAAAATCTTTAGAATTTTCCCCTTTTATTACAGACTAGAGGCCCAGTGCATGAAAATTTGTGCACTGGGTCCGGGGTGGAGGTGGTCCCTCAGTCCAGCCTGTGTCCTCTCACAGTCTGGGAGTCCTCAGGGGATGACCTATTGATGTCTGGCCTCCCTCTGTGGGAGGTGACGGAACAGGCAATCAGGGGATGGCGCCGCCCCCATCACCTTGCCATTGCTGCCCGGCCTCCCTTTGCAGGAAGTGACCAGATGGGCCTATCAGAGAATGGTGCTGGCCCCACTATTGCCCCTCGGCCACCGCTGGTTGCTGCCCCCCTCCCCTCCACACACAAAGTCATTCCCCTCCTCTGCCCACTGGCATGCACCTTGGCTGGCCTGGCACAGCCTGCTCTCTGGCCTCGCCCCCTGCTGACTGGTCATTCTGCCGTTTGGTCGATTTGCATATTATGCTTTTATTATATATGATACTGGTAACTTTCTCTTTTTTCTTTCTTGCATAGTCTTGCTATGAACTTATTAATTTTACTAATCTGGTCAAAGAATAAACTTTTGGCTTTCTTCATTTTTATTGCCAATTTTTGTGTATTTCATTATTTTCTCCTATCTTTTTCATTTTCTCTTGTTTACTTTTTGAGAGTTGATGTTCTTTTTGTTTTTTCAGTTTTTTGAGGTAAAAGTTAAGCTATTGTTTTTCTAATTTCTTCTTTCCTAACAAATGTATTTAAAGCTATCTTTTACCCTTAAGCACTGCTTTAGTTGTATCTCCAGTTTGTATTTATTATATCTTCATTATCATAGAATTAAAAAGTATTTAATTTTATTTTACTATAATCTCTTCTTTGACCCATGGGTTATATAGACATGATTGCCTAGTTTCAAGCAGTTGTGAATATGTAAGGTATCTTTTTTTTTTTTTAATTTTTAGCTTATTTCCACTGAGTCAAAGATCATACTCTAAATAATTTCAATCATTGAAATTTATTGAAGATTTTTGATCCAGCATAAGTCAATCTTGGTAAACATTTAAAGTGTACTTAAAATATTAATTTTATTATTCCTAGGTGCAATATACTATAAATGTTAAGTGTATTTTGTTGATTGAGTTTATCAGATCTTATTGATTTTCCTGTCGGTTTACTCTGTCAGCTCAGCCCTGAGAAAAAAGGAAATTCTGCCATTTACCAACAATGTGAATGAACTTTGAGGGTATTATGCTTAGTGAGATAAGCCCAGACAGAGAATAACAAATATTGTATAATATCACTTATATGTGAAATCTAAAAAACCAAACTCATAGAAACAGAGAGTAGAATGGTGGTTACCAGGGCCTAGGGGTGGGAGAATTGGGGAGACATTCTCAAAGGGTACAAACTTGCAACTAGAAGATGAGTAAATTCTGCCATCCAATGCAGAGCATAGCGATTAAAATCCATAGTACTATACTATTTACTTAAAATTTGCTAGAAGATTAGATCTTAAATGTTCTCATGCCCTTAAGAAATAATCATTATGTGACTTGATAGAAGGTTTGCTAAAACTAAGGTGGTAATCATATTACAATAAATAAATGTATAAAATTTGCTCATTGTACAATTTAAACCTACACAATGTTATATGCTGATTATCTCTAATAATAAAAGCCTAATATGCTAATTAGGCTGGGCGTCTTTCCGGATGACCTTCCGGACAAAGCCACAGCAGGTGGTGGCCAAGGCAGCCACCCTGGCAGCGGGGGCTGAGCTCCTTGCACAAATTTTAGGCATCGGGCCTCTAGTATTTCAATAAAAAAGAGAGGAAGGGAGTTGGCAATGCTGTATATAAAAAACAAAAGTGTTTGGCATGGCAATGACATCAGACTGGACCAAGATACTGGATCATGCAGGATGGGGAGATAGGGTACAGGGCATGACAGTTACTTAAATGTCAGTAGGTGCCAGGCAAGTGAGATGCGTAAGTAAAGTGGGCCAGGGGAAAGTGCCTACTGTGTACATTACCTGGGTGTGGGTATATGAGCGGATATAAGCGTGCAGTGTGTGTGTGTGTGTGTGTGTGTAGGGGGCACAATAATGAGCTGTGACTCTTCAAAAGGAGGCAGCTGGTATTCCTCTCCAGAAAGACATTTGTTTTGTGGGTCTAATGTTGCCTGATGTCCTAATCTTTCAAGAGACGCCAGAAAACAATACATTTATATAAAATATCATGAGTTTCCAATGTTGGCTCAAAATGTTAACAATAAGAAGCAATGCCTGGGTACCAGAGTTGGGTTGTGGACTTCAGGCTCAGGAAGAAGCGATGTTTGGAAGGAGTGGGGGCATGAATAAGAGAAAACAGACAATAGTAAAGAAGCTTGAAGATTTTATTTAAGTATGTCTTTGATATATTGAAAGCTGAGCATTTTTATGACAAAAGTTTCAAGAAGAAAGTTTTCTTTCCAGTTTCACCACTGTGGCTACCAGCCCAATCCTTATTTTAATGCAGAGATGCTGTGATTGGAATAAGTTATATGTACAAATTATATCATAGAAAACCAATTTCATTGCTAACTATAAGCAGGTTAGGGTACTTCATCCAAAATAAGGAGAAAATAAGAGAGTTTGCACTTTTATATTTTAAAGCTGATATTTTAGCAATAGTTTGACAATAGTTTATTCCATTTATACTCTTTTGGCAACACAACCTTAAAATACAATTTATTCACTGGCATGCAAAGCAACATGGCTTCAGAATACACCTCTTAAATTTTACAGAACTTAAAATTTCAAACATCCCATGTGGCTGGTAGGTGACGTTATGAAGATGATCTTGAGTGGTGACATTCTTACTTCCTAAAGATAAAAGAAAAAGACAGTCATATAACAGAGCTATCATACTCAGATGATGTAGTTAAATTATCCGGGAAATATTTTAAAGATTTATTTTGGTAAAAGTTGTTTATTAATCTTTTTGTCTTATGAATCCCTTAGTCTTTTGAACTTTTTAAATATTTGCATTCAAAGATGACATCCTAAAGTTCCCCGATCAAGAAATATAAAGTGTATAAATAGTTATAAAAAGCCGTTATAACCCATCAAGATAAGTGGTTACTTTTGGTGTTTAGATTTTTATTACTATTCTTATTACATTAAGTATATAATACCAAATTTATTTGTGCTTAAAATTCAAAATACAGAGCAATATAGAATGTCACATTATTACGTGAATGATGTATATTTCCATGTTTTATTCTTATCTGTGTTCCTAATGCCCTGTCCCTTAATTGACACTCAGGAAATGTTTTTGGAGTAAGTGGGTGAATGAGTAAAAACAAATATAATGATGTATTCTTAAATGAGTCATACTTTTGCTTATCTACCAAGAGAGTAGAGACTCTCTTCCCCACACAAGGAACAACCTGTGGCTGTATGATACAATTGATGAAAGTTTTGATGGTTTTCAGAATGCACTAAAATGCAATCACCTAATTGTCAATAAGTTTGTTTTGAAGCAGCCAGTTTATAAATTCCCGGGTGGCAAGATTATCAAGAACTGTGTTCATCTCATCAGAGAAAGAGCCTTCTGCATGTCTGCGGCGGAGCTCTTCAATAGTGGTGCCTTCCTGGAGCCTGAGGAAAAGGGGGATAAAAATAGGTATTTGGTTAAATGCTTTAAATAAATGCTTACTGATTGCATATCACTGGTAACATGTGAGGGTCATTGAGAAAACAGGACGTTATATTTACAGAGGGCCGACTACGGGAACCTGCATGAACTGGTGCATGTCAGAATGGAAAATCTGGAAGTAGGAAAGAGCAGAGCAGGGATGTGAAACCCAGCCTGCATAACTTCGTGCCTTCTGCAGTGGTCCAGCTGCTCCAAAGATTTTAGTATATTGGCAACACAGAGGTTATTATTGAGATTATTACTTTGTTTAAAATTCAGAAAAATGTAAAACTAGTGGTTATTAGAACAGCCTTGCAAAGTGCAGTATTAAGGGATTAAACTTTAATCTATATTAGATTTTCTTTTTTTATTAGTTTAATTAGCAACA
The DNA here is from genome assembly GCF_027574615.1 of Eptesicus fuscus. Lineage (NCBI taxonomy): Eukaryota > Metazoa > Chordata > Mammalia > Chiroptera > Vespertilionidae > Eptesicus > Eptesicus fuscus. Next base: position 40,767,486 of record NC_072483.1, read on the forward strand.
TTTTTTTGGTGCCCCTTTAAAATATTATAAAATATCCTCAAGTATAAGTGACTATTTTACCATTGATTTTGTAAATTGGATCATCAATGTTTAAGAAAGCAGTGACAATATCAGGTTATTAGCTAAATTGTAACACAATCCCTTTTGTCTTAATATTTCTCCGAGTCTCAGTAAGCTTGCTTTAAATCTCACAAAAAATTGAGTTGGACATTTTCATTCAATTCAAATGTCAATCAAAATGGCCAAGAGAAAATGAGATGGTTCAGGGGTCTGTTTGGTTGTGGTAAGATCCAAGAAGGTACCTAATGGGCTTAGTCTCATTTTCAACTGTGAAACTTTAATGGCTATTTATATGACAGTCCCATAAAAAATGGGGATGTTGTTAAATATATGGGTGTTTGCACATATTTATATTTTGAATGTCATTTCATTAAACATCTTAAGTTTAATACCTTTCAGTCTTTATCAGATTACTAGAGACCCAATGCATGAAATTCGTGCCTGGGTAGGGTCCCTAGGCCTGGCCAGCTATCAGGGCCAATTTGTGGGGCAACCAGTGGGGTTGTGCGGGGGGGGGGCACTGACACCTGCCTTGGCTGGCCTGGTGCTGCCCACTTGCTGGCCCTACCCCCTGCTGCCGTCGCCACTGCCCACTCGCCAGCCAGCCCCACCCCCGCTGCCACCACCGGTGGCCTCTCTCTGCAGGGCGGCCAGCAGGGCAATTGGGGGCCCCCCACTGGCACCCACCTTGACTGGCCTGGGGCCTGTAGGCTGGGGGCAGCTCCTGCATTGAGCATCTGCCCCCTGTGGTCAATACACGTCATTTCACCAGTCATTCTGCTGTTCAGTTGATTTGCATATTAGGCTTTTATTATATAGGATTAGCTAAACAGTAACACAAATATATGTTGATCCCGTATGTAAATACTTAAAGTAAAACTTTAAGTTTTCAGCATTATTTCTTTTTTCCTTATCCCTAGTTTTTCTAGTTTAAGCTTATCATCCTGATGCAGTTCTCAATAGCACCCTATTCTCAAAAGTGTCTTGGATTGACAAATTAATAGCCTAATTATAACACAACTCTAATGTGGGATAAAAATACCACCTTTTTGACTCTATTATTAATACTTGCTACTACAGATAAAACATATTAAATTCTTGTAGATTGTCTCCCATCAATAGGAGTTATTTCCTTACTTTGTGAGTCTATATTAATTGCTTCTATAAGTCAAATCCATAAATAGGTAACTGTAGTGTAAGTTTTCAACATCATGCAAAAAAAATAAAGTTAAATAAGAGTGTACAGACTTACTCTTACCTCTCTACGTTTTCCACCAGCCAAGCAACGAATTCCCTGACAGCTTCATTTTCCAAATAAGCACTTAAATCACTGGTAAAGGTCCCTTCAGCATGTCTCTCAAATTCAACATGACGTTTGGCAATGTTATTCCTGAAAGAAATGTGAACGTTACATTGAAGATCTATCTCTTTAGCAATATGGTTCTCACCTATAAGTAGTGGCAGCTTGGGGTTGAAGAGGCTTAGGGAGATTTGGGAGATGAGAGTAGTTAGGACACTCATCTTGAAACTACATGAATTATCTGAACTGACGGTTGATGGGAGAGGATAATAGCAATTAAGGGGAGCATTAGCCCACTTGGCACACCCATTTTCACCTCTTCTGCTTATCCGTGCCATTGATTATTACTGTTGCATTTACTTCAGCCTCAGTGTATGCAATGTGCTATGCAGCTTGCAGACAAGCAGCTGTTTGTTATTAATACTTACGGGGTCAGACATAGTTAAATGAGTCAAGGGAAAGCTAAGGACCATCTCAAAATGTCCTCAAAAGGACTACATGATAATGGATGAAAGGAAACATGTGATGGGACAGCAGTGAAGAAAGCTAAGATGATGACTTCATATCAACCTCAAATGTGATCTGTGTAGGTGGTTGACCAGCTGCCCTCCTGCATCTATTACCCCTGGAAGGTTTCATCTTAAACACACAACAGAAATCGCCTGAGAGTGAGGATTATTTTATATTAGATTACCAAATTGTAGCATTACCTTTCCAGAAATGAGGATAATTGTTTTCTTTTTTTTTCAAATTTCTCTTATGTCACCAATGGCCATGTCTATATCACTAACAGGGACTTCTCCCAGTGTCTGCTCTGACTATGACCACCATCTTTCCTGTCATGCCCTCTACTTTAAGAACTTTTGGTAAACCACTCTGCCTCTCCAATTCTTCCTGCTGATCCATATTCATTCATTCATTCTCTCATTCTCTCTCTCTCTCCAGGCAAATCTATGTCCTTATCCTGATATTTAGATTCCTTCAGCTACTTTGTATGCACAACCCCCTTCCCCTGTGGGCCACTCTCCAAAGAAATTGTGAAATTCCACCATCTCTGTGAAACCCTCGTGGAAGATTTCCTTCAGTAGCCTACATGCATCGTAAAACCCAACACTGTCAATGAAAATCCAACATTAAAATGTATGCCTCACAAAGGGCTTGTGCTCTTACTTGCCTTCTTCTCTCTTTATGCGGTACAGCTAGGCTATAATTTTAAATGTGTATCTTGGATTGTATTCTACAAGAAAATGACTGCATCTGTTTCCATTCCTTACCATGATTAACTTGGCTAGGGGTTACTTTAAATGTGATCACAGTCATGAGTTTGAACCCTACAAGGGAATGTTGGATTTGCTCTTATCTTTTGGTCAAAAAAAAGATTCCTAACCTTTCAGGTCTAAAAAAGTCAGCTTTCAATTTTAATAGAAAATGGGTAAGAGAGTAAATATTGCTAAGACCACAGTGGGGAAAATAATTTAAAATCTACGTTTCATTAAAGGGTGGGTAAGGCATTTGCAGGGAGAGAAGTGGGACTTTCAGAGGCATAATATGAAGGATAGCATTACCAACCTTGAAATCATCAAAGCTGAAAGAACTTATACACCCTATTTGATGAGCATGATAACATAATGAAAGTCAGGAGATATTATAGACATATTTAAGTAATACGTTTGTGTGCAAATTTGGGGCTAGGTTTAGACTCTCACTTGCTCCTCTTGGTGTTCATCAACCAATCCACGAAATCTTGGGCACGCCTGGTATCCAGATACTTGCTGTAGTCACTGGTGAACGTGCCCTGGGAGTGGCGCTTGTCTTCATTTATCTGATCGGGATCATTGAGTGGGTCTGCCTGGGGAGCTATGAAGGAGCTGTGAAGAACAGTGATTGGTGCAACTAAGTCTCTCCTCGAGTGGACTCACTCAAGAAACATCTTCTCTACAAAACACAAGGCCACATGAAATCGAAAGGCAGGTGCCTTGAGCATTTCAGTTGATATGAGAGACACCTTGTTTGCCACGGGAATCTCAGAGCTTTATTAGAGTTGAATACACTCTGATTCTGAGTCCTGGTAGCAGATTTTTAACTGGCTTCCTCTTTACTAAAATGAGATTAAATAAATAGTTTTTTAAAGTAATTAATGTACTTATGATTCTGCTAGTAATGAGAGAAGAGAGCAATGACTTGACTATTTTAAAAGAGTGAAGAATCCCAAATCATTTGGGCAGCTGATCTGTGTTCTGAATTTTGTTTGCATGTGTTAATATAAAAATGTAGCTCCATTACCTGGTTACATGATAGCTGATGATGAAAGAGAAAGACAATTAAAATTTAAAGAATGCCAAGAAAAAGCCCACTTGCTAATTTCAAACTGTGTAGTGGATAATCCACATGCCAGTAATCAACAGTTGTTTGCCATGGCAAATATGGAGAAATATTCAATAGGATTAATACTCAGAAATAGAATCAAGATACTATTCTCATCTGTCAAAACAGCAAAGGTTAAATATGGGGGAGGGTATTATGAAAGGAGTATTTCTATAAGGCTGGTGGGAGTGTGCATGTGTATGACTTTTCTGGAAAGCAAGCTGGCAAGATATTATAAAAGACTTAAACTTATTCAAACCCTTTGACACTAATTTTAGTACCAAAAATCTAGCCTCAGGAAAGAGTAAAAAAATGTAGGGAGAAAAGTTATTTGCAGCATTCTTTGTGGGAAAATGTAAAGAACTCAAGTGTTCAATAGAAGAGGAATAGCTAAATAAATATTGTACATTTATGAGATGAAATAGTATGCAGCTATTAAATATCATACATTTAATATATATTTGTAATGCTATATGAAAGAGCTAACAATACAATGCTAAGATAAAAGGCATAATATGAAGCTGTATAATGATCTGAGATATATTCTATATACAAGTACATACATAACATTTTTTGCATATTTTGTATCATGAACATGTATGACTTTTACAATTAGTAAGAAACAGTGTTATTTTTTAAAAAGGAATAAAAAAAGAAAAAGTTGGTGTGAATAATTAAAATAATCTACTATGCAGTGTGTGAGTAATGAATGGATAGATAGGATCAGCTGAAGATTTCAACAAGCTATAATTTCCCATGTAACACATTTTCCAACATAGCCTACTCCTTTGGTTGTGAAACAACATATTCAGATCTATACTCCAGAAACAACTTTATCACAATGATATTTTAAACTTTTTAAAATTGTACAGAGTATTTACTCTCAGTTACTGAGACCTCTTCACAAATCATAGTTTTCACGGGCTGTATTATAACCATCATGCTATGTTAGTTCAAGTCTAAAGATTGAATACCTGGACTTCTCTGTGTCCTGAAGGGAGCGTTGCCAGCTGCCTTGGACCAGCATCACAAATAATCCAGCCACAAAGTAAATGCTTTTCATTTTTGCTGCCTGTTGGTGCACAGAGACAAGGGAGGGAGAAAGGCAACCATATTTAAACACATCAGGCTCAATTCATTTAATTGTGATGAAGTAAATATTATAAATAAAAAGAAAATCTATTTTATTTTGAGTATACTTTAAAAAGTAGATTATATTTCCCCCCAGATTTTTTTGGTGGCAAAAAAAAAAAAAGCATTTAAAAAAATGTGTACCACCTTTAAGGTTTTTCATTAATGTAGGACACTTCTGTTAATAATTAGAAGGCTCATTTCCAGATTTGGAATTAAAATGTCTATGATAAACATTTAAGATACCCACTGTAGATGATATGCTACATATGGTTAGCCTGAATGTCACCTTATCCATAATGCCACCCCCTTCACTATCAGTCTGGCTTTCAATTAATAGTCCTTCACTTCCAAGCATTTACATTATACTGCATTTCAACCATCTTAAAGCAGCCTCGGGCTACAACTTGGCATACCAGCTGTCGGTTCAGATGTATTATTCATTTATATTTTAAATAGTGTAACTTGGTCTAGACTTTGTAATTATAAAGCGGCCAACAGATTTGAGGTATTTTAGGGTGCTTTGACCTGTTCTAAATTAAAGGGAAAAAATTGTTTTAAAGACAAGCAATTTGCAACAAGAACTAATGCTTCTGGCAACTTGAACAATCACAAGTAAGAAACTCAAGAGATCACTGTCATAATGAAAATTAATGCCTGTTTCTGAAGTCTGGGAAGTCCCCAGGTTGTTTTATAATTGGACTTAGTCCAGGACATGTCATTCACTGCTTGTGACACCCTAGGCCTAGTTGCGGGATACACCTGGTTGCTTGTCCTTGTACCACAAGCGGATGCGCCATGAAGCCACAGGATGCCAAGGGCATGATGATGCAGTGTGCAAGGTGGGAACTAAAATGAATTTGGGGCAGAAGATCCCCACAGGGCAAGCTCCTCTATTTTCTGAATAGAAACCTCAAGTCCAGCATTTGCCATGGACTTCTCTCTACTAAAGTCCCACCATGTTTCCGTGAGAAGTGGGGATTTCAATCCAAGTTTGATTATGTTTATCCATAAATAATGTGAATGAGTATTTTTAGCAAATGGCATTTGGTTTGAAATAAGGATTTTACAAATATTATCATTTCAAACTATCAATCTTTTCTTTAACATCCTAGCCATATTTACTGTCTAGCTTTGGCACTAAAACATGGAGACTGGAATACCAGCCTTGGTATTTTTTTTTCTTTGAAATATTAAGTCTCTTTGGATTAAGCAGTTACTTAAACAAAGCAACATAATAGTAATTGCATATTCACCCTTCTTCATTCATCAACATGAAATTACTAATTTGGCATTTTGCTATGCTTCGGTTGATGTAGTTGGCAAACTTTGGAAACTTTGCTGTATATGTAGGTAGTGTCTTCTGATTATACATCTCAATTATAAATTCATGCCTCCCGGAATTTAAAAAAAAAAAAAAAAGCAAGGATTTCTTTTAGAATTATACCACTGTTGCAAAAACAAGTTAGTCCTAAATAATTCCTTCTATGCAAAGTCCCTAAAGGTTTTACACAATCTTCATTGTATTCTATATGGAGGGAGATTTGAAGCATGTGCTATTCTGCTGCTGTGGGAGCTGATGGAGGGGGAAACAGAAGTGAATGTTCCAAATCCTCTATCGGCAGTGAATTGAGTTCTACTGAAAGAGAAACTGATTTTTAAAATTTCATTCATTCATTTGTAAGTTTATAGAAAAAACTTTGAGAATAAGTTTAATTGTTTGAATGCCACTACTGAGAAAGAAAATTCTTATATTATTTAAGATTCAAAATCTTATTCAATAATAGAAGAATTTCCAGTTACTCCCCTCCACCTCATTCGGATAGCCTAAGGAGAGAATGTGTAGGTTTGTAAAAACCACACATTTCCACTCAAATTTAAAGGGAAAATATGGGAACAATAGCATTCTCTGTGTAGGAAGTCTTTTAGAAAGATTATTCTTAGACACAGGCAAGGTGACATTATATAATATCTCTAAGTGTATTGGTGTTGTAGGCCAAATACATACTTTTTAAAACTGATCAGCTCATTTCCTCTCATATGTCCTGGGTATGTGTGGGAAAACACACCACTTGATCATTTACTCCATTGAGGATCTTTGTAAAACCATTCTTTGTCCCCAAGGGCTTAAATAGGTATTTTAGAACATCTGATTTTGTTTCTATAGAGATTTACTAAAATCTTATTTCAGAATGTGGGCATTTTAGACATTTTATTTATTGCTATTGGTTCTCAATACATAGTAGATAATTATTAATCGGAGGTTTCACTTAGCTCCATTCAAAGAATTTCCAATAATTGATTAGTTCACCACACCAAATGTGCTGTATTATTTACAAGCAGCTGATTTCATGGACTTTGAGTTTTTGATAGACTTATAAGAAATTTGAATATTGGAAAGATGATGTTGATTCTTCTGTTTTGGAAAATGATAAGTTTTCATTGGTAAGGAGCAATTGCTATTATAGCCTCTCTAATGGACACATTTCTGCTGAATGTAAAAGGCGCCTTCTGTTCAAAGCAATATACACATTAATCAAATCTAAGAAAAATATTTATCTACTTAAAATGTTACCCCTGCCTGGGTTTCGGGCTTGATCCCCAGTTGGGGGCATGCAGGAGGCAGCAGATCAATGATTCTCTCTCATCATTGATGTTTCTATCTCTCTCTCCTTCTCCCTTCCTCTCTGAAATCAATAAAGAAATGTATTTTAAAATGTTACCCCTTATTTTAAAAACATAGTTCTCATAACAGTTAAGTCTTATAACAAGTGCATTGATTTGAATCTTCGTTTTTCTTTCAACTTCATATCTTTTCATTGAATTATTTTTCAGACTCATTTTGTGGCTTCACTGTGTTGACATTTACGTAAATACATTTTGGATCACTTTTTTCATCTCAATTCTACCCTATGTATTATTAGTGAAAAGTGTAAGCTGAAAGAACAACATTTGAATTCATAATACTTTATCCCCTTAAAAATACTTAACTGCACCCATATCAGAATAGACAGTCTTACAATCACTCAATAGGAATCTTACCTTCTGATACCAGGAGTGGAACAGGGCAGGTGGAGAGAGAGCGAGCCCCCTTTGGAACTGGAGATCAGCCGGGACCTGAGCTCTGTACTTCTGCACCAAAGCGCACTGCTTTTATATACTCTCTAGCGCTGTTTAGCCTCACAGATATTACGCTGACAATATAAATTTCTCATCTGTAAATAATGGGCTTTTGTTACAAACGATTTAACTCGCCCACTCACTTTGCTCATCTCATTCTACGCTTGCATTGGGTGGGATCTCAGAGGCCAGGAAACTTTATTTACTCTCGTGCCCTGTTTCTTTTTTTTTTTTCTTTCCTGGAGAATGGAAAGGACAGTTGGGAAATTCACCTTTCACTCACCAGTCAGGCTTGAAAATTGCTGACGAACTCTTGTTGTAATGTGCCCCGCGAGTCGAACAGAGGATGCTTCAGTCACAAAATCGAATCAAGGAGTCTATTTCAAAAGCCTGCGGTTAGGAGGGGGCATTAGCTCTCCAAATCTCGCAGTCCCGAGTGAGTACAGGAGCAAGCTTATAAAGGCAAAAACCATATCCTGCTAAGATGTTGGAATGTGGAACTACCTTGGGAAAGTAGTTTGTACAGAAGCCAAATTGAGCCAAGTTAGCTATCTTTAAAGGTTATCTATAGTTTCAGTTCCTGGAGCCACTGAGTCAACGGAAATCATTTTTGCGGTTCTGGTTCGCAGGCACAGAAGAATAGCCTTTGTAAAACTACAATGGGGCTGGCAACAAAATGGGGTGATTTATGTGAGTTTCCAGGTCTTATTCTGGAAATGGAGGTCAAAATGGAGTCACTTGGGCTAACTACCCTATTATTTAAGCAAGCAAATGTTTACAGAAGCCAGAATAGCAGGGTTAAAATTTTAAACAGCAGTTTTTACCCAATATGGAGGTTACTATGCTTCACTCTGAAGTGAATTTTGATGCTGCGGATGTGAAGTTACTCAGTTTATGGCTAACCTTTCTTTGAGGATGGCCTCAATTAAGAGTCTTACAAGTCTTTCCGTTTTGCTACTTAGTTCTGATGAATTTATCTGAATATAATCCTTTCATCTCTCCAAATAAATACATCACTCACTTAAAACATGGTTAGTAATCTTCTCATCTCCACTATATGGAATTAATTTGTGTGTTTGGTTTTTTTTTTTTTTGGAAATTTTAAAGAATATTCATTCGAACCTAAACTGTTCTATTGCAATAAATTGGAGTCCAGAAGAAGGATAAAGCAAAATGAGGATTAAACATCCAAGATAGGGGATGCTAATAAGACAGAGTTTAGTATTTCTTTTTCCTTCTAATGGATATTTAAAGGCTAATTCTACTGATAAGAGAGCTGGACACTAATTTATAAAAGGACAAGATACAATACATGCTATCATATGTATTTTTTGAGCTTCATCATCTGCTACTTAGGACTTCAATGATCTATAGGATTTAGCAGATATAAGTCTGATCACTTTAGACAAAGAGAAATATAGGAAGTGACTGGACAGACAGCATGAGGACTGTGTAAGTGTAATTAGATTTTAGTCTGGCTGCTGTCAACATGTTGTGTGACTGTGGTCCAGTCACACATCTCTCTGTGCCTCAGCTTCTGGAACTATACAATGAGAGGGTGGCTTAAATGACCCTTCTAAAATAAAAATCTAATTCTATGTGACAAAACCAATACGGCATTTTTTTAACTAGCTTTCAATCTTCTAATTTCATCAGCAGCGTGATGAAGCTGATGACTTGTACAGAAGTAAATCACTGATACAACTGGAGGAACATTTCCAATGAACGTAAACTCTTCAGTTGTGGACCGGATCCACCATTGGATAGAGAACTACTTACATGCCATAGGGATTAATTCTACATGAAATTGGAAAACCTCAGGAAGGGGTTTTCATGCTAGTGATTTCTGATCCTAGGAGATGGTGCTATTCAAACCATAGTCTATGGACCAGAATCACCTGCTAGAAATGTAGACTCTGGGCCAAGCCCAGACTTACTGAATAAGAACCTGCATTTTACCAAGATTCCCAGGCAATTAATATGCATATTAAGGTTTGTGAAACACAGCTGCATAAAACACCATCTCATTTCTTCACCTGCTCCCTGGTGCTTGCTGCAGTTTTGACCTGAGGACTGCTCCTTGGCACTGCCAGCAGGGGGTGGCAAAAGAGCAGAGAACAGTGACACAGGGCCATCTGGATGAACATAAATGCAGTAATGGCGTGAAAGTGTGAATTAGTTTAACATATGATCAAATTGTGCCTCCCTCTTGCCCTGATCCTCATGAGTATATTGGCTATAGTTTGTTTGGCATTCAGTTCCACTTTTTCTCCTTTGCCAATGTGGGTAGATGCTTCTTTGCCTCCCTCTTTCTGTGTCTCTCTTTTTCTTTCCTTTTCAGGTGCTACCTGTTTGTGGAGCAGTCCTAAGAAGGGAGCTCTGCAGATGAGGTAAAGATATAAGGTATAAAGATATTAAGCCAACACAACCTCTGGCATCTCAGTAAATGTCCTCTCCCGATATCTCACGAAAACTTGTCTCTTTCCCTCCACCCCACTTGCTTTCTATGATTTCAGAAGTGACTATCCCAAGTTCTTTCAGGAAATTTCCTCTGGCTTCATCTCCAGCCCACCAACACTGATTCTTGGGGTGCCTGACACCATAATGGTAAGCATTCTGAGAATACAGAAGCATTAAGAGCTCCACTATATAGGGCACTGCTCTAGAAAGGGAAAATAAAGCTCTTATGGATATTGCATTATGAGAAATTAAGATGAACATCAAGTGCATTTTGAATGTATAGATCTTCCAATACTGTCCCAACACCAGCCTCCATTTGGCTTCCAATTCCCATCATAGCAGTAATTTATTTAGATGAGAGTCAAGAAAAGTAGTGGCCTTATATTTATATGACTAGTGTTAAAAAGCTTGTCTGGAAGTAGGGAAGTTCTGAGGGATGTCACCTATAGTTTTCCTATCTGGCTACAAGGGAGGTGCCTGGTGTTCTGAGCCAGTATGCTTTCCTGAAAGGTCAATTTCATTTGATATAAGGAAGATATAACATAATTACTATATGGTACAGAGTGCAAAAATTTACATAATTTTAGATAAAATAAGGTACTTATTCAAATATTTTTTTTCTTTTATTATGATGCTTAGGAGCAGGGACAGCATTCATGGGCTTATGACCTGTACCATTGCATGGGGACACATGCTTACAAGGGCTCCATACTTGTCTTAATGCTGTTCTCTTACTATCTTGAAATTTTAATGATTTGAACAAGGATTCCATTGTTTCATTTTGTACTTGGCCTCCAAATTATGTAGCTGGTCCTGCTTAGTACCTCACCTCACAAAATCATGGTGTGTGAGGTTTTTTTCATGTTTGTTTTTCTTAGCTGTTCAGGATTCTTAGGTTGAAATGTTTGAGAATGGTGAAGATCCAGGTACACAGTGCACTCTGTTGGCAAGAATATGGACAAGACTGATGGAAGTGCAACATGTCATAAATGATTAGAGGCATAATTTGACAATAGTATCAAAATTATAAATACCTGTAACCCTTGGTCTACTGGTGCTAAAACACCATTCTGAAAATTAATCATATATATAACTAGAGGCCCGCTGCATGAAATTCGTGCAGGGGAAGGGGTGGTCCCTCAGCCCGGCCTGCATCCTCTCACAATCCAGGATCGCTGGCTCCTAACCACTTGCCTGCCTGCCTGATTGCCCCTAACCACTCTGTCTGCCTGCCTCATTACACTTAATCACTCGCCTGCCTGTCTGATCACCCCTAACCACTCGTCTGCCTGCCTGATCACCCCTAACTCCTCTGCCTTGCCCCCCGCTACCACAGCTTCGTCCTGTGTTTAGTAAAAGAATGAGGAACAACCTCTTTGTTCAACAATATGGAAAGACACCAAGATATGTTGTTAAGGGAAAATAGGAAGATGCATTATGGATATATAGTAGGCTACCTTTGGTAGGAGAAGATGAAAGGGGACAAATATGTTTATTTACTCATAATTGTATTTAAAAATTAGAAGAATGCACAAGAAACTAAGGAAAGTGTTTTCCTGTAGTTTGAAGCAGTGGATTAGACAGGAACAAGGAGAAAATAATATTCCTCATCATATACTTGTTATGGTGTTTTGATTTTCTTGACCATTTAATTTCATTATCAATTCAATCCCCCTCCCCTCAAAGCTTTTTACAACCCTTTTGGGAAAAAGTTAAACTTTAAAGCTAAAGGTACAACTACACTTTGACTCATAATTCCACTAATGGGCATTTTATCCAAGAGAAATGAAAACATGTATCCACAAAAAGCCTCATACAAAAATATCTGCAACAACTTTATATACAACTAGAGGCCCAATGCATGAAATTTGTGCAAGAGGCTCAGCCTTCACAGCTGTGGTGGCTTGCCTCAGCCCTCACAGCCCCAGCTTTGTCCGGAAGGTTGTCCGGAAGGACATCTGGTCTAATTAGCATATTACGCTTTTATTGTTATTATATACAATAACTAAAAAGTGGAAACAACCAAACTATCCATCAACAAAAGAAAGAATAGACAAATTATGGCATGTAATTGATCCAAAGGGATACTACTAAACAATAATAACAAAAAGAAACCAATAACATACTGGTAGCAGCATGGATGAATTTCCTAGTATTATGCTTAAAAGAAGCTGGATACAAAATGTTACATCCTGCATGAACGAATTTGTAGATGTTCAAGAACAGGTAAAACTAAGGTTAACAAAACTCAGAACTGTGGTTGTGTCTTGGAAGAGGAGGGGCAAGAATAGTCTGGAAGGGGACTTTCTCAGGATACAGAAATATTCTATATTGTGAAAGGGGTGTGTGTTACTCAGGTATGTTTGATTGTCAAAATACTGTAGCTAAGATCTGTCATTTCAATTTATGTAAATTTTGACTAAAGAAAAAAGTAGTAAAATGAAAAGAGGAGTGTGGGTGAATGAATAAGTAATACAAGCATGACAGAATTGTTGAAGCTGGCTGATGAATAGACAAGGCTTACTATGAGATTCTGCTTACTTTACATATATGTTTGAAATTTTCCAAATTAAAAAGTTAAATTAAAACTATAATAAAATAAGTGTGGGGTGGGGCATTAGCACCAATTAATCAGTTACTTTGGAAACTAAAGAGTTTGACCCTTCAGTTACTAAGTATGAGCTAGGTAAAGCAAATGTAGCTTGAAGACAACTGGGAGCATGAAAGCTTGGAGGTAAAATGGTAGCACAGGGCAAGGCCCAGGAATAGAAAAACAATTGCAATGAAGGCAGGGCAAGGGAGTTACCATTTATTCAGAGATAATAGCATAATGATTTCAGCTTCCACGTTTTAGTCTTCTTCCAGGCCTGTCCTGAGGGTGTGCCTCCACTCTGTTACAGGAGACTTAGTAATGCCCAATTGAAACTTTCCTTAGGAGTTTGAGGTCCATTTTTGTTTCTAGGAGGTAATCATCTCAGTATGCCCTGCTCTTCCTAGATTAGAACACAATTCTCCATAACAAGGGTCTTCTGAAAATAAGTGTGAGCCTTCAAAAGATTTTTTAAAAAGTAATTAAAATTATGTATAGCACAGGAGAAAAAAAAGTTTACATTGAGATTTTTTTTAGCTTTGAAGAAAAAAGTATAGTCACTTCACAATAGGCTTTGAAAATTCACAAAGTTGAGTACACAGACTGTAAGGATCAGATGTCTTTTCCCACTCTAGAGGGGCCTTGATGGGATCAGGGATCCAGGGGCAATTCAGGAAGAACTTCTGGGATGTTTTGAGTTTGCCTGAGGATGTGAGAAATATTCTGAGTGAGAGATATTGAAAAGACAGTTGTGACCCATTCATCTGGGATTCGGGGGTGGGGGAAGATTTGGTAATCAGCTCAGTGGACAGTCTTCCTGCCTTGAGACTCTGAGACCAGAGTTCACACGTCTGAGCCCGGGACTGCAGCATTATGGCTTTGCACACGTTGATTTTATCCTTTGCTAGATCCCTGGTATAATGAGATGTTTAAAATTGTTCTAAGCTTCAGTTGTTATTTTTATTCATAAAGGGAACAAGAAAAAGAAAGAAAACAATCACATTTGTACAAAATAATCTTATCTCATCATTTGTAACTAGAATATATATTTATATGTATAAATACATATATATCATTGAATACATGTGTTATGCTTCTATTTTTCACATATTGTAGCTATAAAAAAGCAAACCATATGTCATTACATTTATCCAACCTCTTGCTCATCTGGAAAGACTTTTTCTTCTTCAAGCTTGTAAGAGTCTTTAGTGTGAACCAGTTAAAAAATAAAAAATTTTCAAAATTTTGAATTTTCAGCCATTAGAAAATTTAACGTTTGAAATTTGTATACTAAGCAAATGAATAAAATGCAAAAGGGTGTTATAAGCACTTTTCTTTATTCATTACTAGAGGCCCAGTGCATGAATTCATGCACCAGTGGGGTCCCTAGGGCTGGCCTGAGGGATCAGGCTGAAACTGGCTCTCCAACATCTCCCGAGGGGTCCTGGATTGCAAGAGGGCACAGGCCAGGCTGAGGGACCTCACCGGTGCACAATCGGGGCCGGGGAGGGGACACAGGAGGTTGGCCAGCTGAGGAGGGGCTGCAGGAGGGCTCCAGGGCATGTCTGGCCCCTCTTGCTCAGTCCCAATATGCCAGACCCCAGCAGCAAGCAAGTTAACCTACTGGTTGGATCATCTTCCCCCTGGTGGTCAGTGCACACCACAGAGAGTGGTTGAGCAGCCTTAGCATATCATTAGCATATTATGCTTTGATTGGTTGAACGGATGATCAGATGACTGGACACTTAACATATTAAGCTTTTATTATATAGGATGCCTTTTATCAAAATTGCCCCCTGCCTGAAACTTGTTCAGTGTTGCCCACTCATATTTTATCAGATGTTTTGCAAAGATATGCCCAGTTTTTTGGTGATATTGCAATGATATAAGCATATAGTGGAGGATAATTTATACAGTCCAAAGACTATTGTTCTATTTTTAAGCAGAATTAAAAAATTTTATCATAATTCATTGTTTGATTATTTTATTCTTCAAACATAAAGAATTAATTTTTATAATTTCATTTTGTAATGAATCACCAAAATAAGTTTTTTCTGCACTCAAATACATCTATGCCCAGTAAGTTTTCCATACTGTGGTGTAATCCTGATTCCTGCTAAAAAAAAAAAGTAAGATATTTCTTTGTTGCCACATTATCAGAGGAAGCAAAGATGGATCTTTCACTTTTATTTTAATAATTTTTTTTTCTTGATAGAGCACAACAGAGTATTAACTGTGAGCCCTTCTAATGCTGAAGAAAGGTAAGTTTTTTTCTCTTTCTAATAAATCTGGTCCATGATCACCAGCATCCTTCTCCAGGAACACAGATCAACTAAATGCTAGAACTCAAAGAACATGGCTCTTACACTTTCTTTGCACCCCTTCCTCTCAATATTGGGCATGTTGCATAGCAAGAGATGATTCAATGAAAATATTAAAATTTGGTTTGATTTATTAAGCACCAATTTGCATCTAATGTTTTTAAGGACAAGTCCTACATAAATGTATCATTTAGGACAGTTGACACTGATGAAAACAATTATCATTTCAGGGCTGCGTCTGCCTGAACACCTGGATGAAAGTGTAATAGCCATTCATTCATACATGTGTAGCACATAGTACCAAACACCTGGATAGGTAATTACTTTCTTTCACTTTTTACCTGAAATTAATACTCAGACTTAATTATCAGCAACAAATATAGAAAACAATAATAACTCAAAGGGAATAAAAGATACTTCTATCTTTTAAGTCAGAATTTTTTACTTGTCAGAGATGAAGAGTTCCCTAAGATAATAGAAATAGCTACCATTTATTGAATGCCTACTAAAGACAAAACTCTTGAGTATGTTACTGTCCAATCCTCACAATATTTCTGCCTCCATTTTGCAGATAATGAGATGAGGCTTTAGAACAGGTAACCCATTTGTTGAAAGCCACAGCTGTATCTGAATCCAGACCACATTGCTTTTCTAGAGATAGGCTCTGCCAGGTAGTGGTAGGAGTCCCAGCAAAAGCTTCTTACCACCTCAGAATCTGCCATGACTGCTGTCTGAATCTATTCATAGCTGCCAGGTGGTTAAGGTAGCAAAACATCTAAAGATTAAACAATTGGCAATCCCAGATACTTTATACTTTAGCTTTTATTTTTAAAGTACATGGTTCAGTGGTTTTTAGTATATTCACAATGTTGTGTAACCCTCATTACTGTTTACTTCCAGAACTTCTTCATTATCCCCAAAAGAAACTCTGTACCCATTAATAGTGACTCCTCATTGCCTCTTTCTAAACCCTTTATGACCACTAATCTATGTTCTCTTTATTTATATATTTGCGTAATCTGTACTTTTCACGTAAATGGACTCACTCAATATGTATGTGGCCTCTTGCATCTGTTTTCTCTTCCTTAGCATAATAATTTCAAGGTTCATCAATGTTGTAGCATAAATCAGTACTTCGTTTCCTTTTTTTTTCATTTTCTAAAATTAAATTTATTGGGGTGACATTGGTTAATAAGATCATATAGGTTTCAAATGTACATTTCTAAGATACATGCATAATCTGTATATTGTGATGTGTGCCCACCGCCCACAGTCAAATTGCCTTCTGTCACCATATGTTTGGTCTCCCTTTCCCTTTACTACTGTCCCCCACCCACTTCCCTCTGGTAACCACCATACTATTGTCTGTATTTATGAGGTTCAGTTTTATATCCCACATATGAGTGAAATTGCATGGTTCTTAGCTTTTTCTGACTGACTTATTTTGCTTAGCTAGTATTCTAAAGGTCCATCCATGTTGTCGCAGTAGCAGTATTTCATCTTTTCTTATGGCTGTGTAGTATTCTATTGTATATATGTACCACATCTTCTTTATCCGATACTCTATCAAATGATACTTTGGTTGTCTCTCTGTCTTGGCCACTGTGAATAAGGCTGCAATGAACATAGGGGCGCATACATCTTTGAAAATAAATGTTTTCAAGTTTTTCGGGTAGATCCTCAGAGGGAGAGCTGAGCCATACAGTAACTCTATTCTTAATTTTTTGAGAAACTGTCATACTGTTTCCCATAGTGGCTGTACCAGCTTATATTCCCACCAGCAGTGAATGAGGCTTCTTTTTCTCCACAACCTCTCCAACACTGGTTATTAGCTATCTTGTTGATAATAGCCGTTCTAACAGGTGTGAGGTGGTATCCCATTGTAGTTTTGATTTGTATTTTCCTAATGGCTAGTGAAGGTGAGCATCTTCTAATATATTTGTTGGTAATTTGTATGTCTTCTTGGGAGAGGTGTCTGTTCCAAAGCTCAAGTCTATCTACTGATTCTAGAAATAAAGCCATAATTATTTATAAGTAATACAGATTACTTATACTGAAAATTATTGCAGATGAAGTTTTTTAAAAACAGATTAAAAATTATTGAAATGATATTTGTATAACAAAATCCAACCTTTTTAAATAAACAATTCATTGGCATTGAGTACATTCACAGTGTTGTGCAACCTACACCCCTAACTAGTACCAAACATTTCCATCATTCTAAAATAAAACTCCCTCTCCATTAAGCACTTTCTCCTCCTTTTCCCCTCCTGCATCCTCTGGCAAATACCAATCTTCCTTCTATCTCTATGGCTTTACCTATTCTGGATAATTCACATAAATGAAATAATACAATAGTATTTTGTGTCTGGTTTCTTTCAGTTAGCATGTTTTCAAAGTTTATACCTCATAGCATTTATCAGTATGTCATACCTCTTTATGACTGAATAATAGTCCATTGTATGTATATATGGTGATTTGTTTACACATTCATCCTTTGATGGACCTTTAGGTTCTTTCTACCCTTTGCCTATTGTGAACAGTGCTCCTATGGACATGCTTGTATATTTGTACCTGATTGAGAACCTGTTTATAATGCTTTTGAGTATATACCTAGGAGTGGAATTGCTGGATTATATGGTAATTCTATGTTTAACTTTTTGAGGAGCTCCCAAACAGTTTTCCACAGCAGCTGAACCATTTCACATCCCCACCAGCAATGTGTGAGGGTTCCAATTTATCCACATTCTTGCCAACACTTCCTTTCTTTTCTTTTTTAAGTAGCCATCTTCATAAGTGTGAATTGGTACTTCAGTGTGGTTTTGATTTGCATTTTCCTAATGACTAAGGATACTGAGAATTTTTTCATATGCTTGTTGGCCACTTGTATATCTTCTTTGGAGAAATATCTATTCATAACTTTTGCCCATTTTAAAATTGTGTGGTTGAATACTTTATGTAGTCTAGATAATGGGACTCTACAAATAAAGTTAAAAATAAATATATATATACACACACACACATGTATATGTATATTGTACATACAAACATACAAAATATGACTATAACATACAAAATTATTGTTAAAAATGAATAAAATTCTAATGAAAAAGTATACATTTTAATAAATTACACATGTTTACAATTGCATTTATTGTTTACTCATTTTTTGGGAAATATGACACAAGGTTCCTACGACTATTGACTAGCTGTTTATAAGATTTACCACAATTTTTTAACACTTTGCTACTGATGAATTCCCAATATTTGGTAAGAGGAAATACCATGCGGAAGACTGTAAGTCTACGTCAAGAAACTGATACCAGGGTTTCCTATAGCAAGGTTCACTGGGCACAGCTTTTTCACCAAAGAAGATGATGTAAACAATATTTTATGGCTCCTGATGCTGTAACTTGAAAAAGTAAATAAAAGTACTCTGGATATTTTGAAAGTGCTTTGGCAACTTAGAGGCACACACATTTCTTCTTCTTCTTTTTTTACAGAATACATTGACAGCCTCTAACTCAAAACAGGGAAGAGATACAAAACACTTACTTTACATGGAATTAAATTTTTTTACTTTTTGTTTTTCTAAAAAGCTAATCTGGGGGAATGAAAAACCTCAGGTTTATACTTTCATTGTTCTTTATTTCTGGAGACTCTGCTTTGGCAGCCTGAGTGCTGTTGGCAAGATGCAACCGATGCCAATTTGGGGACCATTCTTGTGTGATATCTTGAAGCTTCTCCCCCCCCAAGCTGCCTCCTTCTGAAGCTTCATGGCCATGGCGTAGGAGTTGGCAGGAGAACAGGTGTGGGAAGACACAGAGCAGGGGTAACATCAGAGAGAAGACATCGAGAAAAACTACTGATGAGCAGAGAAAAGGTGATGGGAAGATTGGAAAGCTAATGTTATTTTGAGCCTAGTCACGAATTGGATTTACATATTGGATAGCTTGCCTGTACACACACAATATTTTGCTGGGGCCAGAAACAAGTTGCAAACCCTGCAGAAGTCGCTAAGTTATTGAGGGAGGCACAGAATCCTGTTTTCAAAGCCACCCTATACATGTTTATTTAAGCAGTCACTTAATGCTACTTCATTAACTGTGCTTAAATTCTAATAATGGCTGATAAGAGTCTGTTACTAGGGTTGTTTATTTATACAGAACTCTGTATTGAACATTTGATTAATGATAGTAATATGTGACAAAGCCATCTGGTAGGCATTCCACATACTCCTGGAGTAGTTGACCAATGGTGCTGCCCGTGTCACACGGAGGTATGATGGTGCTAGGAACACCTGAACCTATGGAATCTCAAGTAAGTTTCCTAACTTGTACCTCATTTTCCTAATCAGAAGTACACATATTTTTATTTCTAATTTACAGAATTTGAATAATTCAATGAAACAATATATATGAAGTCCTTGGTATATAACTGACATCCAAAATAGAAATGGATACCCACAGGTTAAGTCTGGCACACAAATGAGTTTTATTTACTTGTATATTAGCTGCCAAGTGCTCAAAATTGAGGATTTACATTTTAAAATCCAGTTTTGTTTTTTTTATTTCTCTTGATAAAAACGAGGCCAGCAAACAATAGGCCCATGTTCCCACATGG
The DNA here is from genome assembly GCF_027574615.1 of Eptesicus fuscus. Classification (NCBI taxonomy): domain Eukaryota; kingdom Metazoa; phylum Chordata; class Mammalia; order Chiroptera; family Vespertilionidae; genus Eptesicus; species Eptesicus fuscus. The sequence goes on from NC_072483.1 coordinate 40,787,455, forward strand.
CAGCGATTTGAACCAGTAGTTACCTCTTCAGTTATGCTCACCAGCTTGCCGGTGTCCCACCCTGAGGTTATGAGAGACCGAGCTGACACTTCCTTGGTTTGCTTCATTCATTCTGGGTGCCTCACTGGCCTCAGCAGTTGTTGGAGATTGGGAACTGTATGCTAAGGCATCTGTTACATTTTTCCAATACAAGATTCTAAACCTTTAATTAATTCATATAAAATCAATCTCATTAAGGAAGATGGTAGATAGTGATGGTGATGACAGTTATTTTGAGAATCTATCATCAATGTATCTATGTATATATGTATCTATCTATCTATCCCCTAATGGCTTATTTTTGATGATTCTAAGTTTATAATCTGCATTTAAAAGAAGCAACCAACCAAACTTTCAGGGTCTGAACTTATGACCGACCTTTTCCTTAGACAGTGTAAGGCATGGTATCATTGTTTTATAATGTAAATGTAACCATTAGTACTTGAAATATATTTTTAAAAATACTGTTGTATGTTTTTTAAAATAAATGCTGCTAGAGTAACCAGTATTATTCTGGAGGTTTATCTGACCTTTTCCAGTCTGAACATTTTTGCCAAACATTCTCAGTTGCGGCATCCTGACAATTCATTCGGAGGCAGTAAGAATTGGAGGTAGGACAGTACAGTGAGCTGTGTTGTCACGTCCTAATCCAAATCATTTTTGTTGAAAGACTAACTTCCTTTAGATATCTGTCTAAGATTCATGTCCTTCCTAACCCCATTCTCCTGACTGTGGGTTACCTGCTGCTCAGGGATTTTTTCTCTCTGTTGCTTTAAGGGGGAAACAGCAAGTTTCTATTACATACTAATTTCCAGAAAGAGTGAGATAGATCTGTCTCCACTGTGAGATCACACATAAGGATTCCAATTTTATGGGTTCCCCTGTGCACAGAAGATGGAAATAGAGTCAGCACATATTTATCAAGCTCCTAACATCTTATTCCAGGACTGTCTAGGCCCTGGGTGCAGAGATTTGAAAAGACCGAGAGGGTCACTGCTCGTAGGGAGCTAATATTTGAATGGAAGAAATAGGTAACAAATAAGCACACACATAAGTAAAATAACTTCTGGTGCTCATAAGTGATATCAAGAAAACAGTGAGGTAATGTGATTGGAAATCTCTGAATACTGCCACCAGAGAAGTTCCCTCTAAGGTGGTGACACATGAGCTGAGAACTGGAGGACAAGGACACAGCAAAGGGAGAATTTGAGAAAACCACAGTCCAGGCCCTGAAACAGAAATAAGCTTCACACACACACACACACACACACACACACACACACACACACAGAAAGGAGGCTGGTGTGGCTGGCCTTGGGAGAGTGGTGGCGATCAGGCCAGAGCAGAAGGCCTGTGTGGTGCTTTGTAGGCTGTGCATGATGCTGGGTGAGTGAACTGTCCTTGTCCCTCAAGCACACGTTCCCTGGCTGGCTGTCCTCCCCAAAGGTGTTCCCATCTCTACTATCAAATATTTGACTCTTCAAACAGGTCTTGGGATACAAGGATGAACAACTCATTCAAGATAAAGTACCAGGGTCGATGAGCTTCCTTAGACACTCACAACGTCTATATTGGTATTCCTAAAAGGCCCTATTCTTTCAGAAAAAGATAAAGATTAACCTATAATTTGATTGATGATTCTGGTACTTAAGCTACAGTCACTGATTTGGGAAAGAAACTATTGGCTTCTGAATCAGACTATTAATTTCTTGATAATTAATTTCTTGAAAATACTAACTAAAAAGTAGTTTACTTTATGTACGTAGCAAACCCTTACAAAATACTTACCATATGTCAAACACTGTTAGCTCTACAAATAACAACTAATTTATAAGCTATCTTGTATATTATTTGAAAAGGAGCAAATTGCAATATTGGAAAGTATTACTTTAGTCTTCTGAAAAAACAAAAAAACAAGAGAGACCATTGTTTCCTGTTAGTATGCATATAAAGTACTCTTATATATTAAAGCATCATCACTTTTTATCATCTCTTAAAACTGAAAACTTAGCTTAGTTCTCATGTGATATAGGCAACTTTTATGACATATCTAAAATATCTATGTCATTAATATCTAAAAAGATGTTTTAATAACAAACTGAAGATGTGTGAATGGTAGTAGTTTTTTTAACAAGTAGTTTTTATATCATTTTAAATGTTTCATTAAGACATTTATCTAAAAAATTCACCTTATGTAGCAGTTAAAAAATTACTTCCCCCAATAATTAATGGCTAGTAAAGATGTTCCCGTTTTTTTTCTTGTCAATTAAAAGCAATTATGAGAGAAGGAAAATGAGTTGTCAAACCATTGTGGCATGGCCCTGGCTTAATTATCGCTCTCTCTTACTCACAGGAAACAGACTTTATAACCACAGAGTGAAGGATGGAATGCTGTACCAATGAATATTTGTGAAAACAAATACTGTCAAAGCAATTTTTTAAAGTAAATAATGGAGTATTAACTAGAGGCTAATTGACTGATATTATATTGCTCTAACTTGCCAAAGACATTACCTGTTTGTCAAAAAAGAACTGTTTATGGCCAGCATTTGGAGCTGCAAGCCAATAATCCGAGCAGGTGGTCATTAGGGACTTTTGCTAGAGGCCAGATCACTTTCTCCATGTGTAGCTTGGTAAGGTTCAGGCACTTACTTCTCCCTGAATCAGCAATTATTCCACTTCCAATTGCTGAGGTACCTGTCCACAATGCCAAGGAAGAGTTTTAGTATTTCTCCTTTCATAAGCTGGGATTGATTTACTGTGTTCAGATTTTTTTTATCTGTTTTATTGGGTAAACTCAAAATATCTACTCTACTGGATAAATTTCAATTATCTGGTAAGTGCCTTCTTTCTTCTTTACAAACAGCATATTTGAAAACATTGTTTTGGTAGAATCTTCCCAGAAGACCACATAATCACTATTTAAATTAGCCCTAATTCATTTTACATTTGCTTATTTTACTGTTAACTTTCCCAGAACTGTATTTTTTGTTTTACAATTAGAACATCTGAATTTTAATTACATTACCATCAAGAAGCTCATTAAAGTCACTTAATTGGCAACATTTCCAAAAAAACCTTAGCTGGGTTTAATATATTTTAAAGAGTTACTGTCAAAGTATAATTTCACCATTACAAACAGCTTGGCAACAACATTTGCATAAAGATCTGTCAGTTTCTGAAAAATGCTCAAATGTTGGGAAAATCAGATTCGTTAAGTCGCCTTTACTGAAACAGTCCGGAAATGGAGGAATTGTCACAGAAGTCACCTTTGTAACCTCTGCAGTGTGCAGAGTACTGCCATGCATGGCACAGATATTCAAAAGAGTTTTTGTGAAGAAATAAATCACACATTTTATATTTTGGTGGTAGATTTTTAAAAAGTTAAAACCTCAAAAAAGTTTCTTCATTTGTGTTCAATTTAACAAAATATCCATTTTCTTGCTGCCTCTTTCTCATTCACTCTGAGAAATGTTGTTTTTTTTTTTTTTAAAAAAAGTGTGCCGGCCCAGTGTATCTCAGTTGTTTGAGTGTCATCTTGTGCACCGAAAGGTTGCCAGTTAGATTCCAGGTCAGGGCACATACCAAGGTTGCAGGTTCAGTCCCAGTTGGGGTGGACAGAGGCAACCGATTGATGTTTTTCTCTCCCTCTCCCTTCCTCTCTCAGAAAAATCAATAAAAAACATTTAAAAAAGAAATATTAGATGGTCACTTAGAATTTTGAAACCTTTAAAAATATCTCTAAAGTCAGCATTGTGAGACTAAGAGATGAGATTATTTTGAGATGGCATAATATTTTATAGTGTCCTTCTTACACATACTAGAATCCCATCCCTACAGTACTGATTGCATTTGAACTTGATTGTAATTACATTCATTTCTCACTTTTACAAGACTCGACACTCCTGCATTTAGACAGGCATCCTCTCTAATATACTGGTCTGTTTCAGGAGGATGGGGGTCCTGAAATAGAGGCTTGCAACTGCATTTGTCGAATAAATGAATGAAAAGGTGAAGTTTGTCATATAGGAAGGATAACTGTGCATTCATTAGGGTATTGGGGCACTCTTCACCCCAAACTCCATGTTCAAGAATAAAATGTGATCAACAGTAGTTATTACAATTTGCTTCCTACAAATATAAAAGGTAAGATGTTTTTCAATCATCCCTTTTACTTTGGTATTTTCTACTAAAATCTTTCCCTCTGTGGTTTGTGTACTTTTTATCCTCCAAGCAAAAAGAAGAATTTAGAAAAGCTCTATAAAATGTGAACATTCAAATGAAAAACCCCACCCAAAACACTGCCTCTCCAGTTGCTGCCTTGCTCTCTGCTGTAGCCTCAACGTCCTGCAGAGTGTCTGATACATAGACAGACTCAATACATGTTTGCTGAATAAATGAATAAATACATAAACACACACTGACAGTCCTGAGGAGCATCTGGATGATTCTGCTGGAGGGGCTCAGGGAAGGCTGTATCGACAGAAATTTAGGAAACCTGAGTCCCGTGAGCACAGAGGTGTTCACTCATTCATCAGTGGGTGAGCCCCTGTCCTTGGCTGCATCTCAGGATATGGTCTGCCAATAGCACTTTTTGTGATGATGGCAACAGTCTACATCGGATACCTACACTACCGTGTGGTGGGCCCTGGAGGCTTCTACATGGGCAAATGGCACAGTTAGATTTGCCTTTCAGACATTGCCTCTGTGACAGTGGGAATGAAGGCCTGAGGTGAAGACCACTTACTGCGTGGTGATGTCAAATGCATATCCCACCACGGCAGAAAACAAGTGGGAGGAACAAGACTGGCTATTACTTTTGATTGTCCTGTTGTCTCTGACTGGTGGTTTCTCTCCTCTCCCTGGCTGGAGAGAGTGAATGATGAGGAAATTATGAGGCAGTCGTATGGGCTTGCTTCAGAGGCTGCTCCACGCGGAACGGGAAGTGAAGGTATTAGCTTCTCTCTGACGCTCAGGGCACCTGCAGCTGCTGTGGAGGAAGGAGGCTGTGGCCAGCCCTGAATCTGTGAGGGTGTGTCCAGGCCCCCTGACCACCACCAAGTACCTGAGGGCTGAGGTGGGACCATCTGGCATGAGTGGGAGGCATGATTTCAGAACACAGTGGGGGTAAGAGTGCTGGACTAAGAAATCTGAAAACTCTAGAGGAGTCTGTTCTCTGACCTTCGAGGCCCTTCCTGCTCAGTGTTCTATGTCTGCGTTGGTTCTTCTGGCTACAGAGCCTGAGAGAAGGCATGAGGTTCTTCTACCTGCGATTGGGAAGAATCAAGCTAGGGGTGGGGAGACATCACCCAGGGCCATCAGTGCCGGGAAAGATGGCAATGAAAAGCGCCCTAGGCACCGGCTGCTCGGACACTTCCAACGTTCAGTTAAGAAGTAGCTTCTGCTGACCTGGTGGTGCTGTCTGTAATTCCGTGGCAATCACGGAGATGGCGAGCTGCCCACACATTTCTCACTGATGGGGACAGTTCCTGGCAGAGCACTGCCTTTGCGATTTCAGTCATTATGGCTTTTTTTTTTCCTTTTTCAAAATGAACTCTATAGCGTAGAAGTCAAACCCCAGAAAATCTCATAGACAGAACATTTTCCCTTTTCAGCTATTGATGTCCATTTTATTTAATTTTGGGGTTCGTTTAGGCTGGTGTGGTTTAGCAATCTGAAGGCAGTTACTACTACTAATTCAAAAAAGGGATACAAAATAGGTATGTTTCCAATTTTGATGCATCTCTTAAAAGGAGCCCAAATGCAAAATTCTGACTATGCTCTTAGCAATGACGAGGACGTCTTCTGGGAGACACGCAATAAACTTTTCCTGGAGGGAGCGCATAGGCGCAACATCAGAGTTCCTCTACAAGCGCCTCTCTGACTGATCTCTGCACAATGCTGTGGGTACTCTGACCCAGCATTAGAGTTCTCATGACAAAACATCCCGCTCTGCCTCTGGATTCTCCTCCGTCAACCAGCCACCCTGATATTACGCATGCCCTTGCCTCGCAGAATCCCTTGTTTTCTGCCATAGAGACTGGAACCTGAAATCCATGAGCGCAGACAAGATAACAGCATTTGAACTTCTGACTTTATTTTCCCCTCAAACAGGTGCTAAAATACTGTGTCTGAAGCAAAAGGCATGGCTCCCTTTTCTCTTCTTCCACAGAGTAACAGAAAAATGTAAACGATATTTCCATTGAACCCCCGAGTCCACCTAATTTTTTTGCCAGCCATTCGAACAACATTCCCTTGTTTGTTTACACCAACATTTAACAGCATAAAGAGTAACACAAGCAAACAGTCTGAGGCGTTTATCTGACGTGTTCAGATGGTGATACCGGCTTGTATCAGCACCGTTTTCAGTCTGACAAAGAAAAACATTGCTTCAGGAAGTGGGTCATGTGGGTGTACAAGTGCTTTGTGGATAGGCCGGATATGCCATGGTTCTGGTCCGAGTACCACTGAAACACAAAAGGAAGAAGCCACCTTATTCCTGCAGCCACACAATGCTTTGACCTTTTTAGGCTCTAGGACCTGGTTAACTTTTCTAATATTGTAGTTGAAATTCTACCTAAGAACACCCGAATACACAAATGTAAGCATTTGGAGGGGAATGATTTAAAGGTCTATTAACCTTCACTACAATTTCATCTACTTTAAACTATAGTTTAGATCTCTGTGGCTAAGCGTTGCCAGGGGCCAGCGTCCCCGGGATCAGGAGGCACGGATCCCAGAGCTCCTGTGCTGGGTCCATTGCTTTGCTCGTCTGGAGCTTGGTTTCCTCATTTGTAAAATGAGAGGGTTGGATCTGATTTTCCCTCAGGTTCCTTCTAGCGCAGACATCCCGTGAGGCTTTTAGTCTCTGACTCTAATTCCTTTCTGTGGCAGAAAATCACGTATCCACATAAACATCCTTTATAGGAGTTAAAATAGTATCATTTAAAAAACCAGACATATGATACCATAGATTTAAACTTTATTGTTGGAGAGATGTTGGTAAGATTATTGTTTTCACTAAATAAAAGCGGCTAGTGGTCGTGATGTAATACTATGAACTTATAAGTTGAATTTACCTTGGGAGGTGGCAATAAAAAAAAACAAAAAACAACTAGCCCGGCTCGTGTGGCTCATGGTTCAATTGCCAGTCAGGGCACATGCCCAGGTTGCGGGCTTGATCCCCAGTGTGGGGTGTGCAGCAGGCAGCCCATCAATGATTATCTCTCATCATTGATGTTTTTACCTATCCCTCTCTCTTTTTCTCTGAAATAAATAAAAATATATTTAAAAAAAAAAAAGACTGGGAAAAATTTCACCTTTTGTACATTATTAAAAAACAGACACACAACAAATTTCCGAAAGGTGGGGGTTTCCTTTTCTGGATTCTGTTTAATATAAGCAAGTGAGGAATAATTTAGGCTTCCTAAGAGGGGGAAGGATAGGCATTAGGGATGGTCTCTCTTGTGTTGGTTTTTACATAATTTTCCTCTGTTTTCATTTCCCATTCCTCATGCAACCTGGATTTTACAATGAGCTCATTCAGTCATTCACTCAGTGAAAATGGGAGTCCCCTGGTGGGCCACACATATGCCAGGGCCTGAGGACACATGGAAGGAAAGATTCTCTAACTGAGTGGGGCCGCATGATGTCAGGGAGCCTCGGGGTCTCTGATAACTTCCTGCGCTTGCTTCTTACAGAATAAACAGAATCTTCTAGCTGCTTTGGGACTCTCAAAACCCTATATGCAGGGACTCCTAGCATATAGGATCACAAAACTATTGGATGTGTGAGCTAGGTAATCTAATCTTGTGGATGCCTTTATTTTATACAGGACTCAACCGGGACCACCAGAGGGGCCAGGATTTGCCTAGTGTCCTTCAGGGAGTTAACAAAAGATCAAGATTGATTTGCTAATGTTATGCCTACTCTACCTTTCCGCCTGTTTGTCAGGTTTTGTAAAAAAAAATAAACAATTAAGAATTAAAAATAAGATTCCTCCTTTTAGCTTAGGGGTCTAAGGCCGTGAACATGAATGAAAGGAAATTATGTACCATTGCCTGGAAATCCACTTGTGCATTAACCAGAGCTTTAGCAATCTGTGCTGAGTTTTGAAAGTGCACATTATCTGCAACAAAGAGAGAGAGTTAAAGTGCTGTTAAATACCAGAAAGCGCAGAGTGACAATGTACCGCCTGGAAATGAACACCGACAATTATCTAGTCATGCCGTTGACATTGTCAGCAGTGCGGAATCACACTCGTTTATGGAAATGCCCCTGACTCTTAGGTACTGACCCTGAGCACAGGCATAGGAGGATGCTTAATGTTTCTTAAACAAAGTGATGCTGGCTCAGTATTTTTATGTGTAAGAGTCTTGCTTAAACCTCACCATCTGCTGTTCCGTGGATGAGAAGATAGTCTACATTTCTGAAATATTCTGCTCTTGCCATCACAGTTGAATTCTGGAAAAGAGGAAAAATTAACATTTTAGTTGCTGCAAGTTCTAATAGAAAACCAGCTAAATCATTGTGCAATGGACTTAGCACCAATACTGAAATTATGTATTGCTTTGGTTGATAAATATTTAAGAGTCAGAGCAACACATTTTCTTCATCATTTGCATTACCTCCATCTGATTCTTGGTTTGAAAAACTGAAAGTTTATGTGTCATATGTTACATATGAGTGAGACCTTAGGCATAAATGATGCCTGCTCAAGCTGTGGAGGGGTTGGGGGTGGGAGGGAGGGTGGAAAAAGAAAGAATAAAATCCGAAAGGAGTGAATTCCTTTCTAGTGAGGTGTTTTGCATCAAACAAAAGATCATCATATTTGTTTGGGGACCCAGCAAAAGTGAAAACTCTGAGTGACAGCTTTAAAATTATTGTGCACATCTGAAATAAGTTAATGGCCTAAATATAACAAAAGGTTCTTACTTTATAGTGCTCCAGATTATCATCCTTTGTTGGGAGACCCATGAATCGCTCCGTGTAGATAGATGCTATAAAATATACAAGAACATGTTGTTTGCAGAGGGCATGTGTCGTTTCATTGACCCATGAGACCCCCTGGTTTGAGAACTGCTCCTCAGTTCTCCCGTGCGCAGCTGCTCAGGAAGGTTCTTGCTGTCCTTCACTGCGATGCTCCACCCAAGGCTGTTGCTCTACAATTTCCCTCCGTTGGGCTAGCGAGCGAATGGAGGAGGAGATTATGGAAACGGGAGCATCTATCATTAGAAAGGGCTGATTCTTAGCTTTTTCACTTCTACCCAAAGTGTGTCCGTTGAGGGAATGTTGAGCTAGAAATGACCCCATGGGATGACCTGATTTTATTTAAAAGAAATCACAAATGCAGCCACTTGTATTACTCTCCTTCGTGTCTTAAATAACCTGGGATAGACATCTGTTCCCCAACACACATATACATTATTTTTTTTTTTTCTGAATAAGGATTCCCTACAAGTCACAACTGTCTCATTTCTACCCCAACTTAGGGACGAGGGTCTGATGAGAGCTAATTTTTGTAAAATTATTAGACTTCATTCCAAATAGCCACCTGCATTGATATGAATTATAAAAAATAGGCAGCAGGGGAGGTGTACTTTTTGAACAGATAGTTATCACTCTGATCTCTGGAGCAATGGAGCTGGAAGCTGCAGATTGTGGTATAGACATGAATTACTTGGCCTTCATCGGACTTGGTATAGGATGTGCTTAGAAGCCAGCTATGCTGCAACAGTGTGTCTGCAGAAACACAATTAGCTCTGATTTTAAAGGTTTGGTTAAGCAGGAGGAGCAATATTTATTGAGAGAAGATATGTTGGATTTTGGAAAAGTCCTCTCCACTCTAAAATGTCTTTAATTGTTACAACACGATTATAATGAATCATATAAATAATCTTGTTTATACATTGTATTTCCCCGGTGATGCTGGGGTGAATTTTACTGCATAATTTGTTTTCCTAGCAACCTCAAATATAGAGTAATTATGTGTTAAATGCTTTGGCAGCAACATTTATGAAATGTTTCCATACCATAATATTCCCAGCTGGAGACTGGAGCTACCGCTATCCCACATTTGAAAAGACCAGTTCCGGATGCAAGGGCCAGTGATGAAACATAACCACCGTAGGACTGTGGAGACATTGGTATGAGTTAGTCCCACATTTCCTTTCACAAATTCTCCTCTATATTTTTTACAGCAACTTTACTCACAATAAGTGCTGAGGAGAGCTGGGGAACATGGATTAGGGCAGGTTAAATGTCTACCTTACACCCTTGGCAGCAAGCCCCACCAGAGGTGACTAATTTCATCCCCAGTAAATGACAAATACTTGGCGTGTTGATCAGCACATGGTAGGAGCAGTTTAAAAGATGGATATAATTGTAATTTTTCTGCAAACATTTCTTTTTTCCCTTCTCTCTTCTATATTTTTCCAACCAGGGCCTTGCTACAGCAAAAACAGGATTTGACTTAAAAGAAATGCACCAAAAAAGATTATTCCCAAAATGTAAATGCAAGCTACTTCCCATAGTTTGCAAAAGTCCTGTGAGGCAGAACTTGTATCTGTGTATTTACTTATTTTCATAACAGAACAGCAAGGGAAGGACGTAAGTACCTTAAACCATTGTTTAAGACATGGCCAGGGTCTGTGTATAATGTCATGTTACATATTCTGATTTAAGGATTTCTGGCAAGGCAGCTCAAAGAAGGGAAAGCCACTAGTGTTTGAAACATTTTTACACACCCTCTCACAAATACAATAGAAAAACAAAGAAGTACACATGGAAATACAAATTTCAGAGTCAAGAGCAGGTTAGATTTCATCACTTTTCTTCGCTAAGAATCAATAGGTAATTCAGAAAAGGGACTCTAATAACAGAAGGAGCTGTCTGCCCATGTCGCTTGGAAACATGAACCTTTTTCTAAAATATGAAGAAAGAAGCAGAGCATCACAGTAAGGTCGCATCTCTCCCTGATCTGTAGGCACAGCTGGGAGTGGTACTTCTCCTGGAAACATGGATTAAGCAGTGTTCTAGAACATGAAACACTCCCCCGCTTCACACACACATGTGTGCGTGCTAGATTAGGAAGTGAGTCGTGGTGCTATTCTTGCCCCAATGTTGGGACATCCCCACAAGACGTAAGAGGTCAGTGTAAGCCTCCAACTAAGGACGCACCTTGTTCTTAAAATATTATTACCACAAATTTCTGGAAATCATTTTCCTCAGGTCAGGAGGGATCCTACCGCCTTTTGGTACAGAAAAGTCTGTCTTTAGAGAGAGTGAAAGAGTGAGAGTGAGAACTCTACAGAGCAAGACCAGATGGATAGACAGACAGACAAATGTGACAATGGCAGCAGGTGAGTGCCAGGGCTCTCATATGAATCCACAAAATACATGCAAATGGGAGAATAAGCTAAGCAATCTTGCTGAATGCAATAGTTAAAGAAAGAACTCTCTACCTAGTTTACAGTTTTATGTTTCCAGCTGCTGGGAGTTTTACCGAGACCCTTGACTCTGAAACACAGAATAAAAGAGGCAGTTCTGATTCTACCATGGGCTCTTTTTATTCTACATGGAGGAAAACTAAAACATGTTGCAATAGGGGAAATATATTTTAAAAACAGAAGAAACACTTGGGCTGCAAAATCATTTTGGTAAGTGAAAATCACTATCAAGTTCAAGCTTTCACCTCTGATGCCCAAATGTTTTGTTTTGATGAGTAGGTTAGCAATAAGTATTGTTGAAACAGATGATCTTTCCTTCCTTTTTAATTGCAGGTTCAATTGAGAGTAGGGTAAGCTTAAGTCCATTAGAAAAATCATTGTTGCTTATGGTTTTATTGGGAAAGTGTGTTCACTGCAAATAACAATCCTGGGTTCTGCCTCTCCTCTTCTATGCTTCAGAACAGAAAATAGCATGGAGTGAGATTGGAAAATTGAAAGCATTTGCATAGAGCAAAAGGTTTTTGAACATTGCTGTTCAAAATTTTAGAAATTCTTAATCTGTATCTACTCAGGGATTAGATAATAGTGCTGTATCTAAATAAAATGTCCATGTTTTCAGGATGAATAAACACTGTCTCTAAGACTGTGTGAGAACAAAACTACTATTGTGGCAACACAACAAAAGAAGGTATACTTTAAATTCTCAGGCAGCCTCGCAAAGCTTATTCCTCTGTACAAAGGAAGAGGGGAAAAAACACCAGAGTTAACTTTTTTTCTGCTCTCCCATGGGTGGGGCTCCAAGGCAGAGTGGGTGGCTGCCACAAGAAAAGAACCCACGGAGCAGATTGGCCATGAGAATTCTAGAAGTTTGTCCTTTGCACTTAGACGCCTTGCCATTTTGCTTAAATGAAGGATGTCTTTAGAACATTTTTAGAAGGGCACAGAATTTTTAGGGGTTTATGGAATATTCTTATGTGAACTATAATGCATATTGGAACATTTTATCTACAGGCAATAACAATGAGCTAATGTTTGTATGGCCAACCTATTGCAAAGGTCTTTGCGGTCCCACACAATGTCTCCCACCTCCCACCTCCCACCACATCCCACCTCCCACCTCCCACCACATCCCACCTCCAACCTCGCCTTGCTCACTGCCCATCTTCATGTTCTTTGAACTCTCCAAACATGATCTAGCCCCAGGACTTTTGCAAATGATGCCACTCTCTGCCTAGAATACTCTTACCCCAGAAATCAGCATGGCTTACTTCCTTCTCATTTTGAGTCTTAACTTAAAAAAAAAAGGGGGGGTGGTTCACCTGTCTTTCTAATCTAAAAACCAATCAACCCTGCACACCATGCTTCTTTCTTGCTTTTTTTTCCCTCCAGAGCACTTAACATCATTTTAATATCCTAAATATTTTACTTATTTATCTTGCTTAGTGTCTTTCTCTCAACCATTCCCAACTCCAGAAAGGTAGAGATTTTTATCTGTCTTGTTAATGAACATATCCCCAGCACTGGGAAATATGACCCAAAACACAGAAGGGATATATTTGTTTAATATATGACTTTCCTATTAATTCATCTAACCCTCCCAGTGGTGAAGAAATTATTGCTGAATTTCCTGATGAGGAGACTGAGGCTCAGAGTCAACTTAGCGTAGATATATACTCAGTAAGCAGCAGAGCTGGAATCAGCCCCAGGACACCTGGATCTACAACCCGTGCCACTTCCTCTGCATCCCTACACTAGAGCAAATGCTTTGGGGGCTTTAAGGTTAGAATCTAATGTAGTCTCATTAGAGGTGCATTTGTCCTACTTCTACATCGTTGATCACACATAGCAATTCAAATTGCTTATAATTAGTCACTGGAAGAGAAAGGAACTAAGATTAAATCATGAACTAATGCTTATTCAACACCACCTGGCTAGGCCTATATTAACAAAGCAAATCCCACAAATGAGGGTGTTATTCTAATAATTTAGGCAAAACCCCCACTGTTCTTCAATCATCAGAAAATAATTGCTTCAAGTTTTATCCGCATAAACCAGGATTTTGCAACCTCAGTGCTGTTGACATTTGGGGCTGGATAGTTCTTTTTTTGTGGAATCTGTCCTGTGCATTGTGGGATAGTTAACAGCATCCCTGGTGTCTCTTCACTGGATGCCAGTAGTACCACCCCAGTTGTAACAACCAAAGATCTCTCCAGACAGTGACAGATGTCGTCTGAGGGACAAAACTGCCCAGTTAAAAACCTCTGTCACAGCAGACACTTCCTAGGCACAGTACTGAGGGCATAGTGGATAATAAGCAGCTAAAAACAAGACTGGACTTTGGTTTGTGTAAGCCAGAAAAAATGAAAGGGTAAGATAAAAATTCCTCCTCTCCTCTTCTTAATCTGGATAGTGGAAGGAAACAGGATTTGCAACTTATTGACCAATTGACTTCAAAAAATGTTGTGTGGTTAACTATAGTACATTTCTCAGACCGCTAGCATGCCTAAAACTTCATGGAATCAGAAACTTCCTTCCCAAATATGGAACACAATAATAGCCAAATAACCCTCATGGTCATTCTCAGTGTCTTCCTCTTTTCCCTCTCCAATTTCCCATACCATAGAAGAGCATTCAGAGCTATGACCTCATCACACCCCCTACTTCGCTGCCTAAATTCAGGCCCTTGGTATTTGTTGCCAGTATTACTTGCTGCCTCACTCCTTAGCCCACTCCCTCCCCGCACCACAGACCATCCTTTACTTTGTAGCAAGAATCTTTCTGATACACCAATTCCACTCTCTACTGAGTTCCAGAGCACTTCTCAAAGAGGTATCCCTGGAATCAAATACTTTTTGGTAATACTGTATTACACAAAATTTAACAGGATTCTTTTTTTAAAAATATATTTTTATTGATTTCAGAGAGGAAGGGGGAGAGAGAGAGAGAAACAACAATGAGAGAGAATCATTGATTGGCTGCCTCCTGCACACCCCCTACTGGGGACTGAGCCCGCAACCCAGGCATGTGCCTCTGACTGGAATTGAACCTGGGACCTTTCAGTCCACAGGCCGAGGCTCTATCCACAGAGTCAAACCAGCTAGGGCTAACAGGATTCCTTACTACTCCTTTCCAAGAGCCTATAGGCTCTATTATTTAGAATATATGATTTACCAAATTATTAGACCAGAGAACCTTTTCTTGAAAGGTTTCTTGTCACTAATAGAACACATTTGAGGAAACATTGACTTATAGGGTTAAATTCAATATAAACAACATCATCAATGTGTGACATGGCCAAGTATTGTGCTAAGCATTTGAAAAGAAAGCTAAAGAAAAGACAAAGTCCATTCCCTTGATGAGCTTACATTCTTATGGGAGAAACCAAGAGACAGACAAAACATTGTAATTCCTGTAAGAGCAGTATAAAGATCTATTGGAGCACAAAACATGTCATATGTGATTTAGGTCTTAAAGAACAAGTCAGAATTATCCATTGTGGGTTGAGGAATAGATGGGGAATGGAAGAAGAGAGTGGACAGGTACAGGGAACAGGACTAACAAAAGCACTGGAACAAGAAAAAACAGACATAAATCAAACTATTCAACAGATGCCAGGAAAAGTGAAGAGAGATGAGACTGGAAAATTAGGCTGCAACCAGTTTGTCAAGTACCTTGCATGCAAGGAAATATGATTGGGCACTAGAGTGAGGTCAATGTAATAGAGTGAGCCCTATGAAATATATAAGCAGAAAAGCAACTTGGTAAGAGTTGTGCTTTGTAACAATAACCTCATTAGAAACATTGAAGCTTGTAAGTCCAAAGCAGTGAGGCTAGTTAAGAATAGTGAAACTGGTACCACACAACCAATTGAAATAGTTAAACTGGTACCACACAACCTATGGACCATAGACCAAAAGAATCAGCCTTACCTGTTATCCTGTTAGAAATGCAAAGCCCAGGCTTCCACCTGGAGTACTGAATATAAATCTCAGGTAGTAAGGTCCTGGAAAATGGGTTTAACAAGTTCTCCTGGGATACATATGCAGCCCAAATTTGAGAAGCTCTGGCCTAAATAACATGAAGAACTATGGCAATGTCAGTGGGGATGATAAAAGATTTCAATGTTTGAAGGTAGAATTGACAGAATTTACTAACCAAGAATGTTTGGAGTCAGGGAGCAGGGAAAGTTGAAAACAGCTCTGAACTTAATGACTTGGATTACTAGGTGTGTGATGAGGTCCTGAATAAAGATGAGGACTTGTTTTAAAGTAGACTACTACAAGTTTAGCTTGAGCAAGTTAAGCTTGAGGCCCCTGTAAGACATATTCAAGAGGTGATCAGCAGGTATTTGAAAGGTGGAGCTCAGGAGAAAGAAGCAGGTTAGTGGCAGGGATCTGGCACTCATCATTATCCTTGAAATCACATGGGTTTCCCCAAGGAAATGAAGAACAATGAGAACCAAACTCAGACCCAGAGAAAACACCAACAATTAAAGAATGAGTGGATTGTAATGACCATAGAGACATAGGAAAATGAGAAGAGAAACATGTCACAGAGCCATGGATAAAGCCCATTCTCCTTTATGTGGCCTAAAAGGACTTCAGGTATCTGGCTACCTATCTACTCAGATGCACCTACACCTTATTCATCATATACCTCATATTTTTAAAATTTCAGAGATTCCTAACTAACTCCGGGTCCCCCCATAGGCCATACTCTTCGTTACCTTAGGACCTGGGCAATGTTGTCTTCAGTCCGCCTGAAATGCCTCTTAACTAACTTCCTTTCAACAAGCTCTAATTTTACCTAATTTCTGAATCTCTCCTGAGAGCTCACAGCCAGAATTAACCACTCTTCTCCCTGGTGTTCTCCACAAGTTTTATCTTTCTCAACACTTGGAACATTTCCTGAGCAATTCTTTTCTTACTCTCTGTGTTCTCTACTAGAGGTCCACGGAGATAACTTACTCATCTTTTCATCCTCTAATGAACCTAATAGAGGATCTAGTTGAGATCCACTAACATTTTTGTACATGGAAGGAAGAATGAATGAGTCAACGATAAGATGGGTGGATTAATAAATATGAATTGGTCTTAAACTTAAAGAACTAATAAAAGCAGTACAGTGTTAAGGTCTTTTTCCTTCAGGAATTCCCAGGTCTTCCTGCTGATTTTAGGGGCTGCTCAAGTGTTATATCCCTTAGCAGTTCACTCATTTCTTCTCCCACCTCACAATCACTGTCATGTTGAAAAGTAAGCAATAAAGGGGGCCTAATACACAATTTCTTCCAGAAGCATTGCACAGATATGGTGAAAATCTCTTATTGAAGAATTTCAGACTGATATACATATATTTTTGGGTGATGAGTGGGTTCCTAAAATCATCCCACATAGATGGTTCTCTACCAAATTAATACTTAGAATGTTCCAGAAATGAAAATAAATGTTCCACTTTATGGTTATTTCAAAGCCTACAATAAAAGCATAGTAAAATTCTAAGAGAAATGTTAATGATTATATGTGAGTATTCAGCTTGAAATTTGAATCTTTCAAAGCTTTACTTTAGAAAACTTCATAAAAATGGATGGTAGGAAGGGTCTTATCTGAAATATTTCACTCTAAAGTATTTTATTTATTTACACCCTTTGAATTTCATTCTGTTTAGATACTTAACATTTGATGGTTTTAAGAAGCACCAAATGGCCTGAAGTAACAACTTTCCACAAATTCACAACAGCTCTTCATCTGGTCACTGAGCTGAGATTTGCGCTGAATTCTGCAGATTCCCTTCAATATTGGGTTTCATTCCCTCCATCGTGTGCAGGCCGCTCTCACAGAAAACAGCCAAGAAAAACAACGCAAGCACAAATGGCTGCAAATTGACTTGCAAATGTACAAATTCAGACCAAAAAGTGAAACAGGAAATCTTTCTTGAAGAGTAATTATCATAATTTATAGTGGGCAAATTAAATCCTTTCCAATATTTCTCTAAACTTTTTAGTGGCTTCATTTCCCATAACTGATAACTTTTGCTACTTCCTTTAAAAGACCTGCACAGTTCCTTAGAAATGGGATATTATTGTCAGGACCTATAACTAGCACAAATTAACATTAGGTTTGGTAAAAAATTTTGATTACCCTGCTGCCTCCAAATCAAACAAGATATGACCTGGATAAAAAAGATACTAGGGAATTTATATTCTGAATGTTTCTATAATTTCAAACTTTAGCTTAGATTTTCATAAAAATAAAATCATGAAATATAAAATAAAAGGTATGTATTAACCTGAATATGACAAAGGAAATTCAACCTCAGATAAATATGATTCAGTCCAGTAAAATATAATCTAATACCAAAAAAAAACCTAAGTAGAAATGTGTTAATCATGAGTTAATTTGCTATACAGGGAAGAAATGAAATGATTCGGGGGGAGGGGAGGGGAGAGGGGGGAAGCAACAAACAATTATAGCCATTACTTTGAAGCCCAGATTATTAAAATTGTTTTCATTGACAGATTAAATTATGTTGCAACATTAACATTTCATGAGAAATCTTATAAGCGAACAACTTAGAAAATGATGATTGCTGAACTGAATAACAAGCATAAAACATATAAAACAACTCACCCAGCCCCATATGGCTATTCTTTTTTCATCAATGAAACCCATTTCTATGAATTTTCTAAAGTAAAAGAAACAAATTTTTAGAATTTTAAGTGTGTACACATGACATTTACTTCATTACACAAGCATATTTAATTCAAAAACTTAATAGAAGCGCTACATTTTCTTTGTTTAAACACATGCATAATCAGGCTGCATTTACAAATAATTAAAAGAATATTATCATGTTTTCTGCAAAAGATAAAAGGATCCTCTAGACTCCAGTGTCCATCTATTGAGTAGTGCTTTTCAGGGCTGGAAGGCCTCACATCCTAATTGTGTGGGTGAGTTATGTGCAACTCAGAGAGGTCAAGAGACAGGCTCACAGTAACGCAAGGGGTAGTAGCACATTGACTAGGACCATATTTCCAAATCCCCAGCTTTTGAAAATAATATTTTTGTTGTTGCTTTTTAAGATTTTATTTATTTTATCATGCCCTTGTTTGCTTAGATGCTAATGATAATCACCATCTCATTTTTGGTCACATCCATCCATGGGAAAATAGTCATCCCTCTCCCATTTCATACTTCAGTACCCTCAATTTATCATGGTATGAACAATGATGTGTATCTTTTAGCACATGGACATGATTCAGTTGAGCTCCATCACAGAAGAGCCTCCATTTGAAAACTATTTTGAAAAGAAATCTCTCCTTAGGAACAAGGGGCATGCTGAAGGGCAACCTTTAAAAGTCATGGGAAGCCCTCAGAAATGTAACTTTGCAAGGTTGGCGCGTGCGCGCGCGCGCACACACACCCCACACACACACAACTCTCTATCCCTCTCTCTTCCTCTCTGTAAAAAATCACACACACACACACACACAGAATCAGGCTGCATTTACAAATAATTAAAAGAATATTTTAATTATTTTAGGCTAATTTATCCCATGCCCCCTTGAGGGCTGGTGTTCCAGAGCAATTGTGATTTATTTCGGGAATGATGTGATAAAAACTCAGGAAACTCTCAGAGAAACAGAAGCAGAGGGAGAAAAAGGCAAACTGGACGAGCCATTGCAGAGGCCAGGATGCAACAATAACTGGAAGGAGAGGAGGAGACAGAGTGACAGATATGCCTCCAGAAAAATACAAATTTTTTGTTCCTTTCAGCTATGTTAGTGCTCTTTCTGGCTCTTCTCCTAGGGCAGGATGGAGTGATTTTCATTAGTTGAAACAATGAGCTTCTCTACAGTGACCATGTTGCTCGTTGCATTGATTCGACGTGTACATCTCCAGTGCGCAGAGGAGTTGGGTAAATGCCCGGGACAAACAGATGGGAAGAAGACCCATCAGTCACAGCTTACCCAACACCGACTTTGAGGGACACTGAGGAGTGTACAGGGAAGAAATGCAGTAGCAAATGGAAAGTTGCTACCTGTGTGGATGCCGATCATGGTAAAGCAGAGAAAATGTGCAGACAACTGTGGCATTTTGGCAATTCTTCCTCCAACTTCAAAAATCCAATGAAAGAAGCAAAGGTTCACTTCCTTTGTTAAAAAAGTAAGCTTGCCACTACTGCTTGAAGACAGTTCTGAGCCATAAAACCAATCGTGATTTTTATGATCTCCCAGAGGCTAGCAATCATATAACCTTGCATCTGGGGTAAAAGCAAATAACAGGTGATACATGCGAACAGGAAATTTTTAACAGCTCCCTTCCTAGGTTTATTCTGAAACGATGACGTTTATAGGAAATGATAGCGCAATAGTTAACATGGAAATGAAACATTAACACTTAATGTGGTGGGACTAGGTTAAAGGTTACCTAGATAATATGAGCAGTTTGGGACCAACAAGGCTCTATAAAACCTCCCTCCAATTTCTAAAGAGCTTTCAGAAGGGTTATCAGAAATACTGTTGATAATGTGGTTAAATCAACAAAATGTTAGTAACAAATGAAAAAGCATGTTTTTCTAATTTGGGATGCTGGACTGAACTTTACAACTTTTCTCTCATAAAAAATGGCCCTAGACCAAAGGTCAACTTGGAATTCTAGTGATCAATTATTATTCTATTTTAGAAATGCTCTTATTGATACCAAGTATAATAGTATGAGATATTTTTTATCACATAATTCTTCCTTATTATTAACCTCAAGTTATATAAAATTTCCAAATTGTGGGAATGTAAAATATGTCAAATATATCCCAAATGAGCAGAGTTGACTCTATATCTACCAGAATTTTTGGCTCTCACATATGTAACACTTGCAGAGAAGCCCGAAGAAAGCAGGTTCCAGTTTTACTTATTCTTTGACCTCACAAGCATCTCCTTTGAAAGATTTCCTTTGTGTAGTCAAAAGTTGTGAGGTTATGCATTTTCTTTTTAAACTTTTTTTTCCTGCTTTTCTTTGTTAGAATCTCTTTTTTGACCCTGACTAGAATTTACTATTGTTTCCAAGCATATACATATGATTTTATTTTAGTATGTAAAAAATTTAGCCAGATTGAATTTTATAAGAGATTCACAGGGTCAAATTTCATTCTTTTGGGGGAGATAATTTGAGGGCTACCACAGAGGGATTGTAATCCCAATTCCCCAGGTCAGGCATTCAGTGTCAGATTCCTAAAACACTTCTTGGGGAAACCTGTGGTTGAGTTATTTCCAGGATTATCATTATAAATCTATCCTTTTTAGCTTTTGTTTTCTCAAAGCATTGAGTTTCAAGGCTTCCCTGTCACTTATGCAGAATAATAGTTTCAAGCAAAGCCAAGGCCAGCCCCAACTGGCATCTTCACTGTTGCATAGGTCCTTGGTGTGGACCACATAACTATCTCTTGTTCACAAGGGTGTTTACTGAAAGTTTTATTGAACAGCAATGCTGTCCCTTTAGAGTGTAGGTGGTTTAACCACTTTACAAAGATTGTAAGTACATTGAAAATAGATTGTAAACTGCACAATTTTATACAGAGTGTATTTCAATGGCATGCATTAATATTTGATCTTGTTGAATGGCTGAGTAAATGAATGAACATATGCCTGATCTGTAGCAGGAGACCTTCTTTAGGTTCCATTCTAAAAATAGTTCACTGGAGATAAAGGTAGCCAATTACTGCCACTGGTCCACCTGCAATTCTAAATGCCAAAGACATTTATTTATGTTATTGTGAAAATCAGTAGACTTTTTGGCTTCTTGTGCTACATGTTGAACATCAGAAATAACAATGTTTTTTAAGGTTTATACATGGGCTGCAGGTTTAAATTTCCATTCCATCCAAGGGACACCTCTTAAGAAGCTATCTGTGTTGTTTCTTGATGTATTTTTAAATTTGAATGCTACATTTTTGGTGGCAAATAAATGCACAAAAATATAAAGTCAAATTTTATTGTTATTGGTAGGTTGTGGTGATAAAATGATGATCATGGGACTGTTTTTTAACCAATGCCAAAACAAACCACTTTTTAGCTCTATGAATTTTGGAAAATATCTAACTGATTACAAGTGAGGCACAATTTACATCTCTGTCTTTTGATGTGGTCCCAGGATTACCTGTCCTTGGTGTTTATTGCACGGTTTAAATACAAATAGATTTGAGCCTCAGTGTGAAAAGAATTAGGTCTATAATACTGACAATTTTGTTAATATTCCCGGTAAGGTACACCATAGTCTTTATATGAGAAACTTATCTCCCTGTGGAGTTTTTCTTTGAACTATCTCTTCTATTTTTTTCATCAGGCTGAAGACTCTCCCAAGGTTAATAGCAGAAAGGTAAAAAATCTGGATTCGGAAGAAAGATGGAACTTCCTACAACGTAGGCATGAATGATGCCCTACTGATTGTGAAGTGTTATTTGATAATCTACTTACTGATTTGTAAGATTTTACTCAGAGTCTGTTTTTAATGAAATTTTTTGTGTGTATTACTGTTCACAGAATGGAAGAAAAATTGGAAAACATATGGGTTATGATTACTTTTCTATTTTAAAAAATAATTACTTTTGAGTCTAAACTTTTCTGCTTTGATTACAGACAAAATACAGAAAAGTGTTGTCTGGGCCTGGCTCCTAGATGTAAAATACAAGCTGTGTTGTATATGCTGAATGAAATCAATGACTATTAATAACATTAAGATGATCAAAGAAATGTACTAATGAATTTTCTAAATTGCTATTTGGTGTGAGACAGTGTGACTAAGAGTGCCATCAGCCTGTGTTCGCTTTTACATTTATAAACTACGATTGTCTATCTTCAACTACTCACACCAATAATAACAGAAACCCAACAACTATAGAGAAATATCCAGAAAAATCCTGAACAGTGTTTTCAAATAAGCAACAATATTGATGACTATAATTTGTGTGTGTGTGTTTTTTTTAAGGAAAAGATGATTGATCCATAAATTGTGGTTGAGGATGTAGTTGAGAAGAAGGACTCAGGTAATATCCTGTCTTTCCTCTAAATGTTTTCATAATATAATTTCTGTAACTTAAATGAACTTTTTGTCAAATGAAAATAAGGAAGCACTTTTATGCTAACACAACTGTGCTTTACAGCTGGTTTATTACAAATAAATGTTAAACATCTATAGGTATAGAGTGCTGATGAACTCTTGACCAATTCCTAAATCTGTGAGTTAGAATCCACAGTACTTGGCAAATTCAGCTGTTTGGTTTCACACAGACCATCCCTAGAGTTATTCACATTTTTCTGCTATTGTGAGCCATGTTAATAAATGAAAGGATATTAGAATAACAAACATCGAAAGAGAGTATTTGTCACTATCACTATAAATCAGTTTTCTACACATTTATCAGCTCTCTTCCATGAATAATATTTTTCTCATCTTGGACAAAATTATCCCTTTAAGATTAATGATAGCTTTAGATGAAGTTGAAAAAAAATGGACATTATAAAAATAGACAAAAAAGAATTAAGTCACTAAGGATGAGAAATGTAATAGTAATTGCATGACTTTTGTCGCACATCAATTTCTGTCTGAATGACAGGTGCTCACCTGACAGCTGTGATCTGGTCCTCAACTTCATAAACACCCAGCTTTCGATACACTGCATGCAGGTGTTTGTCACCTTGGAAAGCTGTTCCTCTACCATCCACCAAGGCAATGACTATTCCTTCCTTACTTGCAAGATAAGATATCCAACTAATAGCAAACACAGACCTTACACTCTGACTGCAGGGACCACCATACCTAAAGAAAAGAAAAAACAGAATCTCTGATTCCTTTGTGAAACTCAACTTCCCATCATGGCCAAGAATTGCCTTTAGTATTTCCCAGTACATTTGTATGATAAAATTTCAATAACAGTGGCATTAGAACTGGCTCAAAATCAAGAGAGGACCAGGATTTTCCCAGAGGTTTGCTACAAGGAAGTTGTTTTGGGACACAGCCTCTCCTATTCCCCAAAACGGATACATCTAGGGTTGGCATTTCAAGGAATATGTGTGGGTTTTTCGTCATTTCTGCCACCTGCCACTTGCTAAAAGCAGACATAAGATATACTAAAAAAAAAATGCATGGTGTTTTAAGCAAATTGTGTGTAGGTCAGCACTGATTTTGGGTGTTATTCCACTAAATGTATTCCATTCCCTTATTTCATTTCTAACTCAATTACATAAGATGCTAAGATGATTTACAATATTATTTTTTGGCTGCAATTTATCTCAAAGGTATTCTGACACATTCGGCAATTTGCCATACGAAAGAAATTCAACACAGCAAATGCAAGCAAGTCCATCTAAAATCTCAAAACTTTCTCAATCTATTTAAATAGCCATATTTTATTTACTCTTATTAGTGGAGGAATATATAAAAACAGCATCAATAGGAAATCTTACTAAAGAGAGTGGTTCATTCTATCTCATAAATGTGTATTTAATCCAACATATTTTCAGTAAATAATTTTTATACCAAAGAAAATATTACTTACACTTGAATTAGCAAGGGATACTTCTTTGATCTGTCAAATTGAGGAGGAAAAATCATCTTATACCATAAAGCTTAGGGAAAAAGAAAAGAGAAAAATCGTTATTACAGTATACTCACAGTATTATTTATTTCCTTTAATAACATAAAATCAATTTGTCACTAGTAAACTGTTAAGAATCCAGAATATGTTTTAAATAATTTTTTACATGTTTTTGTCTAATTCATGAATTACTAGAAATCTTGAGTTATTAGTTTATGAGAAACACACATTCTATAATTAAAATTAGATAAGCTCAAGCTCTTTAAAAAAAATCAACTCTAAAATAGGACAATAAAAAAGTATAAGATCAACTCTATTCACAAGCATATTAAAGATATTTTGTGAAACTGTTGTTACAGAAAGATTGTTTTAATTAAGATCCATTAATAATGTCAGATTTGGACTATAATATTTACGGTATCATTTTTTAAAAGCAAGATACATGTTCAACTTCATATTTGGAAATGAGAAGTTTTTAAAAGATCTTACTGATTTCATCCACTTCAAGTTTCTTTATTTCCTCTTTAGGCAGCTGGATATTTTTCAAAGCATTTTCCAATTCCTTGTTTTCTTCCAGGATTTTAATTTCTTAAGAAAAGAAAATGTCCATTTTTAATTAGCAGCATTCCATCTGAAAATTCCTTTCTAAAAATGCCTTTGTGTTTAATGTGGCCGAAACGGAAACAATATAAGGACGGCTTCAGGAGTTTCACGTCGGCAAGCATGTTTTGAATCCAGCCTTAAAACAGGTATGAGCTTAGGGAGGACGGCAACCATTATTTCCTAAACAGAGTTTTACAGGATCAAAGCACATTTTGAGCAGAATCACAGAAGCAAGAATGTTTATTAAGCCATATTTTCCCATCTCTAATTTTTCTTTTTTTAACATAAATATGACCTGAGTTGGTCACATTTATCACTCACTAAAAGCAGAATAAATAAAATCTATATTTCTGAAACCCCAAATTTAAAATAATTATTTAAGTGGTTATGAAAGCTGTTTTAAAATGTTAACATGTTGCTTCAAATACATTTCTGTTTTTTTAATATCTATTTCTCCCTTAACCCTTTCCTGCTGTATACTTGATTGATATAGGGTATTCCTTTTTTGTATTGAATTACTGTTCATCCTATTTCTTCAAATTCTTTCTCTCATAGTAGTTATATATCTTACTAAAACATCAATATATACACACTATGATCTCTTTCTGTCTTTCACCTTAAAAACTCTCTAAAAAAACAGCTGTTTATATTTAAGCTTAGTTATATTTCACACTTTAATCTTTGAGCTGAACAAATCCATTTTTCAGCAATACAGGGCTTTTTGTAAGCTTTATTTTGAGCTGGAATCTATACCAGGCATCTTCTAGAGAAAAGCTAAACTTTCATATAATATGTAGAGTTTGTAGCCTTATTTTTTAAAAGCGGGTCTGAATAATTTCTGAAATATCGAGGTTTCTATGTAAGACATCCTGTGAACTTCTTGTTTTTGTGCCTTTAAAAAAAGTAGTCCTTGAAGATGAGGAACTGGAGGAGGAGTACTTGGTGCTACCCTAAGTTTGCCAAACCACTTCCCTTGTAACTCTCAGTTTTCATATATTCATGGCATTTTGCTCCAACATGTTATATTTAATCTTAGAACAATTATAGATGTTTTTGGTGTGACTTGTATATGACACATAATAAATTTCATTTTAACTTTGGATAATCCATCAGGAAAGAGATACTTATGTCATCTTAAAAGTTAAAACCAGTCCTGGCCAGTGTGATCAGGGTTAGAGCATTGTCCATGTTCCCAAGGATTGTGTGTTTGATTCCTGGTCAAGGGCAGGTACCTGGGTTGCAGGTTCAATATCCAGCCCCCGTCGGGGCAGGTGCAGGAGACAACCAATCAATGTGTCTCTCTCACATCGATGTTTCTCTCTCTCTTTCTTCCTTCCACTCTCTAAAAATCAATGGAAAAAACATTGTTGGGTGAGTATTAGCAAAAAAATAAATATATAAAAAGAGATAAAACTAGCCTTGTCTGGGTGGCTCAGTTGGTTGGAGCATGGTCCCATAGTCCTATACACCAAAAGGTTTCAGGTTCATTCCTGGTCAGGGCACATGCTGAGGTTGCGGGTTTGATCCTCAGTCAGGGGCATCAGGAAGCAACCAATCGATGGTTCTCTCTCACACTGATGTTTCTCCCTTCTCTCTCTCCCTTCCTTTCTCTCTAAAAATATCAATGAAAAAAACATATCTTCGGTGAGGATTAAAAAAAAAAAAAGTCAACATTAAATTATATATATTTATATATATGAATAAATAAAATAAATATATAATAAATTATATATTTTATATATATAAATTACATATATTTATATGAATAAATAAATGGAATACACAATTCTGAGTACAATGAAGCCTGCTCTTCATTCTCCCTGTGTGGGTTCTATATGTTGAACTATCATGGATACAGGAAATCCTGTGTGAAGTAAGCACAATGTGGCTGCTTGTTTTATTTATTTACTAGAGGCCCAGTGCACAACATTCATGTACTGGGGTTGGGGGGTCCCTCAGCCCGGCCAGCACCCCCTCACAGTCCAGGACCCCTTGGGGGATGTCCACCTGCTGGCTTAGGCCTGCTCTCTGCTGGCAGGCAGACATCTCCTGAGGGGTCCCTAGCATTACTGCAGAGATGGGAGCTGCTGCACTCCCCAGCCATGAGCCCAGCTTCTGGCTGAGTGGCACTCCCCCTGTGGGAGCGCACTGACCACCAAATGGCAGCTCTTGCGTTGAGCATCTGCCCCCTGGTGGTCAATGCACATCATAGCGACTGGTTGTTCCACCATTCAGTTGATTACCATATTAGCCTTTTATTATATAGGATTTATTTATTTATTTATTTATTTATTTATTTATTTATTTATTTCTATTATTATCATTTTCCCAACACATACTAGAAATCAGAGACAATAAGTGTTTCCAGATTGGTTTGACTTTGATTTCATCTCCATTCTGTCCCTAGTCATTTAACTTTTCTGATTCTTGACTTACTGAAATGCCAAATTTAATTTAAAAGTTTACTATTATTTTTACTGTCTAGGGTTGCATTTTTACTAAGAAGAGGGTAATTTTTTCACCCCGTGGAGCAAAATGGAATTTTATAGGGCTGTGACGAGTGGGGGGATGGCAATCGGGCTTCTCTATGTAGCTTTGCATTAAAAGCCTGTCATCTGACAAAGGAGTGCCATAGTCCAAAGTGCACCTTTTATCTTGTTCCACTCATTGTATAGCCTACGCAGTGCCCAGCACTCAGTACCTAGTACCTGACATGCAGTATGTCTTCTCTGCATACTTGTAGACGTTTTGTTATGATAAAACTAAGTGGTAAGAATGATGGATCCTTTATGAGATTTTTGGTTAAATCATATTAACTAGCATATATTGCCTATTAATTAAATTATGTGAAGAATCTGTTAAAAGCTGATAAATGAGGTCATTCCATCAGTTGGGTAATTTTAATGAGCACCTGCTGTGCCTGAAGCAACTAATCCTCAACGGGGCCCTCAATGTCAAGTGCCAACTCTTCTGAGTTTCTACAGCATCTGGTTCAAGTACTATCTGTTGTTTGCAAATGACCTTACCCACCCTGCAGAGAAAATGAAGCTGTTGTACTATTTTCTGCAATGTCTTCAAGCTTTCATACAACTGCATCCATAATTCTTCACTCTCTCTCTCTTCTCAACGCCAGAGATTAATCCCCTCACCTGTCT
Source organism: Eptesicus fuscus (assembly GCF_027574615.1). Classification (NCBI taxonomy): domain Eukaryota; kingdom Metazoa; phylum Chordata; class Mammalia; order Chiroptera; family Vespertilionidae; genus Eptesicus; species Eptesicus fuscus. The sequence goes on from NC_072483.1 coordinate 40,815,287, forward strand.
CTGGACTCCATCTTTTCCCAACCTCTCAGGGACCTCCCTCCTTAAGTCTTCTACCCCTTTTGTTCTCCTAATTAAATTTACTTCAGTCTGGCTTCCACTTCCATTGTTTCACTGAAACGTCTCTGATAAACTAATGCTAATCTCCCTCTTGCTAAATTAGTGGATTTAAAGCAGGTCTCACTCTCTGTAGCACTTGGCAGGGATCCTCTTTTGCCCCGCCCTTTATGGCAACATACTCTCAAGGTTGTCCTCCTCCTTCTGTTCCCTCTTGGTCTTCTTTACAGATTCATGTTTCTCTTTCCATTTCTGGTGTTGGTGTTCTACACAGCTTCAGTCTAAGCTTACTCTCCACTATCCCTGCCCTCCCTCATTTCCCCCACTCTGCTGTCCATATTCTTCCATGATCATGGTAGCCATGTGATTAATGTCAATAAACAACATCAATATCATTACATTGACCGAGCAGCATCAATTCCTCCTTCACTTGTATGAGTCATTAGTCTGATATAGCTATCATTAAGAAACATTTCTCAACCCAAAACCCAGGTGAGCTGCCCTACTTATGTGCTTCCCATGCTATTAATACTGTACCCCACTGCATCCTAATGTCCATTCACACATTTGCATTCTCCATTGATCTATATTCTCATTGAGGACAGAGACCATATCTGAGCCAATACCAGTTCATTTTAAGAATCTATAATTCAGCACAGTGTGAGAAGTGCTTAATAAAGATCTGTGGAATGAAGATTTGTGCCACCAAATGCAGTGGGAAATGAATGAAAAAACTACAAATAAATAGAAGACACACCATCTGCTATAAAATGCAATTCCAAAATTTGTTTGGGAATTTATTAAAAACACAGATTACCTAACCTAATCTAGGATCTATTGAGTTGCATCTTCTGGGAAGAGCCTCAGAGCATTTATAATAAACATCTCTGGAGAATTTTATCATTAGACACATTTGCAGAACTGTGCTCTAAAAAATTGCATTCTATTTCGCAAGTTGGAAAACATATAAACATAATATGTATTATGTATATTTCTAAATATTAGGTAAAGTCATGAAGCTTCGTGAGCCCTACAGTAATTGGTGTCTGGGAAAAGGGAAGCTGACCTTTATTTTGCAGTCATGAAAATATGGGAATTACACATTTATAGTGATTTCCATTAAAATAAAAAAGTTACAGATTTGAAAGTGGAACTGCTTTACGTTCTGAAGATTGCGATGTGCCAAACTAAGAAATACAATGTTATTCTTAAACGTATTTCATTATTAGACCCAAAGTAAAACAACAAAAACAAACAAAAATAAACTTCAACATGAAACTAAATTCACAGTCCCATTATTACAATGCCTGTTCTGCCCAGAACTGCGGAGTTGACTCTGACTTCCTCCTTCCCTTATTTTCACCTATCCTTGAGCCTTTGAGCTGACTGCCAATCTCATCTCAAATCAGTCTCCTGGCTTGTCACGGTAGCTGTGCAGGGGTGACTGCAGGCATGAGTGCTGTAGTCTCTCATTGTCCCTAGTCACCATCAGCTTCAACCCTATAATTCTGTTTAAAAGTACATCACATGTATGGAGAACTTCAGGAACAGGTTTGGGGCAATTATACACTTGGGTAACTCTGCTGAGAACAAAAAGGGTTATCTGTGATCTGTGAACTATTTTGAAGCAATATCACAAATATAGGATGGAGGAGGACTATCTTGGTAGCAGTTGAACATGGAGAAAGCCTCCAAATTTGGGGCTTTCATATGTGACAACAGTGTGACTTAGCTGTTAAAACAAAAAAGCTAGAATGATAGTCACGCCCTGCTTTGAACTGGAGTTATGTCTGGAATTTGTCTCCAGTTTGAAATGTTACAAAAAATCAAAAACAAACCAAAAAACCCCAGGAATTTTGTAAGTTATACCAAATATCCTAAGTTTCCTTCCAATTTTAAGCTTCTGTGCTTTTTATAAAGCTGATTGAGGAAGATAGAATTAATCCCTCTGATATAACTCATCTGTGTTATATCAGGCTCTTACTGCAAATAATTATTAAATTTTATATGATCTGGTTTGACTCAAAGAATATCCAACTCTGTAATAATCAGCTGGGTGATAACAGGGTTCCATCACACTTCCCCTTGTTGGTGTGGAAACTCTCTGGCTTCCTTCAGGGTTGTGTCAGGCTGTCTGTCTATAGACAGGACAACAGCATGCAGGAGAGCGTACCTTGATCAGTGCGGCCATCATGAAGGGTGGAGATGGGGAGGCCTGGGCCTGTGCACAAAAGGAGAACAAAAACATAACTTAGTTTGCAATGAGCACTGCTAATAGTATTTGTGATTAATGTCAAGTACATGTTTTAATTCTGCACCTATTTTTTCTCCCATAGAGAAGTAAACACCACCTTTTAAGTTACATTTAAACAACACATGAGATCAGAGCCCACTCCAAGAACAGATGTGAGGGAGGAGTTGCCAGTGCACTTTTCCAAGAGAGATACTGAATAGTTCGGATCTATTTACAGATGGACCCGGAAGTGGCAGTGATATGTGGCCTTCTGGGAAGATGTCATGCAGTTTGGGCCAGTTTTAGCTGTGTCTTTATGAAGTAACCTTCACCAGTACCCAGATTATATTTTCAATTTGGCTTTTTGGTTCAGTTCATTCTGGTGCATAGAATCCAGCATCTTTTTTTAAAGTAATTGATGCACAAAGAAATACATTTATATAGAATAAGTTGCCTGTTCCAATAAGCTGTGGAAGGTCACATTCCATAGGAAACAGATCCAGAAGGAGTTTTGTGGGGCAGAAGTTTATCTGCGGGGGGGGGGGGGGGAGGTATTAGAATACAGACCTGTGGGAGAGGGGGGGAAAGTTGAGCGACAAGTGCAGGTGGGCTTTAGTGCAGTCACAATGGAGACCTCAGCCAACTCCCTGAGAGCTCAGGAGCTGATGGCATGAAGAGTTGCCTCGAATAGGGTCAATGAGGTTGGCGTGTATACTGCATGGTGGAGCAGTCATTGGATATAGCCTGGGTTGAGAGCAATCCCCAGGAGGTGGGGAGGGGGCTGGGCTGTGAAGTGTCAGCCACCAGAACTCTCAGCAGCTGGAGAAATGAGGGATTCGGCCCTGATGTTGGGAGGTCTGGGTGGCACACCAGTGTCTACTATCTATTCCAACACGGAATGCAGGTTCTCTGTGTAGAAACTAGGTATTTTAACAAGATATACAAATCATTACACACTATCACAGAATTGAGATATAGAATAAAACAGTACCTGGACATGTCCTTTAAAAGGATAAATTTGCTCAAGCAGTCAGTGGGTTAAAAGCAGTAAGCATGGAGCTAGGGGTGAAGGTACATCTGTCCTCCTTCGGAAGCTTGCTTCCTTCGATGTGGAAGGAGTGTTTGTTATTAGAGCAGCACCTTGGTCCCAAACAAGCAGAGGGGAATGACCTATTTGGGGAGGACCGAGAAGACTGGAGCATAAGTAGCTCCTTGTTCTGCCCTGTTCCAGGCATTTTTCACCTGCAGAAACATGCTTTTGATCTGCTCCTCAGTGCTCTGTGTGTGACAGTGCCAGGCGCCATGGGAGAAGCCAGTGGCCATCCAGTTGTGCTCACATTTATGTAATTAATTCTGGGGTACGATATTAGGAAGCTGCACCCTAGCCACATTTCCCAACTAACCTTTACAGGTAATAAAGCTAATATTTTGATTTCCTTCCTGCCACCTCAAGTCTAACTTGGGAGTAAGGAGCAGGGATATTATGTATTAGGATCCCTCAAAAATCAGGAGTTCTGTATTGTACCGAGTTTCAGAATTTTATAGAATTTCTTTTCAGAGATTTTTGTTCTGCTTTTCTTCAAAGTTATTAAAAGGAACAAGCACACATTATATTTTTGGTCAGGATGTAAGGAAATGAGACATAAATCTGGATTTCTTGACTTTAGTCAATCAGTATCCGCCCTATGGAATTTTCATGGGTATGCAGTTCCAGAAGTGACAACTGGCATATCTTTTTTTGCTCAAACTACAAGACAAACTAATGACTGGCTGCCCTTGACAAAAGTGGCCCAAGGGTGTGATCCTAATGGCGTAAGCACCAATTGTCTAGAATTCCTCCTTTGCACTGCTTTTGTTCCATCAGCATCATAAACGTGATTTTCCTTTATTTTAATCCTATTATCTGGGATTTACTCACCATCGCTCTTGGAGAGTTTGAAGTTACATAATGAGGCTTTACTCTTAATCCTAAAGGGAAAGATTTCAAGGTTTTTCTTATGATGGTGCGGTGACTCATTTTACTGGAGCTTCAAAAACACCAGACGATGTGATGCTTCCCACACAGTATATTTTTTGCTAAATGGGAAATTACCATACTGCCAAGCAAGAGTGAGTGTGGAAAAGTCAGGCAATTCAAGTTCCAGAAAGGACTCTCCCACCAACTTTTGACTAGAGCTTAGTTTTTCCTTTCTTATCCCTTCAGCGGGCACTCCGGCTTAAGCAGACAAAGTGATGCAGTGCTTTCAAAAAGGGTTAAAAGTGTTGGATAAAGGCAGAATGCATATAGATATAGGTGAAAATATGTCAGCATAGAATGAGTCTTTTGGTAGATTGCAAAAGGCGGCAATACTTTGATCTTTCTAGCACTTATGTTCACTCAGCAAGTATTCAATGTCTGTTACCCATTAGCCATTCTTCTTGGCCTTACGATTATAAAAATTTAAAGAAAGCAATGTCTGTCTTCAGGGGAAAAAGACAGACAGACAACTCAGTACAATTAGTTCAATACCACATGCCTGGCATGTAAGCTTTCAATATGTTGTATAAATACATAGCTTGAATGGAAAAATGTTACATATAATTTGAAAGGACATTAATGCATACCTTAAATGCCATAATCACACATAAATCAAGAACAACAATCTCTTGAATTTTCAAAGATGCCATTGGCCAAACATTGTATGGAAGTGTTGTATCAAACTGACTTATTGAAGGAGCATTTGGGCTTAAATGCTCATTCATTTCCATGTGGTCAAATGAGCTGGGTTGCAGGCTCTGGGGCCAGGAGGTTGGGGTGATAGAAGTGGCATGTCAGGGTCCCTTCCTTTTGGGAAGTAAAGGGAACCTCAGGGTCCTTTGCAACTAGGCAGGGATCTCAATCAAAGATTCCATTTGTTGCTTTAGCCACCCACCCTCATATGAGGATAATGGGCATTTTATAATAACTTCTCCTGTTTTCTGTCCCCCACCAGGGAAACTCAGGGTTTAACTGGGGAATAGGTCAGAGAATGACAAGTAGATACTTCCCAAGTCTGTTTTCTAACCCCCTAGGACCTCAACATAGTTCATCAATCTAGTGCTCATCTCCTAACCTAACCTATTTTATTGTTACCCAATGATCAAGATATAAATCACATTTTATGTATAAAATTATTTGGATAGAAATTATTCACTAAATGTACACATGGCCTAAGCAAGCTGGAAATATTCAATTTATTACCTATGATTTTTTTAAATATTTGAATTAATACTTAATATGTTTCCCAAATTTAGATAAAAACATACCCAGTGACAAAAGTTCATTTTCCATCCCATTTGAAACTACATTTTAAAGAATTACTGGCCTCCAAGTGAAGAGCTTTGGTTTCTAGGCCACTGTTCTTTCCCTGGGCTGAATGAGTTTGACATTTCTCCAGGCAAATGGGTGAAGTCCAGCAACCATTTTAACAACCATTTTATCAGAGAACACTTCCTTGTACGATACCATTCAAATCCTGCTTACTCATCTGATCAGATGTGATGATGAGGATGACAGTGGCAGTGAAGTGGTAAAGCTTGTGTTAAGTCCATTACCTACCATAGCAGACGAGTGCATAGTACTTGGAGTAGTCACTGAAACTTGCTGTGTAATATTGGCACCTTTCTTGCCTTAGATGGCAGGTAATACACTTCTTGCTTGGAGGATAGCTTCCAATGCTAATTCTAGAGAAAAATGAAAATAAATCCAAAATTTAAGATTGTATTTATCAAAATGTACTACTCCCTATAAAATGACTAATTTACATATTGACATCAAACCCACTTCATTTTTCTGGTGCCAATGTCATTTAAAGTGAAGAGGAGCCTGGCTGGTGTGGCTCAATGGTTGAGCATTAACCTAGGAACCAGGAGGTCACCAGTTCAATTCCTGGTCAGGATGCAGGCCCAGGTTTCTGGCTCGATCCCTGGTAGGGGGGCGTGCAAAAGGCAGCCTATCGATGTTTCTCTCTCATCGATGTCTCTATCTCTCTATTCCTTTCCCTTTCTCTCTAAAAGTCAATAAAAACATGAAAAAAATAAAGTGAAGGGGAATTCTTAACATTTTGTTGTAGCCTGATTTTTAATTTTTGCCTCTGTGATTTCCTTGGGTGGAGGAAGTATCTAACACCTCGAATGGGCATGAGGTAACCACTTCTCATAGCCATTCATCTCTCACACTTCACAAAGTGCTTGGGAATGCATAGCTCTTCCTCTTCCCACCTCTCTTTTTGTATTCCCACAAGCAAAACATACAAGGGGAATCTGGCAGTCTCAGCAAAACATACAAGGAGAATCTGTTCTTACCATATAACTGGAAGGAGAAATTACTAATAAGCAAATTGGAAATAAGAAACCACAATTTATGTTCCTCCTGTGCCTTTCATTCCATGAGGCAGGGCATTTGGGCCCAGGGAAGCTCTTCCTGGGAATGCTCCCTCTGCACATTTCTGCACAAGCCAACCTGTACCTACCATGCTGGGCCCACCCTCTCCTTGGCAGAGGCCTCTGAGTGGTTTGTGAATGGGGTGATTGGCTTTCACATGCAGACTCCCAAATCATGTCAGAATTTGAGTCTTTTATAATTTGGTGGAGACTAGGTGGTATTATGCCAGGATGGAGGCAAGGTCATAAGCACAGGGATGGTAAGGTTTCCTGTGGCCTCCGCAGAGTTCCTTCTGCTGCTGCCCCTGACCTTGCCTTGGGTAGAAGGTGGCCAGAGACACTGCTAGCTCCATAGAGGGGTTCTCCCCAACCCCAACCAATAAGGAGTCAAGATCCAAGGGGGAACAGAGGAATGCGGCAGATTGAAAATGTCTTATTTCCTCAGTTATGGTTAATATTCATGTTCATATTTTGGTGTGATCTGGGAAATGTGAGGTAGGATGCTCACAGTAAGGGGTCAGGTGCAGCTTGCCCAGGTACAAATCCTGGCTCCAGCAATATCACCTGCCTCTTAGAGTCGTTGTGGGAGTTAAGTAAGATTAATGTATAAAGCAGTAAGAAGGTACCTGGCAAATAGCAAACTCACCAGCCTACAGTAACTGTTGTTTATACTCCACATCCAGAAGGGGCTGTTGAGGGTACCCTTTCAATCATCAAGGCAACCACTGGACCAACTTAAACACTAATTAGGAACAGAGATGAACTCCTCCCAATCACAGTAGGCTTATGCCAAAGTGAATGATATTAAAAGAAATCACACATGATGGGAATAAATACAGCAGGTACTTAATACATGAGTGTAAGTGAATAAATGTCCTCAATTACCTGTAAATTGAGTTAAATTATTTAGCATTATGTTTATATCTGCATTAAAATCTCATGATTTTTCTTTTTGAAAACAAACATTTGAGTTAGCTGATATTTTGGGGTTACATAACTTTATACTGATGTAGTGCAAAAAATTCTCTGAATGTTTTATCTTAATTCACAAGCTATTCCTACTTCATTTCAGGCTTTTAAAAAATATTCTATATATTCTGAGGATCAAGACAGATTTTACTCAAATATCAATATAGAAATATACTAAAGTGAATTGACATAAATTACCTGTAGATATTTCTTCTTCCAGGGACACCTTCAAATTCATTGCTAGAATAAAACCTGAAAGATATTCAGAAGTTATTAAATAACTACCATAACTAAATGGTAATAGGATTGTTAGTACTAATTCTGATATATTAAACATGCAGTCCAATATTCATCTAAACTACTCTATTAATAAACAATAAATGAATGATTAATTTGTAAACTAATATTAAATAAAGTATTAATAAACAGTTCATGAAACTGTTTATTGACAGTTATATTCATAAATCTCTACTGTTTATAACTGAATTTTGTGTGCTTACTCTGACTTTCAAATCATAGAGGATTAAATTATGCAGAGTACTCTTTTATTATAGGTATATTATATTCCATTTCACTAGCTATGAGCCACAAAAAATAAACTAAGATATTTGATTAATATCACCCATTTCTTTTTCCATGATTAACAGTTTACTGGATTATCTATGCTATATTATTTAATTTTGTCTACTATTCTAACCGCATTTTAATTTACTTTACAGATATCCTGACAATACATAGGTTTGCTATAAACCAGGAAACTCATCCACACTGGGATTCCACACAAAGAAGCATATTAATTTACCCAGATGCAAAACAAGTCACAAGAAAATATACTTGCTACTTAAGTGTCTGGTCCAGTTCTAACCTGTCTTAATACAACCATGAGGTGGTAAAGCCAATTTCGAGCATGATTTTTCACTCATCTGTGAGTGAGTTTATCTGACTATTACAAAGTAACTGTCTTGTTTTTTGTTTGTTTGACTTTTGGAAAACCATAAGAGGGTGTGAAAAGTTTGGAATAACCAAGGCTTGGTTACCACTTTTTAATTATCAGGACTATTTGGCAGCCCAGGTACTTTTCTGTCCTCACTATCATAAAAGTCTTGCTATCCTATATAATAAAAGTCTAATATGCTAAGTGTCCAGTCATCTGGTCACCCGTTCAATCAATCTAAGAGTAATATGATAATGATATGCTAAGGCTGCTCAACTGCTCGCTATGACATGCACTGACCACCAGGAGGCAGATGCTCCAACCAGTAGGTTAGCTTACTGCTGGGGTTCGGCTGATCCGGACTGAGCGAGATGGGCCGGACAAGCCCTGGAGCCCTCCCGAGGTCCCTCCCTGGCTTGCCAACCTCCCGTAAACCTCCCCAGCCCTGACTGTACACCGGTGGAATCCCTTGGCCTGGCCTGCACACTCTAGCAATCTGAGACCCCTTGGGGGATATTGGAGAGCCCGTTTGGCCTGATCCTGCTGCCCCCTAGTGGTCAGTATGCTCCCACAGGGGGAATGCTGCTCAGGCAGAAGCCGGGCTTACGGCTGATGAGTTCAGCAGGGGTGGTAGGAGCCTCTCCCGCCTCTGCGGCAGTGCTAAGGATGTTCGACTGCCAGCTTAGGGGAGTGGCCTAAGCTGGCAGGCAGACATCCCCCAAGGGCTCCCAGACTGCTAGAGGGGACAGGCCGGGACTCCCCCCGACCACCAAGTGTATGAATTTTGTGCACCGGGCCTCTAGTTCCCAAATAAAAGGAAAAGGCAACATAATACAGCTCACTCATAGTGTTAAATGTATCCTTCTACATGTCTTTACTAACTTCACATGACTCCAATCATCACTTGCACTTGCCTTTCCCACATCATCTCAAATTATTTGTGAATAAACTTCTCAGTATCTTTTCCAAACAGCCCCCTGCAGTTTTCTGATGTCAAAGGTTTCACAACTGTCTTCATCTCTGACACTTGCAAAAGCATCCACATCCCTCTTGTTGTTCCCTTATTCCTCACAGCCACTAATTCACCACTCCTGCTCAGCCTCCATCTGTCTTTCCTGTCTATCTATCTATCTCTCCTCTCATTCGTTTAACAAATATTCATTGAACTCTGGCTCTGTGTCAGGCATTATGCCAAATGTCAAGGATGCAAAAAAAAAAAAAAAAAGGCACCGTTTTTCCCTCAGAGTCTGTATTTCACTGCCACTATGCTAGTTCATGTCTCTGTCACCTCAGGCCTAGATTATGACCATACCTGGGTCTTCCTGCCTTCAGTTTTCCCCTACCTTCTGAACATATTATGTCTGAAATCCCCCATCTGTTTTTATCTTGCCACGCCTCTAACGCTGGTGATTTTAATGGCTGCTCCAGATAATGTCTAAACTCCTTTGCTGACTGTTCAAAGAATTTCATGGGTTGGCAATAATTCCTGGCAGGTTTTAGCCAGTGAGCCTGACCTCATGATCCCCCTCTTTGCTCTTAGAATCCAGCCAATGGTAGGCAGATTATAGCAGAGTACCCTGGATTTGAACCTTATAAGGAGTGAGGAAAAGGAACTACACATTCGTGATTACAGAAGTTTGACCACAAATGACTATTTTAATGTGGTTTATTTCCAGGGGTCCTCAAACTTTTTAAACAGGGGACCAGTTCACTGTCCCTCAGATCGTTGGAGGGCCGGACTATAGTTTAAAAAAAAAAAAAACTATGAACAAATTCCTATGCACACTGCACATTTCTTATTTTGAAGTAAAAAAAAAAACAAAATGGCAAAAACACCCACATGTGGCCCGCGAGCCGTAGTTTGAGGACGCCTGATTTAGACTGTATGCAGGATGGACTGGAAAGGAAAGAAGTCCCCGTGTTGAGGTTAACAATAAGAACATAAGAACGATAGGTTGAATGTGTTCTAAGTTTGAATCCTAGCTCTGCCACTAACTATGTGGCCTTGGCCAAGTTAAATTTCTGAGTATTGGTTTTCTTATCTGCAAAACTGGAATAATCATTTCTGCTTTACAGCATGTGGTACACAGTAATTGTTTAATAAACTATAGGGTTTACAGATAATAACAAATTTATATAGCAGTGAATCACTACAAAAATATTTTCTATGTACGGGTTGCCATCAATGGATTTTTCAAGTTTGTTCATTGCTTCAAGTGGTGAAGAGTAAAACTTGTCTTTAGAACCAGTTATGACTTTTTAAATTTACACTTTTATATAGGTACCTATCACATATCAGAAAAGAAATGACCACCTGTCATATATTCCTTCCTGGTTGTTAAAGAAAGTGCAGTCTTCAGAAAAGCACAGCTGTCTGAACTAAACTACAGAGTAAATAACTAAACTGCTCTTAACAGAAAGAAGTGGTGCAGGATCCCTGGTACGTCCATTGGCTAATTAAACCCTGACTGGGGCAACATGCTTCATGCAATACTTACAGTGAATCCCGTGTTACTCTGAATATATTTATGGCCTCCCACTTGCCACTTGTAATTTGAATAGCATTTTCCTATAAAAAGACAAACATTATGTGGTGTGAAGCTGAGCGTTATTTGAGCAACCTCAAGTGAATGATCTTTGAGAAGATAAATATTGGAAGGAGCGTACCACGGTGTCTTTGATATAGTGAATATGTTTGTAGCCATCCTTGTCGCTAAATATTTTGTAGTATGAAGTAGAATCATAGCTGAAAACTGGTGTTGAAACAAAGAACTGAAAAAGAAAAGGTTATGTTCAAAATACAAACCAAACTAAAACTATCAATTTTTTTAAAGTAATGTATGTAAGAACTAGAACACCTTCCCTCCCTACCTTCTGTCACTCACATCCAGAATTCCATTATTTTAGGTGGATGGTTTTTCTAGTGATTTTAATAGACACTTGTACATTCCAACTACTGTTGAATTGCTACTACAAACCCCTGGATTTAAAATGTTTAATTTGATTGAGTGTTTAATTTGTATGTTCTAAGATTATGTAATGGACTGGAAAGGAAAGAGAGTTGAAAGAATCACACGTGAATGTTGATATTTAACCAAGTCAGTCTTCAAAATGTGGTATTTGACCAAAATGTGACTCTTATGCAGGCTGATGGCCTTTTTATTTTTTGATATGTATGATGATGCCAAGTACCTAATGCCAGTGATTCAATGAAGACATTTGAAATATTAAATATCATGGCCTGCTAGCCACAGTTTTAAGGAGAGACTTCTAGCTTGAGAGAAAAATGTTATCCAGGACAAGCAAGGGGACGGGGAAGGTTATTTTTATTTTTTCATTTTTTTAATTGCTTAAAGTATTACAAAGAGTAGTACATATTTCTCCTTTTTTTTCGGGTTTAGTCCTTGAACTCAGGGAACAGAGCAGACCTCCCTCGTTAGCATCCCTGACTTCTTTGCAGGGATCCTGCTGGGCACCCCTTAATGACCTAAGGAGTCTCTGACATTCAGTTCTGGTGTGCCCTGGAGCAGAGCCAGCCACAAGTCAACATCCTGAATGGTATAGATAACCAAAATCCTGCCAAGGTCCTCACACCCAATTTCAGTTGGTAATTTCTCCCATTAAAAATGTTACCCATCTTACATTTGGTGGTGTATTTACAATTCTGGTCAGCAGGTTTTGAAATGGCAGTAACGTGGAGGAAGACCTACATGACGGAGGTGTTACTCTACATCACTCAGAGTCGATATTCCCACAGATGATCCAAAACCAGCTCTCTCTAGCCCAGTGCTTTCATATGGCAGTGAACATGATGCTCAACTCCTGAAGAACTGAGCAAGCAGCAGCAGCCAAATGACTACAGTATCTTTTAGTTGCAAACACCTATCCTGCTGACACCCAGCCTGGGCCTCCCTTTTGAGTAAGAACAGAGGGAAAGTTGGTGTTTGCCTCTTTAGTGATGGGCCTGTGTGTGATCTGATACTTGATGCTTTTTTATAAGATTGAGTATGATTGTGTGACTTTTCAAATGCAATTTATTTGACGTGGTATCTGTAGTGTTCTGAATAGTCTTCCCTGAAATTGATTTCCATCCAGAACCTCAGAAGGGGACTATTAGAGACTGAATATTTCTCCCAAATTCATATGTTGAAACCCTACCCCCCACAAAGGTGGTATTAGGAGGATATTAGGGTCAGATGCGATCATAAGGTTGGCGCTCCCATGAATGAGATTAGTACCCTTATAAGAATCACCAGAGAGCTTGCTTGCTTCCTTTGCTCTGCTCAGGTTCCAAGAGGTGGAAGTCTGCAACTGAAAGAGAGCTTTCACCAGAATGTGACTATCCTGGACCCTGATCTCGGACTTCCAGTTTCTAGAACTGTGAGAAATAAATTCCTGTTGTTAATAAGCCACCCAGGCTATGGCACTTTGTTGAAGCAGCCCAAACCGACTAAGACAATGACACTATTTACAAAGAGTCTTTACAGATGTAATCAAGGTACGAATCAAGATGTGAGACTAGATCAGGGTAGGCCCTCAATCCAATGACTAATGTCCTCAGCAGAAGAGAAGAGGATGCAAAGAGATACAGAGAGATATGGAGAAACAGGGATTGGAGTGATGTAACTACAAGTTCAGCACATCCAACGATTGCCAGCAGCTATCAGAAGCTGGAAGAGGCAAGGAAGAATTCTTTCCTGGAACTTTCAGAGGGAGCCTGACTCCACAGACACCTTGACTTTGGACTTCTAACCTCCAAAATAGTGAGAGAATGACTTTATGTTGTGTTAAGCCACCAAGTTTGTGGTAATTTGTTACAGCAGCCCCAGGAAACTAAGAGTGTCCTACGTCTTATCACTTTGGCATAGAAATGATAAATCTTTAACAAAATGAAAATGGATTAATGAGAAAATGTGGTTTCCTTGCATTATCCTCTTATTAGTTTCATTAATAAGACCAGCCTTGGTAGCATTTTGTGTATTGAGACTAGTGCCTCTAAGTGAAATTGAGAGCTAAGAGTCCCAAGCATAGGAAACTCTGATTTGCAGTTTTGTGGACAGAATTTCATTAGTGTATGTCTGACAACAATCATTCTTTTACTCTAGAAAAAAAATTATGCTTTTTTAGCAAATGATGATATACTTAGTAGTAACCACTTTACAATGCCTCCCTCTCACTCCTCAGGGTAAAAGTAAAAAACTGGCTTTACGTTGTCTTAACCACTAAAACGGAACCGGGGTCACAAAATATTTTAAGGTGCTAGAGTAAAAATATATTCTCCTCACACCTGCAGTTAGTTGAGGAACTTGGGCCAAAAATATTGGTTCGAGATTAAAACTTAAGATTTAATTTTCACAAAAATAAAAAAAATAGCAGGGTAGAGTGTTATGTTTTAAGATACTAGAATCAAGCAAACAGGAAGAATATTTTTTGCTAAGCAAAGACTGTTATCTTCTCCTCTTTTGCTGCACACATCAAAGACACCTACGTTAGATAAACAGGTAACTTGGGTGCAGTAAAGAGAGTGTGAAATATGTCCTCGTTCACTTGGCCAGGGCTAGGTCCACATGCAATCTGACTTAAGTGCTTCTGGCAACAAGTCACATCTGGACCCTAGAAAATCACAGTCATCACCAGGCCTCTTCACAGATCCCTTTACCTTGCTTAGATTTTCTGATAAATTACTCATCTCTATGTGCAAAGCCATTCAAAATATTTTACTTGGAAGGTAAGATTATTTACCAGCAGATAATTTCTTGCTAAGGTTGGCAAATGACCTTCGTACCTAAAGCTAATGCCTGAACTGAGTCCACATGTAGTCAAAGCACAGACTTCCAAGCATCAAGTAGAAAATTTATTTTTCCAAACCGAGGGATTTGGCCAACAGTCTAAAGGAGGTGTGGTGTATTGATTAATTATTTTGAAATCATTTAAATGTGGCTTTGCAGTCTAAGCATTCTGCTTTGTAGAGTTTGTTCCCCCAAATTTAGTGATTAAATACCAGCTACATTGATTACATCCTCCTTTTTGTCTGTTTTCTATAGAGCAAAAAGAGATTTATTTAAAGTGAATTTGTTGTAATCCTTCTGATTAAATACAGAAAAAGTTAGGCTATTTTCCCCAAGTTAAGACACTGACTATCTCATGCTGGAGGAAAAAAAGTGATTACGTTCTTAAACTGTTTGCTAGTTTTGTGCCTGCAACTAAACAGGTCAATTACTTTTAGCAAGTCATTTAATCTCACTTTTCTAATTCTTAGGTAATCTCTGAGGGTCTTTTTCAGTTTAAAGCACTTTGATAAGTTCTAAAGGAAAAACTGCTCTGAAGTTACTCTTTAAATTTATACTAATATGACCAGCCTGCACACTGTGTCCACAAACCTCATAAATATTACCTGAACAAATGTCAGAAAGGCATATTTCTGAGTACTTTTATCAAGTCATTGGTTTAATTATTGGTTCAAGGAAGCTAAACAGCATACTAGGGCAAAGGAGCTATGACTATATAAAGTTGTGCCCTGTCTTTTTCTAAAAACAGGTCTGAACTTATAAAATCTAAAGAATGACCTCTTCAAAGCAGTTCCCTTGAGATAGTGTGGACATACTTTTGAAAGCTATCATTGCAAAGAATTTTTGACAATTCCACTCCTGGTATTTATAAAGTTTACTGACTATTGGATAAATTTTAAGAGATTGAGATTTGTAAATAAGAAAAATAATGTTTCCCAAAAGAATTCTAAAGTTACAGGTATTAAAATGATCTAACACAAAATCGTGTGCTACAGATATTTTATTTATTCACTAATTTATTTTGGCATGACTTTGGATTTAATATAAGGACCTCATCTTCCCTCAAAGGACACTTATGTCCCTCAACTGAGGGTATTTTTTTAAAATATATTTTTATTGATTTCAGAGAGGAAGAGAGAGGGAGAGAGAGCTAGAAACATTAATGTTGAGATAGAATTATCTGTCAGCTGCCTCCTGCATGCCCCACACTGGGGATAGAGCCTGCAACCTGGGCACGTGCCCTGACTGGGAATAGAACCGTGATCTCCTGGTTCATAGGTCAACACTCAACTACTGAGCCATGCTGGCCGGGGCACTGAGGGTATTTAAAACAGTGATCTACAGTTTAGAAGGCTATTTACTTATTTATTTATTCACCCATTCATCCAGCTAATGTTTGCTCTATAGAATGTAAAAATTGATAAGATGCAAATGTTTCAGAATGAGGGTATTTAAAACAGTGATCTATAGTTTTAGAAGGCTATTTATTTATTTATTTATTCACCCATTCATCTGGCTAATGTTTGCTCTATAGAATGTAAAAATTGATAAGATGCAAATGTTTCAGAATGTTTTGAATGCTGGTAGCATTTTCAGAATAAATGTATGGATTCCTAAAATTATGTCTTTGAGAAGGTTCTGGGTATCATTGTTTACTTATCTGTAAAATCACATCATTCATGTTACTTTAAAGTAACCTTAGTTATATTACCATCATGGAGAACACAACTAAAGAAAGTTTCAAATCTTCTTCCTTTGCCTCATTCTTTACTAGAAATCTTTATAATGGAAGTGAATTCATAGGTTAACTTTCCCCTTTCTTCAAATTTTCAAGTGCTGATCTTGGAATTGCCTTCCTAGAAAGCGACCTTCTGATTAACCAAGAATCCAAAATATTTAGAAGATCCTATTCTTTTACTGAATATGCCTAATTTTTCCTGGGTTATTTAGTACAGTGACAAAGAGTAAATTAAAATAGAACTTTCCCATTTTTTCCCTGACTTATCCTTATCCTTGTTACCTTGTTATTTTAGAATATATTTTGCATTTACTGTATACTATAATTAATGAACTAATAACTATTCTTTAGTTAATGAATATAACTGAAGACTGAGTAAACATATGCAAACTAAAATCATTGGATCTAGAAAAGTGTTCAATAGAGTTTTTAATATCTAAAGATTTTTACTTTATAATTTACCTTCTCCTTACCCATTTTAACTTTGAATTTTTATGAGACTTAACATCTTAGAATTGACTTTTGAATTCTTTATTGTCCTTGAATTATGGGTTAATGTGTTAAATCAAGTCATAAGAGTTTCCTCTTTCTTTCTTTTTTTTTGAATGTCTGCAATTTTTCTCCTAAATTGCACCCTTTTTAAAAAAATTTCTTTATTGATTAAGGTGTTACATATGTGTCCTTTGAATGTGTCAAAATCTCAGAAAACATCACCTTTTTAAAAACCCAAATGCTAGTTGAATTCAATCATATTTTTGTGTTAAGTTGCAGTAACCATGCAACATTCACTTATTCTGTCTTATTTTGCATTATTTATAGGGGATGTTAGATACAATTGATATTTTCCTAAGACATATTTTTCACACTAAAAATCCCCATAAATCACTGAATAAGCTTATAAAAAAAAATCCATACATAAGTGATCACAAATCAGAACCAAACATACATTTTTCTATTTGCTATCACATTGCTTAAAAAAACTAAAATGAATGAACATATAAAATGAATATATTTACACACATTAATTTTAGTTTTTAAGCAATTTCAGTTTGTAATAAAATTTAATGAGAGGTAGATTGTCTCTAAATTACAAAGG